>NW_028288538.1:17330914-17931506 GCF_059628265.1 Tinamus guttatus
GACAATAAAAATGCAGTACTTTTCTGCTGGCTTGACTGTCTAGGGAGAAAAGTAAGGAAAGGTTTGGAGGGACAGATAAATTAGCCTTTATTCATTCAAGTGATACAATGGAAGACAACCTTTTGTGGATGAAAGCCCTTCTACAAGGATGTGTGGTTTGCGCATCTGATTTTTTTTCCACTAATATTTGCTACACCAATAAAGTTCCTTACTTCTATCTACAAACCCTATTTTTATAAAGGAAAATATAAACCCAAAATACTTTTCCTAGCTCTTTCACACGAATTTTATGTTCTACACTCTAATATTAATATTTTTCAGTTTGACAGTAGATATTCTCATAGAGCACTCTACGGTGTCAAAGATTTTTTTTTTTTTTAATACATGCCCAATGACATTTGAGCCATGCAACTTCTTCATGCAAAGTCCTGTCATGCAAGGTCTTGAGTTGGAAGAACTGAATTGTGAAGACTTTTCATGTGAAAAATACACTATAACTACAATGAATATGGAAAAGGTTTTATTCCCAATACAGCAATGCTAAGGGAGCCAAATCATCTGTCATTCATGTTAATTTAATTATGAGACCACATTCAATTATCCAATATAATATGCAAATAAAGTGATAGTTGACAGCCCATACTAATTATATTCATTATAATAATTAAACCAAAGCAGAAAGGGAATAAAAATGTAATGAAATAGAATAATATTTTTAATTAACAACAACATTTTAATTAGAAACAGTAATCCTATAGTCTGATAAAGTATGATTAGCTTATTCAAAGACAGGACATTATTTTTATTACAGTTTTGTTTTACATGCCCATCCTTACTATCATGGGACTTGTTTTTTTTTACGCTAATAGATTAAATGGTGGCAAACAAAAAGCGAATCCGTTTTCTTGATCACACTTCCTGCAAAGCAGATGCCCAACCAGGCCAGGCTACGCTGCGGCACGAGTCCAGACCTCCCTGCCTTGCACACTGCGAGCTGAGCAACGCTATAGTAAACAAAAGCTCACGTGCCAATACAAAACAGGCAGCGTCATTTAATTTTGACTAATGGTGCTAAAGCATTTAAAATATTAAAAGAAACACTCTCTGCTTTCTGAAATTTTTAGGTTCATAAGTGATTTATTTCTTCAGTGACAGCAGCTGCCCTAAAAACGCTCTACGACTGTTAAAACAAAATATGAAAAAAGGAAAGGAATATTACTAATATATTATACGTGGGCAGAGTCAGCAAAATCGCAACCGTTTTAAAACAAACAGAGCGAGCACTAGCAAAGCAGGGAGGAATGTGCTCCCCCGGGATGCGCTGTCCTCCGCGGCGCCCCGCGGGATCCGCCGGGGCTGCGGGAGGGAAGGAGCGAGCGGAGCGCGGCCCCGTCCGGGCACCCGCTCCCGTCCCGGCCCCTGCAGCTCCGCGGAAAGAGGAACCGTGCAGCTCCGAGGGCGAAAAGACCTTTCCCTTTTAATTCACTGCTCAACTAAGTGCAGAGAGTTTTACAGGCAGTGCAATAAAAGCGGACAAACCCGTATTACATTAAATGACTGGCGCATGATGCTCCGGGTAGATTTTCTTCTATGAATGTAAAATATTTAGGAAATTGCCCTTTTATTATTTTGACGGCGCAGTGGTAATAACTCATTTAAATCACAGTGCTACTTCAATAAGGTCAATGTTGAGGTTGACAGACTGTTAAATTTCCTTTTCAGAAATCCATCTATTCTCCAAACTGTGAACTACAAAATTTTGAATAATTAATTCTTTACCCCAGTATTTCATTTTGGACATTTTATCTCTACATGTGGCCAAAAAAAGGAACCCCAAAAGGCACACAGAAATCTTGAAACAACTATATGCTATTTTTCTGAGAGTAGACAGGAATGAAAATTTAAAACTAATAATAAGAAATATAAATTTACAGAGGAAAAAAAAACCTGGCTACCAGGCTGCTCTATGAATATCTTGGTTTCATAAGTAGTCTGGTGTATCTATTTTTATTTTGCAACTCCTTCCAGGAGTTCAAGCCTACTGTTCAAAAGCTTTCACTGTGACTCCGATTTTTTATTTTTAGTAGGACTCTGCAGATGATCAACAATGAAAGAAAAAACTTAGAAGCTCTGAACAAGAAGGAAAAATTTAAACCATACATGAGTGAATAGAAAGCACTGCCTTTTTCCAGAAAGGCACCACGTCAATATCGGAAATCACAACACTAACAACACCTGAAAATAATGATCGTCAACAAATTTCATCATCTGCCCTGTAGTAAAAGCAAAAATAGTGTGTTCATGATCTTTCCAACATTTGGCAAGTACCTGAGTGAATGACACTGAAGCTTTACAAAACTTCAGTGATTTGAAACAGCACAATCTCCTCTTGCCTACGAGCACAACCTGAACCCACCGGTGGATGTACAAGCTTCCACACTGATCAGACCTCTCCATCGCCTTTTGTTTGTTAATTCCCATCAAATATTGGAACACAGAAGAACTTTTTTTAAGCAAAAAAACTAAACAGAAACGGCATTTTCCCCATCAAAAGCTTATACAATGGGAATGTGAGAAATTAAATAAGAAGTTACATTTGCCACGGCATCGCTTGAGATGGTGCCACCAAAGCAAGCCACATAAAAGGCTGCTTTTCCTATCTAAAAAGCACTGACATGCTGTGGTTGTTTTAACACAGACCTAAGCTTGTCTCCCAGAGCTGAGGAAGCTATCCTGAAAACCTAGCAAATTAACCCAACCCAGGGGCACATGAGGGAGGGCACAGGAGCTCGAGCGGCAGGGCGCGTGCAGGGGGCTGCGGCGCGGCCGGGCACGGGGCCCGCGGGGCCACGCACGCACGCGCGGCCCGGCCTGCGCGCTGCCCTGGCCCCGCGCCCGCTCGCACCCTGGCGCAGGCTGTCGGGCCGACATCTCGGGGAGGAAATCCCTCTCCTCTTCCTGGCGTTTCTGGAGCGGCATGTCCTCGTTGCAATGAATCACATCTGTTTATAGATGTGTGCCAGAAAAGACATTTTTTAAACTGGAGAGAAAAGACAACACTGTTTGCTGGCACTTTGGGATGCCAGCGAAAGCAGCGCCGAGCAGCGGGGATCAGGAAATCGCGGTAATATCGCACGGAGTTTCAGCAGGAACATCTTAAAAATACTGCCCAGAGGCCGTCCCTGTTCCTGCGGGACTTTAGACCATGGTTTCTTCTGGAGGGGCCGATGGCCCCCGGCCGGACCCGCAGCCAGGCAGCTTCAAGATCCCAAAAGGGATTTGGCTCCACAGCGCAGCAAGGCCGTAGCATCCTCCCCCAGGCTCGGGCCAAAACCACAGAAACATTACTATATAATTATATTATATAATTATATAATATTTCTGACAGCATTGTCAGCCTTAAGATATTATAATGTTCCAATTATAGTCAACAACTGCAGGATCACGGTCAAGCAGCTTTTGTTTAAACCTTTGCTGACAAGTGGAAACATTTTTCTGCTCTTTGGCTTAATGGAGGGGACTGAGCCTCTTGCTCTGAACACCCTCTGCCTCCGCACAACAAAAATCGGCACCGGCTGTTAGAAATAAAGGTTACAAGCGAAACAAATAATGTCATAAAATATAACAGTCCATTGAATCACGCCAAAGGTTAAAGTTGTATAATGCAGTTTTTACACATCCAGAGTCAAGTCCACATACTTGAAAGATACAGAGCAAGTGCCAACCTCTGCCTTGACCCAGTCCCTGAGAGGCTGTGCGCAAGTCAAGGAAACTGCAAGTTTTCAGACTGAACGATTTGAAACAGTTTTGAAGTTTTACATCTGGATAATTTTATAAGCTATTCTTTTCAGCATGAGAGACCATTGCATCCATTAACAAAAGTGGACAACAGTCAAGGCAGCTAGAGGGGCATTTCCACTGTTTTTTTTTGAGAGAGTATGTGTTTTACTACCAAAGATGCAAGTAAAAGGACAGCTAGAGCTTCAGTGAGCTCTCCGGGTACGCAGAGATTTGGGGACATCAGCACTTGAGCACATGCCTTGACTGAACACTGCAGAACAGTTTAAGAAGCTACGTGAGCTGGTTTTGAAAGAAGCTACTGCAGTCACCTAACCACACTCTATTGGAGTTCATCTGGAATTAAAAATACTGGTTGCTACGCCTATACTGGTGGTGGGTAAGGCTAACTATGATCCACACAGTATTAGCATCATTGTCTGCATACAAACATCGAGTTTGCTTACAATCATGTAAAATGCAAGTTTTTGTGCTAAGATGCAACTCCAGCTTGTATCTGGCAAATGCATGTATTTGTGTTCACCCCAACAGCTTCCAAAACAGTGTTGAGGGGACTACGCCTTTCGTAGGATCCATGACTAAATATGTGCATGACAACTTCTGAGCCCATTTTCCCCTTGCCCTACCTGGTTATCCGTGTTGTTTACAGTAAAATAGCCCACACAAATGATGACTTCATGCAGCAGCCGCTCACAGGTGTGCTGGGAGCAGTACCACAGCAGGGAGCTGACGATGTGACGGAAGGCGAGCGACAGTCCTTCCGCACCCACAATGGACTGAGAAAAACAAAACAGAAATTACAATCTAGTGGCATGTTACAGGAATTACACAAATCACCCATACAACAATCACACAGACTCTCCTCCCCATCAAGTCTTATCCTCGTTGTTGCAATGACTTTTTTGGAGGAAGGCAGAACCAGCTTTCTTTCTTTAGTAACTTATTACGACGAAAAGGATTCTAATATTAAAAGTCATACAGTAAGTTCAAATTTTAGAACACAAAAGATTGAATTTTGCTTAGAGGACATTCAGCAGAGCATGAGGTTACCCATTTCATTTGACATGCATAACATGTTCCAGGAAAACTTAATGCTAATAATATTTCTTAGTAATTAGCAAAAGAGATTTTTTTTTCGAAACATCAAAGTACATTTTTCATTAATATCCCGTATGTTCTGAATGGAGAAGATTAATAACAACTAGTAACTTTTCAAACATTGAAAACAAGTTAGAAGCATCCAAAAGAAGAGAACACTCAGCTGCAAGACTTTGGGGGACATTTTTTAAAAAGTAGGCAAACTGCTGTAATGTGGAGATTCAGAATTAGATTTTATCTGTGCAGCCTACAGCCTCTATTTAATAAACATGTCAAACAGACTGAACGACACAAGGTCAAAGGGGAAAACTTTAGCATAAAGAGCATGACAGTCTACGAACTCTACTGAAACAGCAGTGCAGGCCTCAAAAAATCTCTTTCACTTCATAGTTTTCTTGACTTTATACCTTGCAGTCAGCAATAAGCCCATATATTCCCACTAGTGCAGTTTAGTTTTAGTGTACTCAAAATCTAGGCAGGAAGCATATAAACCTTGGCAATTAAAATAGGTTCAGTTCCATGGTACTTTCCACGTTGAATTGCTCTTCTAAGTTAGGATACTTTCAAAAATTAACACATATTTCAGTGACTCTTTACTGCTTCAGCTCATGTGAATGCCACGTTTGGAGGTCCAGCCTTTACTTAACCAGTGCTGTCCACACACGCTGTGACTTGGCCCTGTGTTTAACCTTCCCTGATAACAACAGGCCAAAGGGCACCTGAGTTTGTGTATAAAAGTTAAACTAATTTTTCAAGGAATCTATGCTTCCTTTTTAGCCAGAATTAATATCAGTTCAGGCTCCTGTGTCGTTTCTCACTACCATCTTTCAATTGTTTAGACTGTCAAATTAAATGAAATATATCCCCATGAGCCATCTGTGCTAATACAAACTCTAGAACACCAGACCCCTTCTGTTAATCAAAAAACTCTATTCTATAGTCTCAGTAATACTCAATAAAACTATTCCTTAGAGATAATAATCAGGCCATATACAAACTACATCTTTTCCTTCCGCTTTCTGGTAGCATGCTGTAGTACACAAGGTCAGGATGGATGTTAATCTTCTGGGGTTTTTTTCAGTCATACTAACACAATGAAACAGGTAGTTGCTAGGTCTACATCAAAACCAGGATTTTGCCTACAATTCAGACAGTAAATCAGATGCTCCAGTGAATGGGACCTGCACCATTGAACTGAACTAATTCACACTGGTAACTTGTCACCTGTGTGCTCCACTTTACGTGGTAACCATCATCTTACAGAACTGTACACAGAACAAACTCACAGGATTTGGGATTTAATGTTGGTTGTAAATGCTCAGATATGATGGTAGTTGGCAGAGCGAGGATCACAGACAGTGAAAGAGGAACCTGGCACGTTTTATGAATTAATAGTGGTTTCTTGGGATATTGTGGGACAGCCCGTCAGCTGGGGCATTTTTCAACGGTCTCCCTGGCTGCTCTGTAAGGTGCCACTGTTCCAAGTTTGGTTTTACTCCTTGGTGTATAGTGCATCCTTGGGGCACACGTGTAATACCGGCACCTGCAAATAAAGATCCCGTTCCGAAGCCAAGGGGCATGCTGAGCATGCTGTTCAAGAGCACTACACTGCAACACTTGCCTTACAGAAAGAAAAGCCAGTTAACTGTGAAAGTTAAGGGTTGTTGCGCATGCAACTCCAACAGCTACAGCCGTGCCCCATGAAAGCTGCCTGGCCTCCAGCCTGCAGCTCACTCTACACAGACAGGCGTTGCCACATGCAGGTTGCTCGTGGCTGTATCACAGATATTAAACACACTAAAAATCAAAGTCAAGAAATGGCAACTGAAGGAGACATGCTACATTTTACTCAAGCAAAGGACTTGCTGACTTTAATGCATGTCAGATGGCGTCTGTGGTGCAATCTGTATACAAATTACACATTAAACGAAACAGAAACCTATTTTGATGAATTGTACAAGAATAATGTTGCTAAATAATATTTTGCAAAGCAGTGGTTTTTGACAGGTGTTTTATATTAACAAAACAACAGCTTTGCCAATTTATCTGAGAAATACATTAGTATTTACATTTTCTTAGTAAGGCAAAATGATTCTTTTGCACTAGAAATCTCTTTCTACAAAGATATGTAAGAAATGAGGTTTTTCTATAAAATCTTTCTGTTTTTTTTTTGTGAATAAATACATGTAGAGTTAAACTTTCAGGAGATTTTGTCAACAAAACTGTATTTGAATGAAAAATGTTAATATCAAGTGATTTTCAGCTTCAGTTGTATCATCTTAAATGCGAGTGGCCACCGAAAGCGCCAAAGAAATGCAAACCATGCTTGTAATGCAAGCCCTTCCACAGGAGAAGAATTCCTTTTTGATACTGAAGTCTTTTATATTTTTGAGATTTAATAAATGTAAAAATTAGTAAGATGAAAATGAGTGTTTTTCAACAGAGAAGGCAAAAAATCATATTCAGCATTTCATGTACTCTGAATATCCACCTTTTGGTTAAAAACTCCTTCATTAGCCATATTTACAGAGCCGAAACAAAAATAATTTGCAATTTTATGCATGACAAAAGTCAGCATCTAAACAAAGACCTTAAAAACAACAAAACTCAGTCTGCTAAAACATAGGCAATGATTGAAATTTTCCCTCTGAACGTGCGTTTTCAAAGAGCAGTTACCTGAAAAGCAGGCAGATCAAGAACAGCAAAACTGTTGAAGAAGCGTAAGCTCTGAATGGCGACCTGCACGGTGCTCTCGGCGTAGCTGTCCTTGGGGCTGGCCGTGGTTGGATCGGAGATGGTCCCGTGGAAGAGGACGCAGTAGAGCATGTGCAGGACACCCACCAGATCCGTAGCCTGAAGAGCGGCCGTTAGTCCTGTGGGATCCTGGCGCGTGTTGTCAAATATGTTCCAAGATCTGTCAGAGAAACATTAAACTGTCTGAAGAGGATATGAGCACCCAGGGATAACTCTTTGCACGGGGAGGTTGGATTTCTGAGACGTCAAATGGGGGAAACCAAGCAACAGGAAAGTTTAAAAGGAAAAAGCTGACGTCTAATGTGTCATGAAACCACAGTAGTTCCACAAAATACTTTCCCTAATCTGAGCACTATCTTGTGCTCTCTTTAATTGCAGTGTTGCTCTGTTTTAAATATCTCTCTCCACGCACTCTGGAGTCTTTGATTCCCAAATGGGGTCACGATACCAGGACGAGACCACAGGGCTTTAGAGCCAGAGGCCTGGGGGCACTTCTGGGGGCTCCACGCAAGCCTGTCCTGAAGCTCAGCAGCCCCAACCCTCCTTCATCTCCTTAAGCAGTAGCTGGAGCTTGCAGAGGGAGAAGGTCCCTCCTGCCCTCTGTGCCAGGCACAAACCTCCTACCTACCCAGCACAGGACGTTACTAGGACCAGATGATCTTAATCATGTACTTCTGCAAGAATTTAAGAAGGAAGGGGCTGAGCAGCTACTAAATCCATGCTATTTGCGATTTCTGTCAGATGTTATTATGGAAAAGGGTACGGTAGCGTGAGTTTGAAATGGTTGAGGGAAAGGAGCAGAGCCCGCGCAAACGAAGCCAGGCCTCTTTGGGATCTCTGGGGCAGGCAAGTAAAGCAGTGGATATCAGAAAGCTTTTGACTGTCTGGGATATACAGGAGAATAGACAGATGACTCAGGATATTCCTGCTCACATCTAAACTTTCAAAAGCATTTAAGATAATGCCTCAATGATTTGCACAGTCTCTGTTTTTTCACATTATTAATAATCTAGAAAACAATGCCGGGCAGTCACTACTAGAGAAAATGCAAGACTAGGACTACCCTAGATGCAAACTAGGGAAGCTGGATGAACGTGTAGTACTCTGGCAAATGCGAAAGAAATGAAACTGAACAAATTTTACATCCTATGTGTTCTAATCCTAAGCCGTCAAGTAAAGCACTTGAACCTCATTAGGGAAGCTTGAAGAAATTCATCTATCACAGCAACCAAAGGAAACAATAAAATAATAAGATACAGCCAACAGTAACACTGAAAACATAGTACATGCACCTCTAAATGTGGCAACTATGTTTCCATCTTAAGAAAAAGAAAGAAAAAGAATGAAAGAAAGAAGCATCAATACTATTGAACTAAAAGAGATTACACATATTGAGGTTTTTTTTTTTTTTTTTTTTCTAAATAACCAAGGGAAACTGTAACAGGTGATAAAAGAAAAAGCAAATGTCACGGAAGGACAAATTACACGAGGGCATCCTTTAATTTTTATTTGTTATGAGAAAAGGAAGGAAATAAGGAAGTTGTAAATACAGACACAGTTGGTATGAACTGCATTTGAAAACAGCCTATAGCGTTGAGGACCTCAGCTTAAAAAAGAAAATACTGGACCACTAGGGGACTGTGAGCACTCCTGTTGACCAGACTAGGAAGGAGCTTTTCCTTCATCAAAACTGCTCCACAGGAGAATTTCAGTGTCAATGCCAGAAGCACCCGGCACCCCGCACAGGATGCTGACATCCTTGCATCTGTGTGTGTGTGTGTGTGTGTGTGTGTGTGCGTGCTACACACCCCTGTCTTCAGTGGTGCAAACTGAAAGCATGAACTGAGTCACTACCAGCCTTCGGTTAATATCATCTGGGTTCTGTCATTCTCTCATTTTCTAGCAAAGCATAAAAGGGAAATAAGAAAGCACCATCACACCCAACAGCAGGAGCATCAAGGAAATTTTTTACTTGTAATAAAATAACTTTGTTTCTTGGACAGAGGAGACAAATGAGAGAAATGGGCAGAGTGGAATAAAACAGCTGCATCTTCCGCATCCCAAAGAATGCCTTGCTACTAATTCCAAACACAGTTTAGATATTTAAAGAGCATGAAAAACACCAGTTGCATGCAATCGCACTTCACAGCTACAAGAGCAAACTGCAAAGCCAGCACCTCGCACATTGCCTTGTGAATACTCTCCACAAGCGCGAGCAGGCACCAGGTACCCTGGTGCTACCTGGTGGCTCAGAAGAGCCGGCGGGCGGCAGGGACACGGGGCGCCCCTGAGCACCGTCGCTCCGCAGCCGCGTGGGCACCGACTTCCCACACGTGCTGCGCAGGGGCTGAGCCGCCGGCAAGGAGATGAGACACAGACTTAAGGAGGTTATTTTAGCTCTCCGGCCCTTAAGCACCTCGGCACCTGCGCGGATGCCTCCTGTGGCTCCGTCCACCTTGGGTGCACGGGAAGGGCAACACAACAGGGCTGCTGCAGACAATTCTCCATATGAGCAAGTCCTTGACTTTTATCACTCTTTCATATCTTTCTATTCAGAGAGCAGTTGCTCAGATGAGTCATTTTTGCTTTTTATCAGTTAGATCATGTATGTAAGCAATGTTTTTCTTCTGAAATTAGTGCTTATTTTCTTAAAAGCATTTCCTATTTACAGCCCACATGTGATCAGCCAAAGCTACTAAAACAAAACGTTAGGTGCAGCACTGCTGCTACCACCTCAGGAATTATCCCACGTCCAGTTTCAGGGGTAGCTACGTTATGCAGAAGAACCACACGACTGCCTCACTGCTTCATAAATCCCGGAAAGCAGAAATCACATTTTTGGCTACAGGGCAAACAAAACCCAAGGAAGGGTGGCCATTTCCCGGCGGCTGTGGCGCTGCACATGACCCGATCCCACTGCGCCGCACACGGATTGCTTCCCTGCCGGCTCGGCAAGCCAGAGGTCTGCCCGGAGCGGGAGACGAATGCGTCTGCGTTTACTGTACGGGTTCCAGCACAGGCAGTTGTTTAATGCAGGCTGCCTTTAACAGCCGCTGGGACTCCCGAGGATCTTTGGAGGAAACCGTGCCACAAACCTAGCGGCGATGGCCTCGCGGTGCTGCTGGTGCGGAGCTCGTTCCAAATACAGATAATGAGAATTGAAAAAACAAGTTGAAAGAAAAAAGCACAATGATTACAATTGCGATTTTATGCCATTTTACCTCCTGGAAAAATAGAACCTGTGGTTTGCAACAAGCAATCCTCAGCTCCCTTGCAAAGAACAAGAGAAGCAGAAGGCCCACAGGAGCTCTCAGCTTGTGTGTAGCAGGGCTACGCTGCGCAAGGGCTTCTGACACTGCTCTCCTTTTCCTCTGCCCGAACCCTGTGCACAAGATCTTCATTTTGAAGCGCCGTGGGCTTTAAGGGAGTGTGTTTAAACGGAGGCGGCAGAGAGAGACTTCCTGAAACATCGCCCCGACTCGCCCGCGCGGCGCGAGGCAGATTCCTGGCGCGGAGCTGCGGTGGCTGCTGGAGCTGCCAGCGAGGCCGCGCGAGCGCCCGGCCCCGGCACCACCGCCGGGCACTTAAGGAGGGCCCTTTAGGCCTTCAAAAGTAGTTTTCAATGCCCAATTATGTAACATGCAGTAGCCAAAGTACGCTGACTCTCCTTAACTACTCTCAAGTAACTAGAATATTTATTTCCATAGTAGCACATGATAGCGCAGCACCCTTTGCAAATGCCATTTCTTTATTTCAGTTCTATTTTAGGCTTTTCAAAAGTATACAACAGGAAAAAATTCAAGGAATAAATATTCATGATCAAATGATAACCCCAAATTAATTACTGTGTGCAATACCTCTCAGCGTTTTTTGTGACTATTTGCAAAGAGAAGATTGACCAGTTTTACCATAGGTTAAAGCCAGCTTCCTTTCGGCTCTCACTCCATCATTATTTTTAAACAGTCCCATATGAAAAAGCTTATATAGCTGGATGAAATTCTTTTACTGTTTTGTGCTGCTCTGGAGCAGTGAATTAATCAAAATATATATAAAAAAGCCAATTGCAAAACTGACTTCAAATGTGAGCATTATTTTTTCTCACACACACGCACTCACACACCCTCCAAAAGAGGAATTTTAGGGTTATGCCACAGGACAAAGCTATTAAAAAAAGTCATTTTGGCTGCTAGGTTTGGCTGGTAAAAAAAACTCCTGTGGAATTGAAGAAACTGTTAGAAATGTTTATTTTTGATTTTGTCTGTATTACAGTTAATTTGTACACGAACATGCCACTGGCTCCTGTTGTTTTTAACTGTCAGTTATAACCACTTGAAGCCTAAATATTTACAATATAAAGGTAAAAGACGTTATTCATACTGGTTGTGGGCTTTAAAGAAGAAAAAAGTATATGATATGTAAGGAAATAAAGCATGAACCTTCATGTCTGCTGCTTTGAGTGATTTTGATCAAGTTTGTAAAACAGCGATTTTCATACACTTAGCAGATTTCAAATCCTTTTTAGTCAAATGTAGGCCCTGTGAAAATTCAGTGGTAACTGCCAGGACACAGACTGAAATAAATATAAGCAAACCACCCAAAATGAGCAGGTAAAAATACAAATTTGCCTCATTTCTGGAGTCCACAAACAGAGCAACAAATGAGCAGATGGTAAGAATTCTGCAAACGGGCACAGATTTGTGCAAAAAGCAAAAGATTTGGAGGACACGCGTCCCTCCCCAGCATTTAGCAGCACTGCAGCATTGACGTTTCCTTGCACTGCCACCAGCCACCGCACGAAGCCCCTGACGAGGCACTGCCCTCTGCAGCGCCCGGGGCAGGAGGCTGCGCCGAAGGGGAGCAACGTGTTCAGGGCTGCTGCCTCCGCGAGCGGCCCAGGGAAACAGGTGAATGGTTATACAGCCAAAAAAGCTGCAGGGTTCTTCAAAAAACCTTATGGAAAGGCAGCCCATCTTCACTACGGGCTGCTGCTACAGTAATCAGATGCTGCCATAAAGCAGTCTGGTAGAGGCTTCAGATGACTTGAAAAAAGTTTTTTAAAAAAATACTAAAATGGGGATATATCAGGATAGAAAGATATTAACCAGTGATACTTCACTGCTTAAAATACACCACTATTTATTATAAACAGGAATTCTATTGCAGCTTGATGAGAAACAGCATACTCTGCAGAACAAGTACAGAACTGCAATTTCGGCAAGCATCGATATGAACAAACTATTTATATTTGAAAATATATTGTTTTAAAAACTGACTGAGCTAACAAGCAGACCAGCCCCTCTTAGGGTATACATTATAATGTTTGTATATTTGAAATATATACTCTTGATTAAAAACATGAAGCCAAATGGAAACATAAGTTTTCAAAAGGCTTAGAATATAATCTGTAGTTTTTTTAATATTAGGGTTTAAAAACTACCATCTGCATTTCTGTTTCTAAATTATTCTATTTAGGAAAAAAAGTCAAAATAAAGAGTAAAAAGTAATAATTAAAAAAGTATAAATGAGAATTTAGTGGTTGTCAGACCTTATTACAACTCATGTTACCAGCAACTAAACAAGCTATGAACTAGAGCGCTGCGCAAAATGGGCGATTTGAAACATTTTAGTAATTTCAAGAGAATTTTTTCCCTGGTTCACGCTGCGTGCTGCGCTGGAAGGGGCGCGCAGGGCCGGCGCGGGAGCTGCCTCGCAGCGCCCGCCAGCCGCAACGGGCAGGATCTTCATCCCGGGAATGAAGCTTCCCGGCCCGCTTCCTCGCATGCTGGGACGCGGCACTTGCGCCTTCCCTGGCCCCAGCCCTGCCAAACTGCAGCGTTCCGGCCCGGCAGCTCGGCAGCCGCAAGCCCATTGTGCTGAGGAGGTGCCGCGTGCTCCGAGGAGGGAGCTCGCAGACCTCCCTTGCAGCGGGGCAAGGCAGGGCTTTCTCGCAGAGGAGCTCCCGAGAAGCGCCTTGATCTCAGGGATCATTTGCAGTGTTATCCCAGCTCCCACCGGGATCTCACACCTGCCGCCACGGCGCATGCACGGCCGCAGCGATGCGCTGCTTGCCTTGCGCTTCCCCTAGCCACAGTAAAAACTCTTTGGAAAAGACAGCTGCCATCCTGAATGCTGTTAAGCACCTAGATTTGGGCACAACTTGCAAGACATGTTTATTTATCCGTTTCTAGCAGTATTCTGTGAAAAGTCTATTTAATAACTTGCTTTATTCCATATTAATAAACCACCTACTGTTACCTGCAAAAACGAGCAGAAAAACCTAAGTATTATCAAGGCCACAGTTCTTAAGTCTTGATAGCAAATGTCAGGCTTGTCAGGTGTCAGCTTTGCCTCAGCAAATAGAGAGAGCTTGATACACACGTGCACTTTATGTTTTCTTTCCTTATACAATAAAGGCCAATGACCTAGTTTCAACTCTCATATATGCATATGTATATGCATAAATATGAAATCTTTTAAAAACTCATTGGTGAGAACCAAGCTCCTGCCTCCCTTGCTAGTAATGGATGCAACATAGCATAAGACAGGACTTTGAACAGGAGGTCCCAAGTCACCCTCCCTGGTTCTTACATAAGCATATAAAAATATTCAAAATAAGGTCCACATATGTACAACGATTTCAACAAACCACCTTTTATACATATTATAGGGTGTTTGCAAAGTGTGGTATCACATCCAAGCAAATCTTAAATCAAAAGAATCTGTCAAGCATTTATTAGTCAGTATCAAAAATGAACATTTGAAAGGCAAGATCAATATTAAGCTATATCTTTTTAAAGACCTTGACAGTAAATGAAGAGGAAAATCCCTCTCTTATAATAGGATATGTTTATAACATATGTTCAGAATGGAACTTCATTTCAATAACTTTTTATGATATTAGAATTGAAAAATTGTCAATTTATGTAACCACATTAGCAGGATTTTCCTTTATTATATCTAGCTGCATGATTTTGGACTTTTCTTTCTTAAACACCTACCATGGGACTAAAAATATACTTTAGTTTAATCCCACTATTTTCATCTTCTCCTGTAGATCTGTCATACACCTACAAACATGTATGTCACCATTTGAGACCATTCTCTGCTAAAGAGTACCGTTGTGACATCTTGCCTACAACTGATCTGACCTGGGACTCTTCATGAAAATAGAAGAACAACAAAGGACAGAAATGAGAAAAGAAAGAGAAGGATCAGTAGTCTGCTGAGAAGTTCTTGATGGAGACCTGGAGCCCAGGCACCTGAGATCTCCTCCCTGCTTAGCATACAAAGGAAAGTTTCTATGAAATAAATGTCCAAATAAACATGGGATATCAATTTAGAGCTTGGCTTAGACATATTTTGTACACATGAGTTTACCTGCAAGTAATTAGAAACACTCCTGGAAGAAAGACCTGTCAGAGCTACAGGACACAAACACTTTTTCACTGTATGCAAGAACTTCTAGCTCAAAAAAAAAAAAAAACCCACCCACCTTGTATGTGGGAAAAATCTTGGGGGGAGATACATCTTAGGCTGTTCTTAATATTGGCCACTTTAAAGGAAATTAAACTTGTGACCTGGAACATTCCCAGCAAAGTCTAACAGTTTCCTTAGCTTTGGCATCATTTAATGCCTATTTTTGCAGATCTGCTGCTCTTCATTTTTTTTCTCCAATACAGGCATATATTATTTATTTAGCTGTATGGTCAATTCATGCTTTGTCATGATTTTCTCTTTATTTTAACACAAAACAGTATTTTTTTCATTATCAGTAGGGAAAGTTCACTATGTTCACCAGCAAAAATAATTTTTGTGATCTTTACAGCTAATTCTGTTATTTTCTTTACAATTATTTTATGTTGTTCTTGTAATAATGTTGAAAGCCTAATACACTAATATCTTTTTTGGCAAAACTTCCCTTGATGCTACAGAGTCAGAGAACTGGTGGTACTTATTAGTTTTCTTTTGTTTGTTTAAGTAAAACAGTAAAACAACTTCAAATTAATTAATACCAGAGTGAGTAGACAGTTACTCTGATGTACAGAGGTGCATAATATGGCATGCTTTCTTGGTGCTCAAGCATGTTGGATTGAGCTGGAGAATCCAAAATACCAGATTATGGGCAGGTTCCACTGCTATCCTACTACTTACCTTGAATGAGAGGCATCTGTACTTCTCACAAATAAAGGCTGCACTTTTTTTTTTGCTGTAGATCATGTATCATACAACACACATTACTGTATTATGACAGATTTAAGAATTCAGTAAATTTGCGCCCTGTTTCAGCCTCCCTAACCTGTGTTCAGCAACACCTTTTTCTATTTAAATCACCTCAAACAGTAAGTAGTTATGCAACATGGTAGAAGTAAGCCCTGCATTCACTTCTCAAATGAGAGCAGGTTTAGGGGATGAAAGACATTTAATTTCAGCTGCCTTTTAAACCAGTTGCACCACAGCTTTTGATCTGAAGGTGAAAGACAACAGTTTTAAAATCTGCAAGTTCTTTCCTCTGGTTTCTTTTCATGCACAAATGAACCACAGTCAATCACGAACAATCTGCACCTTGGGATAAAATTAAAAGCATTGCTGTTATATGCAGGTGCTAAGATCAGGCAGTACAATTGAAGAAAAATGCTCAATCCTGCAAAATTTTTACTCTGATACACAGCACAGATTTTCTTTAAAGTACCACCTACACAGTGCTATCTTATTTTGAGATACAAATATCTCTAATATTTTGAGAAGCTTGTGCCAGCCTCAGAAATTCCTAATGTTACATTATTCACTCATGTGGCCATAACTACTATTCCACTAAGAGAAGGGCGACTCTCTTAGCGTGCATTTGACTTTTGGCAGCGTTGCCTTGGAATGTAAAATGCCAAGCTGGCAGCTTTCAGAAAGGGAAATTTCAGTAAGTTTGGGTAGTCTCTCTGGGCTCATATTTCTAGCAGTTCTTTTTCCATGTGCCTGTGCCCCTGAGCTACCATCAGCGGCTCTTACCTGCACCCTTGTTCCTTATTTAATATTTTATTAAATCTTGTTCTTCATGCCCAGCGTCATTTTTCCATTTCAGAGATCCATTTTAAACTTGTCAATACTGTCACCTCCTGAACTCCAGGACAGTCTGATGCTGGTGGCTCTAGTTTGTTGACCCGGAAGCTTTGAAATCTTTGAGTTTATAGAATACATTCCACGTAGTCAGGCTGTCCTAGAGCTGTAAATTATGGAAGCCCAGATTTGCTGGCAGAAACCCAGGCAGAAACATGCTCCCACCCCCAAAATATATCTTAGGTTGAGATGAATGAGAATTTTGTATTAGAAAATTCTCTGGCAAATCTAATAATACTTTACAAAAAAATGTAATTCCCTTACTGACAGCAGTATTTTAAAGAACAAAAGCTGAGCGAGGCTACTCAAGAGACAAGTCAATTAAGCGTTGATTTTAGTTGATAATAAAATACCTCTTGAAGGACTGGACACTTAAAATTACTAGTGATAAAACCCTCTCTGTAATGATGAGTAAGAAAGATAAAGTTTGCAATTCTGACAAATGACTTACAAGAATCGAGACTCAATGCAGGTAACTAATTACAGCCCAACAGTGAGGAGGTGATGGGAGTGAATTTCCTGCACTGATTCCTTAGCAGTTCTTGCTGTGTGACTAAGAACAGTTCCGGTTTCTGGCCTATTCAGGAAGCTCAGTTCCACAAATGCAACATTTGCAGCTGAACATGCTAGAGATGATGGACCAAGGGCACTTACCTCCCATTGACAGCAAAGCAGAGCTGACATATCCCATGCAACACAGCTGTGGCGTTTTGCAGAAACGTGGCTATTTTGGGATTCTCATCAACGGGGCCTTGCACGGAGAGGAAGCAGCAACACAACTTGTCTATCAATCCTATGTTCACCATGTAGCTAGAAATGGATAAAAATTTGCATTAAAGATAGTCCCATATCACTTCTGATACAGTAATTTCTACTTCGCTACTATCAAACTAGGCAAAATGCAAGTTATGATTATTTAAATTTTTTTTCTAAAAGCATTCAATAAAACAGTTCAAACTATAGTAACTTCAGGTCTGGCTTTCTGCCACTATCAGTAGTTTTTGTTAGGAGATCTATCTGTTGTAGGACAATTTGTATTATATCATTCAAGAAAGATGAATGTAAATGTTTGTTTTATCTTTTTTTTATCATATCACTCCTAGAAGGATAACGGAATTTTGCCATAGTTAATGATTTGCAGCATGACTTCTTTTTAACATGAAAAGACAAACTTCCTAGAACACACTAATTCACAGAGACAATGATGTTACCCAGATAACATTTTATTGCAATACATACATCATCATAACTACTGCCTATCTTTTTTTCTTTTCTTTTTAAAACACTGGCAACAGTTAAGAGAGTAGCAGAACATGCAGGTAGCAACCTACAGCAGATCAATCTGATCTGCCTCCTCAGCAGATCAACCAGAACTCAGGGCAGAGAAAAGCATAGCAGTGACTTGCTTCTTTCTTAAACCAAAAAGCCTCCTCTTTCTTTTTTTAATCAGAGTAGATTAGACCATCATGTTTTCCTATGTATGAAGCTTTTAGTTCAAATTTCCAGGAGATTGGAAAGCTAAGTTAAACATTTTGTCATTTGTCCTTGTACGTTAACACAAACAGCTGTCTGTGTGCACCAAGCTCCTTCACACTTCGATCGTTATATTGTCCTGTCCTTCTGAATGCAGGTATAATCCTTAACCTCTCAAATCCATCCAGCACCAAGCACACAGATCATTTTTCCTTCCATGTCACCTAACTTCACGCGCTTGCCCTTCTCTCCCACAAACATTCAACTTCTTAGACCTTGCTCCTGCTCAGTCACTCCTGCTGGCGATTTGTATGAGATCAACTTTCTCTAGGGAGACAAATTCCCCAGCCTCAGTCACCTCCTTCTCTCCTTTCCCTTCCATGTTTCTTTGTGCTTTCTTCATCAAATGAGGAAAAAGTCAAAATCAGAAAAAAACCTGCTATGATAGTCTTTACCCTCCACCTGACTAAAGAGACATGGGCAACTAAGATGCCTTCCTGACACTATCAACTGATTCACAGTATTTTACAGTGAGAGTCTACAAAAGCCAACCCATTACTATTTTAAAACCAACCTACCAGGTCTTCTGCCTACTTGTTAGTCAAACCCTCTCTCAGACACTGCCTGTGTAAGCTCCTTGAGATAGGGACATAACTGGTTAGATGATCCATACTGTCATCTCCACACTGATTTGACCACGGTATGATAATAATGTTTATAATAAATAATCTTGAGTAGATAATGCTTGTCCCTAGGAGCTACACAAATATTTACAAAAAATTACTATTCCCACAAATAGCTTACAGTCCAATTTTGGAAAACCAGGGACTTCTAAGATTTAGTAATTTTTAGACAGTGTTGCTGCTCAGAGATTAATGTCTCCTTAGGGCTAGAAGCTGCATTTTCTGCCAAAGTCTACCCTCCTGACACCAAGCTATTGGGAGCAATGAAAGTAATTAAGAATAAAAATACACTGAGTACAAAGCAAGAAATCTGACTGCAGTCAGATGAAAGGCTTTTTAAAACTGCTGAAGCCTAGCAGTTAAAAACACTTAGAAAACACATAAAGATTATTAGTTACACACCGATTGCTTAGGTAAGCTTCACTGGCTTGACTCTTCTATATAGTAACATGAAAGGCTGCCAGCATTAGGTTTCTTACAGATTTTGATCTAAGAAATCCGCCTAATCATACAGGTGATAAACAAGTTTGCCAGTATGGGCAGGTAATTCCAGGAACAGAGCTAGACATATTACAGTCACAGAGGAATGCTGAGTGTTAGAAATCTCCGTGGAATAGAAGAAAATAACAACAGGAGAAGGAATAAAACGATGGATGAGGAACATTTCCACTAACAGACTGAGAAGCATGAGATGTGTTCAGTGCCCACTTTCCTTTACATCTACGCTTGCATACGGAGGGGTAGAAGTGGCCGGGCTTTTGGCAAAGTTGGCAACAGATAAGAATTTGGAGTCTATTGGGCCAAAACCTGGGAGCATTCATGCAGATGAGGGGAATGTCAAAACTCTCTAATGTATTCCCTTCATCTCTTAGATAATTTAACAGCAGCAGCATAACTGCAGTAATCTGGCTAACCCTTTGCCACCCAGGTGATGACCAGATAGTTGTTTATGCATCAGGTCTTAATTTTCCCAAAAAAGAGGTGGGATGGTGAGGGGTAATCAGTTTTCCTCTTTCTCCCTCAATCTTCCCAAAAGAAGATTTTTTTTAATCAACTCTGCAAAAGGACACACGATACAATGACCTGGAGGTGAAAGATTCTCATTAATAATACAATTTGCCTGTTTTGGACTAGTTTAAAATGCCCCCTCTCTTTTTTCCTAATTGCGCTATTACCTTGTCATCATGCCTTTCACTCTCCGTTTATAATCAGATCCCTTCGAGTGCCCCAGGTGAAGGACCGAGGTGGATTCTCATGTATCTTCTTAGCTTAGGGGTCTGCCTGCACTTGCTGCAGTGTCAGGTGTCTGCTCAGCACAAATATCACTAAGCAGACCTCCCACCCTCCCATTCATACATGGGGAGGGTGCAACAGCCTGAAATTTCACACTCTTTCCAAACCTGTTTGGGGAGGAGATGGGTTACCCAAGAACAATAAAGTTTTAGAGGTCACTTGCATCTATGACAACTGTGTTTTGCTTTCCTCCTCCTCCAGCTGTCTCTGAGGTGTCCAACAGCACCATACCAGACTGTAGGAAGTCTGCAGATGACGAGGTGTGCAAGTTTCAGCACAGCTCAAGACAAAGACGTGATACAACAGAGCGCAGCAGTGGGGACCGATGCTCCCTGTGCCACGTTACACCAGCAGACCAGCACAACTTCCATTTCTGCAGGGGCTGAAAACATTCTGATGACTACCTCGACCATTTATTAGTGAAACTAGGATTTAAGCAGAATGAGCACATTACTGGATAAACATGTCTTGCTTCCTTGATTTAAAAGGCACTAAGAATGACAAGGAAAGGGATTCTTCTTTAGCTTTATAGTGCCTATACTGCTTAAGAAACAGAAGCACAAACCATTTAATCAATGCACACTGATTTTGTGTGTTCAATTTGGCAGACCTACCATGTTGGTGTTAGCGGTATTTAGCAATACCTAGCAATCATATGTTGGAATGCATAGCTCCCACTGACTCTATGCTGAAGGTGCTCAGCACTGCTGAAAAATGAAATCCAGCCCTAGAGTCGGGACTTATAAATTAATGAGCAAGCATAAAACATTAAAGTGATGCTGTGTAGCGTTGCACAGGAACGCTGCGTCGCAGGCTGGATAAGGATCCCATTCCCAAGCTCTGCATGCAGCTGTCAAATAAGAGACCGCGCCGTTCCCCTTCACGGCCCCTGCCTCCTGCGCGGCTTCATTTCGCGCTCCGGCAATAAAAGATGCAGGAGTTTTAAAATCACTGTCTCCTCAGTTATGTATGAGCTCTCTCTCCTCCTTAGGAGCTCGAAATGAAAACTGCAGGAAAAGCTGTGATCAGAGGAGTACCTGGAAAGCAGCACCCAAATCCTTGTCCCAGTTGTACTGCTGATCTAATAAAAGATATCTATCTACAAATGCTGCCAGGCTTAACTACGGGAAATTCCTTCCCAAATTAGGCAGTCCACAACTGGATTATGTCCAAAGTGGACAGAATCCTGCAGAAATTAAGTTTCTTTATTGAGACTCTGTTTAGCATTTCCAAGCTAGCTTTTGCGTATTTTGTAAATACTCATACTCTTGGGGGTAGCAAGGAGCCAGAAAAAAAATGTTTTCTAATCTCATTTCATTTTTTTTTAAACCACAGAATTAGAATATCACAAGATGAGCAAAACAATGCATTTTCTTTTACTCTGTTAGAGCTTACTGAGTTATTTTGATTGAAATTTTGCTCAAGAAAAATACATCAAAAGGAAAATTATAATTAAATAGTACCTACTTTATAAGAGTTGAAATCAGATTAATAGAACTGGATAATCTTTATAACATTATATATTGACTTATAATTGACTTATGTGAAAACATGTATGCTATGCAGGATCGCACAGGCAATGTGCATACACAGTTGGCATAGAGAACTAGAGAAAATATGGAAATTATGGAAACCAACTCTAAGATAAGTAAGGAAAACAACTGAAGGAAAGGACACAAAAGAGAAAAAAGGTGCAAAAACAAACTATTAGGTGCCAGCATTAAAAGCACAAGGATTAAAAAGGTCTATTTGAACCAATAAAAGAATTGCAAAGAGTAACTAATTATAAGAAAGATTGTATTATGAAGTATTGCATTAAATATCATGCATACAGAGGTCTGAAAAGAACAAGCATTAGTATATTAAAACAGCATAAATATGAAAAAAACAAGAAATTGAAAACAGAAGTGAGGTAGTAAAAGATGATTTAAAGATTAAAAAAAAATAGAGGATAGTGCAGAAAACTGGTCAAGGAGGGAATCTGGCAGAAGAGGCAGACCTTGTGGAAAAACTGAAGTTACTATTTGCCCCAGTCTTTCCAAAAAAGATAGATAAGACAAATAAATTCCCCAAGGCTCGAAATGATATGAGAAGAATCTAGAGTTTCCTCTTAAGAATTAAAAATGAGAAGATCTACATATGACAAAAATCTAATGCCATAAAATCTGTCCCAAAATAGAAAGAGATGAGACCAGACTCTATGAACTTTTGTGAAAATATAAGTAGTGCTGGGCCTTCAAAATCTGAGGAAAAAAATACAAACTTGGGGGAAGGCATGGGAAGAAAACCAAAAGCAAACCACAAAGTGCATATAATGAAATAAGTGTTCCTGCAAGAACCTCAAATGTAAACAGCAAGGTACAAATGGCAGAAGCAGGGACGGGTGACCCAGAAGGAAAACAGCGAGACTGTCTGAGCATGGACAGGGCCCTGGTGACAATGGACATGAAAAAGGCAGAAGTACCAACTGCCTTCTCCACCTTAGTCTTTACTGCTAAGGCTTGCCATCAGCAACACGAGCAATTATGAATAAATGATAATAACTAGATATGGACTTGCATAACTTTCTACATACGGAAGAGACTAATATTGGGGTTATCTGAATTTATCGAATGATTTACTTAAAAGCCTACTATTAGAGTGATATTTGCTACTAGTGCTCACTAAAAACACATGAGTCAAGAGCAAAGAGAAGAGCAGGTCAGAATAACTTGGACTGGCCGTATATTTGGATGCATAAACAAATTCTGAAAATTAATATAAATAAATATGCATCTATAGAAGGTCACTTAAACTAGCACATTACCTTCTGTAGACACTCGTAATCCACTGACAGATAAATACAGAAAGCACAGCTCATTCTCTAAAGTGAATACTGAAAAATCAAGTTGAAGATTTGAAATCAAAATCTATTCCCTGTATTTCTATCTGAATTGTGAATGTAACATTCTGGTTGTCTTCCGACTGTACACGTATACTACTCTAAGCATTTTTCCTTTTCTATATCATTGTAACTTTCTTCTCCTGTGATAAAGGAAAGTTCAGATATGTTTAAATATGTTTTTTTTCTTTAACCTGATCAGGTCTTGAACTCTGCTGTTGAAAGCTTCGGTTTGTGAGGATTTGCTTTTCGCTTCCTGTATTATCTTCAGTGAATTGTAGTGGTTGTGTCGATCTGGAAAGCTGGAGATCAGACATCCAAAAATCACAGCCGTTATTCTCAGAAGTCCTGTTGTTAGACCCTCAAATACCTGCTTATTTGCACTTCTGCCTGAAGTGGCATTATGGTCATCTGGAACATTAACCTAAGTAAAGCAAAATAGAAGGAAAAAAATTAATTCAGTAAACATAATCAACATTTGTATAGACACAATTAGAAAGCTACATATGAGGAAAGCAAAAAATAATACTGAGGTAACATGTTCTAGCAGTGCTGAATATGAGCATTAAAGTATTTCTGGCATGAAAAAAAGGGTTTACATTCCTGTACGTACTTTTTTTTCCAGTCTACAAGGAACCCAGTTGTGCTTCTCAGCTTCTGCCTAATTTAATTCAGAACACATTTTATTGATTGTGGAGGTAAGCAAGGAGGGTTGCACACAGCTGCTTGAGCCAGTTAAGGAGGGTGACCAGGTGAAGTTCCTGTTACAATCAGGCAGAAACTGCCAGAAGAGTAATGAAATGTGTGTATGGAAGCCACCCAGTTGTACAGACCAGAGTGGCAGTGGAGAGGGACATGTGGCTGTTAGCCAGACGCCCTGTGCTTAACCGTGCTGGACTCTACACACCAGCGGGCTTCAGCCAAGGCAATTTTATAAGACAGCGCGCAACTTTCAACGCTGTAACTAGGGATCAATATTGGCTGCAATTTTATTTTCATTCCAAGTTAAAATCATTTCTACTTGGTAAGTAAGGTCACTGAATATTGTTTCTCCCTGAACAGGTATCAGCAGGGATTTGGTAACACTTGGTGACAAAGAACAACATGCACATTTCTTCATTATTCATTAGCTCCGAGCCTTGTGTTGGTACTTAAAACTCATTGTAATAGTCTGCTGCTGGGGCCGAGCCAAGTGAGCAAGTGAGAAGTCTTTAGATGCTCACTCAGGCTCAATAGGAAAAATAATATTACGTTGCTCCAGTTACTTATGTTGACTAAAATAATTCACACCTAATGGTTCTAATTGCCTAGCGAAATAGATGGATTACGTTTTATAATGTATAAATCAAATTAATGTGGCAACTTTGTGCTAGGAACACCAAGTTGTAAAATTTACTAACAAATGCTACTCATTTCTTTTGCACAAAATGATATATAACCTACTTCTTAAAAGATTTAGTAATATTTTTACTACAGCATTTCATTTGCAATTATAATCAGAAGATATGTATTTTTTTCTTCTAGGTAAATGTATATTTTAGGGCTGTGCTTTAAAATCCTTTGTTACACAAGTTCATGCCTTAATATCAAGCTGCCTTCCTACTTTCTTAAATAAATATATCTTACTGCAATTAAAAATTTATTGCAACACTGATTTTCCTGATTCGATTACTGGGGAAAGCATATATTAATATAAATTGGGAACAATTTTACTTCTTTACATTGTGTAAGTCAAATAGGACATAGAAGCAAATACCTTTTTATGTAAAATGGATATATTTGAACTCCTTGCTATGCTGAATATCTTCCGTTTATGTGAATTCAATGAGTCATGAAAGATCAGCTCTTTTATGGAAGAAATAATTAATTGGAGAGTGTGAAAAACTGTTAAGATTTATGTTCAAAATTAATTGGGATGCTTGTAAAATGATGTATTACTTTGCTTGTTGATTATTATACCAAACAGGGGATAAGAAATCTTAAAATTTAACAGTATAATTAGGAAAGCTTTTTGGGTTCATTTTCTTTGTTGATTGTTAATCATATGAAGAAGAACTGCTGCTTCTTGAACACAGTCTATGAATGAGTAATGTTAAAAAGTTCCATATTTTTATTTCTGAACACAGGTTTAACAGTTTAACTGACCAATCAAAAGGCACAATTACACAAACTGACTTAAGGAATTAGCATCAAGTATTTCCAAAGCACTGAGAAAAAAATGGAGAAAATAAAGCAGTGCCCAAACACTTGGCTCATCCAACACCTAACAGCGTTCTGCTGTTTCTGATGCTGTCTGTGCTGGGTCACATCCTGCCTCCTGCTTCCTTTGGCCCAGCTGCTGAACAAAACGGTGCTGAAGAGCCGATTCGCAGCCATGACAGAGGCAGCAGCGAATCCCCCCGGCGTGGGGAGGCCTTGCTGGGCAGGGCTGCCCTAAGCTCTTCAGCTGCGCCCAGCATCTAGGATTTAATCCTGCGAGATGCCGAAATATATGGCTGCAGTCCAGTAAAGCACTTAGGCACACTTTTAATACAGTGGAGAATGCAACTCCTACTGACTCGTGTCACCACAACTACAGCTGTATATCAGTGCAATTTCCTTTTTTTGTGTGTTAACAGGAAAAAAAAATTAGTTTTCAGTTAACAAGCAAAGCTCTGTCAATGAAAACTTATTTATGTTTTCATTTCCTCATAAACAGAGAATCCTTCCCACCCATGACCATTTCAAACATTGAGTTCCTAGATAGGAAGTTCTCTGAAGCTTTCGACAGTGCTCTCTTCTGTTCATTAGGCCAGTTACACTGTATTCTTCATCCCCACACATTGGTGGTTTGTGCTTTCTGCATGCAAAGTGCTGGGTTTGACTCAAAAACAGTCTGCGAAGTGTTCATTTTCTAAAGCATCTATCAGATGTCTGAGCTCCTTTATAATAACTAATCAGCTAAAGAAATGGAAGCTGCTTGTATAGCCCAGGAGGGCAAGACAGTGCAGATAAAGCTTCTACTTTTTTAATTCCCTACTTCAAAGTACTTAGAGCCCATCATTGTTTCTCCTATCCTAGCCTTATTTCAGTATTTAGTCTAGATTAGCACTCTGGCTTCCTTTTTTAAAGTCACCACACTAAAAAGAAGGAAAAGGACATTAACTTTTGGTGGTTTTTTTTTTTTTTTTTACATTGCACCCCTGAGTGACACCTTGGGCACTGGAAATGCCCAGATTCCCAGAGCTCAGAGCCACCTGTAGCACTTTTCCAGCCAGCTGCTGGTCGTCAGGTTTCCACCTAGAACAGCAAGGGTGAGGGTGGGTGTTTTAAGCAGCTCTGAGATCCGCAGAGTGACCTGCAGGGTAGACCTTCTCCACACAGCTGAGTTATTATGGACAAGGAGGACTGTCAGCACCCTGGAGATGACTCTCACATGTTCATATGGACATACAGGCTCTACCGTTTCCCCTTCTCCACAACTTGTAAAATCTTCCAGCTGGGCACTCCCGTAACGCAGTCACAAGGGTTGAGCTCTACGGAGACTGAAAATTAAAGGGGATTTAACCAGCTGGGAAGCACCTAAGTGCCCACGCGTTTACAGTCAGTCATGGTCAGTGCAAACAACTGTGCAGCCACCCTGGCTACTGCAGTGCAGGAGCCTCCGAGAGAGACCACAGCTGGTTGCACAGGGCAGACCGTCACCTTGGAGCAGCACTGCATCCAAATCCAATGGCAACACAGCCCAGGCAATAAACAGGGAGGAAAAACTACTTCAGTAGCTCTAGATATGCAGAACAGCTTAAACCCAATTCAATCAATTGCACCTGAGTAATATTGTACAATGAGCAATATTTCATAGGCCGTTTGTCAATAACCCTGACTCCAGTTAAGCACTGGGCTTTGGAGAAGAAAAATGTAACAAGCAACTCGTTTTTAGATGTTGGATCTCTACTTACGCTACAGCGTTCGTTACACATATTTTATATTCACTAATGATGCTTCATTTAGAATTTTCAGCTATTTTACGTTTAAAGGTGGCCTTAAACGACAACTTATACAGTGCTTCAATTAAAAATTTTAAAAACCTGCCCCAAGAATATCAGTTCTAGAAAGTCAGATTGCAGAAAGAGCCTGGTAAGAATTTACACCACAATGACTGCTTTTTGATTCTGAGGTCAGGCCTACATGTATTTGTATGAATTTATCTATGTACCAGAATAAAAATAATCTGATTCTGGCCTTTAGCAGTTACTCTTAAGTGGAAAGAAAAACAACCTAAAAAAGAATTTACATGCAGAAAATTAACAATACACATGAATGAAAGGAGTGCTTGGCAGCAGCTCTCTCTCAGATAGTGATTTAGAATTGTATGTCATCTGCAATTTGAAAATAAAGTAAAAAAAAAATCCATGTAATTTTGCATATATATATATATATATATATAGACAATGAAAAATGTAACAATAAGAATGTCTCAATTCATAATTCTTAATAAGCGTAGGTTTGTATTAGGCTGTAACAGGTAACAGCAGGTATGCCAGGAAGGAAAGGATTTCAATGAATGAACACAAACTTCCAACACATTCTACAGGATGAGAAAAACATTATGCCTGTGTAGAAATAAATAAATAAAAATCCGGCTGCTAACTCACCTGACATAGTTTTGATGCGAGATTGAAATTTGTTGCATTTTAAGTATGCATAGAAAGGTTTTCTCAAATTTTATTCTTTCTAGTTTTGCAACCAGCAAATGCTAGCATACTTCTACTTATTTGTTAACCTATTGAAGGCCTGCAAATGTATGTTTCCATCTACTAATCTCAGTATCATTCCGGTTTATTTTCCAACAGTAAGGGGGCAACAGACATTACACAAGCAAAGGCAGCATCATGCAGCTCACCAAGCTGGCAGTTAAAGTCTTTAGGTGGGTCTATGAATTGCACCTGTTAATATTTTCATTATCAAGTTCAAAAGAAGCATTTGCCATGTGTCCATTTTTTTTTCCATCTTAAAGAAAAGCTCAAATTTGATCTCACTTATTGTCTTTCCAAGAGAGGAAAAGGTTAGAAATGCAGGAATATATATATATATATATGTAAAATATATATTTTTATAATTATGTGGGTATGTATTTCATGGAAGTATGAAGATATGCTGGTTTAAGGGCCAATTTCACCTGAAGAGAACATGAGAGACTTTAGGCCAAGGAAACAAAAGCTCGCAGTGGACCAAGGACCAGGTTCAGCTTTGCCAGCAGTTTGCTGCAGTTCGGGGTGGTGTTTGCCCACAGCCTGGAGGAGCTCTAAGCGCGGGGCTCTTCTGCGCAGCCCCGCGGACGTCCGGGCGGCCGCTGCCTCCGCAAGGCTCGCGCGGGATTCGGGATTCGCGCGGGCCCACGGGAAGGCGCTTGGCAGCCAAACGCATCTCGTCACTCGTGGGGCGCCGGCGGAGCCGCCCTCTGCGGTACCTTCTCTAAAGTGATCGTCAACAGTCCCCGGCTTGTTGATTCGAACAGAGCCATGTAAATTATTTAAGGGATGTACATAACTTTTCAATTAACAAACTGCTTGGCTCATGGAAATACATACACACAATTTATAACCAGAAAAGCAAGACTAAATATCTCATGATGAGCAGGTCACGATGAATTAAAAATGAGTTTTGAAATAAAATATTTAATGACGTTTCAATTAAATGAAACACTGCAAAATTAAAAGTTCCACAATTAAAGAGGCCTGCTGTTGAATCACTTTAGAATATCAAACTACAGCAAAATACTGAACCAACTTACCTCCCAGATACTGAAATACACCAGAATTGAACACATAGAAAACACGCAGCACAGTCTGTATTTTACATATTACTGCACCGTAAAGTAAAAAAGAAAAATCACAGATTTGCTTAAAGATATACCACTGTCCATTCACTGCTACTCCTTATATGTACGGTCTTGCAGAATTAATTAGTAGAAGGATATCAGTTTGTATGGATGGAGATGTGAAGTTCCCAAATACACATTACAAAAAACATTCCCATTACTTTCAGATGGGCTCTCTCATTTCGCTTGGTGTTCTTACCACAAATGCTCTATTTTTGTGAACTGTGCAAACAATTGTGAAATTTAATATTTTACATACCATAAACTGATGCATCAACAGGTCCATTAGAAAAGTGATCTTGTTACTAAAAAGAACATAGGTGCAGTTTTCTGTGCAGCGACTGCAAGTCAGGCTGTAAGCATTTACCGCATTGCAGAGTGACCTAAAAGAGCAGAAGGAAAGAAAGAAAAGAAAAAGAATGTTACTTATTTCCTTAGTAAACTAAAAGAAAATATATCAGTGAGAAGAATATGAAATAACCATTTTTCAGGAATTTAACTTTATTTTCTTAAACATGGATTCCAAATAAAACTAGAAATTAATGCAAAATGAATTAAATAAGTATTAACTTGAATACAGTGAGGCCATATTAATTAGAAGTCATGTACTGCACTGCTACTGGATTCTTCTATGTTTGAAATTTGGTTTATTATGTTCCTTGGAATATGCAATTTTTAGAAGCCTGAACTATGTGGCATGAGGCACTGAATGCATTTTTCTAAGTGTAAGCATGCACGTGCATGCATTCTCAGCATTTTCTCAGTAAAAGTCTAATATAAATTTATGGGCATACTAGACAGGCAGTACATGACCAAACTTATACAGAATATCAGGTAACTTTATAATTTGGTCATGTAACATTCTTTTCTTGTGGTTTATGGTTGGATCACAAGTCATACGAATATGAAAAATCTTTGCTAGAGCAATATTCGAGAAAGAAAGGAGACCTGCATGAAATAACTCCCATTACAGTGGGACCAGCTTTAGAGAGAAGCAGTGCTGCAGGGAAGAGCAGAGCGAGCCTGGCATTTGGCACTGAGCAAACACAACCGAGCAGGTTGAGTTCCTTTCCAGAAACTCCTACGGACACACACAAAGCACCGATGAACGGGGCACGGTGTTCAAACACCAGCGTAAAACTGCGTTAGCCTCCAGCGCCCTGCACCCATGTCGGGCAGGAAGAGACAGCAGCCTTGCAGCACCCGGAGCGGAGCGCCATGCGCCGCGCAACGGGCACCCACCGCGCCAGCTCTGCCCAACGTGCCCGAGCTCTCGCGCGCAGGGATTTGCTTTTCCCAAGACCCCAGAGAGGCTGGGACTAATCCTAGAGAATTTACTCCCAGAAAGGATAAATCTGACCAGGGATAACACTACTTCAGAATAAACACAAAATTCATTTCTTGGGCTTTGCTTACCACAAAAGCTATCACTGTTGTTATACAAGTATGCACACAGACACAAGACACAAACACATCATAAATATATACAATAATAAATAAAGATGGTTAGCACTCTAGCTGTTTAAGTAAACTGAATTTATTTTTGTAAGCATTAAAAAAATGTAAGTTCATATATGCTCAATAGAAGGAAAGAAAGATAAATTGTTAGCACTGTCATAAGGTCACATGAAAGTGGGACTGGCAGCAATAACCAACAAGTTATCATGGAGAATCCAAAGTAGGTATCTAACATTACAAACTGCAGACATTCCTGAAAATAGAATCGAGTTTGATGCTTATTTTTTTCCTAAACTTTATTTAAAAATATTTAGAGAGAAAGGCAGGCTGCTTTTAGGATTCAGTTGTTAAAACTCTGAGCTTCATTACATTTCTAATTATATTAATGTTACTGTATTGCTAATTAATTTTACTGTACTGCCTAATTAAATCATTTGCAACCTGCAGTTCGCATGACAGGAACATAATATTAAATTATTATTCACAGAGTAATGGCGGCTTCATTTCCCCCTATTTCACCTAATTTTCACTCTACAATGATAAAACCTATGCAAAATTCAGTTAGCATGCTGCTTAGCCATTTGGATTTCTATTAAAAAATGGTTTGCAACAAGGTTCTCTCCTAACTGTAAGTTATTTAAAGAAATTAAGATACTTATTTATTTCACTTTCCTTGCTAATATTGAAAAAAAATAATCAATAGGCACCTACTTTTACTTTTTACAGCAGATTATCCCCCTGTGGGAACATACATATTTATGTGGAGAGATGAAACTACTATGGTAATTTCTACTTTCATTTGAAAAGAAAATCCTTTAGATGACTACTTTTCATTTTATCAGCTATTCTAAAGATGAATTTTATTTCAATATAAAAGATACAGTTTTCCAAAGTGTCATTTGTGAAGCTGGCAGGTTAACTTCCTCTGACAGCATTTCGAAATTTTGCAAAGTGATTTAGTTAACTCATGAGAATGCAGTTCTTGATCTAGGGTATTTTCAAAATTGCCAAGAAAGAGGAACATTTATTTTACATTTGAAAACACAGAAACCTCCCACTTACACGCAGAACAACTTCAATGACAATAATGCATCCTGCTTTTTTATTTCCCAAAAGAATCTTATGTCAGAAAAAGTATCTCATTTTTCAGAGATTCAAATAATGCACCCGAAAAGGGGGCATAGGCAAATGGATGTCAAATTAATTTTTCACAACAAGGGCACTTTTAATTGATATCATACGCCTGCTAACTGTGCTTGGCAATGATTCGAATGTATTTAGACATGTTCTGAACCAAGATTCAGTCCTGCAATTTTTTTTTTTTTTATCTTCCAAATGGGAAGTGTCAGCACACCAGCAGTCCCCAGGTGGTTCGCAGTGTTAAATGGCAGATTAAACACAGCACGACTAATTTCTTTACTTTAATCTTATTAAGAGAACAGCAGCTGTCAACTGTCACCATTTCCATCTAAGGCCTCCCAGACAAGCGCAGAGCACAGCGAATGTCAAGCAAGAACTTTATTTAGCTACCAGAAACTCAGTAGGCTGAAAAATTCAGTACTTTGAGGGTTTTGCCTGTTCAAAGCTCCCTAATTGCTCGTAATTGCAAAACTGCCATCTCGAGCGGTATCCGAACACGGCTGAACACTGAGGCCTGAGGCTCACGTGCAAAGCAGCTGTTTATCGATTACTGATGTTGCTCTAAACTTTGTATCACACCCGCAAATCAGCTTTAAAGCTGTTAGACCGCGTGTACACTCCAACCACATAAGAAGTCTGCCCTGGGATGTACGGCTTTCCTCTGGAGCAAATCCAATTATAAAAACACTCATTACGATACTCCAACTTTGATCCAAAAAAGAAATCTGTCTTGAGGCTAGACAAAAACATGTGTCTGTGCATTGTATTTATTTTGCATGAATGTAAAGAAATAGGATGACAATTCATTTTAATCGGCATCTTTAAGCTAGATCCCAACCGGTTGTATGTATGTGTGGGATCTTCTTTTGTGCTACCACATTTCCACTTTCCTCAATTTAGCAACAAACTGACAAATCATATCCTTTTTCCAAATATTGGGAAAGCAATGGTGTCCTGCCATGGTGGCACACCAGGATACAGAGGAGAATTTTGTTCTATAAAAATAGAGGCACTGGCAATATAGAATATTTACCCCTTTATATAATCAAGTATAAAACCTTTTCACATTAATTTCAACTTCAGGAGAAGGTAAAGGAAAACACTTTGATTATTGATGAAGACACCCACCCCAAAACCTTAATTTTGCTGTGAAATAATAATATAAAACTGAACATTATCAAATTTAGGATGGGTTACTTGTCTGCAAACTACAATATTTACCCAGTTTGAATGCTTTGCAGCATTCTGACAAGGAAAGAAAGCAATTGGTATTGCTATTTGGAAAACTGTCAGAAGTCTGCATTTACCCCCTCCCCACCCAAAATAAATCCAGTTTTAAGCCTTAAAGATCACACACACCTTTACACTTCACTCCTCTCAGTGAAGTGTTAAAAAAAAAAAAAAAAAGTGAAGATTCGAAATTAACATTTAGCCTGTATTTTATATTATTGGAGATTGTCTGCTTAAAAATGGCTTCACCAATAAAGCGTAGCCATAATTGGTAACACTTCACAAAATCCTCTTTAAGACACTTTCAAAAGCAGCCCAGTCTCAATCCAAATCCTGTTCTCTGAATTCAGACCAGGAACAACTAAACAGTTAATTTACCCTTGGTGTTTCCAGGTGTGACCGGATCCGATAGACCTCTCCTGGTCCCTGGCTTGCCAGTTGCTTCATTGCAAGGTACGGCCCTCGATCAAGAAGTTGAGCACAGTGCAAGAGCTCCTTCCAGATCACTCTCTCTAGACTATCCTTACGTCCTTGCACTAACTGTTAGTTCTGAATTAATGTTCCTCTAGAGGAAATAACCTCACAAGGAGGTAGGAAAGTGTGTTTGCATGTCAGGTAACAAACTTGGGGAGCGATCCTACAGATGTGCACGAACAATGATGGTGCAGGTCAAGAAAGGTGCGCTCACAAAGTGGCTAAAAACGACAAAGGGCAGCTTATGAAAGCAATTCTCATCCTATAATCTAATTTTTACTGAAAAACCACCAATTTGCATCAATCCCATCGATAATATTATGCAGGCACTATTTTCTACTTATCACACAGATATATCTAGTTCTAGAAGTTTTATCATGATGATAATTGCTTTAAATGAATGATGCAAAAAGTTCTATGAATAGAAAAGATAATAAAAACATCTTTAATATCCATCGTGTCTTAACTGGTAAGAAAAGTTCTCCGTTGTTCATTACAACTACTGCTAATCTGTATTCAAAAGTGCTATTTACACAAGGAACTCAAAGGATTTACAAATGTTAATTAGCTAAACTCAACCCTTCTATTAGCAGATTTGTCACAATTTCAAGGCCAGTAACATATCATGGCACAAAGAGGGAAAACGAGTTGCCCTTATGCAAGGCACAGGGATTGTGTTCAGGTGCTGCTTTTAGCCATGAAATTGTTCTGCTACGCAGTTCCCATTTGGTTCTCAGTAGAGGCTTAGGAAAAAACTATCATAAAACACTGAAACCCCTCGAAAATCTGCTGAAGATGTCTTGCTCACTGGAGAATTGAACCAACATCAGGAAAATTACAAAGTGCTGCTTTAAGAAATAACACAGCTGGACACCAATTTGTATAGTAATGCCAATAATAAATGTACAATAATCCAACGCTTTCTCTACTCCTTTTGCGGTGCTTTATTTGGAGAGGAGAAAAATTGCCCCAATACCAAAACCATCTTCCATTTCCTACAAATGTCCTATCCTCTTCACAGCATTTGCTGTCCTCGCTACCAATCTGGACAGTACAAAACAACAGGCATATTGTCAAATCTTTTGTTAATAAAGCTTTATCTTGTAGACACAGGATTAAAGTTGAGCTGCTCCATGCTGCCAGGATTTTGGAGAAAGAGAGATGTGGATAATAGCCCACGTAATCTCCTCACCTCCTTGTAAATAGCTTACCCTCTTCAGAAAACAACAGACAAATTCTCAATTTAGGATGAGTACAAATGGTTAAAGTATTGCAACAACCCACAAACAATCTTAGCTAAGTACAGGGGTGTCCTTTAGCACAACAGGTTTGGCTAGGGAGGGCTGCAAGGCAATTAATCAATAGTCTTGACTCAACTTTGCTCATATCAAAGAGCTAAATATATAAATATATCCCATGGCTGTTTCTGAAACTCTATCAGACGGTCTGTATTTAAAGAAACACTTTTACAGGATTTGTTAAGTTCTTCTGGGGATCCCATGCTAACGGACACGAAAAGGGTGCCTCTAAAGCAGCCAAGTCAGCGCCGGCTTCAAACTGTTTGCAGAGCGTCCCACCCTGTGGGCCGGCTGCCCGCGCGCCGCCGCGGCGCGGAGCAGAGCCCGCTCTGCACAAAATCCACGCTCCTGCTTCCAGCATACATTGTACTGTCCAGTTAGGGTTTTTAACAGCAAATAAAAGTTTTTACTAGAATGTTTGCGCCCTATAAAAACACCAGGTAAACATGCGTTATGTGTTAGCAATCCTCAAAAAGGATTCGGATGAAAAGAAAAAGAGAACAAAACCCAGCAGCAATACTGGGATAAAACACAAGCTAAAAGTTGCTTGAAAATGTTGCCTGAAAAAAAAAGCTAGTTTTAGAGCAAGATCATGGACTAAAAGTGCAACCGGATGTATAACTACCAAAATACAATGGCCTCAGGTGTTTACAATACTATTTGGTTATGTTTTCATGAATATCTTTTTCAAAAGAAAGAGGCATTTTCAATCAATTTAAGAAAAATTATTAATAAAGACATCAAATTATTTCAATCAACCTCCAGGTACCAGCTACTGAGAGACAGTCTTTGGATCTAATAATGACAAGAAGATGCATGTTTGTGGAAAGGGCACAGTCTAGTGGAAATTCGGTTGCTTTTACAGAGTTTTATTACATTTTTCATGTCTAGCTGAAAAATGCATATTTTTTAGCTAGTCATATAAAGAAACAGTTAGGAAAATGTGTACACCCACTGCCTCCACATTGAAAACCATCAATGTACACAGGATTTGCATAAATTATGTGTAATTTACAATTTCAATTTTCAACTTACTATTTGTACTGAAAGAATCTTAGTGGTAAACAGCTGTATTTTCAAGGAAGCAATTTTCAAAAATTCCTGTAGGACAGTACAGCTATAATCAACATTATCACTACAAATTCATTCATATATTCTAAATGGTCTGCTCAAAATATCTACTATACGGACTAATTTATTGTTATTTTGCAGCAAACGGCCTTGAAGAGTCATAAAATACAAGACGAATAAAATACTTATGTTCGAGCAATCGAGCATATGAAAAATACACAGGTAAGTTTTTCAGTAATACTGAGAGAAATATACAAATTATAGTTTGCATTATAGCTAAGGCAACATTCTATTAAAATTAAAATTATCCCTAATGTACAAGAAAAGATTTTGAAAATTTCAGCTCCAGTCCCTTCTCATTTAGACAGCATTCTACACCCTGACATTAAGACAGCATAAGAGGATGAGTAAGAATACATATTTATATTTAACAGTAAGCTCTGTGATGTAGACTGGGGACAGTATCACAATCTGCTACATGGAATTGTATTAACTATGATCTTGGCAACTGTTTCTTGGGGAAGAATCATGATCAAACTGAAAATATATCAATACATATATTTTCACATCAGACATAATATAAGCCCTAATGCCAAGTTCTTTATTTTAAAGATAATCATAAACATACACTTCTTTGACACGTCTATCAATAGAGTTGAGAAACAGCTGAAGTTTGATACTGTGGCTTAGCACTTCCATTATAAAAACTGCATTTTGAAAAATTAAAAGTCTGCTCCTCTCTTTACACTTGCCCAATAGGCAAGGGAAGGCTTGGACCGCAGACAGGAAGGACACGGTCCGAAAACCTGCTGGAAACTTTAGGAGACCATGTCCTGCATTTTCCAGTACCCTAGAAAAAGCCAGGCTTTGTATTTGATTCATGAATGGAACTAACTCAAGGTGCTTCGCAGGCTTCAAAACAACAGAAAAAGAAATATAACCATATCACTTTTACAGATTTCTTTCTTAGAACTAAGAAATCAGTAACAATCTGAGCAAATTTTTCTCACGAGTCCTACTTTTGTTTTGAAATAAGTAATTTATAGCTATGATCTCTACACAGCAACAAATGAAAGCTTAGCAATCAAATTCCCCAAGTGCAAGTCTATCTGCCTTATAAATAAAGTTATAAATAAAAACAGAAATACAGTTAAATTGCACACAGTGCTTGGTGTATGTCCCTCTACTTGCAACTAGATCATGTCCCTACTATTTGTAATCACCTAATCTCAGTGCAGGAAGGACCTGACCACAGGCAGAAGGTTATAACTTGGTCTCCTCCAAGGCATAAGCACATTGGCCAAGATGGCAATATGGTCATATTGGTATGCAGTTTAATCAGTTTAGTCTCCTTTAATATCTGTTCTGTAAATACAGACAGTTGAAAGCTTGTATTAACAGAACAACAGTTTAAACATAAAATATCTCTGAACAATTTTTAAATTATTTTCATAATATTCTCATGAATATGCCCAGGAAAGCTAGAAACCACTTATAGCAATCTGAAATAGATGTAAGATAGACAGTTACTGCATCATAAGATGGGGGAAAATCTCTGAAAAAATCTCCTTGGATGTTTTTGCCATTTTACAAATGTAGTTGATATGGAGCTTTATTTGTTTATTGGAAATGAATTAATTTCCCACATACGTTCTGCCTCACAAGCCTTAAACAAATTTCTTACTGTCATGTAAATGTAATATTCTCAATCTTTCTCAAGGAAGACTGTTTCAAAAATGAAAGATGAAAAAAAGGGAAACATGCACATTCTAAAAATGTAAAGCTAAATTTAAGCAAGGCCTTATGTGGCTTTGCTTAAACACACAGTGCAGCTCTTTCCTTTGCAAAACTTATCCTAAGTGGATGTGGATCAATTAAAATTACAGCTTCTGCAAAATAGGAAGTGCAAAGGCTGCTGCCGAGCTGCTCATCCTAGGAGCGCCTCGGAACACGCTCGGCAGCAGCACGGGCTGCCCCTGCAAAAGTCGAACGATGATCTTCTCTTCAAAGAGCAAGTGAGGAAACTGAAAGCCCTTGTTTTTCCCAGCACTTCACACCTGTACCATAATATATTAAGAAGGGTTTAAATTCCAGACCACACAAAGTAGTGCTTAAATTATTACAATATTAAAATATGCCTACAAACAAATGATGACAATGGTACACAGCAGAATACCTTGAGTTGGTTCCGTACTAAAAAGTCCTTACTAGTGCTCTGAAAACATGAATGTCCCTTTGAAAGGAAATTAGAGATCGCAGGGGCCGGAGAGGGAAGCATGCTTTGGAGTTATCGTTTCTTTTCCAGAAATTCTGCTTAGTCACCTCTTTCTTTTGAGGGGTTAGACACTTCAACCCTGCCATTCTTATGTCATGTAAAGACATATTCCTCTAAACCAAGGGAATTTTGATTTACATGTTTGTAAAAGCCCTTTCAGTAGGGAGTAGCCTGGAGCAACCATTTCATTTTAACAGCAGACAGACTACAGTGAATGACAATCCTTTAAGAAAATGCCCTCACTCCCCACAGGAGATCTCTACTGTCTAAGTTCAAAAGACAGGTACTTTTCCTTTTGAAAAGTGACACCTTTTTGAGAGGTGACATCTTCTTTAATACATGACAGCTAGAAATATCACAAAGTTTAAAAACTAGAGGTTGAATGGAAAATGTCTTTCACCTTCAATAGCAGCACAGAAGACAGCACTAGATATTTTAACTTCAGCATTGGAGTAGAAGAAGCAGCAGCAGTTACACCGACAGCATGAAATGAACAATCTAAAAACTACAGGTGGCAAAGGAAGGACTAACCATACTTACTTAACAGAAATCCGTGACGCTGCATTCAGATTGGTGGAAGAAGTCACTGTCTGAAGAACATGTTCAAGGGCCGTCAGTCCTCCTGCAACCCGAAATGCCACTTGATCTGCTGTATTCTAGAGAAACACAAACAGAGAAGAATGAAATTCAAGAAATTCCTTCAGTATAGATATGCCTAAAAGACAATGTTCTGAGTATTCACATCACTCTAGGAATTCCTTAATACTCATACTTACCATGTTGAACGTTTCTGATCAGAGTATTTCACTACCAATGCAAAGGGAAAAGTATTTTTAGAAAAGGCAGAAGTTGAAGCTTTCATGATATTTTTCAAAGATAATATATACACTCAAGTACTATCATATACTATAAATACTGTATGCATTGAGGAATAATGCAAGTACTTTTTGTGATGACATTGTTCTGGAGATTTTAACAAAGCTAACCATTATCTGTTGCTGTTATCTTTGCAGCTGTACTTCAATGCCTTTTTTAAAAATCATTTAAATAATGTAGACAATCTGGGGATGGGTACTTCTCTTTCTAAGAAACTTGAGACCATGCTCGGGCTTGTTCCCTTGTTTGTTCAATGTGCATAAAATAGTTAATCAGATCACTTCAAAACCTGAGTGTCACCATATGTGGATGATACCTGGTTACCTATTTCACAGTACCACCTGCGCTCCACAAGTCCAGCCTCTGCTCTGGAAGAAAGCCCAGTAGTATGGCTAGTTAGAGGTGTCAGAGGCATTTTGTTCCTAATCTTGGGAAGGCAGAAATGCCACCTGAGAGACTCTGCTGTTAGGATACCAGCTGATTGTCTTGCCTATCTTCTCAAATAAATTATTTGGAGTTTGACCACCAGGTTAAAAAAATGGATGTGGTTTCTGATAATGCTTTGTTTACAGGAGCAGAAGCCTATAAAAGCAAAGTTCAAAGAGCTAAGTTACTCCTTTTCTAATTAGGTGTTGATCAAGTGATGGCAACTCAAATTAGGATCTCTGGGTCCTTCCTCTAGTCCATTCCTTGCAGTTTGTTCAAAATGCAGCAAAACAACTATTCTGAGATATGAACGAGCACACTCACATTTCACTCATTTTGCATACTTCACACTCTGTTGCTGCCTATAAACTGAAAGGCTCGGTTTATACTAACTTTGAAGGTGTATGAAGTTTCTAATTTTGTTAATGATGAAGATATTTTAGTATATGCAGAGTCATCTGTTAAGCTTTCAGGGAATTAGAAGCACTATAAGACAAGAACTGGAAGGATCAGACGTCATATGTAAATACAATAGTATGAATTTTAGTCTTTTTATTATTATTATTATTAAAGTAAAAGGACAAGACCTTCTCTACAGGAAGTTTATTTCAAGCAAATATTTACGTTCTGTCTAAATGACTTGTCCCTGAGCTCCAGACAAATTCTATCTAAACAGAGAAGTCAGGTATTCAGAATGAAACAATTGCGCGCAATGAACAGGAACCACCTGTAGATTTCCACATAGCCAGAAGTTCTACCTGGAAAGGCGTTAGTAGCAGCAAAAGGATGAAGGCTCTGTGCCCACTTACCAAACAAAGATCATCAACCAGGGGTTCCCCACAGGCTAACTACTAAATACAATTTCTAATAATCGATTTCTGTGCGGTTAGCGCAGTATGTGTGCCCTAAGATATAAAATTTGAGATTTACTCACATTCCCCTTCTCTACTTCCTCCAATTCAAAGTTTTTGCCCTGCTCAGCCCCCCAGAGCAAGCTGCTGCCCTTCCAAAGGTACCAATTTCCACTTTGGCTCATCACACACGTAATGACACATTTTGTCATTTCAAGCACCAGCTTTTTTTCCTTGACAATTGACACACAGGCTCTTTCAGTATAGAAAAATGCATGCAAAACCTGGTATGCAATCGTCACGCCTGCGTCACGACGCCAAGGTGAAAAGGAGCATTTCTGTGACATGACCTCTTTACGTGACACAACAACTTACTCGCTGCAGTGTATTTCTTGGTGCCACGGCCGCTCTGGCTCTTAGCGTGCCAAGCACTTCCCTCGTCCCCCATTTCTCATAAGAGATTATGCCACAACCTACTAGAGCTCACAGTGAAGATGTCTTTCCTGTCATTTAGACCAAATATGCCCTTTCTCTATTTCACCCTATTACACCGAGTTATATTCTATTTTATTATGCTCGTTTTGTTCCCACCTTTGTAATTACTCAACTTTTGAAACTATATACTGCTACATTTTCCACTTGGTCTGTTTCTTAACTGTTCATTAATGCTAAACTCATCCTTTATTTATTTACGTAATATCATTTTTTTTCCATAACTCCTTTTTCATCAATAGGTACCTAATAATGAAGTGCCCAGAAAGGAGCATGTTCTTTCCAATCAGTCACCAAAACCACCCTCAGAAAAAGCTAGGAGATCCCCTGTTTGGAGAGGACTTCCTCACACACGCATCCAAGAAGAATATTCACTTCTGCAGCTCTGCATCACACTGCAATCATGTCTAGTTTTATAGTTGCTCTCCTTCCCCTCCAAACTGAAGGTTTTTCACCATCACTTCTGTAAAGACAGATATTTTTTGAGAGTGCATTTCAGTTTTGTCTGCACTTAGCTAACTCCAGAGCATTACAAACTGGCCATGCAGTATGCACAGCAACAGGCTCAGCACGCCAGGGCAGCCATCACACAGGTCTTTATAAGACAGCACGTGTGTACCTGCTCACAAGTGTGTTGCAAAGCTAACAAGAACAAGAATGGGTGAAGCTAATTGTGCAACAACTCTATGAATTAATTAAGAAGTAAACATTTTAGTAAACTTCCTAACTTTTTTCCTTTATTTTATCCTGATGAACAACCAAGCGGGCTCCGTGCAGACAAGGCCAGAGTGCCTTATTTATTTACCTGCCTGCTACAACACCTTAACAGATTTCAATTCTCCATCATCTCTCCTCTCTCCCCTATGGCTTGAGTGACAAGTGACTAATAGGATTACAGGCTCCATTCCAGGAATACAGCTCAGCTACGTGCCAGCAAAAAATGACAGCCTAAACCTGAATTACACAGCCTGGGAATCCATCCAATTATTAACTAAAGTAACTGTTATTACCTAACCTAATCAAAGGAGAAGCAGCTGTTAATCTTTGGTGGCCTGCAGCGTAGCAGCGGTCAGACGGGATGAACCGTCTTTGTACTTGACTCCGGTGCAGACGGGAATTACGTCCCCTCGGCTCACACGGGAAGGCAGAGGCGGCAGATGGGGAACAACTGCCCGCGGGTTCATTAGCGGGATGGGGGATCGGCATCTGCGGCACCGTCAGCAGCGGTGCTCGCGCGACGACGTGGGAGCGCTTGGCAAACCTGCATCTAGCCTGCTCCTGTCAAAGCTTAAAATAGCATTTTCATCTCCTCCTGTGGCATTTGGTACAGAAAAATGAATACTACTAAAAACGTCTTACTCAAAAACAAGCAGAGTCTTTATCTAAGCAATCTGCCCAGATACATGGATGCTAACATCTCTGAAATACATAAGGCCAATAATGCTGTGCTGCAAATTTTCTGGATTTTATTTAACTCATTAAAGTACCCAAACAACATATTCTGAAACCAAATAACTCACAGGGAAAAAATCACTTATAGAAATCGGTGACTAATATAAGCAACACGCAATGAAGTAAGTGAGCAACAAGTACTGCTAGCTGTTGATTTCTGCATACAATGTTCCACAGTAAGGTCAAAATCGCTACCCAGCTCTGCTGTGCCTACTTCACACAGGGCATTTGATGGACTGGATGATTTGCAAAGGAGAAGATTGGAGGCCAGAAAAAGCCACCTGATCATAAGGCACTATGCAAGTACAACTTAGTTTTGCTAAGAAAAGCAGAATGACTGTCTGACAGCATGGAGGAGAAGACTTCTGATCATGCACAGTAGCTAACAGCTAATATTTGGAAGCTGAAACTGGATGAAGTCAGGTAAGAATAAAATAACTTTTTAATGCCAAGGGTAATTAATGACTAGCATAATATACTTAGGATATAGTCGGCTCTCAATCATTTTAAGTTTTTAAATCAAAACTAAGTATCTCTCAGAAAAATATGATCATACTTAAATCACAATTTATTAATTTGGTGCAAGAATTATTGGGTGAAATCCAATGTCCTGTACCAAAGCACTCACTTCTATACATTTCTTCTCTTAAAGTATTATTATTAGTTAATAAGTAGAGGAGGATCAGCTTATGACATCCAAAATGATTTAATGACAGCTGTTTTAGGCAACTTGACAGGTTGAATATTAACCTTAGCATTCAAAATCTTTATGAACTAACTTACAGAATACTTCTACGTAAACCTTTCCACTAGAACAAACCTCCACAACCAAGAATCTGATGTAGATCTAAAAAATACTTTTTTTCTTGATCTGCCAACAGCGCTCACTTTTAGTCCTCTCTACTGTGTCTGAAGAAAAGCAGATGTGGAAAGTCTGCTTGAATGGACCTCAGCAACCAAAACTTTGGTAGAAAATACACCTGATTTCAGCCCAAGCGTCTTGATACATACTGACGTCTATCTGAGCACATTGAAATTGGTTAACTCCATTCTGCATTTGTTAAGTTTCCCACTGAATGAAGAAGAAATAATGAATTAGTAAAATACAGTTGAAATTCATTTTAAGAATTTTCTTTTTATCCAACAATTGAAGATTCTACCCAAAAGGCCAAGGGCTTAGAAATGTTTTCAAAACCACCATAGGAAAAAAAAATGAGACAACTAACTCTTGGGATGTCTCCTCTTTTCCCTTTAAATAAATACAAAATATTTGTAGGTACGCAGATACAAATCTGCAGATAGAGCAGTATGTGCATTAAACCTCCTCTCTGATTAGTCATCTAGCCTGAAAAATTACCATAGCAAGAATCTCTGGAAAGAGTATACTAAAATAATATTTTCTACTGAACAGTGAATTTTCTCCCCTGCAATACCTCTCTTTGGTGACGTGTATTGCAATAATTCATCTTTCCACCCAAAATATCCAATTACTTTTTAAACATAAGTAACTCATCCTATGACATAATTTACAGCACACTCTATCAACTGGCAAGAAGTAAAAACGTTGCAAAATTGAACCAAAACATGAGACAAAACTGGCTTAATAACATTTGTTTGCCATGAGGGGGAAGTATTTATTCACATAGTTATTATAGACAATGCGAGTTGTGCAAATTACTTTTTCCTGCATTTTTAAGCGCTAAGGAACTCATGGTCCCAAAGCAGAGCCAGGTAAGACCAGGGAAAGGAGGACGGCGGGGGACAACCCAACTCCAGAAATACAAAACACTCGGCTGCTTCTGAAGCCTAACAGAGCTTCACGGCTTTACCGAGCACCTGCCCAGCTGTAGGTGGGCACCTCTAGGCGTTGTGGTCAAATCGGAAATGCAATTAAAAAGAAAAAAAAAATCCAGAAAACGTGCATGTCTACATACACCCTGCATACACACATACGAAATGCAATCTTCATTTCTTTAAAAACTATGCTAAAAGAGTTGTTACTTTTTCATGATTTCTAAACTGGCACCTGCTCATTAAGAGAAAATGTTCTTGCACAGGGCATTTCTAATCACCATAACCTCCCTGCAGTACCTGAGCTCCAGGCTCGTACGACAGCCGCACGGGGAGGCAGGTCCAACTTGCGGGAAAGGAACAGGAAGGAAATCATTAAGAGTGGATATTTGCTCTGATTTAACTATATTAGAACAGATCTCTTGCACTGCAAATATCTAATCAAGAGGAAAATTTATATACCTTGGAATATCACTTCTAAACTGCTACTGAAGGAAAAATGGCAGCTCTGGCAAGGGAAATAGCCCTGGAAGCTGCCGACATTCAAGCGCATCCTGCGGAGTCAGAAATCAGCACAGCAGTTTGCAGGGGCCGCCACTGTGTGCAGTAAATTAACCTCTCCGTCTTGGAATAAGAACACTGCAGAGCTTATCTGTGAACTGAGCTCGCCTTTTAATGCTATTTCCAGCAAACAAGTTAAAAAATAGTCTGGGGCTGACCCCTAGCAACAAGGTCCTATTTATACGTTCATCTCGACAAAAAGGTTAATCCAAAGATTATGGAAACTCTGGGCAAACGAATTATTGACAATATAAAGCTGCCTGTTGCAACTCGCGGCTCCCAGCACGGCGCCGACCTCCTGACTCTTCCCAGCAGTGACGGGAAATGGCTGTTAAGGCCCAAACCGCTGTCCCGGGAGCAACTCCTGCGCTTGCCCATAGCCTTCACACCGAACTGATGGCCCTGGGGCTGGCTGCTATATCATAACTGCCATAAGAAATTTAACAGGAAAAACAAAAACAAAACAAACAAACAAACAACAAATACTTCTGTGTAATTCCTAAGCACATTTTCACAGGAAATAAGAATGGCTGGTCCAGGTGCTTGGAGGAGGTAGCGTGTGCTCACAGGAGTGCTGGGGCCTGCCTGGCCAATATAAAAACCACCAGTTGTTTCACTTGTATTTCAGAGATAGCCATAATGAAGCACATAGCACTTTGAAAATTAACGTGCAAACTAATGTAATGGGTAATGCCTTTGGCCTTACAAGTTATATCAATATTAAGCAAATAACATTTTCATGCAAGTATTTTTCTTACAGAAATTGCATTTGACTGAGTACGGTTTTATTCCTCTTTCAAATTAAAAGGACAAGCTGTTGTTCCTGCCCGGAGTGTCCTCTAGTGGAGGAGGGGGAGATATTAGGTAAACAGCAAAACAACGATCATTTCTGTGATCAGAAAATTTCTGTTTTTCAAGAAAAATATAAATACCCAAATACCTCTCAGTCACATTCATGTAAGTTTGCTGTCCTGACAAAACTTTTTCTTAATAAATTAATATTTAAATGCAAGTTTAAATAACTTTTTAAAGTTTCAGACTGATAAATTAATCAGTTTTGCAAAGCTACATACCATAATTGGTTGAATGAGTATTTTGTGCACACATGGGTGTGTAAATAGACACATAATATGTCTCTGTGTGTGCATATGCACATATATATATATTATATATAAAGGCCCAGAAAATCCTGATAGTGTGGCTATAAATTGGATGAAGTCACTAGTCCATGACATGGGTAAGTCCACCAAAACAGTACTTGCCACCCTTTTTAAAGGCTTTTCACCTTTTAAAGCCCTGTGATGCTGTTTCTGATACGGCAAGTGACTGATCAAGCAAACAAGGCCTGTGATTTCTTCAGCCTTCAAAGAATACTTGGTTAGACTGAATTTACACCAGATTTCTTCTACAGGCATACACTTACCCTTGCTCATTAGTGAAGCTTGGCTACAGAAATGCTCTGCTACTGACATGGGGAAACTATTCTACTCACTACTCCCAAGCTTATCTATTACCCTCTTCCTTTCTCCACTCCTTCCTTTTCCTACATAAAAGCCAACAAAAATATTTTTGCATGGGGGGAAAAAAAAAAATCATAATTTCATTTAGGACCACAGATTTTTGTCACCACATTATTTCCAGCCAACCCTTCAACGTTCCAGGGCAGGAAGAGCGAGCGCAGGCCGCAGCCTTCTCCTCAGGGCCCAGCCGTGAGGCCTTCTCTATCAAACCTGTCATTTCAAGGAAACTTAATTCCCGTTGTGATGAATATAATTTTCAGGACAGTGGTCTCATTTGCAGCCAGGTTTTCAGCAGCTCCAGCTCTTCTGACTGCTTGCCATTTCCAGAAACGATGGTTCAGGAGAGATGAAGGAGAGTTGGTCCCTTCCATCAAATACCCCTCATAAAACTAAAGGCAGTACAAACCTCCCCTCTTGCAAATACTGCAACAGTACAATAAAGATTCATCTAACCTATGTAAGAAATATATTGCATAAAAATAATTAGTTATGCAAATTAACTGCTGCACTTGCGTTCCTGTCGCCACAAGGTCGCCCTCAAAAGATGGCCCTGACACCGTGCCCGTCAGGTCCTCAATCAGAAGAGTGAGATACGTTAAGAGCTTGCCTGAATGGTACGGGTAGTATTGCACAAATTTAAACAGGGTGATTTAACTACAGGGTTTTAGCTGCAGCTGAGCCAGGGGAAAAGGCCACTGCCCTCGGCCGCCTGCCACTGCCCTCCTCACTGGGGTCACCTCCTGCCACGTCTCCCACAACAGCAGGCTGGGAGCCTCGGCCTAGCCCAGGCCTCTCGCAGACATCTGCAATGCCTTAAATGATGTTTCAAAGTGGGACTTTTAAAAACTGGATTAAGTTAAACAAGTTTTAGGGACAACTACAAGTGCTGGTGTGTCAGCAAGCTTGGGAAACGATGATCCTTTGAGAGGCAGTAAGCTCTAACACCGGCTAGGTTCACAGTTGGGGCCATAAACAAACACACACACACACACACACTTCAGTCAGTGGAACAACTAACACATATGCAGGAGAATGCAGCTTTGATGAGGAAAACTCACCTCGAGACACTTAAGAAAATAAATGCTAAAAGCAAAACTGACTTAATAGTATGTATCTGTGGTCAGACCAACAGGATATACCGATTTAAATTTAGTCGTTTCTGAAAGAATCTAGATGATAAATTGGTACCCATGCAATGCCCAGATGATCCCATGGGAAGCTAGAAGGAGGTGGAAAGCTTAGTGCTCACCTGCCTCCACGCTGCCGGGGAGGCTGGGCAAGGCTAAGGGAGGCCCAGCCACCCTAGGAGTAGAACCCGCGCCTGTGAACTAAGTGAGGCAATTTTCCTGTCAGAGAAGTGGCACTTTGGCTGTTGCTGCTACCTGGAGCTATCTGCATCTATTCTGGCATTTATCTACTTAAGAAATGTCAAACAGCCTTTTCTTTTTTCTTTTTTTCTCCAGCAGGCATAAATCAAAGCAAGGGCTCTGGACAATTAAATTTACAAGTGCCTCTGGCTGGGTAGTTGGACAGGGAAAAATTAGCTTCCGAGTTTGCAAGGAGGTAGAAGAGTGGTAATGACCCAAGTTTAAGTCACAGGATCTACTGCAAACTCTGATACAAATTCTGCTACAAGGAGGCCAGCACTAGCCAATATCGGCAAAGTGGCTAACAAAAGATGGTGATTTTCTTTTCTCATTTCTGAACTTCCTTGTTCATCACTATGAAAATAAGGCAGATGAAGAATAAGTTGAAAAGGGAATTTTAAGTCAGATTCAATTGTACCTAAAGGCAATATCCAATAAGCCAGGGCTGCCAATCTTGTGGTTTTGCTGTGACTCATATTTGCGTAACGGATATACATATACAAACCCCTACTCCTTAACATTTGTCCCAGTATAGTCACAATTTTTCTAGTGAACTGAATAGCCTTTCCTTCTGTTGAGAAATTTCACAATATTAACTTTTCTTGCTTACTATTACCAATAATAGCTCACTATTTTCCTTCATTCTTTGAAAAACAAATCTTTATTTCACGGTGAGACTCTGCTTGAAAGGTGCCTCTTTTTATTAACTTAGTCAGGATAAACATTTGATAACTCTGAGCTCCAATGGTGAAATGCTGTATTAGTACTACTTTGGATCAATTTTACTTTGTAATACTTTTCTGTTACCACTTAGAAGTCACAAGGAGCTACTGCAGTGAACTCTGTCCTCCCTCAGGGCAATTCTCCATTCAACCCAGACCATTAGCAAGGGTAAATCAATGTTATCAGCTCACACATGCTGACAGCTTGTGTGGTTGCCATTCCCCCATTCCTCTACCTACATTATGGTATATTTTTATGCTCTCCAGGGAAATTCAATTAACAGTGTCAGTCTCCTCCTCTCAGTCAATGACTGACATAATCAAGACTATTTTCACTGCCCACTGACATGTAAGATGTGTCTTCTGATTTCCTGACTCACAAGTTAACAAGAGAATTACTATCCACTGCTATAAATGACTACGTATGATCTGTGCTGTAAACACAGTGACAGCTATTGAAATCAATCTTTCTTGACCTTATCGATTAGGACACCCAGAAATAATAATATTTCTCTAGCAGCAAGGCAATGCTATTGGGAGTAAAACCCCAAAACCACCACAAAATGAGATGTGCCTATTAATGCTGCCAGATTTATCTTTTCTTTCTCCATGGCAAATCCAATAAGCAGAAAAATGTTACAAACAATTCCTAATTACCATTTAGCTGTAATTCCTGCCTCATTTAAAAATAACCCAGGAGCACCCTTGATAAGCAGTTAGATGCAACAGTTTCCAATAAAATCTTTCAATAGAATATTCAGGTAATTTTCCAAGCAGACAAATCCTTTTATGGTCTCCAGAAACCATGTTGCTTTTTGTTGCTCTTTTTGAAGTAAACAGTAAACAAATTTTTTCAATGATTATTAGAAACACTGTAGAATTTGAAAATGTCACAGCTCTCAAAAAGCACTATTAAACTCAATTGACAGTCTAAAGAACTGCTAGTATATTGAGCCAAACACTATATATCCTAGCCAGTGCTCACTGCTCAAGCCACATGAGATTAGAAAAGCTTCCAGCAGATCTCTCATTAGTGTAGACACTAAGTCTGAACCACAGTAATGCAACAGCTCCCTCGGATTTCATTAATTTGGTTTCTCTCTACTAACTTTCATGATTATGGATGTACAACAGGTATTTTCTAGTCGTTAGTGAAAGACCATACAGAATATTTTGTTGGAAAACTCAAATATTTTGGTCCTAATGCAGCAAGAAACTACATTGTAAGACATAAGATACTATTACGCCAGACTGAACATGTTGAAACAATAAAAAAGATGCAAGTGATACACTACCAATTAAGTAATCCCAACATATTGCTGTAAAATAAAACAGGTTCTACAAACATAGCACTTAATCAGAAAAAAATTAGAGTATAATACCCAACATCCATATCTGGACATATCTTTGCCCTCCACGAAAGACTTATCCAAAAAATAAAGGCTTTGCAGCATTCCAGGAAAACTCAAAATATTTGTGCTGCTTCAAAATTCAGCCGTAACACCACAAAATGTTGGCTGTGACAGCAAAATTGGATCAAATTCTTTTCCCCATTCTCTACTAATCAGTTTTGCCCCTTACTGTAAAAGCTGTTTATGGAGATGTACTGTAAGCTAGAGCACTGAAAGGGTCTAAATTTGAAATAGTCCTAATGAAAATACAGCAAAGCTACAGCTTGCCATTATCCAGGCGGTGGAGCGTTCCGCAGGCACGTTTTCACTTATATATTTTACAAAACTCCCTATACAAAATGCGATGACTAGATGAAAGCATCCGCTGCTACAACACCACAGAGAAGTGGAATAGCAGACACTGCTTGTTACACGAAGGTTGGCTGCGGGGAATTTCAAAGCCCCTGAAAAATGATCCACCAATTCTATCGTCTCATCCAATCTGAAACTGTAGCTAGAACGTTACCTTTTAAACTTCAAAATCAATTATTTTTGTGAATGATTTCATAAAGATTGATATCACGCAGATTCATGAATTAATTCTACTATTATATATGCATTTAAAAATGCCTATTAACTTTTGAATTTCAAAGATATTTGAAAGCACTATATAATAATAATAAGTACAGCAAATGATAAGAGGAAAAATGTACTTTGAAAAATATGAACGTTGATAGTATATACCATTTTAAAGACCAAGGAGTACAACAGAGGCAGCAGTCCACAGTTTCCTGAACTCTTCCAAACAGCACCATGAAGTCTATCTTGGGCGGATGGAGCCAAACCAGCTCTTTTGTTGCAACCATGTATATAGGATCAATCTGAGCCAGTCAAGACTTCTGAGCTCTGTGAGCATACGTGCTTATAACTGGATTGGAAAGGACACGTTTTTCTCAGAGACTGCTGAGCAGCATTTTGATAAGTAGTACTAACAGGCAGCCCAATTTCATGTACAGCCTCCACTGAATCAAAGTCCCTACTTTATTGTCAACCCACTGGGGCAGTGAGCCCCTCGCAACCTGCTGTGCTTTAACACCTAGACCCCCAGGAGGGGGCATTCTGCCATTCCCATTTACTGGAACAAACCCTACTGCTGGGAGCTGATTCCGCGCCCAGGGGGGATTGGTCACACCAGGGAAGGCCGGGAGAAGCCCACTCGCTGATTTCAGTAACGAGGAAGGAGGCATTGGCAGCAAACAACAGACTCATTTAAAAACAGCATGCACTTACACTAAGTGAATGGTTAGGTGGCCTTTGGGATTTCTTCTTCACAAGTTACACAGTTGGAAAGCCAATACTACACTGACCCCCAAACTTTAAAACATCTACCAGAGGCCCAAGCATCAAACACTAGTTTTTATCCAGTTAGTACAAGTGTAATTTTTTTAGCTATTCTAACCTACTACAAACGTTCATACTACACATTATTATGTGTGCCCACACACACCCAACTTCAGTGAACTTAAGAAGCATTTACCACAGCTTGTTATAATAAAGCTATGATTCATGACAATCATTGCAGAAACTTGCAAGCTTGCATCCATTTTTAAAACTTTCTCTTATAAAAATCATTTGGATTCAAAATTTGCCACTGAAAATTTACTTAAGCTCAGCCTTCTAAAATATTAATGAATACAACTGCAAAGCAATCCAGGTCTACATCCTTTTGCATCATTCTACATATGCATCAAGTTCATGGCAAGAATCCTGAACATATCTGCTGAAGAAAGGTGTAAATTTGGCTTCAGGGTCAGGAAAGATTCTCTGTGAAATTCAAGTTTTATTGAAAAAAGAGTGAATAAACACTATTTTTAAACCTCCTAGTCCTCCTAACATTTTATATATATATATATATGTATATATGCTTCTTTATAAAATAATTTTTATACATGGAACCATAAAAAAATTAAATCCTGAGGCATGAACATCTCTAAGTATAGGAACTACCATACATATTAACAGATCCTGCATTTTATTAGATGGCCTGTATCTAAAAAGCATCACCAAATGTGTTGATTTACATAGCTGGAACATAAAGAGTTACAGAAGAGCTTGTCCATTTGGGAAGTTTAACCTCCTTTAAGAGGAGACCTCCTTTTGCATATCCTCTGAAATCTGAAAGCTTCTCCTATTGTATTCACTTACACAGATGCTTAAAACATTCTCAAATTCAAACTGACAGTATCTGAAGGCAATATAGTTTACAGGTTAATCATGTATTATAATAGTAAGAGTCACAATACCTCTTTTTCCAGAATACGAGAGATCTCCCCTAAAGTCCTGTCCAGAGCACAAACCTTGTTGTTCGGCAATGAGCAGCTATCTTGCATTTGAAGGTGCTTTTGAAGATCTTTTACCAATCGCTGTAACCTTCAATAGTAAACAAACAAACAAAGGGAACAGTTAAAGCAGAAAACACTTGCAATTCAAACAAAATTTCCTCTTTGCAATGAATATGAAACTCTGTTAACATGAACGTGAATAAAATAATCATGAAAATTAGTGTAAAAGTCCTTTTCTTCAATCCTGCCCTCCACTCAGCTGAGCAGCTCACTCCTAAGATGAATAAGGGAAACAGAACTGCAGACCGCTTGGCTATTTTCTTATAGGTATCATAGAAGAAATGGCTCTTTAGAGTTATTTTGAATAAAGGAAAAGTAGTGACTTTGCGGACTACCTCCAAAAGGGCATTTTATTAATGCAGGTCAGTAATGAAGCAAAAATGCGGATATGAAAAGATGTAGTCACATGCGGGTTGGGATTCATTTCCATTTTACATATGCACACTGGGGCTAATCCACTCTTCCGCCCTGCGATCCACGACTCATCGGCACCTTCGCCAGCTTCACCAGCCTTCGCAGCCAGCAGTCTCAGATACTCTACTGAAGCCCACATAAGCAAATTCTACTATGTTATTTTTGTCTGTAAAACCATAGCCATACCCTACAAAGCCCTTACATTGGATCAGCACAATTTACCTTTGATAAACAAGCTGAATTATGTATCATAAACGCATATTTTAAAGTATATCTTCTTTCAATTTCTAACACTTCCTATAGAGATCAGACTTACAGGCCTGTGATTGCCTGGATAGACTGAAAAGTACCTTGAGATGCTAAATTATATAAATTATGAAATTATAAATGATATAATTTTAGAATGTTTGTACATCAGTGGCTTTGTGGATTTAGGCTTTGTGGCTACAGTCAATCTAATGCCAGCAAAATTCAAAAAAACATATGGTACATTTAACTCCCTGAAAACATGCGGGCTGCGACTGACCCCAAGGCAAACCAAACCTGTGACTCCCCTCGACGTCAGCTCAAAGCAAGAACGCCACGAGCAGGGAGATGTGGCAGCAAGAGGAGATGAACGGTGTGTTCGGCTTCCATCCTCCAGCACTAACCCTCCAGGAGAAACTTCCTGCTTTCCATTGCTTTCATAAATATTTCTAGACTCTTTTACCAAAAGACACACTTCACAGGAGTATTTTTAACATTGTGCCATAAGAAACACGGGGAATAAAATTTTCAGTTCCGCCAGATGAAAGAATTACTTCTCACTTCCTCCTATCCCACTGTGTACCTTGGTCTTCTGCCAAAGAAGTCTCGTGTGCTGCATGCTCACATTGGGAAGAGAAGGGAAATAAAAACTCCCTTCTCCCACCAACTGCCTGAATCTTGGAGAAATTATTTTAATTTAATACTCTTTAAACTGACTTCTTGGCAGCATCGTGGAGGGAGAAGAATCATCTTCTTTATGACTGTTTCAAGGACTAGAAATCTATGCAAGATGACTTCTGTGTGGATACAGAATTTATCGCTTATGTGAGGAGACCTGGAAGGCCGATGTTACACGCTCTGCACATATTGCAGATTAATGCAGCTCACGAGCAAGGCTTGCTCCAAAGATTATGTGGAAATAGTGTTGAGACCATTTCAAAGCCATTCAATCCTCCTTCTGCCACAAACTTTGCATTCCTTCCATTTGTACTATCCCTTACAAGCAACTACAAATAATCTAGAAATTTACTGGGCTAAATAAATAGGAAAGTTTGTTCCAGCCTTTTTAATCTAGTTATTTACATCCCCTTAATTCAATTTTAGTACTATCTACAAACAGATAATTCTGAATGTAGAAAAAAATATATTTAAACACACAAGGGGCTGACTGGTCTCAAGGTGTTAGTGTAATGTAAAATTTAATAAAGAGTAAGTTCAGCAAATAAAAATATACTATGACTTTTTTGCAGTGCAAAGTGCTACTCATATTAAAGGATGATACAGTAGATAAATACACTGAAACAAATTCTTGTACAAATTAAGGGTTTCTTTTTGCACAGGCTAAATGTCTTCATCAGTTCTAATATATTTTATAGGCTAAAGAAAAATCACCACCAGTATATATAGGCCATGTTTCATCTGCAGAAAAAATGCCCTAGAACAGCAGCATGGATATATTTTCCCCATTCAAATTCGTGTTTCCTTAGCCGTACGGGAAGGCACAGGAGGGTGAACGCGCCGGGCAGAGCCGGGTGTGCGTGCCAGGGTGGCCGGCTGCAACGCGCCGGTGCCCGCGGCCCCGCACGCTGCCCCGGTTCTTCCCCTGCCGAGGAGCCGGAGCGTCTCCGGGAGGCCCTGCCGGGCCCCGGCCCGAGGATCTGGCACAACCCTGCGAACACCCTGCAGCTGCCGTGGCAGCGCGGCCTGCCCGCGCGGCGCCGCGCTCTGCATCCGCTCACAGCGCCCCGAGGGCAACGAGAACCGCTACGCTACCCAGAGACTCTTGTCTTGGGAAGGGAAGGTAACTGAAAGCACCAGGAAAGTTTTCTACCTACATTACTACCTCGGTGGGTTTGGATTGCTGTAAGAAATTCACTGAAAATGAAACCTGCAATGAAAGCATGGCTATTTCCAGCAGTTTACCATTTCACACAAGTATTTGAAAAATAAATCATGCACAAGCATTTCCAGCTCCACCAATCATCTGATTCTTTCCAGTAATCAATATTTTGGTGTAATATAATTGGTCTAATCAGAACCTAGTCTATTTAACCAAGAAAACCTGCAAGGCACATTTGTCTTGTGACTGCACTGACACACCACAAGGAAAGCAAGAACAAATTGTTTTGTTAAGGGCATTTAACTTCGGACCTTCATACTACATTCCTGCCTCTTCTCCAGGAGGCTCTTACAGGAAATTATTTTTAACTTCCAAATTTTCTTGTTTTTATTGCATTCTTCAGGATAAGAGCGGTCCTGACTTCCACACTATTTGAAGTATCCTCTTATCTGGTATAAAAAAAAAAAGGAAGTGAAAAAAAGGCAAGTGAAAAAATATTCCTTCTCATTTCCTCCAATCTTGTAACTCCCTTTAGGCACAATCATCCTTTACTTTCCTTACTTGTATTTGAGGATGATAATTACACTTTATTCCTGTAGATTGCTTTAATGCTGTAACACAGAAACTTGGGACTAAAAGATACTAATTAAATGTAAATAACATACATACTTTGTGAAACTTTTTCCTTCCCTTTAAATCTGCTCTGTTTGGACACCAGAGTGTTGCAGACAGCCTGCAGTTATCACCTACACACATTTTGATAGGCTAATTTAATAGACTAGACACTAAATAATGCCATTCGGCTCAGTCCCTCGGGAATACAAATTAATCCTACAAATGCAGCAGGAGCCTGCAGGCGCTCCTAAGATGACATAAGCACCACCAGTGACGGGTCCCTTAATGATGAGCAAAGAATCCCAGGAGCGACACACGGGCTATTCCCCATCAACAGCGACGGTGGTTGTTTGCCTTGGAAGTCCCTGTGGCTGTAGGAAATAGTTCACAGGGAAAATACCTAACAAATAAAGCAGTATTTGCAAGTTCCGATTCTCCTCTAATTTTCTGTTTCTAGCAAAGAACTACTTGGAGGCCTTTACAAGCCCACTCAGGAATCACATTCAGGACCCTGGAAGTAAAAAAGGTATCTGTGTCTAACACAGCAGGATAAAGCCTGTCTGCTTATTAAAATTAATGCCATCCAATGCAATGTTTAGAAAGCACATGAACCAACACTTTGAGGCAAAAACAAACAAACAAAAAAAAAACAAACAAAAAAAAACTGTAAGTCAAACTAACAAGAACTACTGAAACAACCTATGCGCTGCAACAGGAAGGCAGTGGTTTTCCTGATATTAAGGTGCCTTAATCTTAAAGGTGATCTAAAAGCCCTTTTACCTGCCAAAGCCTAATTTTGGGTTCTGCCTTTCTTCTGTAACAACTGACAATATGAGTAAAGTAAAATCAGATAAGACACTGCATTCCATAAATAGTTTTACTTGTTTGTAAAGACATGATGGGGAAGGTACAGGCAAAAAATGAGGCATAAGCAAGAACACCCACGAAACAATTATATACAATGATTCTGTTCTAAAATGCATTTGCTTCCATTAAATAAGTCACTCCATATTTTACATGTTCGTATTTTAAAGTTTTCTCTTCACTTTTATGTTCCACTGCCTCAGAAAAAGTTTTTCTTTATTCATAAGTATTCTTCTGTCTAAATTTGAATACCTCAAGGCTTCCTTTGGAATAAACAGGAAGCACAGGTATTTATTCAGACCCTAAGAACCCGTATTCTGGCCCCTTTTCTCCCCTCTCTGCAGAAAGAAAAATCTGATTAAAAAAAGGACAGACAAAAGCCTGTCACATTTCTGTACAGTGTTTGACACTCGGGGGCCGTTTTTGCCCCATGCGCTCGGTGACGTGACCTTCCTCAGTAACTGCAGAGCTGCCCAGCGCGCGCCGCTCCTCGCACTGGCAGGGATTTGCGCTCTCTCGGCCAGGTACTGGAGCAGTTCATAGCAGCTCGGAGCACAGTACACTGTGTTCTGGCTAAAAGGCAATAGCCTAACTATCCTCCATGCATGGAAGCTGCAGAATACTGCAACAAATTACCAGGGCTGCACGTGCAGGGGTGCTCCGAGTGCAATATGCAGTTTGAGTCCTTGCTTGTAATAAAACCTCCAACCTCCTTATTTTAGGCAAAATTATAAGAATTGTGTCACTGGTTCCAAAATAACAAAGTTAATCACTGATACAATGAAGAGGAAAAAATTAAAAGATGGCAAAATCAGGCAATAAAAACGATCCTTAAAGTTATTCCAACCCCGCCATGTTGTACGACCTACTGCATTCAGGCATTGGGGAAGCGCAGGAAAGCAAAGGGCAGTGCTGAACTTGTCTGCAGGAACACAGCCAGGAACAGAGAGAAATAACAGCGGATAAAGCAGAAAATTCTGACGAAAGTATGCTAGCATTTCATCAACTACACAGAAATTAAAATTGTAAATTCAGCACTCACAATATTACAAAAATATTTTGAAAAAAACCCTTTCAAGTCTCTGCTGCACTGCAGCTCAGAGCTGACCACAGGAAGGCGGATCGTTCATCAGATCAGAAGTCAGAAAGAAACTAAAGGGGAAACAGCCTAACAGTATGGCAGAGTTAAACACCCCACATTTCTACTTGCTGACAATTAGACTTTATTATTAGTAGTAGTGGTAATATCTGGTAGTAAAGAAAAGCAACACACAGACACTACAAATCTTACTTTGCCATGAAATTAATTTTTTAAATTGTTGATTATTAAGAAATGAAGCCAACACTAAAACCTCTTTCCTCAGTGTGTTTATGTAGGAATGCCATCTGGTGGAGATGTTTCATTTTCCCATGTCAAAACTTAGTGATGCATTTTTATTATTTTAAAACACATACTGAAATTCAGCAGCAGGTCTTGAAATTCTATTGAAAAGACTGAACATACTGCTGAAAGGCATGGCTTACAGGCTAATTAAATATGCAGCCACAGAAGCCTAATAATAATGTTCTGAACCTCTGAAATAACAGTAAATTCTAAAAGAAAAAAAAAGAAAAAAAAACTTCCTTTCAAGTATATCAGCAATTTACAAGCAATAAAAGCAACCGCAAAATATACAGGATCTGGTATGGGTTATTACTTAAATCTGAAGACCAACATCCCCAACTTGAAAAGTTGTTACAGTTTCCGGAGGAAGGTATTTGATCGAAACCGTAGAGATACAACAATACAACAGCACCTTGACTGATCTGAAACAGACTTCTTGAGCAGAGCTGTAACAATGACGTCCTGTCTGCCCCCAAACCTCATCTAGCAAACAGCAAATGGAAGCCTCAGGAAAACTATGAAACACCACAAACCTACACACCCATCTTCACTAATACCTTTCTTGTTCCCATTTTCAGCTTAAGAATTTCTTGAGTTGAATGTAGTTTTCTAAAACTCAGTAAACGTCATTGAATCCAAATTAACTTTCAACATCTGTATGACTTTTGGCAATGAGTTCCATAAACCTAACTGCAAACTCTGCAGAAAAAAATCATCATCTTTGGTTTCTTTTGAGCTTGGATCCATCTTCATTTCCTGCTCCCTCATGCTGGTACGGAGGAGGGCAAACAATCGAACAGCACTCCGCTTACTCATGCCACTTAGAACCTTCTAGACCGCTAACATCCACTCTTCCCACATTTTTGCTAGAAGGGGAACACCTAGTTTACTTAGTCACTCAAACAGAAGTTATTACTGATACCTTTTGCTACCCTCGCATAAGCTTTTACAGTTCAAGTATATCCCTTCTGAGATGAACTGCAAGTGTATACAATACTGAGATGCAGATCTCCCATTCTTGGTTCTGTTTTTCCTTCCAAAGGATTTTAACACAGGATTTGCATTTTTAACTGCTAAGAATACCAAGCTCACATATAGTTAACACTTCCATGAATTCTGAGATCATCAGATTGTATGGGAAGATACGATAGGGTTTTCCTCCCTGCTTCAAAGTAAGAAAGGGATGAACATATTATCTTTACTAGTGTATCTTACGTGGTTTAAGATACAAAGTGGCTTCAGAAAAAGGGTCATTTATAAGGTCTTTCCTTTTGTGTTAGGAATGATCTATAATCCATGGTGACAGTATGCCAATATTGAATCGGAAGTTAAAAAAAAATAGTAGTGGATACCTAAAATATATAAAGTAAAATGCTTACTTTGCTTTGTATGGAGAATCAGAGGTGGCATTTTTTGCTTCCATCAAGCTTTCATACTCCTTTGCCCTGGAGGAGAAAATATTCATCATTATTGACTAGCATACAGTATGCAGTATCAGCAAGATGATCCTAAACATTGATTTTTTTTCTATTTCATAGCAATGTGCAATTCTGCTTTATCATAACTATTGGCCAGTGATGACTCATGGTGAATATTACTACTTTCAGAGTAACAGCAGTACACAAATGGTGGATGTAAGTTGATTTTCAAAAAGCTAGTGAATGTTACAAGTGACATATACAACAGGAAAAGAACTGCAGTAACCAATCTCTTCTTACTATAATTACTTCATCAGATGAAAATTCTAGTAATTAAGACATGGGGGCATAAGATATAGTTAAAATTAGTAATTTGGTGTTCACTTTTAAATGAATCTAATGACTGTACTGTAACATTATGAACCACGTTAGGTGCACAACGGAAACAAAAGCAGAAGTAACTACTTCCATGAATGGCTCTTGTACTGTGGGAATGCAAGCAGGACATGGGAACACAAACCTGGTCAGATTCTTAAAGAGTTTTATTCTCGCCGGCTGTATGCCAAAGGGGGGGAGAGGAGATGACACTTCCCTGCCCATGGGGTCTTTGTCTCTGGCTAACCTGAGTCCCCAGGTGAAAACTATTACCAAACCATCAACCAAACATCAACCCAAGCGGGATTCACAGTGGTAAACCCCTACCCTACTGTAACAACACACACACGCATACACAAGAACAAATACAACAGACACTACAACGATACATAAGAATTAAATTCTCAGAGACAGATCCATGTGATGAAGAACTATTCAAAAGGCAGAAAAAAAAAAACACATTTGCTTTTGATCCATTAAAAATGCCCTTATGTTCACTTTTTATTCTGAAATGAGGACTGCACAGGCATAACATGGATCTTGAGGGACTGAAGGGCGACCTGCTGTCCTGGTTGCCTCAAGTTCTCCTCACAGGGGAACGGGCAGCACCATCACTTGTGAGTGGGAAATCCCGCCCAGTGCTCAGAAGAGATTTTCAAACTTTTGGCAAGCACATCTGAAGGCAGCCCAGTTGGCTGGACTGAATCTGTGATTAGACAGGTGATCTGTCCCCATCAGCCAGCCCCACGACAAACTCCAAAGGAGGGTGTCAAAAGGTTCTCAAGACAAAAGTCTACCCCAAAATAATTTTCACCCAGAAAAATGTGGCTTCATATTCTCTTCCAAGGTATTCTGAGCATTAACCGCTGTCATTTGACATTCTTGCCAACATTACAAATGTCCATCTGTTTTCTCAAATCCATCTAAGACTCTGATAATGGCTTCCAGGGGGAATGTGTCGCATCACTAGACTGTAACCAAACATTTCTGTAAAAATTTAATTCCCATGCCTTGATTTCATTTTCTAAGAGGCCTCATCTCATTTGTCTCTTTTTAAAGTGATACTAGTCTTCTCAATTTCCCTTCAGGAGAGAAATTTTTCTATTTCATCAAGGTTCTTGGCGACAAGTTCCACATACAGTTCCTTATTTTCTCCAAGTTACACACACTGCACATTTCTTTATATTTTTTTCTGTTAACCTAAGTGGACTAACTCTTCCAGAATTACTCAAATTTCCCCTCAGCTTGCTTAACCTAAACAACTCAAGCCATACGCAAATATTGTTACATTATGACTAGCTCTGATTTGTGGATCATTAATAAAGCTATTAATCACAACTGAATTTAGTATAAAACATGAAGGTGAGATTCCTTTATTAACCTTTTGCCTTCCTTCCTGTCTCTTAGCCAAAAACAACACAATTTAGCTTTGAGTTTTGCACAGAAAAGTCAAACATGAATAATCACCGAAAATATTTATTACTAAAGGCGCATGACTGCAGTGTGTAAAAAAATACACTGCAAAGTGTATGTCAACTGCGTATACATTCTAGCTGGTGACTGCTCTGCTGCTGAGGTTAGCTCCATCAGCCCTTGGTTTGCCATGCTGGCACTGTGCATCCTTCTGAGAGCAGCACACACATGTTGCCCCGAGATAATTTACCCCACTATATATCAGTTCCTACGATAGCACCAGTTTAATGGCTTAGGGTCATAAATATTGTTAATAAGACTAACAAAAACTCTCGACATATCTAATAACCCACTGATCACAATTTCTCCCCTCTTGCACCTTTGCCCTTCATTGCTTTCATCTGGGGATTGTGATTTAAGATACAGAAACTCGGGAGAGCAAGAGGAACCTATTTTAATCCAATTCCTTATTTCTTCTAGTTCTAAAAAGCAATAGCTGCCTAGGAACCAAAGTGAATGCATAATTTCAAGTCTTTCAAGCTACAGGAGGCTTTGTTACAACAGTTTCTTATTCTAAAGGTAACAGTTGCAAATATGTGCAAAATCCTGGTTTATAGATAAATCTGCTATAAGCACTTGTGAAACTAGATGAAATATGGACATCAAGTGTTCTTCACCTTCAAACCACCCTCAATAAATTAAATATTAGGGACTTAATCTATACATCCCACCTAGGATTTAGAGTTGATTTTGAGCAATAACTCCCATCCAACTGATGGTAATAATGTCTGGATCCTTGCACAGAAACGTAGAAGACATGAACTACATTATTAATTTACCATCTTATATTGTAATTGTCAGCTTATTGCTTTATTTGTTTTAACCACTTAGCTTAAGATAATCCTTTTCCATTTTCTGAATATAGAAACCTACCCATACTACCAGCAATGAACTCTAAATACAGGAACCATCCAGGCAGTTGTCATCAATCCTGTGATGCCTTATTAAAGTGCCAATTACACCAACTCCAAAAGTAAAAACTTGCACAGCTGAAATTAATTTCCCAAAAGGCCTTCTTTTTCTTATTAATATTTTTTGGTGAAAATTCCATGCAATAACCTTTGCTTCATATTGGCACTGGTCACATCTTTATTAGCAAGTCTTTCATACCAACGTTTGAAAGTTTACAGTGAAATCGTCCAGTTAACTCATATTATCTTCAAGGAGAGCAACCTCATAAAAAGAGCTTAGTCAATCTTTAAAATTAAAAAGAAGCATGAATGAATTTGCATCTCCTCTAATGAGTCCCCCTCATTTAACTCCTCTAAGATACTGAGGCTTTCACAGTACGTAGTATTCTGCATTTTTAAAATGATGCCCCACTGTGACTGGGGTTTACTTATAATTTGTGATGATGTCAGACTCCTATGTGAGAATTCACAACACCAAAAAAGTTTTTTTTTTTTTTTTTTAAATTGTGAGTGCCAGTCGCAAACCGTTACTTGAGCTTGTACTCCTGGGTCTGACAAACCTCTGACTAAATTCACCAGAAAGCACCGTAAGAATGTAAAACAGGATTCAAGAGCTGCAGTAAATCAACAGGTAATATCTGTAAGTCTCCATCTCCAAAAATCAGGAGCTGGGAAGAAAATAGCTCTCATTCACAGGATCACAGAATGGTTGAGGTTGGAAGGGGCCTCCAGAGATCATCTAGTCCAACCCCCTGCTCCAGCAGGGACACCCAGAGCACGTGGCACAGGGTGGCATCCAGGCGGGTTTGGAAGATCTCCAGAGAAGGAGACTCCACAGCCTCTCTGGGCAGCCTGTGCCAGGGCTCCGTCACCCTCACAGGAAAGAAGTTCATCCTCACATGGAGGTGGAACTGCCTGTGTTTCAAATTGTATCCATTACCCCTTGCAACAGTGCCTTCTAATTTGACATCCAGACACTGGATTTGCTTATCCAAAGAGGACAAACAAATTTTGTTATAAAAACACTGTGTTTTTAAAGTTTTAACTTGCCATTAACAACATTAAAAGTTAATAAACTATCCTACTTCTATTCTATCTCTGAAAATCCAAATATCTTCATCTTACCTTTAACTTCCCTTGGTTTAAAAAAAAAAAAAAAAAAGACAATTAACTTTCCCTTTTAAAAAGTATTTTGAGAGAAAAATGCAAACCCATGATATAACACTCGCTTGAAGTGTTAATCTCAGCTGGGGACTCTTTGGCTCTACAGACCACCACTGCAGTCCATGATATAATGATGTGTAGCATATCACACTGATTTGCAGATGTCGCTAATGACATACTGCAGGTCTGACAACTCACTTTCCATTTTAAGATATTTTTAACTTTCTTCTTGTTGTGACAGGCAACAAAAAATGATTAAATCTGGCCAAGGGATTTGACACTACAGCAGGCTGACTGCTATTTGTTGATTACTATTGATTTTCTTTGATACTTCATTTAAAAATCAATGGCTAGAAAGAAAAATAGGCATGGTTTACACAATTTTAAACATGCTATTGTATGCTAGAAGAGGCTACAGTTTTGGCAGGGCATTGGCGTCCAATTATGAGAAAAGCTCTTAACAGGTGAAACCAAGGGCTCCAGATCGATACTCAGTTTTCTTTCTCAATCAGAGAAAGTGGCCATAAATTAGGCTCATCAGTGTTATTTTCAAGACATTCCCAAAGCAAATAACTTATTTTTTTCTGCCTTCTATTTCACTCATACTAAAGGACAAAAGGTAAAGTTTAGGGAAATAAATAAATAAATAAATAAAGCTTGTACTACCTGGAGTTCATCCGTGCTTTTAGCTTTTTGGCTTTCTTTTTAGTTTTTTGCTTCTCTTCTCCATCTTTTGATGATTCCACAGGAACAGAGCTCTCAACCACAATGTCCACAATGTATTTTTTTAGTGACAGGTGCTCCTATAAAAAAATTGCAATAATATTTAATTGCACTGTATGTGACTAAGATTACAGATAATCTTGGCAGGAAGCAACAGTGGTAAATATTTAAAAAAAGGTGGAGAAAATATACTCGAGACAGATAATACAAGTAAGTAGATCTGAGAGAACTACTAGATAACAGCAAAAACTTGGAGTGAAATACCCTGTAAGACCTGGGGAAAGCAAGGGTAGCAGAACACAATATGGTGACTTGAAAATATGCTATTATCTTGTTAATTTAGGGCAACGAGTGATGCCTTCTTAAAAGCTGAATTGCTGAAAAATGAGATAGAAAAAACTGACCTAAGAAAAGGTGAAAAGTATGTAACTCAGGATGAAAACATGTATTTCTAAAACCAAGAAATTACATGTATTCCTAGGCAACTATTGCATTAGTGTGGCTTTCCTTCTAACTCATCAAAAACTTGACTTCTATTAATTTGAGTTTGAATACATCAAAAGTATTCACCACTTACAACATGGTAACTTACTGACGGGAGCCCTCCTTTTCCTCTCACTTAACAAATCAGCATTTAAGAAAAACCTGGCTAAAACCTTGGCTGCCCACAGAGGAAAAGCTTTAATTGTGAAATAATCCACTTTTAGCATGAAGAGAATTTTCTGCACAAGAAAAGTGAGTGTACAAGGTTCTTATCACACATTATGAGAAAAGATTACTTTAACAACAGTTATTAGAGTATATTTACTATATTTCCAATACAGCAACTACAGCTACTTGGGCTCTTACAGAACCCCGAGCACATTCTCTAGAAGATAAATGTGCCACTGCTTATCAGCACCATTTGTTGTTAGAAGTGATTAGTGACACGATCAGAAGTTATTCCTTCCCCTTTGCAGTATTCTTAAAATCTGAAGTAAAAGGTCAAGTGTTAAAAAATTTACAGACAATATTTTCCAGAAAACAAGCTGAATATTCTTTCTCCGGTTCTTTCAATGATTCAATAAAATTTACAAGCCTGTTAAAAACAAAATAAATCTTCGTGAAATTTCCTGGAAAAAGATTTTCACTTTTTGTAAAGCATTACAGCATGATCTATACTGCGTTTAGAAACAATGCAAGAATAATTACTTCAATTCTTTATTAAGCTGCTACTAATTATGTGTGGAAAAACAACAAAAACACAAAGATTTGAAAACCCACTTAGCCACACTCAAGCATGGTGCATCCAGCCTTTCAAATAATTAATTTGGAGAGTTCCTCCTTGCAGAGCCATGGCTCGGACAGGTTCACATGCCAGAAAAGCAGCTGCTCAAAGTGGATGTCAACAGCAGCATGGCAAGCGGGACGGTGCCCAGAAAGGAAACTTGCCTCTTGCTCTGCATGTTTTTATTTAAGCAACAGTTCTATTCACTTCTTCCTAAAACCCTTTATTATTTTTTTAAGTAAATATTTTCTATCACAAGCTGTGACGGTCACTTGGTATCAGCTTTATGCCATCATTTCTCATATGTGGTAACTCATCCCATCCTTTAGAAGGATGCACGACTGAGATCAAGCACACTGTAAATAAAATATTGCTCAGCCTTCAGTCCCGTCCCACAAGGAGCAGTTAGTTGTAACACACTGCGAATACGGCCACAAAACATGGAAACAGGAGCTGAACATTTTAGTCATCATCATCACTATAATTTCCCCCATATATTCCTGTATGGCAACTGCTCAGCTATGCAGCAAAGTCGAAATACTCCTGTTACTTTGCTCCAGAGATATTTACATATATTCACCAAAATTGAAGAGTATGTTATTTTTAAAATTAGAAGACATACTGCACCCCTTTCCCAGAGGGAAATTATCTATAGTTGAGAAAGTTTATGAAATGTAAAAGTAACCCTGTAAATATATAATTTGGTATTTGATGGCATTCTGTAAAGATACATATTGAAATATAAGGTCTTTATAAATCAAGTTATAGAGACCATATTTTTCTTATTTCAGTTATTTTAAAAATGTCACCAGTGAAACATATTTCCTGCACGAGTCGCAACACTGCAAGCTGGCAGGAGCTGGCATTGCGCACACATGTAAAACTGCAGGCACAACAGAGCAGACAAGATAGAAACTAGACTATTTCCAAAAAAAAAAGTCTTTGCTCTTCCTCTCTTCTTCGTCCCTTCCCAACCGTTTTCACTTGTAGTCACTGACAGTCCTGAAACTTTCCAAATGCAACAGATGGGTCTCATCTACAAACTGCATGAGAAAACAAGTTGCCAAAGCCATTACAGATAAAACTACCAAGGTCACCCACGAAGTCACATTCCTGATGGATATTGCCTACTCCAATTCAGCTGTCTGAAACAGAAAAACTACCCAGTTCATTTCATATCTTGAACTTAATAATTTCAGTTGACCAAGCAGTTTTTACAAATAAGTTTTTCTTTACACATTAAATTACTTTTTTATATATATATACACATATATGACATGTTTATACTACAAGGATTACAGCATTACTATCAATATTCTCAGAAATAAAGTGTTTTTTTTTCAGACTACAGAACAAACTCAAGTGCAATAATTTCCCATGGAAAGCTTTGCAAATACTGCATTGGCATTACGTGCTTGGGCCCAGCTCAGTCCAGGCGAGCCGGGTGAAGCCCATCGTAACCCGGATTCGGACCCTTGGCCATCCAAGGGAAACGCAACAGCTGGAGAACAAACCTCCCCGCGGGCACCCTCGTCATACAACACATGACAATTAAAAAACAAAATAGAGATACAGTCTGTTTGTCTCTATGTATTTAAAAGCAGCTAACAAAGCTGTCAAAAACGCTGATAAACTTATACCAAGTATCAACCTGCAGTAGATGGGTGAATTTATGTTTTGTTGATGTGACATTTCATTAAGTCTACAGGATTACTTGGTAGAGCAAACAGTACAAACGCTCTTCAGCAGACTTGACACAGCAAAGATCTGATGCAAAGAATGTGAGGACACCCTGCCCCATGCAAGAGGGCTCATAAAGCTCCATAGCCCTCTATGCCCCACAACAACATCCACTCTGAAGCCGCTCCAGCACGGATGGGAACAACCCAGCACCCAACATTTTGTCCTGCTTCCCACAAGCTCCAGAGCCCCGTGCTCCCGAAGAGCAGCACCGAGGCCCGACCTTCCCCACGTACAGCCCATGTGGAGCACAATCTGGCAGAACGACTCATTAGCTACGTGGCCATTATGTGTAAACTCACCAATTCCCAGCAATGGAAATCCCTTCTGGCTATCGGACTTACACCCACCAAACTGAGCCAAAATGACCCTGGAATTTGAAAAGTTTCATTTTTTTCCTCTCCTATTATTTTTCATTTTCGTTCCCTTCTGTTTGTCTGGATTCTGGCCAGCACTGAAGCAGAGATGCCAGAAGACCGTAAGACTGGTTATTCTTATTATTCTTGTATTATTTCCAACTTTGAATGCTCAAGTTTGGAGAGAAAAGCCATTCTTATAAGTTCTCTACCCCAATCGTGCAGACCAAGGCAAAATTGAAAAATATCTGACTTCAGCTGTTTATCTAAATTCAGTCTTCAGAACTTCCAAATGTTTGTTTTCACTTTTCCTCTGGTATCAATATTAAAATAATCCAAAGAAAGAAGATTCTAAAGAAACATTCGTATTAGCTCAGAACACATTATAATTGCTACAAATCATTTACCATTTTACTGGAAAAAGAAAAAAAAAAAGACAGAATTGTACATTCGGCACAAATATAAAGGGCACGCGGCTAATATATTCTGGCAAATCTATACTAGCTACTCTGAAATCTACATCTAAATGCCTTTAGATTAACATGCATATTTACCTATTTAAAAATAAACAGTATTCAGTAATTTGGGGAAAAAAAAAAGTTAAGGGTTTCAGTATTTATTACTGATGTCAGGAATAACATTTTCTAACTTCGGTATGATAAGCTAAAGCACATATTTGCCAAATTTTCATGAGGTTTTTACAGTACAATTTTAAATCATGTCACCACAAGAATATTTGTTCATGACTTTATGACATATTTAAACAAAACTCCACAGTATTCTATTTTTTCCTCATAAGCTAGGACAATATTTAATATGAAAAACACATGCTGCAATAGACTACGAGTTATGGCAAATGCAAAATTTGATCTTCAGCATTTTAACCAATGACAGCTTGAAACATAAGTGGTCATTAAAGCTCAAATCAAATGGGATCAAATGCTATTACAATACCACAAATGATACTTTACTCCAAAATATGGACAGGATTCAAAAAAGGGAGGTATGTACATAATACTATTAACAAGAATTATGACTTTTTTTAATTCACTAATAGGTTTAAAGAAAAGCAATGAATATTTACATACTATTCTCTCAGAATCAAGATTTTAATTGTTTACTACATCTCTATGTTAAAACAGGCTCAAGTTCTGAATGAGAATAGAGCATAAAAACTATTATATGTTTGAAACTAAAGACTAACCTTTCATTATAAAGCCTTTTCATTTGCTTCTAGAATTAAAATTTAAAAAAAATATATAAATATATATGGGGGGAGAGGGGGACATATAATGCTTCTTTACATGTTTATACGAAATATTGTACTTGGTGCTAGTACTGACAGCACTCGCAGGCACCTTCCTTGTCCATAAGCTCAGCGTGTCCATGATCTCCTACGTTTCCTGCACCAGGGAGCAGCCTGGAAGACCCCGGCTTTTCCGCTGGCTGCCAGGGCAGCGCGGAGCGGGAAATGAAAGTGCAGCGGGCTCTGCCAACAGCAGTTTTTCTTATCCTGTCCGGGAATATTCAAGGCATCCAAACCACAAGGAGGAAAGGTGCAGCTGCTGGCAACCATCTACCACAAGTAAAGACACAGCCAACAAACAATTAATCACGGGCATTTTTGCCAAGAAGAACAACACTTTATAACGTATTAAATACAAAAAGCTATTGCTGCTCAAGGGGGAAGAGCTCAAATGGGTGCGCAAAGCACAAAGATGTTCTGCAAGCTGCATCAAGGATTAAACTCGCGATTTTCGTGATAGTGCTTGACAGCTTCTTTAGGACCAACAAATTCACAGTAAAATCCTAAGGCCAAAAAGTTCCCATGCAGAAAGGACTGCAGCTATCCAATAAATATGAAACATCCGTAAACAATAGTGGACCACAAATACTTGGCCTGACTCCATTCCTCTAGTAACACTTAACTGCTCTGAAATACCCCTTTGTTTCTCAGACGAAAAGAAATCAAGTAAAGCAAACTCAACCCTAACTTGAATTTAACTGACCTGGGCATTTTTTGCTTATGGATGATTTACAGGTTGCTTCCACTGAGTGCTACGGAAGAGGAAGGAGAGGAGAAATGCACTCCTCTCGCAGTGGGAATCACAGCTGCACCACCGCATTGCAGGAACAGATGAAGCTCCATAGAAAAACTGCAATCCAGCTGGGCAAGCCCCTTTCATTGCCCAGGACAAGATAAAACGAGATTAACCAGGCAGATGAGTTTATAGGACCATGGGGGTTTTATTCATTTGCTTGTTTGTTAATCTGTGTTGTTGGGCATGAGTGAGTCATGTTTCCATTTGCCTCTACTGCCATTATATTTCGGAAAATTCTACTTCCCAATAAAAGTTTTATTTCAAATTGTGCTTAGCTAACAACTCACTCCAGGTTTCTAAGTGGGCGCCCCACACATTTTTCTCTAGTCCACATGTCTGCAAACGCTCCCACGAAAGGACTTCTCCCCATGTCCCTCCTATTCCAAAACAGACACTAGAAGAAAGACACAGCACTACAACGTTGCCATGAATCATGTACCTCCCACCATAATAAAAACAAATGAATAATGAAACAGAAATAAATTGCATTTGGAAAGTTATAATCAGACACCAAGGAAGAATGAAATAACACAATGCACAGTCTGTAATTCTAGGGAGAAAAGAAACGGGAATACTGCTCAACAGCTGATCAGAGTATAGGTACTACTGTATTACTGCAAAATGATTTACATACTACATGCCACCATAGCTAAGCCAAGATAACCGCCCCTTATTTTAATGGACACAACTGATGATATAAACCATTAAAGATGTTTGAAAGAAGAGGAGAAAAAATAAATCAGTTGAGACTGGAGTGCAAATATATCCCAGGCTGAGCCCGTGGCTGTGGACCTGAGGCACACAAAGCTCATAGTTGCAAAAAAAATCAGCCCTACATGAAAGCCTTAAGGCAAAGAACTGAGTTACCAACCACGAGGGGAGGACGTGAAACTGAACACCACAAGCTTTCAAAACTTACAGTGAAATGAAGAATAAAATGGTTAAAAGTGCTCTACAGCACAGCCCAAGTAGATGCAACACATCCACGCACAAATGCTCGGGAAGAAAAAGAACTGTTTTACTCTTGTATAGCTTTAGAAGACCAAACATCCACGGGTACATATACACCTCAAATGCCTTTAGGGGATGAAATGAAAGAAACTGTTTGTCCTTGCAATTACTATGTCATATTCCATTTTGCTTAATCATATCTTTTAGAAAGGCTACAGAAAGATTTCATAGCATAGTGTTGGTTCATTTAAAGAAAAGAAACGCTCTGAATGAGAAATGAAAGCAAAAACCATTTTTCTCAGTCCTACTGAGGCTGAAGCAATAATTATATAGCATTTAATTTTTGTCAAAAAACAATGACAACTTAAAAAAACTCTACAAAGTTCAGGATCACCAAGGCTCTTCACACAAAAGCTGCCTGGAAATACAGAAGGCAAAGAGCAAAGGTCAGGCCTGAAAGCTTCCCACACCTCTTTCCTCAGAAATTTCTTCCCTCAGAACTAGTAGGAGATGCACGTAACTAAGCAAACAGCTTGACTGCTTTAGGAAAAACCACCCCTCATCCCTAAAAAGCATTTAGAGGTTACAGCTCGGCTGAACATCAGCCTTGCTCCTGCTGCTGCGCTGGCTGGCACCCTCCTGGGGCTGGGGCTGCTCTTTGCCGGCACATCCCACTGCGTCCCGGCAAACACGCAGCTCTTCCAACGTGCGAGCGCCCGCACCCGGGGGCCCGGAGCGCCGCCGGCTCCTCGGAAATCACACGCTGGAATCGGAGGCCGCTGCAACCCGGCGAGGGCCCTCCGACCTACGCCTGTGCTTTAAAGCTGTCCGCCACCACGGAACAACAGTCCCTCCTCTCCAGCATGGGATCATATTTTCACTTGATTTAAATATTTCTAACAAGTTCTTTGTTTCGATTTCTTCCCCCCAAAAGTACATTTTTCACATATGCAAACAAAGGTTTGTTAATACGGCTCCATCTGCTCCTCTCTGGAACATGTAAGATTCTAGCACGCATCTCAGATAAATGAACCAACTCCCTGCCATGCCTTCTATTTTACACGTTTATTAGAAGTACCCTTCACTTATTAGAAACATTTGTGGAGTGCACAGTTATATGGGTAGTTGCCTTGCTATTTAAATGACAAGAGATGCAGACAAAAGATAGGACAAGAGTTCAAAGGAGGAAGCTATAAGGTTACTAATGTAATGAATATTTTTCCAAACACTGGCAAAGACAAGAAAAGCAAAAGAAAAAAAGAAAGAAAGAGACACAGAGAGAGAGAGAGAGAAAGCAGAGGGACATAAAAATGATTCATCTAAGAGCTACAGGTGGGAGCATGAGTACACAAGGTCCTGGCAAGATCTAATCCTTAACCTAATGGAATCAGGGCTTGTCCTTCCAGGGATTTCCAAGCGCTCCTTGGTGATATTAGTGGCCCAGGTGTCCAAAGCCCTCTGCCCCATGGCCCCAGTTCAGCAAAACAGCCCTAACGGCAACACACTCACCGATCCCACAGCAGCCAGTGCAACCCAAATGTTTTAATGTTGTGCTGCACTGAAACCCAGCATTAAAGCTGCAGACAGGAAACCACAAAGCAATAATTTAAAGAGAAGGTGGAGCTGTGCATTATATGGATGAAGAGATGTATTTAAGAGGGCCCAGGAGAGGGAGAGAGGAAGCTCACAGAACACGGAAGGTAATGGTGAGATGATGAGGGTGTGGGACAGCAATAACAGGGCAAATTTTTAACTATAAAAACACAAAGGAAGGCAATCAAAAAGGTAAAAAGTTGTGGTACAGACCTAAAAATAATTTCATATTTCTTCATTTTAAACATCTTCATAGCGGAACTATGGGTTGCACCATGTAGAATGCATTTACAAGTGAATTCACCTCATTAACTGCACGTCAGCTCTTGCACAGTACATGATTAGTTCCTGAACAACAGTAAACTGCTACAACACGGTGTCTACTTCTATCTCTCACAACACTGTTTATAAAACCACAGAACCTACGGATGTTATAATAAAGAAAAAGAACTACTAGAATATTTTTATATCTGGCAAGATCAGTGACTAGGATCACTTGGCCCACAGAATTTAGTGCCCATGCTCATGCGATCCAGCACTTTTTTCTTTTTTCCCCAAGAACTGGCAAGCTGTTAACGGGCTCCTTACAGTCAGATTGCCCAACAAAAATCCTAACTGCAAGAAAAATAGATTACACAAGCATTACTTAAAGCAATTTCCAAAGTTTTAAGGAGATACTTAAACCTTACCTTTTGTGATATTAATAGGGAAAAAATAAATATACTCCAATGTCTTGTGTGGTTTCCCAAGCAATAACAAAGAAATTCCATGGCCAGATTACATTAAAAAGAAACCCAAAAGACAACAAAGCTTTCTTTCTAGGCAGCTACCTATTATGCTTAACAGGCTTAAAACAAAATGAGTCAAAGATCAAGAGTAAGTTATCTGAGGTGTCAAGTGCATAAGGTTAAAGGTGAAATTTTATTAGGTCAGAGGTGATATAAATAAAATCTCTTATGTCAAATAGGAAGGGGCACAGACAAGATGTATATAATATAAAGACATCACAGATGACAAGTAATAACTTTAAGTAGTACAAGTGTGTTCTCGCCACAGATACCTTCACTGATTAAAAAAAATGGAAAGCAGCAATGAATAAGTAACTACAAACATTGCCCTGCTTCGCTAGGATCCGTTTCTATTTCGATACGGTGCTTTAGGATCTCATTTTCATGTATGTTAAAATTCATCTAAAGTTACAGTATGCTTTAGCTGTGGATGGAGGCAAAGTTTGGCATTCACTGTACACCCTGAATAAAGTGCTATACAAAGCAGATTGTTCTGATAAATGTAATGGCTTTTCTGCTTCACAGCAACCCTCTCTTTGGGATGCAGATCTTATTACTGCTCTTTGAAAAACGAAAACTGTGAGGATGGCTTCTGGCCAAGGAAATTTCAGGTTACAATGGTATAATTCAGTACTATATTCTCAGGCTAATTAAGATACAGGTATAAGTATCTATAAATATCTGGTAACAAGGGCAGTGTCTGCACACTGCCAGGATGCTGCATGCTATGCATCGACTACGTAAAGTTCCATTCAGCTCTTGCTTTGTCTTCATTCAGTTTTCCTGTTGCTCCTACACTGAGTATGCACTCAAGGCGTCCCATAAACTTAACCTTAACCTTGGAATGAAGCTCACGTGGAAGTGTTTTCCTAGGAAGCAGCAATGTTTTGCGCTGGGCACCACAAAGCCGGGCTCTCCGTGCCCTCTAGCGGCAGCTCCCTGCCCCGCTCGGTGCGGTGACAGCGGGGACCGTTTTCCTGGTGCATTTACTGACCTGAAAGCATTCTGGTGACCCTGGGCATCCAAAAAGGGAAAAGTAAACAAAAAGGGCTTTCATTCTGGTTGGAAAGGGAACTTTCATGAGGTTGGGAGGTTGCAAGCTGCAACCTGGCAAAAATTTATGTCTCCAGACAACTTGCTCCAATTTTATACGCCGCTCCTCCGGAAATAACTGTCTCTGGGGATTGTAGCCCCTCAGAGACTTATCTCACCAAAGCTTTTTCGGAAAGAGAAAGGAAACACACCATTACTCACTGCTAGAAGCTGTAAACACAGAAACTGCTTTAACTGCTAAAAGCAAGATCAAAAATAGTGAGGGGCAGGGAAGGAAAGAAAGAGGCATCCCAAAATTAGAAGTACTGGGTAATTCAGCACCACAACTTTCAGCATTATTAACTGTGATGCATAGGGTAGTACGTCTCGTAATCTAAGCAAGGGTGAAGATACTTTAGGCAGCATTGTGCTTTTTTTCCCCACTTATTACATGCTGAGATTCTCTAGACACGGCTGAGACTAGCCATACAGGAACAGGAAAAAAAAAAAAAAAAAAAAAAGAGAGAAATTGAGGAAATGCTACCAGATCTAACTACAGTGTTATTGTTAATGGTTTGTCATTCATTTTCATTGGAAACATGGCTGTCGGACTTACGTATACAGGCACTTGTCAAGCATCCTTTTCACATAGATTTGTAAGAGTGCTAAGGGCTTTTATGTGTTGCAGATGTCTGACGTGTTTAATTACTACACTGATTTTGACTGTCCTTTAACAGCTATAGATTGCATTTATTATAGAAATGAAAAACTGCGCGCATTCACTGCGGCTTCAAGAAAACATTATACTCTGCCACACTTTGATTTATAATTGATACTGACTGCTTTTCAGGGCATGTATTTTTCACTGCTAAAGCTCTCATAGGTTTTGGACCATGTTCACCTCTGTCCATCAGTGTGACATACTCAAGTTGACAGCACCCCTATGAGGAGGGGGAGAACAAGACATTCTGTGACAATGACTTTATATTCTTCATCATCCCAGATAACTTAGATTTTGTAGGCAGATGGATATTCTGCAATTTTCCACAAAAGTCATTTGAAAGAAACAAGATATAGGTGAAAGAATGACTAAGGGATAGCCAAAGGTATTGGAAAACTAGATATGGCCAAAGTGAGATAAGAAAAAATAGCATTTGAGTTCAGAGGATCAGGTAGGGGCTTTTATTCAACTATTTCAATACCTAGTCTTTGTAGGTAAGCTGTTTTGCAGCTATACTGAAATGGGTTGTATTTAACGCAGTGAAGAACATTTACTATTTGGAATGGTATAAGAGGAATGAAAATGAGACGACCACTTACAGAACATAACACAAATTCACAAAGCATGAACCCTTCAGAACTAATTGCCAGTCTCACCTGACTGAAGATTTTGAGCACTATATGAAAGGAACAGGAAAAGTACGTAAAATGCAGACATCTTCAATGCATAAGATTTTTATGATGAAAAGGTTAATACAGTGAAACGAAAAAAAAAAGATTTATTGGAAAACAATTAGTCATGTTTCTATAGCTTATATATTTCAAATGGCCATCACTTTGAATTCACCATTTCCTTCATTCATTTTCATTGGCAGTCTAAGGCAATTTTCTTCCCACGCTAACAAAAATATAATTGTTCAATTCTTTTGTGACAACTTTAAAGATGTTCTCTGCAATCTTAGCTGAACAGTATTTAAAACTAAAGGTAAGTAATACAGTAAAAATTGTTATACAACGTACCACTTCTTCATCCGAAAGCTCTCGTCCTTGGATACTGCTGTTTTCTCTCACAGCTTGTTGGTGTTTTTTTCCTTTAATGTGGCTAAAAAGGTATACTTCTGAAGAAATCTGTAATGACAACGAATTATGAGATTTTTGGTTTTGCTTAATAATATAAGAATCTATAAACAATAGTATTTTAATACATGCTGGTTTTCAGGAATGTGTTCAGAATCCAGTATGCAACTAAAGTAACGTCTCATAACTATGATGTTTCAACATATTTTAATTCCTTTTTGACTCCTACTGACCCTCTATGACTGAAACTATGAATTAACGTGGCATTTAACGGAACAACTAAAATGAGTATGTTCTCAAAATAAGGTACTTCACAAGGCAGAGAAGGAATACAGCAGATTCACAGTGCTCTCATCTGCAAGTGAAGCAAAATTTGTATTTCTAAGCCTTAGGTTAGACTCATAAGCCCAACCTAAAACTCACTAAAAACTACAAGTTTTACAGCATTCACTCTACCCAACTTACCATGACACTACATAATGAGCATTGTTTCTTTCGTTCATACGGCGTAAGTTTTGGTGCATAGTCAGTATTAGCATGTCTTCCACTGCTTAATTCAGCTGCCTTCTCCTTCCTCTGTTCAATTTGTTCCATGTGCCTCCGAATGCTTTCATCATGCTGAATGTAAAATAATAAATGCAACAAAGAAGAAAAAAATTACAATAATTCAATAATGCAAAGAAATATTGAGAGTTACCAAATATTGTACAGTTGTAAATAAACTTATGTTAATTGAAATTATTTTTAATTCTGGAAGGCATTAAAAATCACCACAGATATATTTTAAAAGTATGTTGTGATTTAAAAAACAGTCAGCACTATTTTTATTTACAAGCATGGGATTTGTAAATTCTTCTATAGATGCATGCTATAGCATCTCGGACCTTCTGTTCTGTTCTTTATAAAGAAAGAGAAAAAATGCAAACCCAGCTTCCAATTCCCTAAGTAACTTGTTACATGCGCTGTTCTCCCTGTTAGATATGAAATAATAAAGCACAAATTAAAATGAAATAAATTACTTGTTATTTATCCGCAGTGGCTGGCACAGTTCACAAAATTCTTGTGAATTCAAAGAAATTTGAAAAAGAATTTCAAAAATTCTCAAAACCTTGAAAGTAAAACTTAGTGTTTTTGCAGTCTTTACATTTCTTCACAAAAAACCTCTCTCTCTTCAAAACTTCTGAGACTTTGCTCCCTTACTCTGCAGTGGAGGACCAAATCAGTAGCTAAACTGCAAGTGACTCAGTCCTTATGGCTATTTATTGAAATCACTGGAGCTCTTCACGGTACCGAAGGGAACAGCAGCCTGCCACACTGTTGGCAGATCACTGCCAGTACCGTCACTGGTCACTGTAACTGCTTTGGAATTGTTTTCACCAGCTCTAGACCTATTACATACTGATTTTCCTCATGATTTAATCCAAAATTACTTTTCCTGCAAAGTACAAATTTATATGTTCTCATGTTCTAAGCTTTGAAATGAATATAGTTCCATAGGGCTCACTCCTATCATCTCCAAATTGCACTGTGCAATTGTGCAATGTCTTCTTAATGCAGAAGTCTAAGCAAATCCTCATGCAAAGTTACCACGGTCAATATACATTTGCTAACAAAAAGATACATAGAGAAAATAATTTTGCAGAAACTCTATATTACTAATATTTTTCATCCAAAGTGTCTTTTTATACCTTCAGCTGAATCTTCTTCTGTAGTTCTTCCATGGCTTCCTGCTGAGCTGCAGTAAGAGCTGCCAACCTCTCCTCTCGATCTCTAACCAAAAAATAATACAGGGGAAACTTGTAATAAATTCGTCAATATACAGTACAGTTTGTTCAAAACGGAGAACAAGCATACCCAAAACTGAAGATGGAGGTGGCTCAACAGAAAAGACAAGAGAAAGGAGCTTAGTTAACAGAGAACACAGAAGCTAAGATTTTGATCTAATAGAAGCAGACCCTCTGAGCAGAAGGCTTAGAGAAAGTAAAATTTTAAAACAAAAAGCCATTGAAATAAAACATAGAAACACAGAGAGAAGCAGAGCGGAGGGAGGAAACAGGTCTAGCGGGGAACACTAAGCACAATTGTTCTTTTGGAAAATAAGTGAAATCTTCCAACCACCGGCAGGGAGTTGGGGGTGGAGGAGATGATGGCTGAGCAGTACTAAGGCATCTCCCTGAAGGTATATCAAGAAAGCCTGAACCCCGGTTCCTTTTCCTTTTGTTGTCACTTTAAAGGACTCCCAGTTCATACCGTGTACTGAAACCGAACATACCACAAGACCCCAAACCGTAACTTACTTTAGCTTCTTTTATCATATATTTTTGAATATTTGTTTAATTCCACAAATGATGACAAATTGATATCTCAGCATATGATATAGCATTTTGGATTAATACTTTCAAATTGAAAGATAATTCTAAAGTTTCAGTTATCTTAAGTATAGGACATCTAGAGTATACATGGGCCCTTCTAAAAGCAAGCCTTTTGTACAAGTAGGGTGCAGTTATGCAGTTTTATGATTTCTATTGACAAGAATAAGATTTTCCATATTATGGATTTCAACTCTTTGGAATATAAAATACTCTGAAATTACATCTAAAACCTTACTGGAATCAAGTTAATGTACCGTAAGGGCAGAAGGTCTTTTCAAGTCAATTTTAAATACACTGTTCCTTTCATACAGAGCCTTTAATCACCACCAGATGCACGTGGTAAAGCATATACTGGAGAAACTTTAAGTAGATATTCCAAAAAATGACTCATTCCAACAAGTATTAAATCTTCAGGATAAGAGTCAAGACTTAGCAGCAGGAAAAAAAAGATTTCCCTGAGGTTTCACCACAACATGCCCAAGTCCAAGGTGAAAGGGAGAGCTCTGATTAACAGCAAGGGCTTACAATTACTGAGCACCAACCACCAGCAGCAAGAGCAGTCTACCCGAAACCATAGCTCAGTGGCATGAAGTGCCACCAATATCACCATTCAAGTTTCTCTGCTATTTCTAAAAGCTAAAGATACTTGGACTTTTTCAGTGAAGAAAAAGTAATGATATAAAAACCTCACTTAGCTGGAAAAAATGCAGACTACCACATTTCTGCAATAAAATAAGAAAGCACATGATCATTGGCTTTTATGAGATAAGAATATTGATAAAAAATTATCACTAGATATAAAATCTTCAATGTTATGTAATGCAAAATCACAAATTTTAAATATTCTTTTCCCCAGATTTGCTAACACAGATTTCTAACCATCCAGAATGGAACTTAAATTTTATTAGACCGCAAATGAATTGCTTGTTATGCTGATGACAAACACATCTGCCCAGCAAAGATAAACACAAAGCCCAGAATGCAGTACCTAAGTGAGTTATCAGATTTGCCAAGATTAACTTTAATTGGTATTTTCCTGTTTCTGGCATACAAGTAACTAAACCTATGCCAAGCCTTTTAGTCTCAAAAAAATTTTATATCAGCTTTGTTCAGCAGTTTAGCATCTTTCTAGAAGACTGCCTCAATTTCCTCAGATAGATACAGTCAAGTCCCCGAGAAGCTACACAGCAAACAACTGAGAGAGGAAAGGGTGTATAATTCCAGAAAGATGCAAGGGTCTTACAAATGCAAGTGTGTCTCTTCCTAAAATAATGTAACCAAGATTCTTCTCCACCTTACTTCTAATATTCCTCAGGCATCCAAGAATGAAATACAGCTGCTGAAGGAGCCCCTCTAAGGCATTCTGCTTTATTGCGAACGCGACTAGGAACAATTCAGGTAAAGTGCAAGAAATCCTAAGGAGGGCAATGGATTCTACCCAGAATTCATTAGATTTTAACATTTCATTAAAAATTGAATGTCTTCAATATGCTTTTAGAAGATGATAGAAGGTAATCAATACACTTCTGAATATTTTAATTGGAGGAAAAAAAAAAAAACACTTTTCATTATAAATTTGAAGAAAATTAGCTGTGACAAACAAAATGGTTAAAAAACATCAGCCATTCTACCCAGATCATGCAGGAAAAATGTAAAGGTTTTGGGAACAGTTGTGGCAGTGTTCCCACTCCAGGGAGAGAAGGCATAGTGGGAGGGGAATGGAAACAGATTTTGGCAAATTAAACAGCAAATAGAAAGTGGTTTTCCTGGATCAGTAAACCTCTCGTACAGCATAATGCCATTCCCTAAACCAAATGACAATTCATCCTCCCTGCACATCACGTTTGGCTCGACAGAAAGAAGAGCCACATGAAAACCCCTTTACAGACTTTTCATTACGGGTGAAAACATAAAACCAGAAGTTCACAGGGAGCAGAATTAATGAAGCCTGATTTCCCAGCTTTAGGCTTCACAGAGGTAGCCTCTGGTGCCTACCAAAAGGTGAACTCAAATTGATGTGAATGAGTCCAAAAGTTACTGGGAAGTGAGGGTAACAGGGAATGTGAGAACATTAATCTTGCTTCCTTTGGAAATCTTGGCTACGGTAAATTATTAAAAGGTCTTGTGAGCAGTAAAACTAAGAAATAGTAATTTTATTAATATATAACAAAATAAATCCTCTCATGTTACACTGTGCATGTATTTAAGGAATACAGACATCTATTACAGAATTCTGATTTCCCTTTCAAGCCATTTCAAATCCTTTATTACTCTTTAAAATGTCCTCGGAAGGCACTGTTGTCTTTATATTTTATACAGAAGTGGTGGTTTGCCTGAAAGGGTAGCACAGGTTTACCTGGCCCTTTCCCGTGCAGCATCCTCCCGTGCTTTCTCCTTCTCTTGCCTCTGCTGCTCAATTCGGGCCTCCTGTTCCTTCCTTTTCATGAGCAGCTCCTCCACTCGCGCTTGCCGCTCTGCTTCCAGGGCTCTCTTACGCTCCTACACAAAGAAAAGTAACTTCTAACTTTTCCTTTAAAAATGATGAATTAAAAGTAGAAGCTGTATTTTAAAACATCTCCTTATACAATTTTATCTTATTTTCACGATGGTGCAAGAACTACATTTCAATTAGGTAAGGAAGTGTAAAGACAGTAGGAGTGTATCCAGAAGTTTGAACATAGATTGGAAACACAGCTCCATGAACCAAGCCACACATTAACTGGTCACACATTTTGCTCATCCTGAAAAACTCTCTTCACAAAAATAAACGTATTCAATTAATCAACTAATGAAAATATTTTAAAACACTGAAAACATAGGATAAAGGTGAGGCGGAAACAAAATAGGTTCTGACAGAATATTAATCTTTTAATCATGGTTCTAAAATTGTCTGCATGTTGGTCTTATTAAACAGTTTTGAATGCACATTTTTATTCTATCACTAAATACACAATTTCTTTCTCACTACTCAATTTTCACTTGATTCTGACTATAATTAAGTATTGTAAACCTTTGATAAATTGGCTATAACCGTTATCTGCAAAAATGTAGAATGTAAAAGTAATCTAAGTATAAAATTTCAAACATAGTTAAGACATTTACGAGCAGACTTACCAAATTTGTAAGTTTTACTATATGAAAATGTGATTATTTGATCTTGTTAAGCAATCTGGGGAGCACAGAGAATGTTTGAGCTGTATTTTGGTTCTTTTTGTTGTTTTTGCATAAGGTTTAATTCTGCATAAACTTACAGGACAGAATGCTATTGTTCATCTCAATTCACCGAAGTGAATCGAAGGGTTCATTCATAGCTGTATTAAATGCTAAAAAGCTGTTATAGTGGAAGGGGGTCCAGTTCCACCACAGTGTAGCAGTATAGAGAAAGACAGCAAGGGCAGATACGGTACATGAAAAAAAAATAAACAGAGAGGAAAGCCATCAACTTGATCCTTGGTCTGGCAGGAAGAAAATGGACTTACCTTTCTCCCTCTGCTGCTGAAACATTATAAATGAGGCATGTATGCACAATCTCTTTTGAAGTTACAAAAAAGAGGTAAAACAGAAACTAACAAAGACTGCAGAGCCAAAATTGAAATACACGTTAAACAGATATAATTAAAATATGTATTTCAATATTCCTCTACACCTAGAGATAAATTATACCTGCACAGCTTCATCACGTGCTTGCTTTTCCTCTTGCCTTCGTTGACGCTCTTCTTGTAATTCATTTAAGCGTTGTTCATACTCTTTTAGTTTATTCAACACATCATGACGCTTGTTTTGAGCTTCTAAGGTATTTATAAATGCAATTTCATTTACCTGCAATTAATCAAAAAGTGTAAAAATATGAGGAATTAAAATTAGCTTTGTCACCATTTCTTCAAAATTATTTTAAATTGAGTACAGTATTATCTACTAGCTATCTACTTTAGGTTTTAAAAGGCAAATGCTTCAGAAAATTTATATAGCTGAAAAAGCAGACTCTTACTAAACTCTATGCTGATTGTAGAACAAAAGTTATTGAGGAAAATAAATCACAAAAATATACTAGCTATAAAACACATCAAAAACCAACAGCTGAAATAGAAACTCCTTGTTTTACCTAAAGAGCAAGCTCTATTTGTCTGAATTTGCAAAATAAACAGGTAGACAGCAGATCAATGGACAAACAAGAGCTGATCACGGAAGTGGCATTAGGGGATTTTTGTCACTTTGCTGACTGGAACGCATTTACAGAACAGATTTCACAGTTCGGTAAACAGTTAAGCAGTGGGAATTTACAAAACCAAATGGGCAGGAGTCATCCTGGTCTTACAGCTACACTGCTCATCGGCTTGTACTTCTCTGAAGCCTTCTCAGCCAATTAAACCTTTATTTCCAGAGCCGGAGAACCTCAGGAGGCAGCATATCTTACACATTTAAACACACACAATACTCGAAACATCTGCTTAGCTGGGAATTATAGTAAGTGTGATTTAGTTAATATGATTATAGAAGTCACACTGGTGTAATGAAATAATAATGAAGGTAAGCATGTTAGACTGAATTAGGTAATCTAGAAACCATTTTAATCTAAAAGACAGAAACAGTGACTAAGTAAAAATGTCAGACCAATTTTGTTGTGCTTATGTTAAACAACCAGGATGAACAGATGCAATCACAGCTGGGATACATGGTCATTACGTAATGCAACACTTCAGTTTTAAAAATACCTAACCAATATAAAGATAGACAGGTTAAGAAAACAAATTCTTTAAAAATATTTATCTTTATCAAGAAAATATGAATAAAACAACCCCAAAAAACATTCACTTAAACACTCATCACCTAAACTAGGTATTAAAGTCAGAAAATCACTAGAACCAAGAACTGTTTTATTCTTAAAATAACTGCAATGTGCTAGCTGTATGTTCATATTCATTTCTAACTGTTTAGCAATATTAATGGTACAAATCACCCCCTCAGAAGAACATGAACAAAACATAGGTTTAAGGATGTGGAATGCTGGATCCAGAGTGGACATTTAACACCTTGTACCCCATGTGCTGGACGGCAGAAAATTTATAACCACATCTGCTGCCCCTACCAGGAGCACTAGTTACCATTGAAGATTCTGCCGCAAACTGGTGGGACAGCAGCAGCAGCAGCAAGACTATCAGCTGTTTGCCCCAGTTCAACTTTTCTTCCAGTCCAGCTCACCATGTTGTCTAGCAACAGCTCTTTTAAAAAAAAAAATCATTTCAGAAGAAAAAATTCTCTCTTTCAAGAGGTTGGAGCTTATCTGCTTCACTCTGTGTCTTTATCCAGCTTGCATCATCATCCTCAGCCTATTCATGAACACTCTTGAGGTATATAACATATACAAACATGATTATTAAATATTTTTGTTCAAAAGAAAATACCTTACCTTAGCTTCTTCCTCCTGTGCTTTTTTCACGATTGCTTGAAGCTGCACTTCACGTTTAAATTCTGCGTGGAGTAATTTTTCCTCCATCATTCTACGTCTTTGATCTAACAACTCTTCTTTCCATTTCCGTACATCTTTCTCCTATGAATAATTAGTGATACAGTAACTGAAGTTAGAACTGAAGTTAGTCACACATTTTTCTTTTTGTTTTCTTGTTTAAGACTTACAGTAATAAAATATTACCATATCCTACAAAAATCACACAATTGTGATGTATATTTCATTGCCAGCTTTAACTCCTAACATTGTTAGAGGAAAAATTAAAAACAAATAAACAAACACTCTTCTGAAAGGCACCAATCTGGATGCTTCTTATTACCAAATGCTTACCCTCTCCATTAACTTTTGAAGCTTCAGTGTTTTTTCTTCTCGTAACTTTTCTCTCAGCTGCTGTGCTTTCATTTGTTTCTCTTCATGTTTCTTTTTGGACTCCGCTATTGTTCTTTTAAGACAAAAAGAGTAGCACAAGCTAGTGACATTAGTGCAACATTAAGCAGCAATGCTGCAAACATTTCTATGTCATTTTCATTAAGCAAAAACAAATAAGCCACGGGACTTCAGTAGTTTACACCAAACGCAAACATTGTTCCTTTAGTCCTAAAACCCTTATTTACTGAACAACATTGTATGTACCTAGCACATTATGCAAGCACTATATGATGACTGTAACACCTTTCACCCACATATTTAAAAAAAACAGGTCTATGAGCAATATCGTGAAACTATGAATTTGGTAGCTTGGTTGGTTTTCACAGCAGGTGAGGTAACTCTCAGACCTTTTGCGTGACGGTGACGAGAGTTTCTCGTGCATGTGTATTCCGTGGCCAGGCGGGCGCGCGGGCTCTTCTTCCACTCGGTCTCCCCAGGAATTATTCTGGCGCCAGGACTCACGGGCTGTGCAGAAACAAAACAAGGACCACTTAAACCAGAGATCATTGGATTCTCTGGAATCTATGTAGGGTGCAAAGTCAGATTGAACCATCTCTAATCCTCATGTTCAATGATTAATGATTTTATTAGCCTTTTACTCAAATATTAAGATAAAGCTAGGTAACAAATTTTAAAATTTGGAGGGAAAAGATGGCTGACAAAGATCAATAACACACTTAGAGTGAACACACAACTTCGTCTTTCCTAAGGAAATGACATCATTCCAAGTGATATTACTTGTGATAGTTAGATGTTAAGATTTCTAAATTCATAAGTAGGCATGAAAAAACATAGCATCTTTCTGAATGTCAGTGTTTTAAATTAAATATGTTAACACATGAAAATTTACCTTCATAGTCTGCCAGAAGATCATTCCAGTCCATAGATATACCACAGAAAGATATGCTTCCATTGCCCATGCTAGCCTGAAACGCAATACAACCCAGAGAGTAAGAACAGGAACCGTGACATGCCAGTGAGCGCGCGCATCAACCAGCACCAGCTCAGTCACGTTCGGCGTTTCCCAACTGAATTAGCCGAAGGCACCCGTGCCGCTCCCGCCGTTTTCTGATGGTGGCATCGGAGACTGCGGCCTCACGGAGCGTGGCTCCTCCAAGGGGGCAAGGAGTAAGGAAGGTGGCCGCTTCCTAAGGAAGGTGGCAGAACTGAGCCTTTGCCCAGGAAGCTAAACATATTCTTCAAAAGGACAAAACAGAACTACTCGAGGCAGCACAGTACACTCTTCACAGAGCTAATAGAATACATTGCTGATTCATTACAATTTTCCTCCTGCAATTACTATCATTACTTGGAGTTATACAGCCTCCTTCCAAATAAAATACTTCTATTTCTTGCCAGTTAATCTTGATAATTAAATGCATTAGAGTAATAAGAGAACAGACAAAGTTTAGTATGATTAAATAGACCTTCGAGAGTCTGTTACAGGCATTATATGGTAGTATTTACTGTATCTGCACATAAAACAAGCTGCATTAATGCCCGAAAGTACGAACAGGAACTAATCCTGTATTTGTATTCTGTTGTCATCCGCAACTGCTTAGAGATGGGTACTTTAAAATAAATGCAGCACTCACAGAGAAGTCGATATCATTGTCAGTCTCAATACTGATGTCATTGTTTTCCTCTGCTTCAATCTCTCTAGTTAACTGCTCCTCTTCTGCAATAGCACTAGCAATGGCTTCTTCATTTGCCTTTTCTAGGCGATCTGCTAACTCTTCTTTCTTAGCAAGGACTTCTGCCATAGACTATGAAGAGTAACAGAAAACAAAACAAAATCAGGACTGGACACAAAAGTAATTTTCGTATAGTTAATATGAATGACACTACATTACGGTCAATTTCCAATCATTTTATTTCCTTACTGCCGAAACATATTTAGCGGGTTTTGTATTTTAGATATGTTAGCAATTAACTTAAATGCTCAATGAAACGCCTAACTGTCGCGCCCTTACAGTACACCAAAACATATAACACGAGCATTGTCATTAAAAGCCCCAAAGGCATTTGTTCTCCTCATAGCACCTTTCAAATATTTGCTAGTCACGTGGAAACGTGAATCACAAGCCCTGCTGCATGTCCAGAAAAGGAATCATGCACCAAAGCATTATTTAGCAAATGAAAATGGATCTGTGGAAGAACGATATCCAGAAAACTTTACTGTAATATTACTGGCCCTCAGGCTACACTTGTCTTTCAGCATGGACGACAGGATAGCAGAGCTGCACATCGGCCTGGCTGCGCTTACCAACTGAAGTGCAGAAATACCCCTCAGTGCTAAGAAACCTTCCCCTACTCAAACGTCCAGTATTAACTGTTTCAATTCAACTAGGGCTACAGAAAAAGAGAATATGGTAAAATACATAACTTAGTGTTCAAAGCAATCTAAACTGGAGTAATAAAATGCTCCAACCCAAGCGTGAGGATCACGAATTGCTGTTAATTGAGAATATGAAACAATATTAGTGGATGAGATGCTAAAAAATCAACTCTTTCTCAAGAAAAGCAGACACCTGACTTGCAAATTACCTAGAAGTAGTCTGTATTGCTAAAGATGTTAAAGGGTAAGTGATTTACAGGAAAATTTTCGCAAATCAGAGTTTTAATCTAGTTTCTGAAAACGACACTAAATCCATCTGGATTTTATGTGACTGCAATTCTCCACTCACAGGAACACTGAAACACCTGTAATCTGCAGATTCCTACAGAATATGAACGTTCTTTATAGGAAACAGCATTAAAAACAGAACACTGACTTGACATTTGTAGTTTCAGAATGGTGATCTCCATAATAGGAAGACTCAAGAGAACAGTTCAGTTGAGCCTTAAAAGGTAATTTCCTACACTTGTTTCCAAGAGAATTTTGATATCTCATGTGTTTGTAGTTTGAATAGTCATTAAAATAGGAATAAGAATTTAATCTGAGCCTGACTTAAATGATTTAGTGGAAGGGAATGTAAAATTATGGCCACCATGTATGTAAAAGAAAAGTACATACATCTGAAGCACAGATCCTCCTACTCCAAATAATGCATTGATATATTCCAGTCTAGCTGACACTTTACTGAAATTAAATTGTGCAGTAAAACAAAGTATCTGAAAAAGGTAACAAGCAGTAAGCACTCTGCAGATTTTTCCATGTTTTCTGTAATATGCTAATGAGAAACACTGTGCAACACAGATAAAACTACAGCTTATATTTATTATTTATAAGACATCTTATAAGATTTCTTACCAATCTGGCAGCACTCACATTTGAAATATCTGAAGGATCCATTTCACTTTGAGTTTTAGCACTTTCAGTTTGGTGCTGCTCTTTACTCTCAGAGTCGAGGGAGGAAACTCCAGTCTGGGGACTTTGCGAAGCACAGTCAATACTTGTGAGAACTGGAGGCATCTCAGAAAGCCTTTGTAAGGAACCTTCTTGCAGCACTGGGACACTGCTGCTGTTGTCTTCAGAGGTGGATGCTGTGAACTAATAAGAGACATCTGTAAAATTAATTAAATGCAACATCCTGATCTTTAAACTCATCAGAATGAAAAGTATTTTTGCAAAAACATTGCAGCCTTATTGCAAGTGGTACAAATAGCTCTACACATAGCTATTTTCAGTTGTTTGCAACTTTGCAAAAGTTGTATTTTCCACCTGATATTTCCTATGCATACTGCCTCCCTAATGCTCACTTTTTCATAAACATGCGAAACTTGTCCAAAGCACTGTAAAACATATAGCTCATCCTATTTAACATATAGCTCATCCTATTTTTTTTTTAAACCATAGTCCATTTGTGCCAAGGTCTTAATACTTTCCCACAAAATTAATAGCCATTCTTTAAACTTTTTTTCAGTCTTGCTAATGAACAAAATTTCTCAAGAATACTACCATTGGAAAAAATTCTAAAGAAGATGTTGCAGTGTTTTTCTAATGATAAAAAATAGTTTAAAATTATACTAACCTGAGTCCTCTCTGTAAGAGCATGTTCAGACTGATGTAAATGATCTTCCTGGGGAAGCTCTGTGCTTTTGGGTGCCTCACTGCCATTGAATGAACTGCCAAGCTTATTCTCTGCTGGTGTGGAAACTGCATTTTCTTTGTCACTGTCACCTTTAGACTTTAGTGATTCTGCAATTACAGGAGGCTTTGTTGCCAAAGCTGTGGATCGGGATCGAACCGGCCTTCCACGCTGAACCGTTTCCCAGCCCTCTGCATCCTTGCGATCTACATAAAAGAAATAAAACACCCCATTCAAAAAAGACTCACAGTTTTCCACAGACATCCTAAGTGACTATGTTATTGTCGTATTACACAAGCTTATGACAGAAACTTTCTCTTTAAATTTATACCAAAATCAGTGAAATGGTCTTTAGCAAAGCTTTTGCCTTCAAGTAGGGCTGTTAGTTTTCAAAACTGTTCATATAGAAAAATGGTAGAACAAACTTGAATTTTTCATGCCCAGGCTGCTGTTACAGGAGATAGTTGTGCACAACAAAAGACTCCTGCTCTTCTGATAGGCAGCAAGTCACATTAGAGGCCTATTCTGAAAGTGCCAACCTCAACAGACGTAACTGGTGTCTCAGTGTAGACAGTACTGTCCAAAATGCAGTATATTACTCTATCGACACAGCCGTGTTTACTTTCTCTGTTTGTTTCATCCTGATAATACAGGACTCTGCCAGATTTTACAAAACTTCCTTTGCTGGATTCCAGCTACCTGTTGCTACAGTGGGATGGCAACCTGAAGGATGAATCAGGAGAGAGATGTTTTTCATTTCACTTTGATGACTGGATAAATGTTAAGCATGACTTGCTGATCAACATTTCTTATGTTGAATCTTGAAATACACCTAAAAAGCCTTCAAAGTTACATGTGTCTGCTCGAAGTACTAGTCTAAAATGTGTTCCGTTTTCTAGCACATTATATAGAACCTCTTCTCCACATATATCATTTCTTTGGTTTCCTATTTCTATCATCTCACGTGGGTATTCTGGGTATTTCTAAAGCATGAACTAACTGAGACTGTCCTGCAGATCAGGCACAAAAACCAGAACCAAAATGTTAGCAAGTACGATGGTTGACTCAGTTGTCAAAACATGAAAACAAACAAAGTTTTCTGAAGCCCTTGAAAGGCTTTTTCAGGTGCCTGAAAAAGCAATTGGTATATTTTAATGAATTATTGATGAATTACCATCTCAAAGATCAGCTTAATATTTATGTTTATAGGTATCTAATTTTTAAAAGCAGTACATAAAATGGTTTAAGGAAAAAAAGAGTGCGTGCGTGCGTGTGTGTGTGTGTGTAAAAACGTGATGCTCTGTAAAAATACTGACTGCTTCCAGTATCAAAGCGCATTATAGGTAGGCTACAAGATGATGTGAACCATCTTTACAGAATGGCAATTATGTACCTATTCACGGATAAAACCCATGGAGAGATGAGAGAATAGAACACATTTTCCTCTTTTTTTTTGAGCACAACTGCTTGTTTTAAATTATAGTACATAAAATGATATGTTTTTGCATCTACCTACATGATCAAAAAACATTGAGTCTGGTTAAAAAAAAAAAAAGAAAAAAAAAAGAAAAAAGAAAAAAAGTATCCACCTTCAGTACCAGCAGTAGCCAGGCAGGCTAGAAACAGGCCTAAAGCAGAACTTATTCTTAATAGCTTTTCCATACTTTGCCACTCTGGGCACCTACCATTTTGCAAACATTAAGTGCACATTTAATTACTGGTTTCTTTTAACCATACAAGGAAAAAAAAACACAGTGGACTAGAGCAATAGCTGGTATAAACTGGAAATCTCATCAGTACTGAAATATATCTTCGCTGTGCAGCTCATGCAATAGCTGTTCTTATACAGCTCAGAAACAGCTTAATGCTTATGATTAGCAGTAAAATAAGAATTATATAATTGTCCACAAACTTTAACAGTAGTGATGACAGATGCAAAAGCTACTTCAATTTGATATTTACTGCTGAAACTACTTTATCTTAAAAAAAATACAGCTAATTTTCTGAAGTAAGCAACGTCCCCCAGGCTTGTGTGAATGCCTGTGGCCAATGTCTTCGGGATGCTGGTGGCAAGCACAGACAGCATACCTCTACAAAAGGCCTCCCTCTTTATTCCCCCTGCGTGCACTTGCATTGACTAGACAGGGGAATGGCAATCAAGGAGATAGGAATTCTGGTTTTTGCTTTACACAGCCTATTAGACCCTTGAGAGTGGCTTCCATTTGATTAACTTATATTTCCCCATCTGTATACGGAATACTATTTACCTATGGGAGCAAGCAATCTAAACCCGGTATTACCGTCTCCAAGACTACCCTTTTCCCATACTTTTTCCCCTCAGAAATAGGTGACGGGGCCTTAATTCCGCAAGAACCCAAGAGATTTCCTGGAGAGGCAGGAGCACGCCGGCCGTGCGGAGCATGGGATAGCGGAGCCAGCTTCAGCCCCTTGCAGGTGACACCTCTACCCACTGCAGGGACATCTGCTGCTGCACAGGCCGCAGCGAAGCCTGGGACAACGTTTGGCACCAGTCACTGTGTTTCTGTGCTGCCTGTACTTGAGTGCAGAGAAAATGAAATACAAACAATGGAGAGCTCTGCAAAAGGCCACTAAAATCAACTCAAAAAACAGTTTGACTGCAGCAGATTTTACAACTGGGATTCCTTTTGTTAGTCACACACTAAGATTGTTGCAAGATTTCACTTCCACTTGTTTACAAAACTGAAGTCTGCCTACACTGACATCTTTTCTAAATTAAAAAGCAAAACCAGAAGATACGCTCCAGTAATATCTACAGTCTAAAGGCAATTTTACTTAATAAGAAAAAAAAAAAATCCTTGCTTGCCTTGCATAACGAATCCCTTGTTTCCAGGATGTCTGGAGATGCATAACATATCTCTATTTACTCTAAAATTATAAAGTTAAAAGAATAAAGGTTACTTAGAGAGTGACAATGTCACAGTTGCACTCATTACAACAAGGAGTTGTAATAGATTTCAGTAAAATCTGCACATACTCAGTTATAAATTCATATGTTTACTATCGAATTCATCAATTTTACTCAAGAGTTAAACCCAATTATCTCAACAGCACAGAAATGCATCTTTTGTATTTGAACGAAAACTAACATATTTACCTACATGAGCACACATAGCTCCTAACCTGAAGTAAAACTAACACTCACTAGAGCATCAGCCTCGCCACTGATCTGGTAGTAAAATTAATACTCACTAGGGTATCTTCCTTCCTTCCCTTTTTTCTTCCTGCAAGTCTGCTGCTCTTTCCATACAAGCGAGTAGCCATGTCCACATGCTAAGTATCACATGCTGGGTTTGATTACTTGCCCAGTTTTGTTAATGAATAATTCATTTGACTACCTTGATCATTCTCTGGTTTCATTTGAGCTTCCTTGCCCCAGCTTGCTCTTGTATTACATGGAAGTGACAAGCCATCTGTTACCTTGAGGTCCTTAGAGCCACCAGGGCCTCATTCTTACAAAGTCAGTCCAGCTGGAAGAAGTGCCCAAGCAGCCCTCTTGGTAACATCAATAAAATAAATCTCTCCAAGCATGTGCAGTCTCTTGGGACTCCACCTCGTGAGATCTGTGCTTCCTCTTCAAAAGCTACCGGCAAGGACCTTCCTACCAGAGCCTACCTGACCCTCCCCATTCAGTACCCATCTTCACTGCTATTTTTCAGTCTGTGGTAATATTACTGCATTTGAAAGGCATTAACGAATCCAATAACTGTGGATTAGTTAAAAATCTGAAATCTAGAAACATGAACTCAGAAGAAACACAGGTACATGGGAGAACAAATGTAAAATTTTCAAATGAAACTGTGTCAGCAAATTTGAGAACCCAGCTGGGGAATTAACTACCTCACGATGAGGTTCCTGCAATTTGTTCTCAAAGACTTTTTTTCATTTATTTTTTAAATACATGAAATACTGAAGGTGTCAGTAGGCTTAATATTTAGAACAGGATAAGACGATATAACCTCATCTTAACCATGAATATGAGAAATAATCATTTAAAGAAACACCTGGAAAACCGATGCATTTTCTCTTTCCATACGACATTTAACTTTGGAAACTCCATCAACACAGAACAGCATCATACCACTTGCCCACTCCACAAAAACCCCATGAAGCTTAATGATAGCGCTGCTTGAAATGACTGGAAAAAAAGGGGTTTAGGGAGCTCTGGTCTCTATAGCGCCCAGCTGGGCCTTGCGTGGGCAGGAGGGCATTACAGGACAGCAGGGGGAATCCTGCCACGGGGCAGCTGTGAGGGCTGCTGAACGGGCAGAGGGACAGACTCGTGAGCCCCGGAGCTGCTCTGATAACACACGTGAGGAGCCTCTGCAGCTCCCTCTGCGCAAACGGCACGAACCCGCTCGCGCTCCACGAGGGTTTGCCCTGCCCAGTGCCCTCCGTGCAGAGGGCTGTGTGTAAAGAGCAGCGATTTGTTCCATCCCCACTATTACAGTCCGCCTATTAGAAAAACAGTTCTGTTCTCCAGAACAAAATTTCAGAGAGAAAAGAGTATTAGGAGCAAGGGTCTAGAAAGAATAACTGTTATTTCTAAAATAACAACGTTTCAGGTCTGAATCTTATAGAGCATAGGATTTGAACAATTACTGAGAGCATATAGGCCAGTACTACAGGACCAAGTGGTTTCGCTCTTTTTGGAGCTCATCAGCTGTAGGTAATGACCTATAAAACACAGCACGGCCCCGATCCTTCAGCCCTTTAAAATATTAACATAAGGGTAATGGTTTTAGTTTTCCTTGTAGCCTCTCAGAAATATATTATCCATATGAAAGTGCATGCTATTTTTATTCCCTGTCTGTGAAATTCTCTATTACCTGCAAAAATGCGCAATAAAGGTCTTACAGCAACATCTTGGAGTCTGTCATTCTCTAGTACAAGAGGTAGTCAACAGAAACAGATCTTTCCTATCAAAAAGCTTCAACAACTCACAAATATTAAACATGGAATTACATATTTAGTTCAGCCAAAATGCTACTGTCCTTAGACCAGCTCGCTACAACTAAACCCTGCAAGATGTTCAAAGAGCAGCAGTCAGTCCCACGCAGCAACTATTTCAGAGTATGCTTTCAGTTGTTATATTCTAAGCATAAAAATTCACATGCTCCTGAACACAAATTAAATTGCAATATAGTTAAATTATTTTAGTTCCAGGAAACTCGAGCGCATGTTTCCAAACCACTGTGCATGATTCCTATTACCACTACATTGAATGTATCACTATGTGAAATTAATAGATTTCCTTCCAGTATTTTTTCTTTTTGAAAACCAAATTAGCAACAAGTCGTTTTAATTTTATCAAATTATCCTTTCTACAAGCTCCTTTGGTTTTTGCAGAAAATTATTTTGGCCCACACATGAGAAAAGCAAATGGGAAAATACATCTCTGAAGAAAATCTCATGGTTCCAGTATGAGCAAAGAAAAAGTTTACAAATCAAATACTAAAGGTTTTCCTATCTGTTGACAAAACAAAACTATTCTAGAACAAAACACTGCAACTCTAAGCATTCTCCAAGGAGAGCTTTTGGAGAGAGGGGAAGAATGTTTAGCTAAACGTGGTTATTCTTGTACTCAAAAAAGGAAAAAGCATCTATTATCACCTCAGCACAGTTCTAACAACCTGGTTTCCATGATCACACAAAACTAACTTGAGCTCTTTTGGAGAATCCTCAGCATGTGTTATCCTTTTGCGGCCACTGGAACACGTATTTCCTTTACACCTAAAAGTCACAGCACTTTGTTTTCAGCTGTGATAGTGATTGGTGTTTCATCGTTGAAATGCCAATCATTTTGTCTCAGTTATGTCCCAGACTTAACTACCAAAATAAAAAAAAGGTAAGGCTGCAAAAATCTTGCACCTTGACACTTGACTAAATCTTAAGGTTGTATTTTGCAGAGTTAGACTTACTTGAGTTTTGAAAATTGAAAAATCTCATTCTGAACTAACTTTACACCGTACATACTGAGAAAACACTGAAGCCACCTAAAGAGACTTGCCGTTTTTCCGTGACGACTTCTGTGCCGAAGCTGCAGCGGGCAGACAGGTCTGTGCTGCTTGCAGGTCAGCGCTGGCAGCCTTAACTCCATGGTTGGCTTTTACCTTATCAGCCCAGCTTACACCAGCAGGAGCCAGGCGTGTGGCAGCCATCGTCACTGAAGGGTTCCTAGGTGAAAGTCAGAGCCGTTATTAGTTTTAACCAAATAACAGAATGCTTCATTAGAAAACTTACTGGCACACGCTTTCCTTACTCTTGGCTTTCCCTGTCTCAGACTGAGACAAAATTGAGACAGGTTCCATCTCCACAAACTAGAACCTACCAGCAACCGACAGAAAGAGCCTATTCTAGTACTCTTTCCACAGTCTAACCTTGTTTTCATTTCTCCTTCAACAGTTTCCAAAGTTGGAAACTGCAATTCTTGAATATCTTGAGTATCTGCATCAACATTGTTGCATACCTCTATCTCCAGTCCCTATACTTTTTCTAATTCTTCTCTATACTTTCTTGGGAGTAATGACCTACATTACAAGCTACGTGCTCTGAATTTCTACAGCGCGCAATACAACCCTTGCTCTGTCACCTATTCCTATCTCCTAACAATTCCCATCTCTGCAGTACTGAAAGTGTTCTGGAACAACAGGCAGGGAAGAAATGTGCTTTAACACACAGAGCTGCTAACTATTTCTCTATAATGGTGAAAAAGTACAATCCTTGAATTCAAAAAATAGATCAACTATTTGCAAATAAAACAGCCCAAGCAACAACAGCACAGACTTGGTGACCCTTGTTTTGTCAAGGAAAAAGACTATTTAAATAGGTAAGATAAAATATACTCATTGTATTTTTATTTTTGGGTCTTTGTAATGATCAGTCATTATATATGTAAGAAAGCAAGTAAAATTAACTCCTCAACAGCATTTTCCTTTTAGAGCATGTGCTTTTATTTCATGAATGCAAATATTTGCAATAGCTCAAAAAATCTAAATTAATTATTATAGAAAAACAGCTTATTCAATAACTTTCAAATGAAACCGTTATTTTAGTTTAATAAACTTATGATCTCTTTTCATACCCAAAATTTAAGCTTCTTCGAGCATTTGACGTCACATTAATTCTATCTGTTGACGGACTTGGGATCACATGGCGTCCTGGAGACATTTTCTTTACTTCCCATGCTAATGATGTAGGTCTGCAAATTCAGAAAGACTTAGGGGAAAACATTGTAATCTAAGCGACCTTTTAACCGTTTCAAGTACTACTGAAAGAACTATCAACCTATAATCAAACTAGTTCTACAGGCACAAGATACACCTGCAAAACCTTACTTATCATTTTAGTTCTCAAAGCTAAGACACAGTGATATTCAAAACTAGGCACAAACTGGAATGATGTATCTGGTTTCATCCTTCTCAACTTGTACTTTCAAATTCTTTTTCATTTCTAGCACTACTGGTAACTACCTGGTAACACCATCAGGAAGAAAAAAATACCCACCAGGTCCTCATACCGATTCAGTCCAACAGGAAATCTTCCTTCCTGGTGCCCTACAGTAGCTATTAAAAGAGGTTCCTAAGCTTCTTGCTGAATCTCTGCTACAAAATGGAGCTCAGCACTAAACAGTATTTGGATATAGAGAAAAGGTAAAGGAAAAAAAAAAAAAAAAAAAACACACATACGCACAAACACAACAACAAAACTAATTACCTGCTTTGAGCATCAGCCTTTTCTAGCTTCTCCTGTAGCTGTATCCAGTCAATCAATGCTTTGAAGTCCCTCACATAGTTATCTAGCATCATCAGGACTTCCTGAAAAGCAACCACCACATCAGCCTTTGTATTTACAGAGCCTCTTACTCCTCCCCAATAAAAAGCAAATAGAAAAAAAGAAGGCAATTTTCTTACATGCAACGCATATGAAAGGGAGCAGAAAAACTGAAAAAGGTGAGTTATGTTTCATAAGAGTTGCAGACTAGTAAACTAACCATTAGGAACAGACCTAAAACTGCACCTCCTGCACATTGTATCAGGAAGAAAAGTCACAGGTGGAACGACAAGGGCCAAACAATAGAAAACTAAAGGACTTATTTCCAATAAAAATATTCTTAAACCTAATCTTCAGAATTATTCACTACATGTATGCAATTCCAGTTAGTTGAAAATATAACTGTAAGGCCAAGGTGAAGAGACGTGCAATTCCTTACTGTACAGAAAGCAAGGAGACCACTCGGATCACATCTAAAAGCTTAAAAAATATATATTTACAAAATGGGACAAAAAGTGCCCAGAACATCACGGCCATGAGCCACCATCTCAGCAGAGCTATCACTCATACATCAAATTAATGCAATTCCAAAGGATTTAGTTCCAGATCATGTCAACTGGAAAACCATGTTACTCATATCTGCTCCCTCAAAGATCAGAAAAATTGTACTTAAGATAGGATTTTATGATGACAACATGCTGAAAATAATAAAATTCCATGATTGAATTCAGAATTACATAAAGACTTATCAGCTTCAACTGGAGAGTTAAAAATTTAGACATCATTTCATGGTATCAGGAACATTTTTTTTCCTGTTCAAAGCAAGCAATTAATACACAGAAATATTTCGGCAACAATTAGAAATGAAATGAAAATATACTGGTTCCTAAGTCTATAGCTAAAAACTTAGAAATGCTTTGAAAGCAGTGCAGATGCTCTACAACAGCACAGCTAACTGTATTGCCTGTTTTCATAAATTCCCACTCAATTGTAGTTTTAATAGAAAAAGACCTCCTAACATATACAAAATGCTTTGGGATACATAGCTCTAAGACCAAATATTCTTTTTGTTCATGACAAAAGCAAGTATAAAATTCAGCTGCACGTTTAACACAAGGAACCTTTCAGCCGGTTTGGACGGCAGAACTGCAGCATGTGCTCTCTGTTACCCAGGAGAAGTCACCAGAAAGTCAAACACAGGGAAGTCAAACAGAAAGCCACTGCTGATGCAAAAGCTGCTTTTTGTTTTGAAATGCTCCACAAAAAGCAAGCGAAAGTCTTTCTTAGAAGGCAGTTGGTTTACAGTGCCAAAATAATTGGTAAGTAAAGTCTGCTACAAGAAATGAACAGCTCGAGTATTTTAGACAGTTGGTCTTTTTTTCTCCCCCGGATTCCCTAATAAAATTTCAGCTTTCTAATTCAATTCATGTCTATTTAAGTTAGCCCACACTAAGTTGGGCTGACTGTTATTAACAATAAGGGCACAGAAAGCAAAATTTAATTGCGAATCATTTATTTTTGAAGTCTGCCACTGAGATATCTACCATAAAAAAATCTGAATGAGAGCTATATATCTGAAGCTAGCTGGCACAGAAAAAACATACAATAAATGGCTTAACCTATTTTCAGGAATGTTTAGCTACCCATTATCAGAGATGATCAGAGCAGAGCCATGCAGCTGTAATCGGAGTCATGTTTTACGGACAAGGGAATACAAACAAGACAAGCAGCTGGAGCGGCCCCATATTCACTGATGCACATCTTGCTCCTTCAAGCCATGAGGGCCATTTTGTCAGGCAGGATGAAGCAGAACAAAAGTGGCTCTGAAAGCGCCGCTACAGCCGCCCAGATAACTACATATAGATGCACAGCTAAAATTACCAATTAGTTTACCAATTGGCTGCAACGGATTCGATTGGTTTGTAATTAATTCTCGCTCCTGGCGCGCAGAGCAGGCCGGTTGGCGCCATCCCTTTGTGGCGCTGACACTCAATCCCGGCGCGAGGGCCCTGGGGTCCCGGACATCGATACAGCCGCTCGCTCACCTACGCTACGGCGGGTAGCAGATATACCCTGCGGTGCTGAAGCAGGGGAAACTCGGACCACTTGAGAAGGTGCTGACAAAAAGGAACCTTTATGGGGGAGACTACTGCCGCGCTAGAGTCAAAACAATTTCAAATCCCATTATTTTTCAAGGTCATATGTATCCCATACGATTTTCAAAGAGACAGTTCAAACTGTAAAAGAAAGCAACACTGTGAGAAAACAACGCTTAAAGGAAAATCGGGGACATAAAGCCAGGAACACTCACAATGCAGCTCCTGTTTCCTGCCTCCTCCAGCATTTGGATCAATAACCCTCCTGCACTTTAAAAAGCTCTCATGCTTTTCCTTTTCTCCAAGACTGAGTCTTCGCTTTGATTTCTAAGCATGTATTTATCTTAAAGTCGTACTTCTCGCTTCACATTAACATCTTCCCCATCAACAGGAATCTCAAAGTGGAATCCCTCCCTGCATCAGAATAACCCTATATCCCTGGATCAGAACAATCTTGGACTTGAGTCCTTGGTAGGCCGATTACAAAGACAGTTCATTTTGTTTGGAGATCACATAACAGCTTTGGAAAGTCACCATCTCCATTTACTCTCCCATTCTCAAAAAAGAAGGGAAAGGAGAGGGAGGGAGAAGAGAAGCATGGAGAAGTGTAGAGTGTTAAGACTCCTGCAATTCAAATCGGTAAAATGTGCCAGAGAAATGAACTCAATCACATCTGCACTTTAGCTTATGCTCAAGACCAGACCTGTAAGTTTTCTTTTACAAACTATGCACAGTTCTTGTTTTCAAGGTTATTTAGGTGTTGTTTTCATCTTTTCACATAAAAATTCCTCAAAAAAAAATCCTTACATGTTCTTAAAACCAATTAGGAGTCTCTTGCTAAACACAGCTGACTGCAAAAGCAGTTCTTACAGCTTGGTGAGAGGATGGAAAGCAGCACTTCTACCCAACGGACCATCGTTATCTGCCATGTACTGAAGTTGCTGTATTTGCCAGTAACTGAAGTCCTCTTGATTGCTATACCTTTTTAAACTCTTCTGCAAGTGGCCTTGCAAAAGCCACTAAGACATAAACATAGTAAATCTGCATCCAAGCACTCTTAGCTCCAACCATTATCATTGTCATCATTAATGATAATCTAACCCCTGCATTTTTTCCCTCCCTGGAAGAAGGCACCTAATGCATTTGTGAACCTGAAAATCAGGGACCATGGGGAGAGGAACAAAAACAAAATTTGCACTCCAAAAGGCTACATGGACAGGGCTGAACTGGCCCTTAACAGTGTAAGTAGGGTCAAAATTCTGCCTGGATACTTGACCATTGCAGTGAATCACCATATAGAACTTCTTCATTGAGTTTAGAATGAGTTTGGCTTTTCTGCTTCCAGCTCCAACACAGTAAGAAACAATTTTATTTTCTTGGCTGTCTTTAAGAACAGCAATCAGCCTGGAAGGCCGGGGACCTCAGCCTGCATGCAGAGATTGAAATCATCAGAATTAGCATATCCTGAACCATAAGCAGCCCTCATATGGGCTCAGCAAGGGATCCTAACGAAGCGAGTTCCTCTCTCCTTCAGGGAGGCCTTCAATCAACCACAATTACGGTAAATCATTCACAGATATCGCCCTGACTGGAAAGCCTGAAGAAAACTAAAGTTGTTTCAGATGCTTTCTTCATGCCACTGCCACGCAGCATGTCAAGGCTTCTAAGGGAAGGACTTCAGCCATCTTTTTTTTTTTTTTTTTTTTTGCTTTCTATGTGAATCAGAACAACAGAACTTTGTCACTGATTTCTTCATTTTGTAAGAGAGAATAAAAAGAGTCTTGGCAGAACAATGTTGTTCTCACTGAATCACATGCAAGGTAGACCAGCTTAAGAATGTAAGCTCTACAACCAAAATAACCTTGCCAAAACCCTGCAGAACAAAATACCATTTAATAATGGTAGGTACAAGTACAAAAGTTTGTACAAATTTTTTTTTCCTTTTTTTTTTTTTTTTTAATAACAACAACAAACAGCTGAAGGCATTAATTCATCTTGGGAAGAAAAAACACAACAAAACAAAAAACAACAGTCCATTAAATTTTGAGTAGTTTGAGATTCTTCTAGACCTGGTGTTTCTTGAACTGTTGGATCCAGTTTCTAAAACTCTCATGAATGAAAAAAAAAAACCCCACAAGGGTGTATGGGTGTACACAAAAGGTTTGTTTTGTTTGGTAAACCTTTCTCTAGACCAGTTGCTGAGACACTTGTGGACCACAGAGCATTAACAGTACAAGATTGCAACCTCTGAATTAATCAAAATTGGGCAAAGAAGATACCTTCTGCCATCCCTAAATAATTTTGATCTTATTTCCTTTCGGGATACAGAAAGGGTGTAAGGGATCGCTGACATTACTATTTTCTTTCCTGACTAAGGTTACCACCCAAAATCAGAAAATATTAAGGGATAAAACATTCATCTAAATAAGACACATGGAAACTTAGCTAACATACAAAATACCCACACAACTCACAATCGGACAAGCTCGAGTTATAGTCTAATCCATTACAACAAACCGAACCTCTGTCTACTACCTTTGGACAGATTTACTTATATATAGCAAGATGATCTTTAAACTTGACCTCCCCTTTCTTTGAGAAGCAACTCACCATTTTATATAGGAAGCACCAAAGCCATATCACTCACTATATACATTTATGGGTTGAGAGTGCTCAATTCCAAATCAATAGCAAAATACTACCTTCAGCAGTGCCCAAAGCGAGAGAAAATATACACAACCGCTGATCTTCTTACACACATTTCCACTGTTTGTATCCTTACCACAACCCTTTCGTCTGCAGTTTCAACCACAACCAGCCACTAGAGCCCTATCGGATTTGGAAGCATAAAACATTATCCTCAGCGACAATGTAATCAATAAAACTATACCAACTTGAAAGACTACATGAGAGAAAAAGGTGCAAAATCAAAAATAAACAGCTTCATACTAGGTTAACCTGAAGGTCTTATATGCCAGACTTCATGTTTCATTTCTTCAAAAGTCTCCTTTTAATATGATCATCATACAGTGTTTGAAGAAACAAGATTTAAGATGAAGTGTAAATCAAATAAGCTTTTAATAACATCGATTAATTTTAACAAGAAGAATTTTTCAGAGTTCCACTTAAAAAAAAGATTAACAATTTAACCATTCTGCATCCTTATTAATATTGTTTCCCACACATATGTAGTATTTCATGGAAAGAGCTAATTATATTCTTTGTTAATCCAGTTTGAAAAGTAGAAGGAAAAAAAACACTGCAAAATAGTATTCTTCTCATTTTGCAAAATCCTTTCAGTTCTTTGTGTATGGTAAAAATATAATCCATGTTCAAATTTGATTGTCTATAAAAACACTACAAAATGTAAAAACCAATAAACACTTCTCTATATGATTTTAAAAATTCTCAAAAAGACCTCAAAAGCAAAGCTAATCCATTCTAATTTTTAGAATGAGCTTTATATGAGTTCATTATAAATGAAATTTTCATCTGAAAATTAAAGCATTGGGGAAACAAGTAGGACATATGCAGGGCATAAAAATGGAAGGGAGCAGGAAACATATCAAATTAGCTGAACTCTTCCTGCCCACCAAGGAATAAAAAAATACAGCCAAGCAAAAGAACCCCAGATGGTTCTGCAAACCAGATTTAGTGAAAGCTGGTTTTGGATCATGAACATGCACTTTAATTAAACACTTATATTACTGAGTCTTGAATCATTCAAAGGGCTTGAGCAGTCCCTGGACTCCCCTGGACCACTAGCACACAGTGCCTTTCCCTGCAACAGGAGACACCTAACCCGGCACAACACAGGGATTCTAATTCGTTGCATCGCTTCTAGAAACAAGAAAGGGCAGGACCAAAAAGGGACCTCAGGGAAAAAAACAAAACAAAACAAAACAAAAAAAACACCAAAAAGACCACAATGGAAAGTTTGAAACTTGGTGCTTGGGAGTAGTGTGACAGCAACATATATAGGATGACCAAAGGTAAGGCAATGAAATAATCTTGTTTGAGATGAGAAAGTTAAATTTCAGACTTTAGAAAGTGACCCTTTAACTAAGTTGGTGCATTCTTGAAACAGTCTCACATGAGTACTTCTTACAAAATGTTGCTTCCCAACTGAATTCTGAGACAAGATTAAGATTTTCAAGTACGTTGTTGTAAAAGACTCAGGTACAAGAGTGAACTATATCTAACTGAGGTACAGTGGTCTATACCTAACGTAATATGAAAGCTGCTCAACCAACTGCTCATCTTCCAGAGAACAGGTAGGAACAGCAGTGAGGAAGACCCACTGTTTCCACAGTTTTTCATATGTTTGAAGCAATAGTCGATGAATAATCAGAATCTAATTATATATTAATGACAAGCTCAATGATACTATAATTCTAGCCTATGTATGCATTACCAAAATGTTGTATATATCCAGATGTTATGTAAAACACTAAATTCAAAAGACAGACTCTAAAATATTTTAAATTACTAGCGAAAATACATTCATAACTTCATCCTACGGATGATATTTGTGAAAACAAACAAACAAAAAAACTCTAACGCTCTGAAATAAATAAAAAATGCTAATAAAGTTGACAAAGGTAAAATATAAAACAGAGCCAAGAAAAATAACTAGCAAGACTATTCTTGATTTCATAGCTAGTGTGAGTGACTTAATAAAAAGTATCTATCATCATTTAAGAGCATCCTTTAAGGATAAATCTCAAGCAAGACATCCCAGTACAAACATATATCCCACTATCCAGGTAAGTAAGGCACTTTTTCGTAGTGACAGAAAAATGTCTTTTAAAGAATAAAAGCAACATGAATATTAAATAAGTCCTGCGGAACATGATATGGGACTCTCCTGTTTACTTATTTTTGTTTTTCTTCCACTCATGTTTTACAAACAAGTAATCTGGTATGCAAGGACATCATTGTCAGCAGTCTACTAAAATGAAGATTTTTCACTTAGGCTATACAATATCTCCATCTGAGCTCAGATTAAGCAGCATGATTAAAATGCTGAATGATATCAAAGCTCTAAAAATATATGATAATGATACAAATAGGCTTCTGTTCTTCCAGTCAGAAAAGTTAAAAAATGGTAATCTAATTACAAAGCAAGGCAGACTGATTTTCTAAAAACAAGAAATTCTTCATAGAAGTTTCCTGGGCAGGAAGACAGTTCAGTAACAAACTGTTACATTGTGTTAGCCCAACCAATGCTTTGGAAGCCTCTAGCTACTGTTCAGTTTTCAAACCTGCTTTCAATGAAACGTATTTGTACGCTAATCTCAAAGTCAATTTGGCTGTGTCTGATTACAGCAGAAAACTAGATACATACGATAAGAAAGAGGTTTACTTAAATTGATATATATAATTTTTTTTACCATGATTAGATAATCATTTCCAGAAAGTGTTGAGTTTTCAGCTATGTTTAGTTGGAAAGCAGAAGCGGTAGCTCTGACATTTCTTTTTAAACGCACTGTTCTGGTGTCTTTCAATGCTTGAATAAAGTCCATTTCTAAAAATTAAGTGATTTTTATTAAACAACAATGTTCCTTGCTGTTTGCCTAGAAAATCACTACTGTCTGTGCATTTATTTTACATCTTATTACAACACAGGTTAACTAAAATCAGGAAAAACACCTTAAAATGACATTCCACCCAGACTGCTCATGCTTGACCAGGGATCACTTTCTTACCATGAGAGTGGTAAATTAGAAGAGTTAACTACCACATGAAAAATAGGAGTAATGCATAATTAAGACATTTGACAGGAAGCTGAAGACTGTGGAAAAGGCAGAATCTCAACAGTGCCATCTACAGCAAGGAATATTACCAGGAGGGAGGGGGGACAGATGGAAAAACTATAAAAAAATTGATGAGCTTAAGCCTTACCTTGCATTCTACTACGCTCTGATCCGATTCACATGTAACGTAGATTTCATCAACTGCCCGTCTAAGATTGTCAAAAAGAAACGCCCAGTATCGAGCTCGCAGATCCACTTTCCGAGGCTGCCTTGTTTTTGTTGGGCTTTTGTCAAAGTTTTTATCTCCCGATGCTGCTGCTGTTAGTTTACAGTCTACGGTAGTATTCTAAGAAACAAAATACAGCGGAAAATGAACACAACAAACAGCAGTGCAGTGAACGGCTGGGCTTCTGTACAACACATTTTTTCTCGATGTATTCAAGCATTTTTAAACAAAACATTTTTCTCTGAAGATAATGTCATCCTACTGACCTGAGTTTTCCAAAACACTTTCTCGCCTTAAACAAATGGGGCACATTTGTAGTAGCATTCGCTAGCTTTTCAACATTTATAACCCCATATTTACACTGCTCAACAGCACAAGATATTCCACCCTTTATCTTTTCCAATTACATATTCCACAGTACTTATTCTGACAAGTATGTACATCCAGAGATGAAAATACTTTTTTACTAATAATCACACCAGCAATATTCCATCACAGTTAAATGCTATTACCAAGAAATTACATACAACATTGCCATTTTTAAACTCTTATTCTAATAGACAAGCATTAATGTCAGTGAAATGCTGATGTGGTTGGCCCTTTGATTGATGCTTTATTGCTCCACTGTACAGAAGATGCCAGCAAGTAAAGTTAAATGAGTAACAAAAGGAAGCTTTCGTATTTCAAAATACTGCAGATTTCCACTCACGCCGCTAGCATTGCGAGCCCAGTTCAAGTGCTGTGCCACTGGATCAAGTCCGTCCTACTGATGCCAAGTCTGAAATTGTCCTTGGGTTGCTTTGACTAGCTTGCAACTTAAGAGCATTAGCTATAACAAACCTGGTATTTCATTTTCAATATTGATTCGCAGGGCTGGTAACCCAAGCGATATAGTATTCCGTTTCCACACGGAGGCAAAGGAGCACCTATATCCAGTGGGAGAAGGAGAACATCCGACTGTCTCAGGAATGCCGGCGAGCATCACCTCCCACCTGCTCGGTAGCACTGTCCAGGCCACGTCAGTGTCACCTGTCTGTTGATCTCGAGTGCTCAACCTAGCCCATCGCAGGGGGACTGCTCTTCTTTGACAGATCTGTACTGTCAGTTATCGACCCAGGACATTCCAAGGGACTCAAACACGTCTGTTTGGCTGAAAAAGCCAAGTAAGAACTTGACCCCAGGACACTGAGCTTATAAAACCTGAAATTCTCTCCCACAACAAAATATCAAACAAAAACCCTACTACTTTGGCAGCTTTCTACAAGCTTCTGTGTGCCATACGAGACAGCTGGAGAAGCACCTCCAAAAAACTCCCGAATGATTCCCAACTATGGGAAACTGTTGTGTATGTATTAATTACACAATACCAGAAACTGGGGTTTATTTTGTGTGGGAAAATAGCTAAATAAAACTAGAATGTCAGGGCAAATTTAACTCCTACTTAACATCTGTAAAAATAAACTGCAACTCAAGTCCAACAGATTTTTTTTCTGTATTAAATGAATTCTAATTAACAACAAAACAAATAAATTTGGTTCTGCAGTATCTGAAATCCAAACAATGTAACGTTACTCTTTCTTTCTAAACAGGAAACACATGACATTCCTTAAAGTGATTAGAGGTAACAGAAGCTATTTAGCCATGCTAAAAGATACAGAAAAATTTAGAGAATTACACAGAAAGAGACTTGAAAAAAATCCCTATAAAAATTTAACTGTAAAACCCTCCTGGCATCACATGGGGATACGGCAGTCATTGGGGTTGAATAAAAGACAGCAGTGAGTAAAGAAGTGCTGTCCAAGAGAAACTAAAGGGTCTTACAGTAGGTATCTGTAAGGCACCAGTGCATGATTTTCCACATCGGGCAGAAGAACAGGCCTTCTAACCCAGAAGCCTACGCTGAACAGTACTGCAGGCAGCTTCAAATTGAGAGCAAAACATACTGCTCAGTCTCATTAATTGCACACAATAAAACACAATAATGCAGCAACATTAATTTTAACAGCCTTTTTAGTGCATTTTTTATGCATGCGCCTACTGTGGCACAGATCTCCTGAAAATGGACCCTGCACAGACTGCTGCACATTTGTAGGAATTACTGTAGAACTCCATTCCAAGAACTATAGTTTCTGTGATTGCATAAAAATGATCAAAACCAGTATTGCACCAGGCAGTACAGAGCTTATAATTTGCATAGCTCACTACTAACCAGAGTGCTGTAAATAGCATAATGATTCTAGATTCACTGTGCTTTGTGGAAAAACCTGGAAAACACTTTTTTTTTGCTTGTGCCAAACATTATTTTAATGACAGAAATTTCAAAGTACTCAGTACAGACAAAATAAATTCCGACATTTTTTAAACTGAGTACTTGAGTTTGGAATTTCTGCTCTTTAAAAAGACTTCAACACATACATCACGCAGCCAACAAGGTACCAATGCAATACGTTTTCATGTTGTAAATTTTATGTCATCATCAAAATTAAGAAATGAGCTGATACCTGTTTTGCAGTCTTGTGTGTTCCTTGAGCCACCCTCTTTGTTTTTCCACCAGCCTGCCATTTTGATTTTCCTGGAGGAAAGGCGACTGATTTAATCAACAATTCTGATTAGATTAAGCATTCTAAAAGGCACATATCCCATCTTGCAATGTGCTGGTTAAGACCACAGTATATGAGACAACAAGCACACTTAATGAACTAAGAGGTTCATAAAACTGCATATTCCAAATATATATTCATCAGTTCAGAATGTGTTTGATGATAGAAAACATATAAATAGTAAAAAGTATGAACTAAGGCATGAACTACTGACCTTTTATTTCCCAAACAGTATAACCTGGATTTTAAATGCTCAGTGATTCTGAAATTCTTATTACCACTTAGACATCAAAAACAAAACAAGTTTTCTATGTAAACATTCATTTAAAGCTAGATACTACTCTTTTAGTCAGTTATCATTACAGAATTAAAACAAATCATCCCTTTCTTAGAGAAGGAAGAAAAAAAAAATAACACAAATGTAATCATTTAGTTTTAAGCTTTCCTGAATGGTTCAAATAACCCAAACATTAGATTTATATATTTTCTGCAAAGGAAACAGGGAGGAGGCAGGGGGAAGAAGGGGAAGAGGTGAAAACTTAAAACTGGATTCAATTCACTTTATTTTAGGTACTGAAAGAGAAAAATGTTTCCAGAGTTTCAGTTCACATGGGAAACACCCTCTTAAAGTACTTGCCTCTCTCTGCTGGCCACGTGAAACAACTACAACCGTTCGGCTTCCAAGACCAGTTTAAAAGCCCACAGTCAGATGGGATGAATTCCAGACTCAGCACTGACATAGTGACAATTTCTTAACTGATTAAGAGTTATCTTTGCAAGCCTCTAAATTTGTGTCAACCTATGTATACGTGAGACATTTGCATTTAATCTTCAGGATTTTGCTCAGAGGTAATTTCTATGGGTTTTATTTATTTATTTTTAAGATTACTTTTAAGATTTATTCCTCCATTTTTTTTTATCTAACTTACAAAACATAAGAATCACAGGATCCAATTTCCAAAAACCTAAGAAGACAAAATACTGAGTATGGCAAGAGCGCTCTCTAGCACAGATCTACATCTAAATAGACGCTTCATGATTATTTAGCTGGATGAAGCCAAGCAAATAAATGCACTAACTGAATGCAGCTCCTTCCTAAACCATGCAAACCATTCTTGAATTTCAGAATTGTCCAGTTCAGTTTTTAGCAGTTCTTACACCAAATTCCCTAACGTAGGCCAGCTGTTTCACATTGCTCTGGTTATGTAAAGCAGCTGTAAACCTGTCTTAATCAAGCAATTTTACAGCTGGTTTGCATCATTGACTATTCTATAGAACAGGGCCTTTAATTTTAAGACAAATTAAAAATTATTTGCTTGATAATTTATTTCTAAGTGCTGCATTAGTCAAAGCAGCAGGTACAAATTAATATATTGAACTCAATTTAGCAGCACTCAGTCTATTCTCCAAAAGCACTACATATAATCTGTCTTACTAGCTGTAGCTGGTGCACTTGTCCATCCATAAGAAGTATCTTAACAAAAACGCGGGTTGGAGAAAGCGAGGCTGCTTGCAGCTTATCTCAAACAGGAGAGATGCTTGCCTGAGGGAGACTGATTATTGCTGGAATCCTAACTGAGGAAACATGATGCCTAATTTTATTAAGCCAGCTGCTTTAAAGAGCTCGCATAGCCGCGGTAGATATGATTTTCTAATTGTACAGTGCTAAAGAAGTAGAGCAATGGCTGCTTGCAAGCATAGATACAGATTCTCCAGATTGAATTACAGCAGTATATTTTACATGGTATTACTTCTACAAATCACTGCCACTGTCTCATCCAGAATATAACAGCCCTGGATTCCACTAACAGCCCTACACTGGGTTCCCATTCATTAGGGTGGAATTCAAGGTCTGAAACTCATAAGCCTTGCAGAACACCTTTCCCTTCATGCTGTATTCTCCCAGTTACAACTGGTACCAATGCTGTCAGTGAAGACTCCTCAACTTCTTTATTGGGTCAAAGAGAACCAGGTTTCTTGGCTTTCATCACATAGTGCAGGCCTAGTTACACCACTAGGCCCTTGCTGAAGGACTGTGCAGGCTCAATCAATAAAACGTTTCCTTCCTCCCAAATGCTTAAACTGCAAATCAATTTTTCATGACAAGAGGCCAAATGATTTCAAACATATAGGAAATAAGAGAACAGTTACAAATACAAATTTTTCCTTTTTTTTTTTTTTGAACATATTTCTAGGTTAATTAGTCATGAAATGGGAAGAGTCAAGCCTTTGGGATATTTTAATTCTGATGTTGTAGCTTAGGTCTTAAGTAACATTTCTATGCAGGACATATTCAAATTGCAAGCTGGCTACATTAAGGAAATAAAAAAGCAAAATTCCTTAAGTTTTCTCTTAGAATCACCACAGCTTGTTAAAGTGGTCAAGACTTAAGTGACCATAATAAGCAGATTGTGGCAGTAGGTTTTGAAAACTGATTTAATTCTGGATACGGAATACCAGACTATTGATTTTTTCACAATTCTACAACCCTCTTGCACACAAAGTCAATCATATAGTTAACTTCTTTCCAAGAGCAGCTAAGAATCAGCAGTATATTGATGGATCATGTGAAGGCACCCCTTCATTGCAAGGGATGGCCTTTTTTTCAGTACCTCTTCCACAGCATCATCACCACGTTTTGTTTGAGATTGATCTTTCATGGGATTGACCTGTACGCATCACTAGAATTTCAGATCTCAAATAACAAACAAGCACATAGTTCCAAAATAACATAACAAGGAACCACTACATGTTGTTCCGGGAATATCTCTGCTTTTCAAGGAAATAATTTGTTATTTGCAGACAGAACTTTTATATATTTTATATGCACACACACACACATCTCCCCTCAAGTAATTACAAAATTTTGGTTGCAATGCTTTTCATTACTTCTCTTTTATCCATGTTCTCTACACAACATGAATGAACAAGTCTGAAGAGACAGCTGAACAGTAAGAACAGAAGCAAATGACTTTTAAAGGAAATAGAAAAAGCAAGGACCCAGGTACTGAAGAAATTAATCCAGCGCTTTAATTAACCAACTCTGCAACACTGGCACTAGCAACAGCACATGTCCATACCCTCACTGTGTCCCTACAAAAAGACTTGCAGAATGAATAATAAAGCATAATATAAAACATTAAATTAAATACTGTTACTGCCAACGTAATACTTCTAAATAAACGTTATAAGCAGAAAAAAGAGCAGAAGGACAAAATTCTGCTTTGTATGGAAGAGTCGCTGGCCAGGCTCAGGCAACCTGAACCTTTGGCCTGATTTACACAGGCTCCTGAACGAGCTAGAACTGTCCTAATTTATACTATTGCTTTATCATTCCTCAGGGACAAAATACATACTGAAAGATCAGCATAAAATGAATCAGAGCTCACTGACACCAACACATATACCCTCTCTGCCAAGAGGAGGGTCAAGAGATAAAGGGTATGGCTCTGCCAGACCCTCACTAGGCATAAGTCCTTTTCTGCAGGGAAAATTTCCACTAGACAATTATCACCAGATTCCTCATACTGCGCAAGAAGTTCAGCCTACCACTTAACAGGAAAATCGGAGGGAAAAAGTGCAATAAAAACTAAGTGCTACAACGATGCTAATACTAACAAAAGCAGCAAATGAATACAGCTACCTGGGCTTTAATTATAACTTTACCACAGTGGCAAACTGCATGTAACAAATATTCAAATGTTGCTTTTTAATAAAGGCACACATTCACATTCATTCCTCACACTAAGTAAAAAAATAAAAAAATAAATAAAAATCCAAAACTTCAAGTTTGGGTGTGCTTTAGTCCTTCGAAGCAAAATCAAATACTATTGGGTTAGCTAGATTCATCCCGATTTTTCTTGATGTCATATTTTTAAGGAGCTCTTCTACTAACTCACATTCACAGCACTAACATTAGGAGGAAAGTTAAAACTTGCAAATACACCTTAGCATACCAGAGACTGTACAAGCTTTGCTTTAATAGACAAAGAGTAAGTTATCTTCTAATCTATGCACAACTTTACATAGAAATATCTTCTCCACAGCCGGAATCACAGAATAGTTGCTGTTCAAAGGTATTTCTGGAGATGTCTTAGTCCAACCCCCTGCCCAAAGCTGGGCCAAATAGAGCAGTGTTCAGTCACGTTTGATTATCTCCAAGGACAGAGAAGCCAAACTTTTGTTTGTCCAACTCCTGGCTGTGTAAATCATCAGGCCACCAGAGAATACTACAGCAATTGCAAGACTGTTCCGAGGATTCACTCGCATTAGGGAAAACTGTCCCCAGAGAGACAAAGAAACCAGAGGGGAAAAAATGGGGGGAAAGAGGTGAACCCCTACCATCATCATCCTTGTTTTCCAGGGGGACGCTCCACGCAATTAGGTTCCTTGCTGTTCGGCCCTCTTCTGCAACTATTTTCCTCACTTTGTCATGACTATTAGAGCGCTGGAAAGAAGCCTAAAAACAAGAAATACAGAGAGAGGAAATACATGTTTATATAAATATTACATACATATATTTATATGTACACAGACACACAAAAAAGAAAGGCTTCAATACATTCACTCCATCCGATACGTGGCTAAACCTTCCAAATCAGGGGTGCCTGGGGAATGTATTTTCACCACCAGCAGAAACAGTTGTGCATTTTCATTCTAGTTATCAACTGCTTTTCTGTGTAATTAGCAGACAGATTTATCAAAATGATCCCAGTTGCTTCCCAGCTCTCTGTAATGTCTGTCACTGGACATTTTTTACCTCAATTTAACTGACTGTCAGTGCTGCACCACAGTAGACTATACAAATGTTTTAGTTACCTTCAGTTAATTAAAATCAATTAATCATGATAAAAGCTGCAAGAATCAAAATACATATGTTAGGTGACTGCACAAAGTCTGGAGAAAGGCATGGGATTTATCACAACCATCTGAAATAGTAAGAAAAAGCTCACCTGTTTTTCAGTGAGAATACAGAAAGTAATTCCTGGCAACCAGTAGTACTAGAAAGTTGCAGGTGTGAAAGGAGGAATAAGTGCCGAGGAGAATGAATTTCATTTACCTAGCAAACATATTTCTTTGCATGTGCAAAATATGCCATTACAAAAATCAAAAATGTACATACGTAATAATAAGGAAATAATTGTATCAGCTGACAGATGTTGATTAAAGGCTTGCCTCTTTACAGGCAGCTCCCCAGAACATAATCTGAAACAAAGCCAAGCTCTACACGATAATGTTAAAGCCACATATTGTCATGCTGCCAAAACTGCTGACCAAGGTATCTTTGAGCAGAGAGAAATTATAAAGAAGTTACATTAATCTAAACATTATTTTAGGCATTAACAAACTGATTTTCCATAGCACTAATCAGAAGACACGTTTTTCTCTTTTTTGTTCTTACTGATGTATTAAACCCGTAAACACTTTGTGTTTAAGTACCAGCATATCTTTAGAAAGTAAATACATTAAAAATGAATATAGCAGATGAGTGTCTGCAATTTATCAGGGTGGTAGCAATAAAAATAAAAAACTACTTTTATTTGAATGTTTATTTAATAATATTTAACCTAAATTTATCTAATCCAAATGTCCTCAACTGCTTGTTTCAAAGCCACAGTGTGCCATCTAGTGCTCCACAGAGAATTACCTACACTTAATAACATGCAATACAATGAAGCTAAAAAAAAAAAAAAAGCACAGCTGTACAGGTAAATTTTTGAAAAGCTAATAAATATTAAAAAAAAAAGTAAAGCACATTAATCAGAAAAGTAAAGCACATTAATCAGCACAATGTATTCTAAAGTGATTCTAGTCTGTCCCTATAGCTCAGTTTAGCCTAGTCCATTGAACCAAATTTGTTTTTATTGCCTTTTTGCTTAACGATACACTTTTTATAATAGATCTAAGAGCTAAAGATTCACAAATGTCACAACTAATTTTAAATCTATTTAAAAGACTGTATAAAGAGCCCTTCAGGATCAAGCTAAATTTCATTTAACTTAATTATCTCTGAAATGTGGCTGACAAACAAAATAAGACTGTTCAGACTGCATTTAAAAGAAAAATAATTTCTCCACTTACATTTCAAGTAAATAAATACTTTTTCTTTTTCATGGTATAATTACTTTTCTTAGGTAGACTTTAAGATCTTACAGGCAGCTTATGCTCCTGCAAGTATTTTTAATACAGTATTTATATCTTGGTAAAAATATTTTTAAAATACCTTGTAAAGTAATAAAATCTATTAGAACAAATTGCTTAAAAGAAGAGCTCAAATCCATACCCAGTCTTCATAAACTGGCTTGCTCTTTCACCATTTTTAAATTAAATTTGGACCAATCATTCATAGTTATCAGAAGTATTTTGGGACAGAAATAAAGGAACACATTCACGGCCCTAATTAAACTGTACACACAGTGCCAAACGGCTCAGAATTAGTTTTTTCAGAGATCACTTGTGCATGATCAGCACCAAGGCAAACCTCTGTTTAAGTAATTAATTGTTATTGAAACAAAGATCTATTTAGCAATACCTTACAATTTGGCAAAACCCATTCAATGCTGGAAGTGCTGGCACTTACAACTTTCTATTTTATACAACAGAGCTCTACAGACTTCTATACTAGAAAATAAACGATCACACAGGTTGCGATTAAAAGGTCATGTCCTTATAGAAATTCAGATATATTTTGATTTAATATTTCTAAGATTTTTCCTTATAATTGCTTTATTTAAAAAAAAAAAGCTCTCAAAAATACTCGATTTTTTTAAAAATGAAGTGGTTAAATATCAGGCCATCCCAGACACAGCACCTTCTGTGCAACCGTGATCTGGTCTTTTGTTTCCATGACCTGTTAAGCATTGTACAAACTGTTTTTAAAAAGATTGCTGAATGAAGAAGAATGTCCTTTACTAGACACATATTTAATTTTTCCTTTTAACCTCTGGGAAGACTTTTAAATGGTGTTCTCAATGCAGTACCATTTCATGTTAAGATGATGATCTTCACGCCACTTCAGTGCAATTAATTTTACTCCCTCACTTTACAGAAAGACCAAAAATGTCACCATTTTCAACCTACTCAAGCTTACAGGATAGCGACAGGAAACATGCCACCTTCGCAGAAGGTTTTCAGCACTAAACATATGAGATACCAAGCAGTACATAAATGATGAGCACCAATTCTACTGCAGCACCCTGGACCCCAGGCCACCTTCGTGCTGAACGCCCCCACCACAGGGCGCTTTTCTCTCTGCCGTTCCCTGTGCCGGGTTGTCCACCGTTCTCCCTAACATGAAGGTGCCATTTTCACGGCTCTTCCTCTTCAGCCATGCAGAGACAGAAGAGGCAGCATTTCCTAGTTTTACATATGAATGCCAGCAGTTTTGGACAACAGAACAAATTAAGTACCGGGAGAAACTCCCTGGAGTCCAGTGAGTCTCCATCAGAGGATACAGTCCTAAGAGTCTCTCCGAACTCGTAGCAGCAAATCTCCAATCCATAAATTCAAGCATCCATTCCTTGCTTTTTATTAATTCCATTCAAAAGCTTCTTGGCAAGTTACTCTCTCCAACAAGAATGGTAACAACTGTATTAAAGCTTTATTGATTCTGTTCCCAACGGCAGGCCCAGGAAAACAGTGATGTGGCACAAATCTACTTCTGTCCCTTTAGGAATTAGGCACCCTGCTACAATTCTACACTATACTATCCTACAATTCATATAATCATCTTGTATAATCAATAACTGGCTCTTGAACACATATACACAAAAAAACCTAACAGTGGAGTGATTCAACATCATTCTTCAAACTCTCTAAACCTCTCTGAAAACTAAAGGTCCACAGAATATCACCTGCTTTAAAACTACATACTGTGCATATAAAAGGCATGACTAGTTCCTGCAAGAAAAATATACATGTTCATGAAAAGGCGTTTTTTTTATACCAGTGCAAATATTTTCTGTATTTGAATCACCTTTAGCAGTTGTTTATCATCATGGAAAACATAAAATCACTAGGAAATACTTCAGAAGCCAAACCCTGCTTAACCAAGCACTATGCATTTTACAATAACACACAGCAAAATTGTAGGCTTGCAGTCAGTAGGAAAATCCTAATAACCTGTTAAAACAGCAGAATGACTTACCATCATGTTATAGCCTTCCTCCACATCAACAGGCTCACTTATTACATTTTTGGCTGACCCCATTGAGTTCTCGTATCTGTGTTAAAATAAATACAACTAGTCAATTTTACTTAAACCATTTCTAAAATTTATCTTAACTTCTGAGCAGCACTTATATCATGTACTTCTGAGAAACACCATAAACAAAACTACCCTCTGAAAACTTATCAAGTGTCTGCATTGCTCCTCTTTAGAAGGAGCCAAAGGTGCAATCCCTACCAAAATAAATAAATAAAAGTTTATGTAATCAGACAGCAAATTGTACAAAGAACATTATGAAGCCCTAATAGAAATTAACTGCATGGACTACTCCAGAATAGGGAATGGCAACAAGAATAACTGAATGCATGGAAAAACCTTCCTATGGTAGAAGAATGGTCGTTAATGCAAGAAGAAAAATGAATTGGGAGCATACGGAAAATCTGCATCAGATGATATTGGTTAAAAAAATAAAAATAAAAACTTATGCTTTCATTAAAAAGAAAAGTAACATTCCCTGTAATCCTTGTACAAGTCAACTCTGGAAAAGCAAGTATTTGCATCCAGTATTGAACTACAGCACCATTGCCACAAATATAAAAATACAACCTAGGGCCACACATTTATAGGTTTATTAAGAATTTCCAGAACTGTTAAATAATTCTAAAATAAAACTACACCTAAACTACCGGCTTTGCAATTGAAATAAATTCTATTGGGTACTGATTAGAGTGCAAGAAGTCTCCAGGAACTGTTCTTATATCTTCTCGCGAAGGACCAGATGTGAACCAGAGTTAGAGACACTTCTGAACTCTCGGGGACTACCCAGCAGAACAAGAGCAACCTGGGGTCAAACCCGCAGAGGGTCCTTGTCACTGCTGTTCCCTTGTTCCCAGATTGCACCTTCCACTTCTCCAAACTGCGTAGTTTTCTACCAGCAAATAGCCAGCTGTAAGTCTGTAAACGATCGGAGTTGCTAGATTTGTTTCCTCGCTATTTGCTGACATTCTTTAAGGCAACCTGCTGAGCCGAGGAAACCGTGAGCCGCTTCGCAGCCGCCTGAGACAGGGGGCACAGCCGCCCTGCCGCGGGCACCGGGACAGGCCCGGCCCGGCCCGGCGAGGCGCCGCCCAGCACCGGGACCACCGGACAAATCCGCGCCGGGGCCCAGCACGGGCTTCCCGCCGCTTGTGACAGCCGGCCCCGGGCACCCGGCAAGGCCGCGGCCGCCCCCGCCGGGCCCGGCGCCCAGCGCAGGGGGCAGGGCTGGCCCGCCGCCATCTTGCCCCGCCGACCGCCGCCGCCCCTCCCCTGCTCGCTGCGTCCCGCCGCGCCGGGCGCGCGGGCCGGCGGCAGCGGCAACACTCACGCTCTCCGCCGCGCCGCGCCGTCCCGCCCGCGCGCCGCCCGCCGCGCTGATGTCATCGCATCCCGCCGCCCGCCGCAACGGCCGCCGCCGCACGCCCTCCCGCCGCGCCCCCCGCGCATGCGCCGCCCGCGCCGCTGACGCCGCTGCCCGCACCTTGCCCGGCCGGCGGGAGCGCGCGGGGCGGCGCCGGCAGCGGGAAGGCCCGGGGCTCCCTCCGCATCCCCGCGCGGGGCCTTCGCAGGCGGCATCGCTTGTGCTCCGCTCCAAGATAACGCCTAGAAGCGATGCACTCGCCGTGTTCTCGGATCAGAAATGCCGAGGGAACGTGGGATCCTTTTTTTTTCTACACACATTCTAGAATGACCTTGGATTCTGCTATAGGGCTGATTGTTAAATCAGTGCTAGGAAGCGTCTGGGTTGGGTCTGAATGCGATTTCCTACGTTTTCCCTCTTGGAAAGCGTTATTGCTGAGCTTCAGATGTTTTCCTATCACAGAGCATATCCTCCTCTGATTTTGGGTGCCAGTTATGAATGTGACTCCGTAACAGTGAAGTAACAGTGACTTCATTTGCACTCTGTATGTGATTTATGTAAACATTGGTGGGAAATTTGACATTTAAAGCAATAAAAGATATCAGAACTAAGTCACTATTAGTTTTTTTCAATAGAAAGACATTTTTTATACGGGCAGGACATTACACTACCTCGCCCCCTGATTTGTGATGGTGTGTTCAGAGCGATCTGCCTCGGCCTCTCACAGCTGACAGAAGCTCAGGTGAGGCGGGGAGCTGCTCGCTGCTGTCGCCATGAGAGGAGGAGGGTGACGGGGCACACGGGAGCCGCGAGCCCGGGGCAGCTCCCCCGGCTCGGTGGCCGCGGCGCCTCCCGCGGGCCCCGCCAAGGCGGCAGGAAGCGGCGCGGAGGCCGCGGCCGCCCCGCGCTGCCCCCGAGCGGCCCCGCGGCGCAGGCGGCCCCGCGCGCCCCCCGCCCTCCGCGCCGCCTTTCCCCGCCCCTCGGCGCGGGTCGCCTCCTCGGCGGGCGCGATGCGGCGGGCGGCGCTGCTGCCGCTGCTGCTGCTGCTGGCGCTGGGCCTGGCCCCGGCGCTGGGCGGCCAGCACCGCGCCGACTATGACCGCGAGGCGCTGCTCGGCGGCCAGGTGAGCCGGGGCGCGGGGCGGCGCGGCCACGGGGCGAGGGCGGCGGCGCTCACGGGCCCTGCCGCCCCGCAGGACGAGGCCGAGGAGTACGCGCGGCTCAGCCCGGAGGAGCAGCAGCGCCGCCTCAGCGCCATCGTGAAGAAGATCGACCGCGACGCCGACGGGCTCCTCAGCGACGGTAACCGCCGGCGCCGCCCCAACGGCCGCCGCGGCCCCGCCCCGCGCGACATGGCGGCCCCGGCGCCGCGGGGGAATGGCCGTCCCGGTGGGCGGATGAAATGCGGGTGTAAAGCAGAGATCGCCCTTCTCCCCGCTTGTTCCTGCGCCGCCGCGCCTGCTCGGGTAGACGCGAGGGCAGCGTCGCCGGTGCCTAATCCCGGCGAGAGGCGACGGGCGCGGCGGGCCCTGCGTGCTCAGATGCCCGTGCCCTGCCCCGAAATACCCGAAAATCAACCGCAGCAGCGCCCGCACGCGCTGCCCGTCTGCAACAAGCTACGTTGTAGGCGATGCTGGCTGTGCACAGGCCTTGGAGTAGTTACAAAACCTGGTGTGCATCTTTCCTCCCATTTAATCAGTTTAGAGGACGCTTTAGTGCATTTAGAACATGCAGAACATTAGTTCCACCAGTAACTATTCAGGGCTGAGAATCCATTTTTAAAACCTCTTGCTGCTGTGGAAAGATGTTCAGATACATCTTGTAAAGTTATATTTACTCTTCTGCCAAGAAGGATAGAATAAGATATGTTAGCACTTTAAAAAAAGCAGTAAGATTTTTCTACACAAAGACAGTGATTTTTTTTTTGTTATTTTCATGAGTCATCTTCACTCTTTAGAGCAGGACTTCAGTTGAGTTGATTCAGCTACATCGTTTTGCAATGCAGAGGAAGTGCTCTTCCTTTCAGAGCATCTGCAAATAACTGGATGGTACTGGGAGAGTATCTGCTTCCAATCTTCTGGCAATCAAGTAATCTGAATGTACTTGTGGGAATTTGCATATTAAGTTTTACTTGTTGTGGCTACGTTTTTATAAAAACAAGTAATTGAAAAGCAGCCCCTAAGTGTGTAAGACTTCATTTCAGCTCTTAATAAATGGAAAACTATATAGCATGGAAAAAAAAAAAAGGTGAAAAGGTGCCATGGGGTTGGCCTCAGGCAGCCAGTGCTGAGAAGTCATTGCCACATATTAGCCATTATGGCAGCCATTTTTTAAGTGCCAGCAGCTTCTCTTCGGGCCCCAGGAGTTAGATAAGGGCCCTTTCGAGCTGGGAACTAACCATCTCCCCTCCTCCGAGGTGAGTTTTGAAAGATGCAGCTCGCTGGGCAGCTGCATGAGCACTACCCGTGATCTTCCTGCCGGTCCCCGCGTGTGTCGGAGTGGGAGGCTTCCCCCTTTTTGCTGGCAGCACTAGCACACATGGATGAAAGTAACTGTGCAGCTCTAGCCCGAGGGTGTTGACAGGGGAACAGAACTACAAAAGCAAACTGAAGATTTTAGCTGTGATCTCTTCTCTCATTCAGTTAACTTGGAAAAGGCCATCAACACAGAGGAAACAGATTGTTTTGCTTTAACTAACCTTTCACCTGTATGCATCTGAAATGCAAACTATACTCCAGTCTGAATAGACTTGTGGTATCTTAACAGGTTTTTATAGTGTAGATGACACTATTTCTAATGGAATTTTCACAGATGAGCTGAGTTCCTGGATCCAGCAGTCTTTTAAGCATTATGTTACCCAAGAAGCTAAACAACACTTTAGTGATTATGACAAAGATGGTGATGGATTAGTGTCTTGGAAAGAGTATAATATACAAATGTATGATCGTGTAATTGATTTTGATGAAAACGCTGTCCTGGAGGATCAAGAAGAAGAATCATTTCGACAGGTAAAATGTTTCAGCATCAGTTTCTGTAAGCTGTTAGCTATCGTGTTTGCTTATCATAGTGGAACAAGATGGGTAGAGAAGCCATAGCAGCTGGCATATATTTTAATGCTGCTGTCTGAAATGGGGGAGTAATCAGAGGAAAGTAATGGAGTATAAAGCTGCTACCAACAAAACAGAACAAAATCAAACCTCTTGGGTATATTGTGCAAGCCGAGTGCAATACAGGTATATTGGCAGTGTTACCACAGAACGTAGTCTCTAGCAATCATCTTAAAACAAGACGGGCACCTACTAGACTAGGCCTGTACCCAAATCTGTCACCACCCTGCCCACAGTAGTGGCCAGTAGCACTGATTTTGGAGATGGAGCAAACCTTTGTATGGCTTAGCCCCCTTTCTTGCACTGGTCTATCTGCTTTATCAGTAATTTCACAGGTGCCCAAAGTGGGGTGTCTGTATTGTCTGCTTTTAAAATTTTCTGACCATAGATACCCTAAAATCCTATAATAGAAAGAAATTGTATTTTTAAAAACATTTTTGGCAAATAAAATACAACTCTGGTAGATGAACCAGGATGTACGAACAATGCAAAGTTACAGATTTATCTCATATATAAAAGGAAATGCTGAAGAGTAGGAAGAGGAAAGAGAGTCAGTGAGGGAGGATACACCAAGAATCTCCTTGCAAAACAGCAAAACATGTTTCCTTTGAAATTTTGCATTTCAGTGAAGCACAGAATGAATAAGGTTGGAGGAGATCTTTGGAGATACCTAGTCCAACCTCCCCACTCAAGCTGGGACACCCAGAGCACGTGGCACAGGGTGGCATCCAGGTGGGGTTTGAACTTCTCTGGAGAAGGAGACTCCACAGCCTCCCTGGGCAGCCTGTTCCAGTGCTCTGTCACCCTCACACCCTCATACATTTATAAGTTCATGCAAAAAATTACCCAAGAGAGTGAATTCGTAGACTCCTCTGACCAGGATTTTTTCACTAGCCTTTGGCCTCTGTTTCCAATTAGAAGTAGTTGAAAAGTAGTAGAAAAGGTTTTGACAAAACCGAAGCCAGAACGGACAATAGGCAAGGAATCCTGCACAGCAAACAAACCAACAGCTTTTGAGGTCACTTGGCTGAATAATTACGTAGCTTTGAAGTAAAAACGAAATCAGCAACTAGTCAAAATACTGATCCTGTATTTCAGATGAGGCTGACATATATGCTGACTTCCTCTATTATTTATTTTTTCAGTATGTTTTTTTTATGCTATACTTTGTGCTGGTTGCTTGCTAGGTTTTTGTGCTTGCTGACTTCCTCAACATGTTTTGGAAAGAGACAAATTGGTAAACTTGGACAAGCATCATGTATTAGCCATCTTCAGCATTTTCCTTAATTTTGGAATGTAGTGATCCTGCTTTAGCTAAAATGGAGAATTTTGATTATGGTATTGATTTAGAACTGATATTAAGTAAAAATACAAAATTGCCAGAAGGTGGCAATCTTGTTCACCACTTCTCAAGAAAACCCTGAAAAGCAGATCTGCTTCCTCACTTGTTCTGGTTTATTTTGCAGTCCAGTATTCTCTGTAATCTGCCCTTCTGAATTGCCCGGCTTGGCCAAGAGTTTTAAAGGTCTCCTTAAATTGGAAAGAAGGAAGTTTTGACCTGATTCTTAGGATAAAATTACCTCAATTTAATGTGCTGCTCTCTTCCTTCTTTTTTTTTTTTTTAAAGTGAAAATACAACATCAGTATAATATAGGCAGGCAATGTGAAACAATGTAATCTGCTTAATAAGTTTCCTAGCTGTACACCAGTTGCTGTAATGTTGTTTTTCCCCTTCATTAAGAGCTCTAACTAAATCCTTTTTCTAAGCTTCATTTAAAGGAGAAAAAGCGTTTTGAAAAAGCTAATAGAGATGATGTTCCTGATCTAAATATGGATGAATTTGTTGCTTTTGAACATCCTGAAGAAGCAGAGTACATGACGGTAAGATCTGGAGGATATTTTTAGCAGCCTGTATGTGCAGAGGCAACATCTCTTTAACGCGTGTCTACTGCAGGACACATGCCTTTGAGCAGCAATGCATATTTTGCTCTTGCAGACCAAATCAAAATTCAGATACCTTGTTGTGGATTCAGTACAGGAGTTCGGGAGCTGGAGCAGTAGTTTGGTGCTTTTCTTTGAACTTCATTTTCAAGAACTGGGTTTGCACAACTATGTCAAGCTTTTGAGCTTGGGCTGCAGAGCCGTGCCTGAACTCTGTTACGTTTGAAATATATCAGTAAGAATTCGGTTTGAGGAAATTTCATGTCTAGTTCAGACTGTAATTATATTTAGAGGGATTTATAAGGAAGATATTTTGGTGCAGGGAAAGGCTAGGTGCCAGTTATTCTCCCTTTGCTTAAAAGTGAGAATAACTCACTTTTTCTGAACCCCTCCCCCCCCCCAAAAAAAAAAATCAAATCAGTCTAAATTGAAATTTAGCAGTATGGTGGTATTGACTGCATTTGAGGGATGAGTATTTCAGCCAGGAGCACTTGGTCACTGGTCGTATGTTTCATCAGTGCTGGGACTGTGGGAGTCGCTCCAGCTGACTGCTCAGTAGTGACATTTGGCCCCGGGTAGGAGCCACTGCTGCCGTCCTGCCCCAGAGCTTGGGCTGTGTGAAGCTGCAGAGCCAACTGCCAGGAGGAGCTCCATGCAAACACAGCCTCTGTTTGTACCGACATAAACGATGATTATGGACAAAAAAAAAAAAAAGGGGAAAACCAGAAAAGTGGGCACATGGGCTTCACAGGAAAGCACAGTACCAAAAGACTGAACATTTTTTCTGAAGATTTTATAACATTAAAAGACACAAAGCAAAAGCAAAGACACTGAATGAAACAAGATAAATGAGACAATATGGCTTTGGCCAACTTCATTTTTTTCTCGGTTACCTGTAGTTTTTGAAGTGTATTGAAGGTTTCCAACTCCACATTCACCCTTCAGATTTGCTTTTAGTAAAACCAGCTGTCCTAAACTCCTAAGACAGGAAGCAGATATTGGAGCAGTTAAAGTAAAACAGAAAAGCAGAGTTAAAGTGAGTGAATTTTTGGTTTATTGCTTTAAAATGTTTGCTCTATTGATCTGAAATGTTTTGTATATATAGCTGTTTCTCTTAAATATGATACTGATAAGTTTTCAGAAATTAATATTTGCTTTTTGTATCTATATATGCAAAAGGACTTTGTCATTGAAGAGGCTTTAGAAGAACACGATAAAGATGGTGATGGATTTGTTAGCCTGGAAGAATTCCTTGGTGATTACAGAAGAGACCCAAGTAAGAAAAAACAGAGAATGGAAGAAGGAACTTAACAAAATTTTTAGAATTGTATCCACATTTGTTTTCAGCTTTTACCATCTCCATCGAAAGGTTCTGAGTAACATCCTATGTTTAAAAATAACTGAGTTTGCTGGTACTGTGCATAGCAGGTCATTTCTTCAGTCTGCTCTGTAGATATTTGGCAACAGTTTGTGCATAACCCATTTCACTCTTTCCTTGCGAGTTACTTAATGGTTTTCTCCAAACACCAGGGCTCCATCACCAGGTATGTAGCTGAAATAAGCTGTGGTTTGATTAAGTGAACACACCTAGAAACTAGCCAGGATGAAGAGAGGTTAAACTTTCCTGATCTTTGTCATGTGAAGGAGGCTGCTGTCTGCCCACATTGTTCCCTTTGGTCCTCTAAACACGTGGAGGCTGCAGCGGGCTGAGCTGCATGCTAACGGCAGGCAGTGAGCGTAACGCAGGCAAGGTGAATGCTGGAAATGCAAAATGTGCCTGTCGGACACGGCGCCTCTTCCTGCTCGCCTGTCAGCTCTCCCCACAAGTACAAAAATACCCACGTGGCAGCATGTTCTGTACTAAGCCAACTTTCTGTCCTCCCGATTTGGGTAATTGTGAAGGTGATAACCTAAGGTCAATTTGCTTAGGAGAAAATGTGAAAATAGTAGAGTTTCGTTTCTTTTTTTTCTTTTATTTCCTTTAAATAAAGAATCGCTTTAGACTTGACAAATGTTTCTTTTTAGCTGCAAGTGAAGATCCAGAATGGATACTTGTTGAGAAGGACCGATTTGTGAATGACTATGACAAGGATAACGATGGGAAACTCAACCCTCAAGAGCTTTTGTCTTGGATAGTGCCAAATAATCAGGGTATTGCACAGGAGGAGGTATGTGTTTAATAATTACTGTTCAGATTTAAATTAAATGGAGTAGAATTCTGAAGTTATCACAGCGTAAAGTGATGAACTGATTCTGATACTGATTTGTTGTATCATAGTAGTTGAAAAAGAATGTGTAGATCTTAGTATATATTTTAAACTTCTTTTTAGTTTGACAAAGAATGCAGGTCTTTAAAATATATAAAGCAAATTTAAAATATTAATTGTATGAATATTTGGAAAAAATTATATAGCACAGTACTATTCTGCATGTTTGAACCGTTTTATCTGTTTTGACTTAAAAGTACAATATTTTAAACAATTATTTTACAGTTATTATACATAAATCTAATGAAGTATAGTAATAAAAGAGGCTGTTTACATATTAATGGCACAATTTCGAAAGGAAAAATTGATCATGCTACTTCCAACTCGATAAATTGCTATAATCTGTAGTTATAAAACTTGTATTTGCATAAATACAAGAAAATTAAATTATTCCATAATTCAAGATGCTGTAATGCAAACTTTAAAATGATGATAACTAAAATGGTTTAATCAGAGGCTGAATGCCTTAATGGGTTTAAGTGCATTCTCATTTTAGTTGTCTTTTTTTTCCCTAGCAGGCAGTGGAAGCAGTTAATGTTTCAGAGCAACCTATTTTAATAATAAGACTTTACAGTAGCTGACTGAAGAGAGGATTTCTGCCTTTCTGCTAATAACTTTTTATCTTAATTAGTGCAAATCTGTTTCCTTTGAAGGATTCTGGTATTCAGAAAGGCAGGAACACCGTGTCTTCCCATAGCTCCATAATTGCTCCTGCAGCCGGGAGACAGCTGGTGTTAGACAGCGTCGCCCATCCTCTGCGTTGGGAGCATCTCATTTCCGAAGTCCCTCCTATTACTATTTCAGCTCTGTTGATTACAGAAAAAGCAGCTCGGCCAGAGCCCAGCTTTCACTGTTCACATATCTAACCTCCAGGCTGCAAAATTGCTCTGGTTGTATTTTTGTAAATGGGATCTGTAAGTCTTTGCACTTTTTTTTTAAACATACTGAGCTCATAGGGATGGTTGACTCTTCATAGCAACAAGACTGTGTGTAGTAACTGAAATGCAAAGACCCAACACTACCAAGAATTTATGTTCTCTTGTTTGCATATGCTGTTTGCATAGCAATTTGCTACTGATTCAATTTATGTCTGAGGGCAAGGACATGGTACTATAATAGTTCCATTCTGCAAGAAATAATTTTGTTTTTATTTCTTTAATGTGCTATTTTCTGTATATTAACGTCAGGGCCTAGCCAAGTCACCTAAAGAAAAGGTGGCATTGACTGAGTTGTAAGTTGATGTTTGGAAAGCTGAATATTGCAGTTTCATCTGGGCTTTAAAAAAAAAAAGACTTGAGAAATCTGGTGGCTGAAAAATACAAAACAAGAGAGCTGCTGTACTAGGTTGATAGCTTTGAGCTACATAATACATCTTTTAAATAAGCCACTTAGGTAAATTTTCTGCAATTGCTTTTTTAACTGCTGAACTTCATCCTTTTATGAATAATAAATATTTGAGGGACATTTTGAGAACTGTTTAAACTCGCAGTATCATCTGACATTGTCATGTTTCAGTATCAAGAACATTGTTCAGCAAGGCCAGGCTTTGCTTGTAGAAATGAAGGAAACGAATTGTCCTGCCCGCCTGGAGAGGCGCAGGGCGAATCCGTGACGGAGGGCCAGGCGGGCGCTCGTGAGCTCGGACGGTGGCCGTGACGCCTGCGGGGACCCGCGCGTCCCCGCCGCGGTGCCACACGTGCGGCAGCGCGCGGAGGGGCCCCGTGCGGCGCTGGCGATTCCTGCAGCCGCGCGCGAGGGACGGGGCAGGACACGGACGGCTGCTGCGTCCAGGGAGATTTGTTTTGATACCGTCTCCTGCTCTCAAAATACAGCTAATGGGATTAATATTGATTCGTTGCTTTTAATTGATTGTGAGGGTAGAGGTTGGATTTTATGACTCCGCCACCAAATAAAAAGGAGGACGAAGAAGCAAAACGAGATAAAAAGACTCGGGTCTGAAAGTAAAATCTTGTCTAGCTTGTTAAAAACTGTGGTGTAGTGACAGGATTTGACAAAGCCATTCCAAAAGTGTATTTATAAATACCAGTATCCATATAATGCAACATGTCCATTTATTTTAAAGGCTCTTCACCTTATTGAAGAAATGGATTTGAATGATGATAAAAAGCTTTCTGAAGAAGAAATTCTGAAGAACCAGGATTTGTTTCTTAACAGTGAAGCAACAGATTACGGCAGGCAGCTTCATGATGAACATTTCTACCATGAAGAACTCTAGATTATTTATTTTATAATCTATATTTCTTCCCTTTCTTTCATTTGAAGCTTTTGTTAAAAGAACCCACCTTTTCAGCTTTGTTGCAAGTTTTATGCTGTAATTATAATAGACTAAGGTTTGTAAATATATTGCATTTAGAATGTAATTACCCTCCTGCAGATTTCCCTGGGCCTCTTGAAAATTGATCTTAAATGTTTACTTCCAAAATGATATAGCATTGGGAAAGAAACTACTTCAAACGTCATACTGTATTGTGAAGAGTTATGCTGCTGTACTTGGGGAAAAATGGAGAGTCCACATGATTCTGAAAGAATGCAAAACATTCTGAGACTAGCTTTGTTTTTTGTTTTTTTTTTTTATATGAGTTTAAGTGGGGAGGGCTGGGGGGAACGCATAGTGTCTGTATTAGCTGTGTTAGGTGGAACACCTAGAGGAATGCCTCAAATGTTTAGGAGGTTTCTGTTTAATTTGAAATGGTTTCTACAGGGAGTGCTATTGTATTATAAAAACCATGTTGTTTTTACATCTACAGGACTTTTTTTAAAATGTGCAAATCTAAGCATTTCAATGCAGTGGGTATTTACAGTGTCAAAGCTCTCTTCATGGGTTGGATTAAAACAATCGACTGTTCTGTCTTCCTGTATTTTCTGCATTTATTCCTTATTGTGGATCACCCTTAGCAATACACTGAAAGGGGAACAGTGTGCAGCAACATATTTACCGGGGAATCACTTCTCTGAAATGATGGCTGGAGTATTTAATGTCACGTGAAGGGAATAATACGTAGCCTTTGGCAACACTCGTAGCTTTTCTAGACTGAACGCCCGCTATCTGATCTAGGAGTGAAAGGAGATTCAAAAATAATGAGATTCCATTTAGTTTTTTTGAGCCACATGCTTTAAAGTGTGACGTGTTTTTCTCTTTTGTTTTGTTTTCATGTGGCATGTGTGGGTGTTGTAGTAATAACCTCTGAATGTTAACTTCAGTGGGAAGCGCTGCCATTCTCGCTCATAAAGGTGAGCCCTTTCCAAGGGGGTGATTGTGTGACCGTTTGAAAAGTAATGGCAAGAAAGATTCCACTTGGCAAATCACATATGTTCACTTTTTGTCTGCTAGAATGAGCTGAATATTCCAAACACAGTTCACAACACACAGTGCAATTCACGTGTCAGAGTCCATCACAAATCATATTTGCTTCTTGTTTTCAACAACTCATGTTAGATATTACTGCATTTTAGCCTTCTGTAAGATGGAGCTGCAGCTGTCATCACTTTGCAGCTTTTGCTATAATTTTATTGGCGTGGAAAACTCGAGTGCTTCTGAGGGAAACAATAGAATTATACTTGTTAATGTAGCTGGAATATAGATTTGAAGCAGTGCTAAACTCAGTCATTTAATAAGGTCATATCCTATTGAAGCTTTCTATAATTCCTAGGGTGAATTCATGTAGACTTCTTTTGGCTTCTGATAATATTCTTAAAATTAGGCTGCTTCTCCTTTAGGCTCAAAAGCCTCCTAGTGCTTTCTTTCATAAATCACAGCCTTTTAAATATTTGTGGCTTTTGATAGTTCCATCTCGTGTTCAGGGTGCCCAAACTGGCAATCTAGCCTCTCTATTCAGCCCTGTCTGTCCCCATTTTCTAGAAGCTGCACGAGAACGGTGAGAGGCGGCAGGGCTGAGAGGCCGGCCCCGAGCGAGGGGTTGGTGGCACCCAGCGCTTCTGGCCTGGGCTGAGAGGAGACACAGTGAAGTAGAATGGCACCCGCGGCTCTTTCTTACGGCTCTTTGGCTGGAGCAAGCGCGGCTTGCTTTGATGAGTCAGAGGAAATGCTCTTTCTTAACGGTCTGCTGCGGCAGGGCTCGTACGTAAGCGTAACTGCCAGCTCTGAATCTCCGGTGAGCAGAGGCCACGGAAGTTTCCCCAGAGCGACTTGCCTGGCCCTGCCCTTGCGTTGCCACCTCACCCTATCCCGTAGAGAAAAATCAGCGTTTTGCCTGAAGGCTGATAGCAGTATCTGCTACTCAAATTGTAACTTCTCTTTTTCTCTCCCATCACAAGCTTTACCAAGCAAACAAAAACATGTTCCAGAGCTGTTTTAGATGCTAAGCTCAGATTCGGCTAATTCCGCATTTCAATCCAGTATTTGCTTTGGAAGGACTGAAGGTCCCCAGCCCAGTACAACTCCTCTCACTTTGTGAGCAGCACACACAGAACAGCCCCAGTTCAAACACTGAAGCAGGTTAAGGCACTTTGTCTGCACACAACAACCACTCCGATTTCATAGGTGCAGACTGAGCCTTCCTGCTGGCAAGGAAACCTGCTTCTCCAGAGACATCAACATCCTCAAAATCAGTTATCCCGATTCAGACTCCAGCCCTTTGGGAATACGCATTAGGATGATTCCTTTAACAGCCTCTAAGTAAGAGAGACCTTCAGAGGAACAAAACACCAGCAACAGTCAATGAACAGAAGAAAACTCTCCTGTTTGCTCCAAAATCCTTCCATTCATTAAATCAAGGATCCAGCAAAATTGGATTTCTAAACAAACATGGCATGTAAAATGTCAGGCGAACAGTGCAAAGGGAGATTAATATGACAGCAGCTAGATGTAGTACCAATATTATAGAGCTTAGACTTGAAAATTTTCCAGAGCATAAAGCAGCTTGTACATTTTAAATCTACAAAAAAGCATCCTGCCAAACATACAATTCATTTCAGGGGAAATGGATGGGTGACAGTACAAGCAAAATTACCCTGGCAGTATAAATAAGCGAGGCTTCTCAGAGGTGCATGATGAAACGACATGAGGCAACAGTGACACATTTCAGCAAGGGAAAATCTGATTAGATGAGAGAAGTTTGAACATACCAGTGATGAAGCAGCAAGGGAGGGCCCGGAGGGACTGAGAAGGTGCTTCCATCTGGGAGATGCTCTGAGCTCAGGAGGGTCCTGGGCACCGGGATTTACCTCTGAGGTTATCTGGGCTTGGAGCTGGAGGCCTCCGGAGGTCCCTTCCAAGCTACGCTTATCTTCTGGGGATGGGTCAGGTGCTGGATAGTCTTGGGCAGCCACAGGACCATTACAGGATACAGTGCAAGCTCCTTGTCCTGAATGACACAGGCAGCACAAATAACCATGTACAAAGTGACCCCATTTAACCCTTGGGCAAGGTGTCTTTATTTTTTCCCCTGTATTTTGAGTTATTTGGCCTATGGAGCAGTTCCAGCTTCAAGCAAACCTTGAAGCAAACCTGCATAAACCCCAACTTGCATCCCCAAAAGCAAGGGCAGCAGCGATAGAGCAGAAGGGCGTTAATGAAGGAACCGAGCACAGGGTGTGAGAGCGCTTTGCAGAAAGGGAACTGCTCCAGCCCTGGGCCCGCAGTGCAGCCCTCCCCACGGGTACTCACACACGTGCTGTGGTTGGGCTGCGCGGTGAGAGGGTTTCCAGCCAGACGGTGTCGTTTGTCTGGCTGTTGGTGTATCATTGTCCCAGCCAAAACACCCATGCTAACACCCATTCTAACAGCCTCGTTCTTTTTGTTTCATTTGCCTTTTTTTAAGAGACTCCTTGTTCTCTGAAGCTTCTTGTTTCTCCATTACTACTTCCCCTCCCTCTTTAGCAAAAAAAAAAAAAAAAAAAAAAAGACATGAAGACATGACTGTGATTCACATCATCCCGGGCTCTTACTGACCCAGGAAGGATCCAGCTCCCGAAGGGAGACGCTCACGTAGAGAGCGGAGACACCAGGTTACGGCGGGGACAGATTGGCCCCCAGGCCAGCCCAGACAACTGGCTTTTCGGGCCACACTGAAAATAGTGCAAAATGCACAGATCATTCTGGATTGATCAAAACATACTGTTGCATTCACCTAATGCATTTTTCTTCTAAACAAACTCCAGCAGCAACAGCAAACTCTAAGTTTCAAAACAACGCTGTAGGTTGGAAATACAATGGTGAGACCCTTGGGCTTAGGCCTCACCATTAGGACGGACTAAGATAAAACATTCTTAAAACACTTCCACAGATCGAATATCAAAACTGTTTCCTGTGGCCTCAAAATGCATTTTTTTCCCCCCAAGATTTTCACTCCTGGCAGCCTCACTCACTTCTTCCCACACCCTCTGCAAGCAAGTCCCAGCTTTCCCCTTCCTCCCGCCCTGTGCTGCAGTGCTTTTCCCCCCAGCGCTCCAGCAGCCAAAGCACTTTCCCCTCCCTGGCCCAGCCAATGCCGCCTCCTTCCCCCCAGGGCTGCACTCCCAAACTGGTGCCCACCGGGGTGTCCTGCACTGCTGCCTGCAAGAAATCCCTAGTTAAAGAGGCTTCTCCTAACTCCAGCTGTGGGGAGACGCCTCTGGACAGATCATGGTGCCCATGTGGAGCTCAGAAAACTTGAGGGACCTCCTGGCCCCCAGGAAACCTGCTCCGGTGGCAGGACCTCATGGATAGCAATGCAGAAGCAAGGAACCAGCATCCAGGGAAATTCTCAGTGAGTCCCAAGCTGGGATGTGAATAAACCCTACAAAGACACAGTCCTTCATAGGCAGCCGAGGTGAGAGCTTTCTCCTTCCTTTCTCCCCTTTCATTTTTCTGGCCCTATCGAACTCCATGCAAAAATACAGATTCCATAACAAATTATAAGAGGGTGAAGAGAGACAACTTCTCTTGTAGAATAGGGATTTTGAGGAGGGTTTCATGGAAGCATTAGACATATTTTGCTATTAACAGTTACTTGGAAACCTACTCCAATAAACCCATTGCCTATTTAGCTTGTGGTTGGAAATTTTGGTCTAGGCTTCTTGAGCACTTCATCCAGGTCCTAAGAAACCCTTCACTTTCCCACCACGATATCTTCCAAGAGCTTGGATTTTTACTTTTAAGATTCAGATACCCTGCTTATTCATAGAAATATTTGTGTGAGGAAATGAAAATCAGAGTATTTCTATATGCACCTATAGGCATGAGTGCATGTACATGCTGACTCCACTACACTTAAGACACCTGTAGGAGTCTTGAAAAGCATTTTCAGTTGCAAAATGCAGCTTTGCAGCTACACTTCCTGTGCTCTTGTGTGGGCACATACACATACACACACATCCAGAACGCCTCTCTACCCACCTCAGAAGGTGCTGGAGAAACGTGGCACAGAATTTTGTTCATCTTTGCAACACCACAACGTTACCTCAGCATTTGCCTCTGGTTTCCTCCCGGCCTTATCTGCTTGCACTGCACTGCGCTGGCTTCATTTGCATCCTCGTCGCGCGCGGTGGCCGGTCACACCGAGCCGCCGGCGTCTCTCCCGCGCACGCGGCCCGGCTGACGCCCTCCGGCCTCCCCGGCTTCCTCATTTCAACCCCGCCCGTTCACGGAGGAGCCGCGGGTTCGAGGCGAGGGTGCGGAGCGCGGCGCGCGCGGGCGGCCGCCGCACGCAGCTGCCCCATGCGATTTCTCGACGCCTTGGCGGGGGAGGCGGCGGCAGGGTGGATGCGCGTTTCGCTTTCCGCTCCGGACGGCCTCTAGCAGCGGCTCCGGGACGCAGCACTGCCGCTGTGCTCGTGTCCGCGCGAGCTGGGCGCCGCGGGGTCCCCTCCACAGGGCACGTCCGTCAGAATGACACAGCTGCAGTTCAAAGATGCGTTTTGGGTAAGTGACCATTTCCTCTGTTAAATGGGTCTATACTGGAAATTATGTTACAACACATCTTAGCTTTAAATAGAGTTTAAATGAACTTCGATACTTTTCTATATTCTAAACTTACTGTAGCAAAAAGGCAAATTTCTCTCCATGCAAAAACATGCTGCCCGGGTTGTGCAGGTTTTTGGTGTGAAGCAGAATGCTGCTTTGTCAAGAACTATGTCCAGTTCATGCTAACAACCACTGTGGGAAAGGACACGGGTTAGTCTGTCTCTCAGCCCTCAGAGCACTTGCTTGCAGTGGGTACCTGCTTTTTAGACTCTTTTAGACTTTGGTAGCACCGGCAAAGTGGCCTGTGGCATCCAAAACGTTCTGCCTGTTTTCACATGCAGACAGGCATGCAGGAGGTGATTGGGGTCCCGGAGCCCTGCGGCACCATACACGGGAAAAACCAGCAGGGAGGCTGGAGAATGGAGTCAGAACATTTTCAGCTGGCTTCAGAAGAGGGAAAATAAAGCAAGGTGGTATGTTTGGTTCTGGCTATTCGACTGGCAGTTGAAGGATCTCTGGGCATCAGGTTTTCGCGCTCTTTCTCTGCAGTCAACAAGGGTGGAAAAACCCTTGTTTATCCTGCAAGTGTCACCTGAGACTTTCTTGCAATTTCCTCTGGAACTGATATTTTAGGCAGGGGGGTACCCAAAACCTAATACAGCAAGTTGGGAACACAAGGTGTTATTCCATGATTGCCTCCCACCTTGGCAATTCCTTTTCCAGCCTGAGGATTTGGCGTATAAAAGACAGGCAGGCAGCCAAATTCCTCCTACCATTTGCCCACCAAGCACGGTGGAGTGGACCCTCCACAGTGTACGCCCTTTTTGAGCTGTTCTTGAGTCCTCTCTACCTCCAGGATAAACTCTCTGGCCTGGACGGATGGACAGGCCCAAGAACGCATTTTGGCAAACCACCTTCCTTCAGGCACTTCCAGGAAACTTGGAAGCTTTCAGGAATCGCCCCCGCTGCAGTACTGGGCTTGAACAGTTAAAAATAAAGCAATGAGGAAATACAAAAATAATTTTCATTTTAAAAAGGCATTCACGGGTTCACTGATTTCCATTTTCACCACACCTACGAGAGATTCTCCACACCTGCTCCTCTGCAAGGTTACTAACCACGTTGTCAAAAACACAGCGTAGGGCATAAAGCCTAACCCAGCGCTACGACGGGAACTTCAGCTTTTGCATTTCTGCACTTCCTTCCCAATTGTGCAATCTTATTTTAGAACTGACACATTTTGTATATTTACTGTGTTTAGTCACGTTAGCAAGAGTATAATCCCTGCTAGGCTTGATGCGCACACCTTCTGCACAGGAGATCTTTGCTTCTAGTACTGTTTGACTGGAAACTTTATATTGCCAAGCTTGACTAGGTGGGCTTAATGTAGCCTGTGCAACATGGTAGCCTTAGCTATGCAATAAAAAGCATTTTTTAAATGAAAACTCACAGGATGTTGCACAACGTGGCCAAAGAGTACAGCTTTCCCCCCGAAGTGCAACATCAGCAGTTATTTTTGCATTCATAAGATTCTGTTGTACCCATCAGTAAGATGTATCTGCTTGAGTAATTATTGCCTTTATTCAATTTGAATCATGAATGGAGACCATCTTCATGATTTTTTTTTTAAAAAGGTATATTTGCATCACAGTGGGTCACTCAGATCCCTGATCTCTACGACCTGCCTACGGACAACATTTCCCTTTACTTTATCAGGACTGATCTCTACGACCTGCCTAAGGACTATCTCCCTTTACTTTATCAGGGCCTAGGCTAAAACTGCTACATGTTCAGTAATGGTTTAAGGAATGGTTGATGGTTGCTCAAAGCCTCCACTAAAATGTGTTTCTTCAGCAGTAGTTCCCTGATTTTTTTTTTTTTTTGGCAAAATTTTTGGGAGATTAAAATACAAATCAGTTCTGATAGCCAGCGCAGGGCAATAAATACTCTGCTGTGCTGCAGTATGAATGTACCAGATGTGACCTCTCATCTCTAGCCTCGTACTAAACAGGTAGGAACATTCCCATATTAATGAGGAGCATGTCCGTGATACCAGCTGAGTCCCTTGTTAACAGGTTCTGTTACTAGGCAGAGATGTGAGCAACGTTCAATTTAGTGCTACAAAAAGCAGTAACCAAGCTATTTCCTTCCCTTCTGTCACTAATATTGATGGTCTCCTTGGCCTCGTTCCACATTCTGGTAGTGGCCAATTGCTTCTCCACTGATATTTTTTTGTCGCCTTTTCCTTCTATTTCCTTTTCCAAAGAGGCTGCTCAACACCCCAGTTGCAACCCCAACTCTGTGAAATAAGACTACTATGGGCCAGGAGGTAGATACGACATTTACCGGCATCCTTTGTTGCTTTGCCTTAGCCACTGGGAAGAAGGAATGAGGAAAACTTTTGGAGAATGCATTAGGTTTTTGGGCAGGATCTAAACTGCTCTGAGTTCAGTGGGAGCAAATCTATTCATCCTCTGGATGAAACATAAGTGGCCAAATCAATGCTGAAAATTACAGGCTCCTAATGCACTTAAGATGAAAGAAAAGGATGCTGCACAGTGTGAAGTGCTTTTTCTTCCTCAGCTGTGGAACAAGCGTGGGACTTGTGGATTTTGATAGCTCAAATTTAAAAGCACTAGTGAGCTGGAAGTACAGGCCAGCAAATAGGATATACGCCTGAACCCAAGACTTAGTTCCTTGTCCTGCTGTGGATATTTCTTTTCCCCTGGGTCACGCTGCATCCCTTACCACTAAAACAGCAGGATCCTGCTTCCTCACGCGCTCTAAGCAAAACCAGACTAGAGATTATAGTCAGATACTATAGTAATGGGAGCCGTATTAGTCCCCGAGATAAGCAGCCTGCTCTAAACAAAGGTGCTTTCTTTACCTCTCTTGTTTGGACTTTAGAATACAGCCTACAGCAGATTTAACACAAAACTTACTGCATAGGTGAATCTTTCAACTACTACTGTAGCTTTTTCACACAACGGTATTTTGCACATGCCTCAAAAGATGCAAGTAGTTTCATGAAAATTTTCACTTCTAACGTGACTGCAACCTGTGATACAACAGCAGAGAAATTATCATAAAAGATTCATAACGACTTATGGGAACACTATTTTTATGACTTCCTATGCACTACATCAAAGAAATACAACAATATGTATTTTTTAACTCAAAAAAGGAAGTCATTGTCACACGAGGAGCCACCCTGCTTTCATGCAGAGGCTGCGTTAAGCGGAGCCCTGTATGTGGCTGTGTTTTGGGCGGTGGCCGTGCTGAACCGGGCCTGGCGGGGACCCGCTCCTGCTCGGGCCCTGGGGAGGCAGGGCTGACGCCTGGAAGGGAGGACATGGCTCCTGACTGCTTCTGTGCTGGCCTTGAAGCTTTGTTTAAGCTGCTGGGTGTGCATGGAAGTGGAGGAGAAAGCGTGGGGCTGGCCATCCAGCTGGAGCCTGCTTGCTGTGATGTTGCCTTCACCTCCATGGATTGAACTGCTCTGTCCATCTGTTACATGGAATTCCTTCCTACGGCCCCCCCGGAATGGGGAATGGCTGATCTAGGAGGAAGTTCTGCCCCCTGGGACAGTGAAGAGCACCCTGCAAAGGGGGCTGCAGCTTCGGAGCAGTCCCTGAACCAGCACCAAACGGCGACAAGGAGACCCGGCTCGCTGTGGTGGCTATGGAAGCACGGGCGCCTGCAGGAACCGCTTCGAGCAGAGCACAACAGGGCTGCTAAATGAAACCCAAGGGAAGGGACGCTCCCACAGCAGGTACTGACAGCAAGAGGAGCAGGCAGCGGCCCTGGCAGCCTTCTGAAGGCCGAGCAACAACTCGCTCTGGAGCATCTCCAAGGGGGAGACCCCACAGCCTCTCCAGGAAACCTGGTTCAGCATTTGGCCATCCTTACAGCAACCGTATTTCTTCTTACATTTGAACGGAATGCCTTGGATTTCAGCCTGTGCTCAAACACTCGCAGCTCTCTCAGCCTCCCACCATAGGAGAGATTCTACGGGGGAACCTCCGCTTCTCCTTGGGAATCTCACTTGAAGCTATTCCTGCCGGGAACGGGTGATTCACGGGCCTCCCTCTTGCCCCTGCCACCGCGGAGCCCTCCTTCGTCACCGTCCGCAGGCGCTAACCAGGGGCACCAACCTCTCCTTGCGGTGCATGTGTCGCGGAAGGCGCCGAGTTTCAATCCAGCTCAAATTGCTGCATATTGGTATGGAAAGCAAAAGAGCCTGCTTTGTAAACAGATTTTCTGTTTTGTACTTCAGCTCCTTTGAGCTCAAAACCACCTTGTTCTGACTTGACTTGCATGCCGTAGCACAGCAAGGTATTTTCTGGCTGGCAGATGGCACATAAAATACTTGTTTCATCCCCTGTTTTATCTAGTTTTTGTAATAAAATATTTCTCAGCAGCTGCAGTTCAGTAATACATGAAACTCAGGGTGCCATACAGACCCATTTCAGGATTTCCAGCCTGGGATGAGGCGAGGGCAAGGGTGCAAGGCTCTGTGCTGGAACTGGGGTTGCTCAGGGTGTCAAGAAAAATAAAACAAGCATCCAGATCCCAATATCTTTTCAGTTCCCCAAAGAATTTCTCCTTTACTATAAAAAGGAGTTCAGTACTTCTTCAATGCAGAGGAGGAACGTCACTGAACAAGATTGAGGAATTGAAAAGTTCCATAGCTCTTGGTAAAGCGCTCCTGGTGCGGCTTAATTTTTGCTTCAAATGAAAGAGCAGTGGTCACCAATAAGCTATAAACCTTGAGAATTAAATAAAAACTGAGCAGTAAAGGGTTCTGGCTGGTTTAGAGACATCAGCTCTTGCTTTTCCATTGAAATACAAGAATAAATAAGCTTTGTTTTCCTTTTAAATAACCGCTTTTCAAACCAAGATGCTGCCCAAGCCTAAATAACTTCTAAAAAGGAAGAAAAATGAAAAATGAAGGAAGAGTAGAAAAAACTCCGACGTAGCTGGCAGCTGGTGTCGGGGCCAGCTCGGCCAGGGATGGCCCAGCCGGAGCTGCCTCATGCCCAGCACCGTGTGTCTTCAGAGCGGCGCGAATGGCTGGTCCTGCCTTTTTGGAGGGGTCAAGAAGGGAAGCATGGACATTTTAAACATAAAAAAAAACAAGTTGCAGGGCAGGAAATCTGTTTCTCACCCTGCGCCCTCAGTGACAGCAGCTCATTTCAGGCAAGAGCCGCTAACGAGAAAGCAAAACACACCAAGGGCAGAGCATGCAGGGGCTTTTTGGCAAATGAAACACGAATTTCCTTCTTGCTGGTTAAACCAATAGGCAATTGCAAGTGCCTGACCATAGGCTGAGGCAACAATTTAGGGGCTTAAATGGTAGGGCAGGAGACGTGGTGAGGCTGCTGCAACCTCTTCGTGGGCATCCGCTTACCTTGGCCCTTGTCTGCATCCTAGGAGCTCACAGCCAAGGGGGGAACATCCAGCTAAATGCCTCGCTGACTGAGAAATCCCTACCAAGGCAGAATTAATTCATTTCATTTTTTTTTGTGTGAGACAAGAGAAATGTATGGAGACAGTGCTTGCAATCAGAGAAAGACCTCCCAGAAGCAAACGTAGCTCTGATAACAGTTGTCCCAACTGGACAAACTGCTAGAATTTTCTTAGCCTAAAGCCTAAAGTTGATTTTCTTCTGTCAGATTGCACAAGCCCCCCACGCCGAGTGTGCGATAAGCCATCCTAACGAATACATTGCATCTTGTTGAGTAACAGGATATGTTGAAAGTAATTGTTGGGGTGGTAAAGGTCTCATGTAAAGTGGAAATGGCAACGTCCAGTGATCCGAATAACCCTCCCTAGGAAATGAGTTCAGGACCAATGAGAAACTTGTGCAAACTTCCTACTCCCATCCACAGAGAAATAAAAACAAAACTAACTTGCCGTCCTTTCAAAACGAACAAAAATGAATCTGTGGCTTTTCTTCTTAGGAAACTTTGCACATTCTCACTCTTATTTGAAGTATTAAGAGAGTGGGCTAAAATGAACAGCTCGAGCTCCCAATGCAATGAAGTTTGCCTCCCAAGTCTGCTCCCCGTTTCCCAGTCACAAAATCACCTGCAAAAGTCAAGGAAGCTCTTGTGCAACTGCCTTATTGTGGCTCTGCAAATAATGCAGTGATTAACATCTGAAAAAGCCCGACTAGCTCCTAGGGCTGCAGGGATGCCTCATGCATAAGGCATTGGCAGCCTGGGGTGCGAGTGAGGAGGGGGAAGACTAAGGAAGCGGAGGAGTGAAAACCTCCTGTCAGCAGAAGTCCAAAGCAACCGTATTTCCATCTCTGAGCAAACCTGGAGTGCTGCAGAGGATGAGACACCCCTGGGAGACGACTAGTTTGCTCTATGCTGCCAAGTTTGCATTGCTGCCACAAAGCTGCCCTCCCAGCTCCTGGAGACTTGAGGCTTGATGAGAATCTGCTTTCATTTTAAGTTCTCCAGCCCAGTTTGTTATATATATGGAGACACACAGAACTCCAACAACTCAGCAACTGGAAAAGTGCAAATCCAGTGCTTCTTCCATCTAAATTATTAAGGCCTCAGTGAATATTTGTATATCTGTGCTATGTCGAGCAACACTGTTTGCTCCCCACGAGAGGAACTGCATCACAGACTGAGATAGCAAAGTTGTGAGCATAACTGCTACCTAACTCATGTTAAAATGCCCAAGTGAACTTCTAAAATGAAGTCAACTTCTTTTCTGAAAGAAAAACTCTACAAGTCTCAAAATCGTCACCTACCTCCTCAGCAAACACCTAGGTTTCTGAGGTGTGACAACTGAGCTGCCAAGAAAGAAAAGTACTTGCAAGTGCCCAGCTCCAGCCCACCTACTGCTTCCTGCTCCTTTCTGCTTACGTGAAAAATGGAGCAATAACTTTCCTAAACACATGACATGCCCTCCTGGAAATAAAAGCCTAAAAATGCTAAGGGAATTTTAAAATATCCCATTAAAAATGACAAAACAAATGAACAAACAAACAAAAAAACCTAAGTGACTCACAGTGAGAGACCATGACATGGTAGAAAGCATCCACTTTGAGATCACACTGGCTGTTACCTGCAGCACATACCTGGGCCCTGACAGAGCTCTTAGAGAGGAGAGAAGCAGAAAGGGAAGTGAATGTCTAGAACCACCCTCTGGGTGCAGTGCCGATGCACAGTAATAAGGTGTAGTGTAAAACTTGCTGATATAATGCAGTGAAAGCAACTCCCTTTCAACCTAGGCAGTCTGTGCTACGTGATACACCCGCCACAGCCTGGATTTCCCTCAGACCAAAGACAAGACACTGGCAGAACGATGCTTGCTCAGAACTCATTATCACCCATTCCCTCTAAGTTTCTACCTCACAGCCAGTAATAATTTCCTTCATAAGCCTGTAAAAAATGAAAAATCAGATCAGAGCGGCAGACACCAAAAAGGGGCTGCGTCTTCAGCTGGACACATGAAGGTGCTGGCAAGGTCTTGTGAGGGGAGCCAGAAGTGTGAACTGGTATGTGAGGTATCTCTGGCCAAGCCAGGACATTGGGGCAGCCCTCAAGATGCTCTGACAACCAGAGCAGCCCTGATCCCTGCAGCGTAGCCAGAGATGCCCAGTTGTTTCACAGCCCTTTGCGAGTACCAGCGGCCAGATGAGCAAGTCTTCCACTTTAGCTCCTTCTTTGTGCATCAGCCTGGATATTTTTGTGTCAATTCAACTTATTCCAGCAGCCATGTACCAAAACCATGTTTTAATTACCAATAAGTATTTTCATCTTTCCTAGTCTGCATTACTGCAATACCACCCTTCAATTTCAAATTTCAAAATAGAGACATCTGCTCTTCAAAAAAATCACATCGCAGTCACCTGCTAAGCAGCAGCAGCATAAGGTACAGAGAACCGACGCACTGCAAGGCTCGTGCTCAGTTAGTTAAAAACCGCAAGAATTAACACCAGGTTCCTCAGCTTTAGACCACTAGAATGTAAGAAAACCTGCGCTACCTTCCTGCTGTCTTCGTACTGAGCTTTCTAACCTTGTGCAGGAAACTGACACCATCAAGCTTCCCACTTGCAGCCTTCTTCACGTGATCAAAGTCCTCCGAGCCTCCAACAACCCCACGTATCCCAACACACTTCAGAGCCTCTCGGAATAATCCTTCCCACAAGTAATGCCGGGAAGTTTTACCTGTGTGATTGCCGGCGCAGCCGGAAAAACAGAGTTGCAAAGCACTGTTCTGCCTCGGCACTAGTGCACGGGAGCAGCGTCTCTAAGCTGCAAGGAAAAAAAGGAACGGAAAGGAGAAAGTAGATCTGGATGTGCTATCAACCCCTCCGCTTGCAGGGCCTCCTTGCACATCGTGAGGCAAGGCTGTTCTGGTTAAACTACAGTCTAAATTGGAGCTTTTCAGTCTTGTGCTCCCTTTTACCTTCCTCATCCCCCGAGGGAACAGGGCTGCTCATTGCATTGGAGGGAAGCAACTTTTGCAGACAGACAGGGGAGGAAATAAGTGTGGCCTATCCATGAGTGTGATTCTCCCTAGGAGAAAAAACCTGGTGGGCTCCAGTGCACAGACCAAAAAAAAAACAAAACAGAACAGTTCCAATCTGCCTGTAACACTGAAATCCTTTTGTCGTGCACTTTTGTTATTTGTGATTACAGGTCTGTTGGACAACACAGACTAACTAATCCGTTTTATTAAAATGACAATGAGCAAATCCTCTTTCATATTCATGCCTTTTTTGACTAAGTGGAATCACTTTCTTGGCAGTGAGACAAATTACTGATGGTGATTCACATCACTCTCTTCCAGGCCATTATTAAGATTTTCTACAAACAACTTTTTACAGATTTAATTAATCTATTTATTATCTAATTAAAGCATTTTTTCGTATTTTCTAAAAAAAAAAAGTAACTGAATTAATTCATCATTTAACAGAAGGAAGTATATAATGATCCCACAGAAGCCATATCTCCATAATTTTCAATTAAGAAACAAAATTATAGTTGAAGTGTATTTGTTCCTTTGCTTGTGCCATTCTGAGACTGGTTAATGGAAGCTGGATCTCTAATGCAGTGATGCAAAGGGATCTCCTAGGTATTTTGTTGACAAGAAAGACAATTGTTCTTATACTACATATTAAAGAATTAGCCAATACGGAGCCCATGGCAAGAAAAAAGTGCAGGTATGTCCATAGATCACAGAACACCTAGGTGCCATTGGCATGTTTTGATGATGGAAGACAGCAGATACAAACTTCTCATCTATCAAAAAACTATTTCCTAGAGAGAAGACATTAATGCCCCTGTACAAAGCATCAGCTAGACTTTAGCAGGAGTAGTGTATGGCCCATCGTCAAAAGAGATTTCACTCTCAAACAGGTAATAGAGGAACGTACAGGAATCATGTAGGAATCAAAGGAACAGAGAATCTGTGTCATAGACAAGGGCGAAAGAGATTCATTTGCTGAGGTTCAACAATAGGTTGAGGGAAGGTGCATTTATAATACATATTACAGTAGAAAAGATTTTGAAGTGATAGGGCAGTGTCTGTACAAGAAAAGGAAAACCTGAGTGGATGATGGCTACGCTGTGGTTGGAAATTAAGAGGAAGCATTGCAGGGTGAGAGACCACAGCAGCGTAAACTTGCGTAGCTCACAGGGCACCTGCCTGTTTCCTTTCGCCGCTCCGTGCTCGAGCTCCAGCTCCCTGCACCAGCTCCCCGCGGCCTTGGCTTAAAAGGATTTCAGCTCTTGTGGCTTCTTTGGCAAGGACAATAAAGCAAGTTTGGGGATAGAGCCCTAAAAATGAAGAAAGGGATTAAATAGATGCTTGCTATTTGATTTGACATGGAAGGTCCTTCGTTTTGCAGGGACTTGCTCAGCTGGGACCAGCTACTGGGCCCAAAATCAACTGTCTGCTCCAGCAGGCAGGAACTAATGCATCAATCTGAGCAGATTCTGGCCCATTCATCTGTGGCTGTGCTAGCTCTCTTTTTAACATGTTCAAATCATATTTTTGTTAGCAGGCGACAAACAGGAAGCAGATCTGTTGAGTAAGGCAGGGGCTGCTTTGTTTTTTGCGTGCATATGCACACCCGAGCACACAGAACGAATGCTGAAAGCCCCGCTTTCACATCCTGCCTGTGATCTAGGAATGTGCAAGGGCTATTATGGATTTTGCATTTACAGAAATAACTGTCTACATGCAGCAAGAGGATTGCAGGAGTCTGCCAGGAACACGCGGCTCGGCCCACGTCAGCCTAGCTTTGAAAGGACCCTTTGATTTGGGCTGTGACAGGATCTGGTTAGACATGCTGCAAAAAGTCACCCTCTTCCTGCTCACCAAGGGAGGGGGAACATGATGTGCTTTTAAAAATGGCTTTGCTTCTTCCCCTTCCACTTTAATAAATTAGAACAAAGAGTCCAAAGGGCTGAATTGGGCCCGGGGGGTAGTTTGGCCCCTGGAAGGGCTGCTGAGCAGCTGACCCACTGCTGTGCTTCTGCACGTGGGTTTTTGGTTGGCGATAATGAGCGGGTGTTATGTTCTCTGCTCAGGGAATTTAATAAATGATTCCCACATGCAAGGAATTTGCCATCATTTCATTACAGCAAGTGCTCCGCTTTAAAAGCACAGAGGGAGGGGGAAGATACTGATTTTTAGCACATATTACAGAAAGAGATATGTTGAACAGAGATGTTGAACAGAAAGGCAGAGCAGCTTTACAGGCTGGCTCCTCGTGGCAGCCTGCCTGGCTGCTGGGGTGATTCAAACCCATATGATATTTTTGCTTTCCTTTGGGCAGCATTTCTGTGCCAAGGAAGCTGTGTACACAGCTAGGGGACAGAGCTAATGGCAGCTGGTAAATACAATCTGCATTTGGGGGCTGCCCGTGGAGCATCTGAGCGGAGCTGCTTCTGCCAGGCAGAGGGGAGGGCTAATGAGAGGCTTTTGCAGCTACGGGGCCTGCTGCTGTTGGGATGTCCTCAAAGAAAAGGACAAGAGGAAAAGGGAAATGGGGGAAGTGGCAATCCTTTGCGGGAGAATTTTCAAAATCCTTTCCTACTTTTCTCCAGGAGTGCCCCAAACTGACTTTTTCTCATTTATTTCACAGCAGGATCTCTTAGATCTGATGTATAACTTGCCCTCAGTAACATTAGGAAAATTCATTGGTTTTTGAGATCCTGTTTCTTCAGGGGTGATTATATGCATCAGATGGGCCCATGTAATCCTATGAGCTACCCGTGGCCGGGGCAGGGATAACACAGGATCCATTGTACTCCCCCTGCATCATCTTTTATCTGCACTGTTGCCTTGCCCGGCTCTGCAATCCAGACGTTTGCTGGCAGAGGCATTTGTCTGTGCCTCATGCTAACCAATATCCTACTGTCTTTCCTGTCATCCCACGGCTCATGATAAGAGTATCCATTAGGGAAGGAGGAATTGGTGCCATCAGGAAACTATAGTACTGGAACCATTACTATAACCTACCAGCTTACCGAGATTGCCTGCAGAAATTTATCTTAGCACTCAACGGAGCAGGAAAAGGGGGTGTGCGGAGCTGTATTCCCCAGGAGCACCGGCACCTCAGTGAGCAGCACTGCAGAGGCTGCACCCTGTCCCCAGGTCATGCCTAAGTCCCTGCTCCTCTCCCATCGAGACAGACTGGGAAGCAAGGCGGGAAGCATCCAAAGCTGCTTGCCGGAGGATCCTTCCCGAGTCCGCAGCCTTAGCCAGCAAATGCCAAACAGCTCCAAGATGTGCCCTGTCACATAGGGCAGTCTGTACACCAAAGATCACCTCGGCTGGCTCCATCTGTCACCTGGGGTCACGGAGCAGGACAGGCTGCACTGGAAAAACACCCGAGGCACGGGCAGCTCCGAATACGGAATGCAAGAGCAAGGGGAGCAACAGTCGCTGGCAAGTTTTCTTGGAAACAGAGACGTCCAATTTCCTACAGATCGAGTGTTCACACTCTTAACCTCTCTGCATGCTCATGTTCCACCTCTTTTAATCCTGTCATGTTGAATTTACACCAGAGACAGACCGATTCAGACAGTGAAAAACGTCTTTGCAGGTAGAGCAGTCCCCAGGTAGGACATAACAGCGTGTCTGACGGCAGGGCCACCCCCGAGCTCCGGACGCGGCGCTCAGACAGGCCAGCACGGACACGGCGGCCCAGGCGCCACCCTGGCAGTGACACCGGTGCGAGCACGAGCCTGCCCGTCTCCCCGCTCACACAGCGAGGGGCTCTGAGACGGGAAGAGCAGCCGCGACCATAAGAGCTGCCCTACAGCCCTCCGCAGCGCACGAGCCCCCGCTAACGGATCCTCGGGCTGCTCTTCTCTTATAGGCAGTAAAATTGGAGACCCATCTCGCTTTTTCGTTATTAAAAAGAAAGCAATCTGATTTAAACAAAAATCAGCCAAATGTTCACTTTGGAGAAACTTCGCCCTCTCCTGCTCCTTAACCCTGCCTCATCCGCTTGGGTTTTTCAGGAAGTTGCATTGCTCTGTGTGACTGACACTAGGTCTGGGAAACCTGCAAAATAAGCTCACAAATGAGCTCAGCTGCTTGTCCTTCCATTTGCAGTGCAAGGAGTTCACTTTTCACACTGGCTACGAGGTGCTCGTACAGCGACTGCTGGATGGACGGAAGATGTGCAAGGATGTGGAGGATCTGCTCAAGCAGAGGTAAGAAAAAGAGAGTGAAAAAAACATGAAAAGCCTCGATTTGCTGTCCTGTTTTGCACCCAGAAAGGAATAGAGGCTGATTCTTAATTTCCTAGTGAGGCTTGTTTGCATAGAGAAGCCTGAGTGATGAGTCCTACACTGGGCACAGCTGTGCAGGCATCACGTACTTTAATGAATCAATGAAATTCATTCTCTGCCCCCATACTCAAGGCTATTTGGACAATCCAAATATAGAGCAATTTCTGAAAATGAAACAAAATAAATGAGAACTTTATGCTAGTTGTATTAGATGAAGGAGACGGTAGATGGCTAACGGCAGAAGTGAGCAATGGGAGGGATCATCAGGTCACCTATTTTCTTGGAATATTATTTCTCGTAGAATATCAATACAGCTTTTCTACCTTAGATAATCCACAGCCTTTTGTCACGATTTGTGAAAGTAAACAACAAAGAAAAACTTCAAAGATTTAGGAAAAGAGGGAAGGATGAAACCATCAGACAGGCAGAGCTCCGTTAAGGCAGTGATCAGTCCATAATTACGTGCTAACACACACATCCACAACAAGAAGCATTATTGAGTTTCTGCTGGTACAGAAAACAAGTGATTTGCACATTTTTTTTCCTTCAAGCATGCCGTTACCACATGCAGTGTTTCAGTTTCCTGCAACTGCTGAAAACCCGTTATTTTTCAAATACAGACAAATGTACGTAAGGTGCTATCAAAAGCCATTGCCAGACATCCAAGGTAGTCCTCATCACTGGCCAGCCTTACCTGCTTCTGTTTCCAGAATAAAATTTCTCTTTTCAGAATAAAATATTTCTCTGAATAATTTTGTACTGTACCTCCACCCTGTATCTCTCGGGGCCCCTCAGCATCACCTAGGGACAGCCAACATTCTCCTGGGAGAGGAAATACATATGACAAATCCACCCTGGCTTCTTTGCCATTCATTTTTTATGCTTTAGTCTTAAAAAAAAAAATCTGATTTTAAATAGCTAGGTTAACAGTTTCAGCATGTAAAAGGAAGGAGATGCTTATGTAAGAGCACAGCGTATGGGCTGGATGAATACCCCAGGTAATGCACGTAGACCACAGGGTGCTTCATCCCCGGATTGCCTCCCTACACCTACTCCTTTGCCTCCCGTGCTCACAGCCCGGGCACTGGTCTCATGCAGCCTCCCCCTAGTTCCCTGGGTTTATGTCGGTTTTCTGACAACTTCTTTCAAGCACTGGGACTTTTGCAGGGGTGTGAGCTATCAAACTGAAAATTCATTAAGTCACAGGAGTGTGAAATCCCCCATCAAAATATGAAGCTATTTGAATTGCTTTTCTCAACTACCACTGGGAGCATATTTTATTGCCACATGTCTCACAGTCCTGAAGTCACGTCAGTCTGATGGTATCTGAGCCTCTCCTGTCTAAAATAGCTCCTTTGTGACTCATAACTCGCAGAGATCACAATTAAATTGCAGCTTTCAGACAGGCTCTGTGCTCTGCTTGCCTCTGATGCTATATAGGTCTAGAGTTTTTGTTGCTTTTTTTTTTCATAACATAGAGGAGTTTCTGCAAGCTGCAGGACAAGATTCTTCTTGCCTTGTGGTAGAGGCAGGAAGGGCCTTGCACAAAGCAGAAGGTCCCTGTGTAGCCATTTTGCAGATAAGCTGAAATAATGATTTTTTTCCACGAACCTCTGCATACCCCAGTGAACCTCTCTAGCACGTGTGCTCGTGCGTCTCGAGGGGGAGAAAAGAGCAGCCCGACTTGCAGAGAGAGGGTATCATTTCCAGTTTATTTCGGGAAGTGGCTTCTTCAGCCCTGTCCTTGCACCGTTCACGGGAACGCAGGGATGAGCGGGGCCCTCCGCAGCTGCCTGCGCTCTGCTTTGATGTCGGCAAGGGCTCCTGCAGCAGCTGCCTTGATTTTGGCAAGCAGCCGCCCTGCTTGCACTGACACTTAATGAGTTTTCCACCCAGGCCAGCTCCTGTTGCCTGTAAACACTGCAGCCTGGTACGGAGGAGGGCTCAAGAGCTCAGGGAATGAGGAACATGGCACCTTCCAGAACAAAATCCACATTCAAATCCCAAATTATTTTCCATTTCTGAACTGCAGCAGGGAAACCTGGAAGCTGCGTGCAAGGGCATCTGAAAGTGAGAAAGGCAGCACCAAGGTTTGAACAGATGGTGTCGGCCCCGTCAAAGCCCTCGGCCCCGGGCTAGGCCACGTGCAGAAAGCCGTGAGCCGGGGGTTTTGCAGGGGCGGCTGCTCCAGCCTGTGCCCCTTCCCCAGCACAGCCTGTACAAAGCAGGCAGAGGAGCAGTGGCACCGGGCTGCTTCGCAGGGCTCTACACCCACCAGCACCAAAGTCTCTGCTGCAGAAGTTACTAAGGCAGATGAAAACAAACCTAATCTGCTGCTCTGCATGTCTCTAGAGCATATTCCACTCTGATGAGATTTTGTTCATCTGACGCGGAAATGAGGCGATACCTTGGTGTGGCCCTGTGAAATGCCCTTCTTGTCAGGGGAATCCCAGGTCAGGGACGTAGCAACGGCTGCCGTGTGCGCAGGGCCCCGCTCCGCCGGGGCTGTTTGCAGGGCAGGACGACGGCGCTTCGCGAGCTGCACGGGCCGTGGACACAGGCCAAGAGCAGCCTCCGCTCCCCGCAATTACCGAGCGCAGCGGGGCAAGCGGGAGGACACGGATACATCAGCAGGACAGTGGGGCCGGGTATCTGCAGTGAAATTCCCTTTTGGAGCAAATAATACATTTCCCCAAGGTGCCACATCTCAGCTGTTCGTGCATTTGAAACCTCTGCGGGAAACTGGACTTACCCTAAGCAACCCCCTGCCCCAGTTCCTAGCACCAAGCTGCCTGCTGGCTATTTATTATCAGCCACTGAAGGCAGAAAGCTCAGTTCTGCCCTGGCTTTGCATTCACAAGAAAGGAAGTAATGCATTTAGTACAAATATGCTTTTCTAAGCAGAGATAAACAAATAAGAATTCTTAGAGAATTTTTAGGGAGGAAGATGACAAAAAGAAGACCACATTGCATTTCTTCACTAACCTTGGAAACAGAACTGCTCTCCCGAGGCTCTAGGTACAGTTCCCCTTTAGGTGAGACATCACGTCATGCTGTCCCCTCCATACAGTTGTCACCTCATAACTAGCACGGCTGCTTCCAATGCAGCTGCACAGAAGGACCTCACGCCTCTAATGGTTAAAAAGTTTCCTCTTATTTCCAGCTTCCATTTATTCATAACCTCCTTTCAAAGGGATCCTTCGGATCCTGCTGCTCACTCGCTTCCCAGCCTTCATTTTGGTAGCTCCAGTCAGCCACATACCTGCATATTTCTGCTGCAAAACAGTCTCTGTTTTCCTTAGCCCTTGCACAGCGGTTCCCTCGCCCCTCTTCTAGCTACTTTGGGGGGACAGAATGTTATATTGCAGAGTCCCCTCGAGGTCATGGGCATCCATTTTCCCTCAACTCTTCTGGAAATATGTCACCTACAACATATTAGAGACCCTAGTAGCACAAGAATCCAGGAGACGGAGTAAATAAATTCTATTTCTTATGTTTTATATCTCAGAAGCAACTACAGCGAGACTTTCTGTAAGCATGATTCTAGCACCACTGAGTAACTTTTTCTTTTAACAGAGCACAGGCAGAAGAAAGATATGGGAAAGAGCTGATCCAGATTGCTCGAAAAGCCGGAGGACAAACAGAAATCAAGTAAGGACTTCTTTTAGCATTAGCGCAAAGGAAAGCTTTTTGGAAGCAATATCAGACACCTGGGTTTTCCCAAGGAATGGGATCTTAAGCTGCTCAACTCACAGCAAGTTACACAGCATCCACAATATTCAGGAAAAGTGGGGAAACGTTATCGTTGATCAAAACAGGATTTTGCATCCTCTGCTTGGGGATTGCTGCCAAGGCTTTAGTGACCAGAGTTTCAATTTGAGGATTACAGTGTTTAATATTTGCTTCCAAGGGCAAACTGAGTGATGGAAAAAGGAGGAAAAGGAACAGGTGGGGAAGGTTTGGGGTAGTGGCTCAGCAACTCTGGTAAACCCTAAGAGATTGCGACAGGGCAAACTCAGAGCATAAAATGCCCCTAACGTGAGCTCTGCAGCAGGAAAACGGCTTAGCCCAGAAACGTAAACTTTAACCTCCTCTGAAGAGGCTTCAGGCAGATCAATGAAACCACTGAAATACCTTAAAATGACATCTATTTCTCTCTGTCTCCTGTACTATTATCTTAGGTCATGTATAAATTGTGTTGGAAAGGCAAGATATATGTTGGCATGGAATTTAACTTAATAAACACTGCTGATAACTGCTATTATTGATCTTGGTAGCTATAATGAGACATTTTGCCATTACTGTAATAAGTAATAATAGAGTAATAAGGTAGAAGAAGAGGAAGATTCAGGGTCATAGAAGATAGGTCTGAAAGAGACCTCAATCTAAACAAAACAGCTCTATCAATCCCCAGGGTCCACTACTCCCATCCATCCCCAACCTCATTTCTTAATTGCAGTCTCCTTGTTGGGCCAATTTATGACTCTCCCTCAGCATGAGCAGAGTTTCCTGTTCCTGGCTTATTGGAAAACTTGACCTCAACCCCTTGCATCAACAGGACACGCGAGTTGCAGTCAATCCCCCGTAGCAGGGGCTCTCGTTTGGGTGCCGCATGCAGACCGAGGGCGCGGGGCGGCATGGGGCACTCTCCCCAGCTCCTGGGAGCCTTTTTCTCTCCAGCTCGCCCACCTCCGCCTCAGCCTTGAGCTGAGCAGCAAGGGATAACGAGGAAAAGCGCTTACTGGTATCTCAATCACAGAGTTAAACAGAGCAAGGGGGGGAGAAGAAAAATGATTTCAAAATTAAAATAGCAGATTAAGGATGAATGGCTTTTTCTTGAGACAAATGCCAGATTAGCATTTCAGGATTAACAAAAGGCTCCATCTAAATTTCTGGACTGTCAGTGCGGGGCAGGCAGGGCAGATGTGCTCCGAAGCAGATGCCTTTGGCTGCTCTTCTGTGACTTAGTGGATAATTCATGGGTCTGGCTTTTCCTAGGGGATTATCAGAGCCCGATTTGGAGGCAGAGCCAAGTCCCAGCATTGCGATACGGCTCCAAGTTCCTCTGAAGTTGGAGGAAGTTTGGAGCCAGGCCCAGCTCCGCTTTGATCCTGCAATTACACAGCTTGGCACAGAGAGGACACGAGGAATAGACCAAGGCAGCAAAGTGCCGGGCTGATTTACTGGGTTTCCATGAACCCACACCTGGTCTGGAGAGCAACCAGCTGATATTTATATCCGAGTAAATCTCTCTATCTGCTGGGATACTTTGCTTCCTGCCGTTCAGCATCTCCGGGTGTTGGAGGAGTTCTGCAGCTGGACAGCGAGGGGCAGCGTCCACAGCACCCAGTGCTAGACTGGAGAAAGCTGCTCTCTGTTCAGGGCTGCAGCGCTCACAAAAATGAAATATTTGGGTTTAAAGCCTTAAATGTTTTGATGCAGTGTGAAATTTTGGTGGTTATGTGACTACACTGTTGACAGCAGCTCTGCTCCAGGATCAGGCTCTTGGAGAGAGCGGAAGGAGTGAGAAAACGAGCTACCAAGTCAGAAATGCTCCTCGAGGGACGATGCTGCAACGAATCACATGTGTGATTCCAAGCCCTTCCTCTGTATTAAGGCCCCCGACACTGTTCTGCAAGTGCTTGGGAGGCTGAACAGGGATGGTCACATCTCTGAATGTGCCTTGGAGCAGCAGGATTTATGGAACAAGGTCTAGCTAAGGAGTCATGCAGGTATTTGTATCTGACACTTGCATTTGACAATCATCAGGACAAAAAGTAGCTTCCACTGCTTTTTTTTTCCAGAACTTCCTGTGCCATGTTATAGATTGCTGGGGGAATTACTAATTCCAGGTCACTCGGTCATTTTTTTTCTAATGCAAAATTATCCCCTGGTCTTAAATCCAGTTACCTCTTTAATATATTGGGTACTAGGGCTTTCTCTCACCTCTGGGAAATTATTTCACAACCCAATAGTTCTCGGTATCAGGAAGATACCTGATATGCCTTTTAATAGCTGATAAAAAGAAAAAGAAATCCATCAGCAACATAAGCTTCCAGTGTCAGAAAATACCCAGAAGAACCTACGAGAAAGACATGCAAGGCCAGTTAATTCTGCTTAGCATATTATAAACCAATTCAGAAGCACAGGAATTGGCAAACCCCCCGGTGTCGCTCCTGTGGGTCAAGCTGAGGTTCTGTAGCGGTTGTGGGAGGTAGAGCAGGAAAGCAGCAGCAGTGAGAAGCTCCCAGAAACGGCCTCCTCCTCCTCCTGCCTGGTTGTCCTGCCAGGTTAACAGCCAGAGAGCATGGGAGAAACAAGGTGGTCAACTGAGGAGATGCAGGAAAGGCTAAGCCTATGGATCCCCGAGTGGGATCAGGCAGATGTGTGAGATGTGTCCAAGCGCTCCCCACCGCAAGCCGCATCGACCCCACGGCAACCTCCCTCAGCACTTCTGGCAAATTAAAGTGTTTGGAATTGCTTTAAGGCATTTTCACTCGCTTATCTCAAAATAAGAGTATTCCCACAGTGAAGAATGGTTTTTACAGGAGAGTCTATTTCTGTGTAGCTCCTGCTCAGGCTTCTCCTCCTTAAAATGTTCTGCTTTGTGAAACAGAGAAATGGTGAAATGTTCCTGGTCCCTGCTCCAATTTAGGCAAAGGAGGGATAAAACCCAGATTTTTCCATATCCACATGGGTATCCTCCCTATTACAGCATGCTGCCCATTGCCATTCCCATGCCTCATTCCCCACATGGAGAACAGTTCACCCCTAAACCTTCCCAAATTTCAAAGCTTTCCATTTTGAATCAGAGCAAAGAATAATTTAAACATTTTTCAGGCTCTTCTACCCCCCGAACTTCTGCTTTAGCTGGAGCAAATCGCTGAACTCAACTGAATGTATAAATTGTTTCAATTTCCCCTCCTTGTTTCTTGAAAAATACAGATCAAGGAATGCACTGCCCACTGAAAAGAGCCGGGCTGCACAGCCCATCGGCACTTTGCTTCCATCCCTAAACTCTGAATAAAATAAACCCTTGTGGGCAGACTCTTCCTCCCCAGGCTTTGGCCGGGTTCTTGGCAGACTGTCCTGCATACTGCCGGGCACCAGCCCGCGCATGTGTCAGCAGCACGAGCTCTCCCGAGGGCAGACGCACGCGTCGTCATCGCCGAGGTCCTCTGAGGGGCACGGGCCCAGCAGTCCCACCGCCTCCTAATGCTTGGTACAGCCAGCTGTGATCACAAGCCAAGGCTCTACTAGGACACAAGGACACGCTCAAGTGTCCCCAGGACACTTCTCTGCTGAGTATCTTCAGCAATGTGATGCAGCAACCTGGGAAAGGAGGACAGTGCTGTGCCTCGCTTGTGGACGCGTTGGCAATAGGAGTGTGAGAGATGATGTTGTCTTGGCTGCTTGTGAGGCACACGCTTCCAGCACCGCTGGAGGAAGTACAGAGAGTACTTGCTGCAACGGGGCTTGTAAAGAAGCTGGTGCTGGTTACAGCGGGCATAATGACCCACATGCTCCAGCTTCAGTCTCCAGAGATCAAACTTCTCTGGAACTGCTGGCTCCAAAGCACCGAGTCGCTCAGTAGTAGGGCACAAATGAGGCCTCCTGGGCACTTGCTCCTGGGAGAAGCTGCTTCCCGTGGGGAAGGGAGGTACCCTCTTTCCGACATGCGGTCCAGAGCCAGCTCCGTGGCTGCCGTCAGCCTTGGCCAGCTCGCTCCAGAGCACAGAAGGAGGCACAGACTTAAATGTTAGACTACAAGGAGGGGCACACAGCCTCAGATCAAAGTCCATTCATACCAATATCCTGTCCCCAACACCAGATCCCCAGGGAAGAGTAGAAAAACAGGGAAAGCATATAAAGATATTTCTCAGAAAATAATCTTCTAGCCTTTAGCAACTAGTGTTTCAGGGGCTGCCAAGCCAGCAACATCTCTGTATTTAATAGCCCCCAGTAGAGTTGCCTTGTGCAAATTTGTCAAGTCCTTATTTGAAAGTCTGCAACACTTCAGCATCCACTCCACTGAGTCCTGTGGTAAAGCAATCTAATTTAACGTTAAGTGCAGAAGTGTCCTTCTTGCTCGTTTTTACCCTGCCTCACCGCACTGGCCATGTTAGAGGAGACGCGGACGACGGGCGGGTTGGCTTCCTCACGCGGCACGTCTGCACCGGCGACCTCGCGAGCAGCGCAGCAACGCGCGGCCGTCCGCAGCGAGGCGGCCTGGCTGCTTCCCTCAGCGGGATCACCTCACCGCCCGCCTGGCCGGGGGGTTAGTCCCTGAGGAGCGGGACGGAGCTGGGACGGAGCACGGCGCGCGTTCGGGCCCTGATGCTCTCGCGTTGCGCAGAGCGGGTCTCTGGAGCTCACCTAGCAGAAGTTAGGAAGCCTATTCATGCAATTTTAAAATTCTGTTATATGCCCCTGTTTTAACTACAGCGGTTTAATATTTGAAACGCAATTTCAGAGACTCTAGTTTTAATATGAATTTTAAGATAGTTACAAAGCTGCAGCCTCAGTGAAGCGGAGCCCCAGGAGCTCAGGTCTTCTGCAAGACAGCTCCTGTAACCACGCGGTAGCTTGGTCTGACAACAGCTATTTGTGTAATTGGCCCTCATGTATGTGATTTCCTACCCTTTTCCTTCCGTCTTTTCCACTATCCTCTCCTTCAGATCTCAGGGAAGGATAGTTCTTTCAAGCTTATGTTTGCTCTGCCCTTGTCTGCATGGCCTGAAATAGCATTTTTTCAGGGAGCACGAGGTGAGGGCATCTGTAACAAAACATCAAATTGCCACTGCCTTTATACAAATAGATTGCATCTGTCACGTAATATACAAAAATCTTCTCTCCTATTCGCACAAAACAAGCATTTTTGAATTGCAGCTAGGAACCATGTTGGAAGGTCACATTCTTCCATGGTTAGTTATTCTCCACTCAAATGTTTCAAACCTGCAAGGAGTTTATATACTTTAATTCTGAACTTGCAGGACCCTGTGAAAATGGATCCAAGCCTGTACTCTGAGAGCACTAAGACTCTGCTCAGTCCTTGTTAAACCCAATCTAGATAAGCTCTCCTAGGCATTTTTTGTACTGTGTACTCCTGTGCACTGTGTATTTTTGTACTCCTCTTTCCAGGAGTGAGGAAATTCACGTTTAAAGGTAGAAAAGTTGCTTTGATTGTTTTATCCTTTGGTGTAAGTGATTCTGGAGTCACAGAACACCTGATTCTTGGTCTACAGGCTTGGGTTTAGCGGGGGAGAGGGAATGCGAATATCCCACCTGCTTTCCTCCCCGGCCCAGCAGAGCCTGTGCAACCTGCGCGCGCAGTCCCGTGCTCCCAGCCAGCCCCTTCGCGGTCAGGCTGGGGCTGCTGCCGCTTCTGACATGTATCTGAAACACCCCGAGCGCTAGAAGCAAAAGCCTGGGCACCGACACGTGAGAGCATCAGAAGGGCCCTGCGAGTGCCCGGAGGGAGCCTGGCACCGGGCACTGCTCGGCTGCCCGAAGCTTCTCCCGGCGGCAGCGAGGACGCTGCGACAGGATGAGCGTAAGAGCACAACAGGGTGGTTCGTGTTGATGATGCTCAGAACAAACCTAGCTGAGAAGAGGAAGGCGGGGAGAGGGGGTTATTTTCTGCTTCTTTTGACCAAGAAAAGAAAAAAGAAAAAAAAAAAAAGTGGTTTTGTGGTTAGAAAAGCCAAAGTTTTACCTTCTGCGTGCAAGTTTAAAGGGCTTTTATGAGTTACTCAGTGTCTACTTGAGAGAGAAAGCAAAGAATTGGACAAAATCTCCAAACCAACAAGCCTAAAGTTGCAAAAAGGAGTGACACAACAGCATACAGCATGGGTGCAGCAGGGGCATCAGCACTGGTGCAGGCAGAGCTCTGATAATTACATCTTTGGGGCAGCAAAATTGAGGCTTTGATGACAGGGAAGGCAGAAACCCCAGAGCTCCATCTGCAGCCTGTGTCCTAGCTCCTGCTCTGTCCACGAACAGCACAGCCTTACAGGAACCACGTCCAAGGAGGAAGGAGGAGAGGGCAAACCCGGAGAGCAGGTGGGACAAGCTCGGGCTGAAACGTAGCAGCCAGCACCCGCATTCCTGCTAACAGTAAGGCTGTTTTAGCCACTAGATGGCAAAAAACACCAGAAGTTGCTGCAGAACAGCTTCTGCATAGACCGTTCCCTGTTACTCCAGATGGAGAGTCAGTCCTTTCTCCATCAGAAATTCATTCTGACAAATCTAATCTTTAAATGTCCAAGGGGGAGTCTTTAACAAACATGCCCAGGAAATTTCTGTCCAACACTATTTCAACAAGACATCTGCAGGTGGCTGCATGTGGGGATGCCCAAAGGGAAGGCTGGGGCTCTGTCTTCAGCTTGAGTGATTTAACAGACTTCCAGATTTGTCATGGAAACACTAGACCTGAGCAATCGAGGAGGGAAGGAAAAAAAAAGGCACAAATCTCATTTTGCTTGAATTATTCTGAACTTCAGTTTTTCTAATTTGGCCACAACGAACAGAAAGTCGATTTCTACCGTAGCACCAAAGGAGCAGCGTTTCAGTTACCAGCCTCGTTAGGAAGGCATGCGCAGAGGAACACTAACACGAGATGCTTTAAATCGGCAGGATAGATACCAAAGAGCACTGACAGAATTAAAATTCACACATACACCTCTGCTATGGAGGGTACTTCCATTAAACCCTGCATTACTACAGCCGGGGCTCAGGAATGATGTATTTCAGTGCTCTAATCCGCGTGCCCAGCAGCAGTGAGGAGCTGCAGCCAGCTCGTCCCGCGGCCCAGGAGCTGCCGAGGAACCGTGGGGACCCGCGGGGCTGGGTGCCGTTTACTTATCCTCTCTCTCACCTACCTTGACAGATTTGCTACTCCCTCAAGCCCCATAAGGATGAGGGATCTGATTCACCGATTTCAGGAAAGAGTTATTAAAATAAGGAAGGAGAGGGCTTCAGTCTGTTTCAGTCTACTTATGGACTGCAGCCTTGCCCTAATCTGCAAGCAGGGAACTGGCTGGACAAATCTTTCCTGCAAGGAGAGACCGTGCGGGGCAAAGGGTGTTCACAGCCTGGTCTGTTATTATACCAGAAGATAGACCAGGCCTCACAGGGAGCCAGCAAAAAGGAGAAAAGCTGCTCATGTGGCTCCTGATCAGGAAATACCCTGGTAGCTCAGATGCCTGGAAACAAAAACAAAACAAAACCAGCAGCAAACGGCTTTTGTCCTTGGTGTGTACTGAGAATACATTATTCCGCAGTATCCAGTACGGCAATTTTGCTAGTCTTGGCATAAACTGAATCACCAACATCAAGGAAAAAGTCTCTAGGGATAGCAGATCAACACAACGTGCAAAGACTATGTGCAGTTTGCAGGGTCCTGTATTTTTGTGTTGAGCTCTGCCTTTTTAATTTCAGTATTTACATATTTGTGGTTTGAAGTTGCTACCACATTTCCAACACCCATTGGAAATATACATGATAAAAAGCTGGTTTTATTCCATTTGTATAGTTTCTTTTTTTTTTTTCTTTCCCAAAATAGACTAATAGAGCTTTGAGTGGGAAAAAGGCCTGCTTACCTGGTGAGGCAATTTGTCTTTTAAGGTCAAGCTTTTAGACCTGAGCTGGAAAGAATCCTCTTAGTCTCCTTTAACTGTGAAAACTTAAGTTTCCATCAGAATTTCACATCAGATTATTTTTGTGAATAGGAAGCAGAAGGAAAAGCGAATGAACCCTCAGAGCATTAAAGGATTATTTGAACATTTTTCAAGTTTCAGTTTGGTCTAACACCCCTCACGAGATTCACCAAAACAAGTTTAATTTACTATAGCTATTTCCTTCAGAAAAGCTAAAGAGCAAGATCAATAGCTGTCATTTCTGGCTGAAAGTCTTTCCCTTGTATCTGCACATGTATCTAGAGCTGGATTTGGAGGTGGATGGCATGGCAGTCCTCACTGGAGGCAAACCCAGCTTTCCCCAGCTCCTGTGTTTCTCCTGTGCCTCGTCAGGCCGTCTTGCTTCTGCGAGAGCAAGTTTTGATTAGGAAACAGATGTCCAGTCTAAAATAGCACAGAGCAATTAGAATCCTTCACGTGTCTCTTAAACCCCTTGGAATGACCCAAGAGATGGAGGATTTCCCTACCCATCTGTAGTCACACATGGCTGGGAATGATACACATCCTCTTCTGGGCTCTCCTGGAAGCCAGGCTTCAGCCGGGAGATTTTGGAGTCTTTATTACTGAGCTTTCCTCCTGGGCTCTCTGCAGAGCCCAAGCCTCTTCCCTGCGGGGAGCAGCACAGACAGAGCCCACAAGAGGTGATCTGTAAATCCAAAGCACCTCCAAATCACAGCGTAACCCTGGCTCATGTGTCTACAAGTGCCCTCCCAGCCTGCAAACTAGGGGATGGAGCAGGTTAAACTGAAAGTGCCTCCTATGCACAGTGCCCCATTTCACTGCACAGTCTAAGCCAGCTGTGCTTCTCAAAGGCTGGAAGCCCTTCGGAGCAGTAGGATTTGCAAACCGAGGCAGCCTCCCTGAACCATTTGTGCATTTTTTTACAGGCCAGGGATCTGCACCACATGGTGGTGCTACAAAAGCGTGGTAGAGAGGCTGCTCGGCGGCACCGCTGCTGCGGCTTCACGGGTGACCGAGGAGGAAAAATCTGCTTGTGCCGCAGTCAACGTAGAGGGTGGAGCTGGTTCCTCTCTACCCTTCAGGCTAGTGCTCCGAAATCCAATTCCACTAATCATCTTTACTTCCCTCAGATGACTTGTATCTGTTGGCAAGGTGCAGGAGCAGAGAAATGTCTGTTAACGTTCGCAGCTCCAGACACCGCGGGATCAAAGAAGCGGGTGCGCGTAAAGAGTAGTGTAATTCCTTGCTTCATGGAGCATTTTATTGCATTTCCTAATGCTAACAGATTGATGATATTGTGCCCGTTAGCACGGTCACTTTTTATGACAGGACTAATATGAATTTTATTTCTATGTGGATCTTTGAGGTTCTGAAGAAAAGTTTTTCATCTAGATTCAAAGCCCCTTCTGAGAAGCCTATATAATAAAATTGCATTTGGTTTTCACCCCACAGCACGCTGAAGGCAGCATTTGAGAGTCTTAAGCAACGTAAGTATTTACCTCTTCCTTCCTAACCTATGTGAAAAAGGCACCCTGTATCCATCCTCTCAGAGTTTTCTCCTTTTCCTTGCCCCCTTTATTTACAACTCCTCTATTCCAGTCTGTGCTGCAGAAAGCAGAGTAAAGGGGGGCACTGAATGGGGCATTGACTCCAGTCTCTGGTAGCAAAGAAAATTGTTCCCTGAAAGCCTTGAGCTGGAACAGTGCTTGCTCTATTCTCCTTCCCAAAGCGAGCTCCCCAAGCTCTTGCTCTCACTCACCACCTCCCTCCTTCTCTCAAGGGAAGGAATGGAGCACTTTACATCAGTTCCCTATTTAGGTCCCGGAAACATTTGCCTTGGGAGTCCCAACTCCACATGCTCCTCAATTCTGAATGATGAGTTAGTTCCCTTTTCTGGTGCAGAAAGCAGATGCCAATCAGTTGAGCATGACTGCAAACTAATCAAAAAAGCCTAACTGCCTGAGCAGAACATATTTGCAGTCAGTGTCTCTGGCTTGCTGGAGCACCATGGCCAAATTCCCCAGGGCAGCATCCCTTCCTTCCTGTGCCACTGTTCACCCAGCAGGAACCTTGGCACTGAGGTCCCCAGGGGATGGTGTTAAACGAAGACAACACCTTATCCTAATGCTCTTGATTATGGACATCACTGAGCACCCCAGAATCCAATCATACCTTGACTATGTACCCACAAATACACCCTCTTATCTTCCCTTGGGAAGACCTGGTCTTTGGCAATTTTTGCTGGTTTCTCATGTTAGTTTTATCTGGACTGATTCCCAAAAGGTCAGCTCTGCTCCCTCGTCCTGAAAGCAGCTTGCTTTCTAAATGAGCCAGAAGATCCCACCCCATCGTACCCAGCAGGGCAGCGCACCTGGGTGCTAGCACCTGATGTTTTGATAACAACAACCTTTGGGAAAGCAGCTATTCGGTGAAGGTATTTTTAGAGCCTGGGTAGAGCTCGGTATTTTTGGAAAACGAAGGGTTCCATTTCAGAGGCACCAAAGCAAAAAACACAGAGAAGTTAGCAGGCCCTTGAGACGGTCTTGGCAAGATGGTCTGAACCCATCCCGGCCGACCCTTCCGCAGCAGCCTCCTCCAGCAGGGAGGGCCAAGCCGCTCCGCGGCTGTGCCGTGCCCGCGCCATCGCACTGGGAAAAGGGCCTTCCTGCTGGAATGGCTTCCACTCACTGCATGCCAATTCTCACCTGCCTTAGAAACAGAAAGCGTTGGCAACTCTCATATCCAGCTCGCAGTGATGCTGAAGGATGAACTGAAGGGAATAGAGGAGTTCCGAGAACGACAGAAAGAGCAGAGAAAGAAGGTGAGTAACTGCAGAAATGCTGAAACAGGTTGGATTAATGGACAGTCTGATGTCCTGTCTCCAGCCACAGGCTGCAAGTGCTGCAAAAGATGCTAAACATGCCCAGTGCTCCCTGCTCACTCCATACACTTGGGTGTGGAGGAAAATCTCGTTCTGATCACAGCTGGAAATAACATAAAGCCCTGAAATCAGGCGGCAGAGGCTTTAGTCACTTTTACTCTGTCGGGTGTAATTGCAGACACTATTCTTATTCCCGTAAGAACTTAATCCTTCCTTTTCTCTTTTTTATACCCTTGCTAATTGGGTTGCTTTAGTAAGATCCTGCCTGATCTCTCGCATGCACTAAAAGAATGCGGTGACCCAAACATTTGAAAATACAAAACGAACACGATGCTGAATACAGTGCCTGTATATGCTGCTGAACACATTACAAATACTAGGAGTAAGTAGCATGCATCTAGCTGGTGTTGTATAATAAAGATTTGAATATATTTAGGACTGGGCTTCTTCATCCTCTTTGATCCTATTGAGCTCTAAGTCCCTTGAAAATGTAGCTCTTAGCAGAGACAACAGTGGTCACTTTTACCCCTTCTCTGCTTCCATGGGCAGCTGCATCAAATTTCCAGCCATTTTGTAAAAATACAAATTAAAAACAGCATCTAAGCATATATGCCCAATGCAGGAAACATCTCATGTCTACAGCTCTGCCATGCAGGAGCTGGGAAGAGCAGACAACTCTGGGAATGACACGGGTGAGCACAGTTCTCATTCTGACCACGCTGCTGCTGCATTTGAGGGCCACTGCTGTCCCGCGAAGCAATAAGGCACAGGAGGACAGTGCGTCAGCACCAGGAATGCTGTTCATCAGGATTTCTTTCTCCCACCCTCACTTTGTTACCAAGAAATTTGCATGGAGAGCAAATCTCCTCTCTTGAAAACTACAAACTGGTAACTCAAATGGCAGCAGTTAGAGGCGTGTTGAAGAAAGGTAATGAACTGCTTTGGAGCCACAGGACACAGTGCGAGCTGCTTTGTCACACATGTGGCTCCGAGGGAGTCGTCATGAGAAATGCTGGAAGGTGTCAGCATTTCTGGTGACCTCCCACGACACTGCAGTGTGTGTTGGTGCTCTAAGCTCTCAATACTGTGATATTTAACCTCACGTCAAGCAATCCTGCAGAAAGCCCCAGAGAGAGAGTTTTCACTTGAGCAAATTTAAAGTTTAGAGCACCAAAGTCCCACTGAAGAAACCCAGAACCTGCTAAATAGGAACGGAGGTCGATGCCGCATTAGATGGGCGTCGATGCCGCATTAGCCTGGGCACGCCACCATTAAAGCTGTGAGAATTCAGTGCTGTCCTTCCCGCGCTCACCACATGATGACGTTGGAATCAAATCACACAGAGCATAAACTTGCCAGAAGTAAAGCAACAGAAAAGGAATTCCCCAGGAATGGCTCGTGTTTAGGATGGACAAAGCCCCTCATTCACATGGGCGATACGCTGGCTCGCGTATCGCCCGTGGTCGGCCTGGGGTCGGCTCCTGAGCCAGGAGAGGAACCCGCGGGCAGGGCTGATGTGTTCTGCGACTGGGTGTCCTGCTGGTTAGTCTGCTTAAGAAGTAAAAAAGGGCGGTGAGAGGAGGAAGAAAATGAGGATCAACATCCTCTCTGCTATTAATGGAAACCATTGAAGCAGAATTACCTTGGATTATTTTTACCTGGCGCATTAATGCTCTGTGTCACTTAGATGCCTGTCAATTATAAAAGCAGTACCCCAGAGGGACATGGCTCTGACAACAACTTTCCTAATGCTGCCGCTAGATCAAGAAAAAAAAAATTCAAAGCAAGAAATAATGACTTGTGTGTGTTTCTTACAGTATGAATCTGCAATGGAGCGCATGCACAAGACCAAGGTGTTGCACTACAAGAAAACGATGGAGGTGAGCAAGAGGTTTAGCACAGGTTGCTCAGATGCAAACTGGTTCCAGTTGGAGACGGGATGAAACCTGCATCACACACACCTATATTTGAAAAGAGATCAAGACTGCATGTGCATGTGTGTGAGGATGTAAGAGTGCGAGCGTGTGAGAGAAGAAAAGGAAAAGTGTGTGAGAGAAGAAAAAGAAACGCGTGTGATTCCTGCTATGAGGAGGAAGCTCCTTTTCCCTGCAACAGCCCTGGCAGTCTCCCCAAACAAATACCCCCAAAACTTGTGCGGAGGGAACAAGGCCTCCGTTCAAATGGGAATAAGAGCAGATTAGCACCGGGAAATGGCCACAGTCACTGGCACCCTGGGGAAAACGGTCTCCGTTACGATCCCCAGGCTGGAGCACTGAACGTTCCCCCAGACTGCGTAAGAGGCAGCACTCGGGGCACCAGCTTCACTCCCTAACCTCAAACTACCCATTTTATTTCACCCCAATGCAGTCCAAGAAGACCTACGAGCAGAAGTGCAGGGAAGCGGATGAGGCTGAACAAGCCTTTGAGAAGACGAGCGCTTCTGGCAACCAAAAGCAGGCAGAAAAGGTAACTTAGGGGACAGCGATAATTCTAATTAACCCCTTAAAACCACAGTTAAAAACAAGCACCTCCACAAGGAGGTCTCTTCCGTTACATACTTCTCTACCAAGCCTGGCAGTCCTCATCTCGTTCTGTGATAGGCCAAGGATTTTTAAAACGTGGGGGAGGAAAAATTTCTACTCAGAACGAGTGGGGAAGCATTGGAACAGGCTGCCCAGGGAAGTGGTGCGGATGGGGGAGGCGCTGAGGGACCCGGTTCAGCAGGCAGGGGGGGACGGGTGTACGGTTGGACTTGTTGATCTCGAAGGTCTTTTCCAACCATAATGATTCTGTGATAAGAGTGCATATGAATGATGCATATCATTCAGTTTTGCCACTGGTCGCTTACATTAAGTAGACAGAATCTTACATTAAAATGCATCTTTTTCTCAACATTTCTCTCCTTATGGTTAGCTTAATTTTAACAAAATTTACAAACTCAAAAATAAATCATTGAAAATTAAGGCACTACAGTCCTTCATTGCATCGTCTGATACTTGTAGCTGACAATTCACTAACTTTTAATGGGAACATTTTATAGCGGAACAGATGGAGAAAACAAAATAAATGAACTCCCTTTGGCTCGATAAAATCAGTGCAGTGTAAGCAGAAAGGATCAAAAATCATCTCAAGGAGCAGGGAGATGGAGATGCTAAAAACAGCACCGAAGTTAATACTTCATATCCAGCATGCCCAAATCCTTGACAAACCAACCCCCCACCTTAGTGACAAAGGGAGGATGAAAGCCTGACCCTGCTGAAATTACACCAGGCCTCGTAGCAGCTTGAACGGCATCAAAGTGTGACCCGGCTCCTTGCCTGCGGAAGGATCCCAGGGTGTTGCATTGCTGTCACTTCCATGCACGTGCCAACGCATTTGAAATGCATGGAGGCACCTCACAAGAAACGTATCCGCTGTTTAATTCTGCACAGCGCTCGCAAACTGTTTGGGTCAGGATGAGAATGAGAATGAAGCTTCTGTTCCCAGCTTGCTCCACGTCTTCCATCCAGCTGTGCAGAGGAATACGCTCATGAGAACCCCTACCTGAGCACTGTCTTGAAGGGCAGGGTAGAAGGATGCGTTACCCTGCTGTCTAGAGCCATGCATTAATGTCCTGCCATCACCATCTGTGCAGAATGACCTAGGAATGCAGAGCTGTCAATAACAGCTAAATTTTCATTTGCTAAAAGCTGCCGATTTTTTAAGAAGCTCTGCCTGGATAGAATTTTGCTTTCAGGCTTCTGAGTTCTGGGGAAAAGTCTGGCATTTGCAAAATATTTTAAAGGTTCACTGTGTGTATTATATGAGAAGCACAGGAGACAAAGAATTTTAACTGCCATTTATATCTGCCCGTAGCTACTTATTCGAAAAGCACATTGAAACCTTTAGGAAAAGAAAACCAGCTCGGCCAGCAGACACAAAGCTCGGGGGGGTGATACCAGCCCTGCACAGAAGGAGCTCCTGTGCGAGCGGTCGAGGTGGCAGGAGGGCACAAGAGGTGCCGGGCTCCCCTTGGGCCAGCGGACCCGTGGCCACATCTATGAAATCCCGGTTGCCCCTTCTCAACAGCCCCCGTTCTCTAGAAGGTGCATGGGGTGGGACAGCCGAGAAGCGCTTGCCAGCTTGGACCTTTCCCCAGGAGTTGGGAACTTGGTCAGAAGCAAAAGCACGGTCAGAAACTAATTTGGGTTGTTTCTTTTCCTGTTTCAGAGTCAGAACAAAGCCAAGCAATGCAGAGATGCAGCACACGAAGCAGGTGACTATGATTTTTCTCAACCAAGATTACCAGCACACGGGTTTGACACAGTATCACACAAAGCATCCAGGGTGGCCCTGTTTGAGGTCAGGTTTCACAAAGTCACCCATCCAAATACTAATAAAGAAGCTTCTAAAGAACATGGTCAACCTGTTAGTAACCCACCTTTACTTTCCTTGAGGCACGTTGTATGTTCTCACTACAGAATTAATAGGAGACCCCTGTTATGGACTTAGGAAAGTAAAACTCTTCTTAAAGCACGTTTGCGAGCCCCGAGAAGGACGCTGAGGCTGCTCCAAGCCAGCCCAGAGCAGACGCCGGGCCCCGGCCTGGCCGCGCGCGCAGGGTGCCACAGCTGCGCTCCCACCAGCAGCACCGGGCCCAAGGGCGAGCAGCGAACGGCCGGGCCTGCTCGCGGGGTCACCCGCATCCCCCTGCTCAGGTACGAGATCGCACGGACTTGTCCAGCAGGAAAAGGGCCTAGGGAGTCCTTAGCATGGCCCAGGCTCTTCCCTCCCCGTTGTAAAGTTTACAGCTGATCTGCAAACCGTGCAGCGAGATCCCTCACTATAAAAAAAGCTGCAAATAAGAGAGTCGAACATCCTCGCTCCCCATTAGCTTCAAGCTCACGTACTCTTGTGGAGCCTGGGGTTTGCCAGAGCAAAAGCCACAGCAAATGCCTAGTAGGAGAGAAAGGAGAAAGACTGCATCATTTTTTGCCTAACTGTTGGGTGTCTGTTCTGTGTGTTTACAGAGAAGGTGTACAAACAGAACATAGAGCAGCTGGATAAGGTCAGGACAGACTGGGAACAGGAACACATCAAAACCTGCGAGGTAAACATTGACTTTTGCTGCAATATATTTGTGAGCTCTTTATCTTATCCTACTTATATAGATCAGTCTAAGACCTGAGATATTGTCCTAAGGGCTTTGCCGTTTGCTTTATAGTCTCAGTAGATGCCTTTTGCAAAAAGCCTGCAAGAACTAGAGTGGATTTAGACACAGCTCCAGGCATCTCACTTACTTGCACTCTCCTTGCCTGCTCAGCAGTTGTATGTACATACAAAGGAGGGGACTTAAACGCAGGGGTGTTGGGAGTGATATATGAAGCGGTTCAATCTATTTGCAAGCGTTTGTTGCCAGTTTTCACCCACAACATAACACATGAACATGTTAGCTTTCCAGCAAATCTGCCCTAACAGCCAGGATGAGCTTGTTTCTAAAGTAACTGCTTTGTGACAAAATGTTATTTGAGCAGAAACAGAAATGTAGACATGAAAATTCATTTTTAGTTCCAAATATTTTTTAATTGAAACAAGAAGAAAATGATTAAATGAGGGGAAAAAATCCCTTTAGATTACGTCTTATGAAATGTTTTCAGATGGGCTTCTCATTCCAGTGCAGGACTTTTTTCTGTGTGTGCTTAATTTTTTCAATTTCAAGCTCAATGGAGATTTTTTTTTTCTTGTTAAGCTCTATGTTGTATTATAGCTCTCTGAGAGCAAAGATAACCAAGTTACACTGAATCTTTGTGCAGTCTACAGTATTATTGTGCAGAGGACTTTGTGATTCTGCCATGGAGTACTCTTTCTATGAAACCTGAGAGAGGTGTGGAGGGAGAAAGGAGTCAATGTTTCCATTATGCTCAGCATGGACTAAGATTTGCCCTTGTCCAATACTGGTTGATATTGAAATCAACCATACATTGGTCATATTGGTCCTTCTAATTTCCATCTACCAAATCCGATTTTGCTATTCTTACTTGTCTCAGGTTTTATTTCCACATGAAATGAAGTGCCAGGAGCAAAGCTTTCCAGTTCTCCGCTGTCTTTTAGATCTTCCCTATCTGCAAGCACTGGAAAATCCCATGGCTAGCACAAACACTCCATGGAAATTGTGCCAGGCCTGAATTTCTCGTAGAAATGTGCGTTCTTCCCCTTCTTAGGAAGCCACAAGCAAAGCAAAATATTCTTAATCTAGAACATTGTTTCTCCCACATGGCTGAACTCCAAACACTATACAGACCTTGTGAGCTGCCCACGGCTTAATTCAAACTACCATTCATAATAGAGTGGCATTTTTAATTCCTTTTACAAATATTTGTTAAGTAAAAGAGCCAATAGACATTTTAAACTATTACCTAGTATAAAAAACATCTTAAGCTCCCGAACTCCTGGTTACACAGCGGGGAACTGGGAGGTCTCTGGGGCCTGCAGCAGAGCGCGGGCACCCGCGGCCCAAGGTCCTGGGCTGCAGGCGCTGGGACAAGCTCCGTCACGGGGCCTCCTTGGCACGGGCAGCCCCGCTCTGCAAGGGAGCCTGGGGGCAGGAGGGACCTGTCCAACACAAAACCCACCTCCAATTTGCCAAGGGCTTGGCAAGCCCTAAGTCACTCTGCTTCCCTCTTTGATGGGCTGCGTTTCCCGGCAGGACACTATTTATCTGGAAGATTCCCAGGCAGCTCGAGCTCTAATTCAGCAGGCATTGAAGGCTCAGCTTTAGACAAAAGCTTTTAGCTCTGAATGGACATTGAGATCCTCCTCCTCCTCCCTGCAGCTTCCTGCAACACCACTTGACTCTCTCTTGGCCCCCTCTCTCAACTCTTTTTTTTTTTTAAAAAAAAAGACCGTAAGATATTAGATGGGGTGCAGTGTGCACGACTGAATGTTTTGTTGAATAGTGCATACATTTGTGATATTCTGGACATAATTACTAGCAAATGGAGATGGAAACAGATGGCTGGAAGCAACTGAGCTTTTCACACCTTATATAAAGCTGAAAATTCATGTTCTACTTCTAACAGTACCACTTGGAGATCAGCTTTCCCCCTCCGCCCCTTTTAAGTTTTTAAAATAAAGTTATCTGCCTCTTCCTCCATCTCAGTTCACAGTCCTCCTTTCTTTTTTTCTCTTCATTCTCTCAAGCCTAGTTAGCTTTATAACAACACGGCAAATTCAGGCAGATGGGGAGAGGAATCAATTCTGAAGGGTGGGTGCCTTTTCCTTACCATTAAAATAACCTCTGAAATGAACAAAGGCAACCATGGAGAACCCCAAATAGCCTCCAGATTATTCTAAAAGCTTAGAAACACATTTCAGAAGGCAGAGCTGGGTATTTTTGGCTCTACCTCTAATGTAAATACACTCTTTATCACAGCACTCCTTTGACTTCTTTAACATCAAGATTTCAGTACAATGGGTAAACAGGACCCTTGTTCTGAAATCCATGACTGTAAGGAGCATTCAGATCTACACACTGATTACATTTCCCTGCTTTATTGTTGCCTGTATACCCTAACTTCAGTTTGCAATGACTTAAGAAAACATTCCTGAGCCTGAGCAAGTAGTAGTAGTTTCCCCAGTAGCTAAAAAGTTGAAGCATTTCTGAAGATCCCTGAGAACACTTGGCAGGAGAACTGGGTGCGGAGGCGTCGCAGCCCCATCTCTGCCTGTGAACGCACCGGCAGCTGCCCCAGCGCTCCCTCTCCTCTCCTCTCTGGCTCTAGGTCTTTCAGCTCCAGGAGTGCGACCGCATCACGATCCTCCGCAACTCGCTGTGGGTTCACTGCAACCAGCTCTCCACTCAGTGCGTGAAGGACGATGAGGTAGGGACAAGCGTCAAGGGCTTGGGGTGCGGAGGACGCCCTTCGCAGCAAAGGATGGGCCTGCAAACCAGCTTCTCTGCTGCTGCAGCCTGTTCTGTGAGGGGAGAGCCTGCTGAATCGAGCTGGTTCCCTTTCCCCGGGTGTAAAGCAGACACACGTTTCCAAAATGAGAAGACAGAATACATCACGCTATGCTGGCATTTTACGTTTTTTTTTCCAAAATTTGAGTCCCATTGGAAAGTCGTGGCTCACATCATAAAAATGCATGTCTTATTCCTCATTTGAGTATGTCTAAGTTTTGAGTTTCACAGTGGTTGGTTCCTACTATCAAGTTTCTTTAGTACATTGAAAAGTGCAGTAAAGTGCCTCTTTCCTCCTCTCATATAAGGACGTACAGAACACCAGTAAACAATTGTGCTGCATGAAAAGAGGAGACATGCCAAAGACATTCCAAAGATCCATCCAGATCAGTCACATCAAGTGGAAAATATCTTTAAGGGGAAAAGTATTAGAATTAATTAATTCAATGCAATTTGTTGGAGCTGAGTTCTTGATCTCTGTTTTGCAGCTGTATGAAGAGGTTCGGGTAAGCCTGGAGAACTGTGTTATAGAGTCAGACATAGACTACTTCATCAAGACCAAGATGACAGGAACGCAACCTCCAGGTAATCCTCCCACGGCGCCTGTCGGACGCGTCCCCCGTGGGGCTGCTGTGCGTGTTCCCTGGGGCAGGGAGCCCAGCGCAGGGGCTCCTGCTCCGCCTCTGCTCGGGCTCCTCGCTCCCACCGCTGCAGCTCGCTCCTCGCTGTGCTGCGCTGTCACCGGGACTGCCGAGTGATGCGAGGTAAAAATAACGCTCCAAAAAAGAAGAATTTATTTCGGTTTTCAGACCGGGCTCATTGCAAAGTACAGCTGAACTGGCACAGTGAGGGAGGTGGCAAACTGCCTGGCAGACATGGCAGCCTCCGTTCCCCGCACTGGTGACAAGGCAGAGCCAGCTTATCAAGTAACTGCACCCTGCTGTCCCCTGGGCAGAGGTGCTGCCTCTTTCTTTGTAGCACAGAGCAGACCCTGTACTCTGTTTTGTTCCACCTGTCCAACATCTTCCCACCTCTCGGGAAGTTGTTCTAGAAGGGCAAGTCTCTGGTGGGGGAAATTTTGTGTGAAATTGGCTTTGCTGCAGAATGCACAGGTGACATAAGGCTCAGAGGTCTCTGTCCATTCAAGCCAAAGGAGCCTTTTCATTGACCCAAAACACGTGTGCTGAAATGAGGCCTGGGAAAGCGAGAGCTAACAGCCATCATAAACGGAAACCACGCTGCTCCGGGCGGACATCTCCGAGGCCGGCACAGAAACGAGGCCGCCCGACGCTCCCACACCCCAGACACACGTCGCACCACGCAACGTCCCCGCCGCAAAAGCCATTACGGACTAAACGCAACACCCGCCCTGCCCTGCAGCAACGCGGAGATTTACCGCCGCTGGGAGAGGACACAAAGCTTCTATTTCATCTTGTCATTAGCTGGGGCCGTACGCATGCATGCAGCTATTCTGCAAGTGTCATTTATTTGTGCACAGATGCTCTTGCACTTCATCTATCTGCTGTAGCGCATCCCCTTCATGGGGACTCACCGGTGTCCCCTGGACTTGCTTCCATTCAGAACAGGCACGAGGCTATGAGGGGATAGGGACATTTGATACCAACGCTGCCTTTCCACCATTACACCTGTGGCAATTAAGAGTAGAGTTTCCTGGATTAAAAACAAAATATGTATTTTCATATAGATACATCTCAATATATTTATATTGGTATACTGGACGTCATTTTTTGGTAATAGTTTATTTTCCTTCCACTATGGGGTTTAAACTCCACTAATATAGGAGCATTTAGTGAGATAAAACTACATTTTCACTGGCAGAAGGAAGAACTGTGCCTCGCAACAGTGTGAAACAACTTCTGCATAGAAGAAAGCTCTAATTCTCAGCTAGGGCGCTTTTTTTTGTGTGAGATTTCTCATTCTCCAGTCGCCTAGGCAATTTTCTGAGACAGTTCTTGGCTATGTCAAGACTCATTTCTAATTAAAAAACAGCAGGGAAAAAAAAAAAAACCCTCAAGAGTTTTGTAAGAAGTGAAGGAACGACTGACTCTTGGTTTTTTTGCCACCTGCCAGAAGGTGACATGCTTTGGAAGTAACATCATAGTATCTCCAGAGCTAATGGGTTTGCAGAACAGCTCCCAAGTGGCTTTGTGTTGTGCAACCCCCATACTGACAAGAGCTTTTGCTTTCCTCAGGCAGAGCTGTGCAGCTCCTCTCCTTTTCTACCTAAGCCTAACATATATTAAGACTAGAAGAGATGCCAGATGACAATCTAGAAGGCTAATAGAGGACGACCCTTAAATTGGTTGGAAAGCTCCCTGGTTTCTGAGAGTTACGGGTAGCGATCGCTCCACGCGCCTGCCCACCTACAGATCTGCTTATGAACTCGTTGGGCCCAAGGTGGGACTGTTAACACAGCCCTAAACTCAGGTTCCTGTTTCTTAATTAGGACGTGGCAGAACAGAGCTAACCTGGGCCCACAGCTTCGGAATCACACTTGGCTTCTGTTCGTTTGGCTTCAACACGGAGAAGGCGGAAGGGGTCTGTGGCCACCTGCCCTAAGCAAGCCTGCTGTTAAGCTAGACTTTGGAAAGGGTCTCAATTTTGGCCTTACCACCACCCGAGGGGAGAGGAATTGTGCTGTAACACAACTGTTTGAGAGAACAACAACCACCACCACCAAGTAGCCGGGGGTAAACAGCAAATCAGCTCTCGAGGGGTGAGCGGGGAAGAGAGGAAGTCAGGAAATTGATCATTATACCTGCAGGCAATAAGTATAGAAAGTTCCACAGCTCTGACAAAAATTTCCAATTTAATACATTAAAAAAAAAAAAAACTGAACAACTAAAATATAATACGGAGCGCTCCCAAACCACTGCAGCCAACCGAGTCAAGGACATGGTCCCATGCTCGCAAGAACCTGCTCTGCTCCTGAGGGGGATAGACAAGGAAGGAAATTGCCCTCTAGCCTCATTTAGCTATTGCAATGGTCCGCCAGGACATTGCTCCACCAGTCCCTGAACTGCTACACTGCCAGCTGCATCCTGCTGGAGAGAGGTTTTGCCTGAACATCTCATTTTTATTGCTCTCTTGCAGATGCAATAGGATACGAGAACTATTACGACAAAGAACCAAGCAGAGCCAACAGCAGCCCGACACAGACTTGCGGGATGATGAAAAGGTGGGTGCTTGGCTCCCAGAACAGAAGGAATCTGGAACATTACTGCTTCCTTAGTAGGCAAGAGTAATTTTGCCATGGCCTAGTGGAAAGAGAGACAGGGGACAAGGCCAGTAAATGGGTGGCCATCGATGGAGCGCTCGTTCCCTCTTCCCTGCGAGTCCCGGCACGCCGCAGTGAAACACTTGGAGCCACAGAGGCCAGAGGGGATTCTCGCTGCGGGCTGCCTGCTCCGCTGAGCGGGGACGGCGGCTTCGCCGGCCGGACCGGGGGAACAGCGCCGAGCGCAGAACTGCGCTGGTTACGGAGCCAAAAAATAGGCATTTTTAACAACTCTGTAGGCTGGTAAATGCTTAGTGACATGGACGCGGTTTTATCAGCCATAGAGCCTGGCTGCAGTGTTTTATACTAAAACGTCTAATTCACAGTGGCTTTTTAAAGCGGAGGATCTTTATATTTTGACAGGCCTTGTTAGATGGCAAAGTCAAGGAGGGGGTTGTGGTCTCCCATTGAAAACATACGTGCTACAGGCTGACTAGCGAACTGAAAAGGTTGATACATAATATTTTGTTTTTCAGTCAGAAATTAGATTTTCTGCAATAACGAGTTCTGCTGCTGCATGCGGCACAATTACAGAAGTCAATTGCACTGCGATTCAGAATACAGCCGTGCTCTGCAAGGGCAAACAGCCTAGAGAGACTCGTTCAGAGCATTTCAGAAACTGCTGAGCTTGGATATCCACTTTGCAGAACACTGAGCCCTCACCAGCTGAAAAAACCCAACAAAGTAAAATCTTTTAGCATTGTCCTAAGCAGGCAATGCTATTGCTGTGTACACCCAATAATCCTGACCTATATTCTCTCACTGCTTGGTCTGCAGTATTGAGCTGTGACATAGGAAACATCCAAGGATAATTTAAAAATAAAACAAAAAAAAAACAGTTTTTAGAAAGGTACGTTATAGCTTTTGTGTTTTAAGTTGTATCAGTTCTTCTTAAGGATAAAGGAAGGCTAATCATATAAATGGTAGATAATTAACTGATATTCAATTTACTTATCAATTATTTATTAATGAGATACTCTTCAATCATCTAATGATGCTTAATTTGATTATTACATGATGCATTTTGTGCAGTTGAGCAATGGCTGAAGGTTCAGCAGGTTCATTGTCTTGCTGTGTTTCTGTTAAGAACGTATTTATCTGCAGACCAAAACGCCTGCACCGTAAGGGACGCGCACGGCCAAGGCAGAGGTCGCCCCTCGCTGGCGCTGCCGCAGCGGGAGCGGAGGCCGAGGCAGCCAGCGGGGACGTGCAGAGGGAGCAACGCAGGCGCCCGGCCCCTGCGCTCATTTTGTCACCGCCTTTTCTTGGTTCTGCAGGTTCTCCGGACTACTACATGGGAGCAGCAAAAGCAACGGGGAAAGTGTCATTCCTTCCGCGCCCCCGCTCGGTATGCCTCTCCAGCAAGGAAAATTACCAGATGTGCTTGGTTAAGATCATGTTGCTAAATGAAGCTTTGACGTGGAGCAGAAATGGTAGAGCAGGCATTCACACATTGGCGGTCAAGAAGAATAATCTGTAAACTAATTTAGCTCAGATGTGTATTAAGCCACTTCCCCAGTTTAAAAGGCCAAATAATCCATATAATCTTTGGGTTGGGTAATTTTTCAGAATTCCCCCAGGCAGGGGGGAACTGTAAATTCTGTCCAATGCTGCCTGGCTTAGATAATAGTTTTCTTCTAAGGATATGCTGCCTCTGAGAGGCACAAGGGAATCCCACAAGTTTTTAAACAGATCAGCTTCATGCCTTGTGAATACAAATATCTGCGCTGTTTCACAGTTACACTGCCTTATCACAACCCTTGAGGCTAAGCATTTATCAGAGGACATTTAAAACAGTATTTTGATCGTGCAGAAAGTAACAGCTTATGACATTTTTATTGGCTTGATATAAAACAAAGAAATTTTAACTGTGATTTCTGCTTGTAGAACCAATCCTGCTGTTCAGTACAGCTTTAAAACGTATCGGTTTCCCCTCTACGGGCTACCTGCCCACTTGGGCACCCAGGAAGCGGGCGCAGAACATCCAATTTGTTGTTGCATTTGGTGTCCAGCCAGGGGAGACTCTTCCAAGGCACCAAACACCAGTGGGACTTGCCAGGCACCAGCTGCCTTCCCCTCCCAGGGTGCTCAGAGCAGCCCTGCAAGCACAAACCTGAGGGCAGGGAGTCCCGCAGAGCTGCATCGCGGCCGCCTACGGGTAGCATTGTAAGAAACAACGTTTCCACACGGATTTAACGGAGCTCCAGGCCTTATCCAAGCAAGGAGTCAACATCTGAGGAGGCCCCTGTTGTTCCGGCCTCATATAATCCCCCTGTAGCTGCAAAAGAGACCCTGCAGGCTGCCTCTGCTTTCATTGGGATGCTGCCTATAGCCTGGGTATGTCTCACAGATCAGGGTACCTTCCTGGGGCTGGAGACAGGAAGGCGAAAGGGTTTCTTGAGCAAGGCCCTCAGGAGTGGCAAATGTCATCTTTGTGCAGCCCTTTTTGCCTTGTGCCACACTGCATCATAGTTATTTCATTTTTCAGGCCACTGAGGTTGTGTTTTATCCGGGGAAATGTTTTCCCCACCCAAGATGAAGCTAAAGCAAGTTTCCCACTAAAGCCTCCCACAAAGTTCAACAAGCGAATTAACCATCTAATCAACAGGACACAGTTTTTGTGCAAACCCTACCTACATTTCATAGCAGCTTTTCTAGACATGTACATCTCTGCACCCAGAGAGAACAGAGGTCCTTGTGTTTGTGAACTCTTGCATATGATGCCATATACTGACAAGCAAGTGAACTCTTTGTTTCTCTCTTTTTTCCCCCCCTCTCCCCAGCAGAGAAAACAGATGGGGTCTATGCATCCATTTTTGTAAATGAACAAACAGGAATCACATTATCACAGGACTACAGAGTACTGTATGACTACAGAGCCCAGGTAACTGAAAACTTAAGAACGAATATTTCGTACAGCGCCAGGTTTAAAATAGACATCATCAGTCTAAACGTCTTGCAAGTGGCAATTCTGTGAGGTGCTAACCTTATTTTACAGGCAGAGATTCTTAGAGAATTACTGGTCGAGGTCACATATGGAGGCCAGGAATCCCAACTGCAAGTTCTTGGCACAAAGATGAAGGATGAAACAAAAACATTTTTTGCAAGTGATTACACATTAATGTCATATACCCTTGACTAATTCAGTGCTTGGCTATTGCAAACTCCTTCTAATGGGACTCAAACACATGGAAAACTTGTGTCAAGCGTCTCCAGATCCTTCATATCAAATTAGCATTATATCAGAAGAATATGCAACAGATTTCTGCCTAAGGAGGCTTTTCCAGCTGATCTCACTATGGGGCAGTCCTACCTCAGATGAACACCCTGGCTTTAGCCAAGGTCTCCTCCAGGCTGCCCTGGACTGAATGCCCACATTAAAACAGGTCTCTAAATCAGTCACAGTTTCCCCGTGTCAGACTGTACAAACTGCCTCCTCCCCATGGGGATCTGCTGTGCACTGCCAAGTGGTCCTCATGGGAAAAGGTTGATGATTTTGATTTTCTCCCTGGACTGGCCATAAACGTCAATATTGTGAGCAATGAATATGTGCTGAAAGGAGAGCAGTATTCTGACACCTTTTAAGTATATTTTGTTTTAAAACCTTCTTTTATTATTACTTAAAAGACCTTTTAAGCACAACTGAGAGCACCTCAGTGTTTGTGGCAGTTCCCTGGATCCCTTTTTCAAAGGAAACAGATGCCTAATCCAGAGATTACTTCTGAATATGACACACTAAGATTTTTCACTGCTGAGAAAAGAAGCCTATCACTGCTTTCAGTCCCTGCATATATTGAAGTTACGTTTTTCTCCCCAAGTCCATTCTTACTTGGTAAGCAAGATCAGCTAAATCTAAATTTAAGGCAGCAAAGCTATTTTTAGAAGACTATGTTATCCCTTTTTCTGTTTTATTACACTGTGGGTAGAAAAATGGTTTCCTAATGAAGAATAGGACCACTGAATGGACTGAGACACAGAATTGCTTGCAACTGCTCTGCTTTAGGCACAAAAGTTACCCATTTCAGGAGTGTGTACACACGCACACACACACATATATATATATATATATATATATATATATATATATATTTTTCAGCAGTCACTATACCTCCACAGGTCAACCACCATTCTGTATTAGGAGACCTGATGACCCATTTAAGGCCTGGATGACTGGAGGCACTGTTTTTATCTCCCTTTGGAAATAAACTTTGTACTGTTTTAGTGAGCAACAGCTACAGGCTAAGGAAAGGTCAGGCAGGCTGGTTCAGGACAGTGGTATTTAATCCTCTCCGGCCATCCCTTACCACGCAGGGGTCAGTTCTAGCGGAAGTTTCTGAGCAGTTCAAGGCAACAAGCCAGCTCCGTAGGTGCGTAATCCCCAGCCGCCTGGCATGGCACCAAAGGGCATTGCCAGACTGGTGATGGAAGGCAGGGTGAGACGCTTGATACACGCTCAGACCATCCCGCGCTCTCCAGCTAACCAGGTTTCCGTTCCCTCTCTCCTTTAGAACGTGGATGAACTGGACATCAGGGAAGGAGACATTGTAGCTGTCATTGAAGAAAGAGAGGACGGCTGGTGGACAGCAGAAAGGAACGGGCAGCGAGGCTACGTGCCAGGATCCTATCTGGAGAAGCTCTGACGAAAAGAAGCTGCAGTCCTCAGACTTTAAAAATATTCTACTACTGAAAAAAAACAGCACACAAGATCTGCTTCAGTTGACCAAGAGCACTCCATAATACTGTCCTCTACAATTATTAGTCAGGAAAGAAACAACTGACCATGCTTTTCCTCTTCCTTCCTCTTCTCATGCCTGCCTTTTGGCCTACGTTGCCTGAGAAAACTTGCTACATATCAGAGAGGCCAGAACTTGTGTCTCCTACTGAGTTCCTTCCTACCCAAAGCACCAAGTGCCACCCTCAGCACCAGCTGCCAACAGTGTCTCAGAGCTTGAGAAACCCAGGAAAACAATCCTGTCCAAAGTGCACTGCACTAAACAACACAGCTCCAAGAACGAGATGTTTCTCCAGGATGGGGGATCACCTCCAGCCGGCCTGGGACCCACTCACGGTCCCAGCCATGTGTGTAGAGCCACTGTTTTTGTTACTGATCTCATATTCCCCAGGCAGACACCTCTGATGGTTGTACATTCCTCTGTACAAAGCAAGGCAGAAACTCAAGTTCCCACACACTGGTAGGAGAAAAACAAAGCCAAGGCCACCACAGTGATCTTCTAGCACAACAAAACCTGTGTCTTCTATCGCTTTGCGCTGCATTCTTGTGCAGCAAAGTAAGGATAGATAATGAGCTCAAGGCTGTTTTTGCTAGTGCATAGTTTACCAGACACCTCATTGCCACTTTTCTTATTTAAATAAAAGCAACTAAGCAAAGCCATCCAGCAGCGCTGCACTGCCCTGATCACTCTCCTCTGAGAGCTGCCAATTTCCTTCCCATGCAAACTGCCTACAAATGTCATCAATTAAACCTCCTCCCAACTCACCTGTCCACCTGACTGATCCTTTCCATTTCCTCCTCTTCCCACAGGCTTTCCTGCCTTTTTAAATGCTGTCTACAGCCTCTGCCTCTCCCAGATTGCTGGCACAGGATTGTCCTTGCTCCTTTCCAGTCGCTTGTCCTGTGTTTGCTCCTCAACAGCCTCTCTTCAGTGCACGTGCACAGGGCAACTTCTCTGTATTTCACAGCCTTGCAGCTCTATCAGGCTTTTTACCTTGGTACGTAGGTCAGTTTCCAACTGCCACTGCACTTACCAGGGAAACATTACATCTTTTCAGCCACTCCTCTCTTTTCAGTGTTTAGATATAGGTAGTTTAAAAATAAATAAATAAATACATCAGTGAGATGGAGAGATCTATTTCTGGGGGCACAATCACCTTGTTTATTAAAAGTTCAAATTTTAGAACTGAACCAAGTCAAGGAAAATGCATGAAAATTGTTACCCAGAAAGCCCAGAGCACAGAGGAGCTGTTAGCTAAATCACAGTGAAGAAGTCAAAGAAAACCAGAGAAAAGGCAAAGCCATAGTGGTCAGTGGGATCGCTCCTTAAATTAATTAGCCTGAGGCTCAGAGACATTTGCTCTACCTTACTCTAATTCCTTGCTTCAAGAGTGGCATAAAAGTTACTATAGGTCCTCTCTCCGCAGTTTTCTTGCACATCTGCAGCAGTACCAAAGTACTCTTTGTACCTCCCATTAGCAAAGGCTCAGAAGACCTGTGGAACCTTGAATGTCATTTAAGGCACTATGTTATATTAACAATGGTGTTCGTGGGGGTTGAGGATGCCGGGAGCAGGTTTCTGTGTCCAGCAGTGACATATAGTCCATAAATAAAGTCCACAACAGCCTTCAGTTAGGCTGCACTGTAAGTGGCAGCTGGCAACAACATCACAGCTAGCTCATCACATACAGCACAAGAGGAAATGTAAAGTGTGACAGATTTAATACATTTGCTTCTTTAATACCAAATCTTTCTTAAAAAGAATTGTAATAAACCAACAAATACATACATACAGGTAAATATTTTGCTGATGATCTTGATTAAAGGGAAAATAAAGCACTTTTGAGATGCATCTCCTTTAACTAGGATCCAGGGATTCTCTAAGACTTCTCTGGGGACACAGACAGCCCCAGAGTAGCACCCAGGCCTGGTTACCTTGTGACCTTCTTACCCCTGCACGTACCACAAGGTCTGTATTAAATGACAGACAGCTCCTCAAACAGTAGCTGCGTTTCTACCCCATCAAAGCATTTCATATTTTTGCTGTTAAACTCAGGAAACCAGTTTCTTTCCTACGTATCTTCTATCAGGTCAATACTGTTGAACTGGAAGATGCTATAGATACACCATGAGAGCATTTGGGTCCCACATGCTAAGTGCAGACACAGGAAAAGAAAAAGCAGCAGCAGTGCTTAATCATGATGAGATTTGTCTGCTTTACACTGAAGAATTTGGCTGATATGTAGTTACCAAACTAGATCTATGCAGTTTGGCCTATCAGCGTGGCACCACTTGTCAGAAATAGAATAGAGATAACAAGAAATACCCACACTCTCCAAGTACACCCACGCTTTAGGTGTCATCTACGCAGGCAGGAGGAAAAGCAGAAAAGTCAGATGGCAGTTATTGCCTTAGGTTCTCTCCAGCTGGGTAACAGTTCAGCAGCACAATTGATACACTCAAGAAATCATTTAATTTTCAGGTAAGATGGAAACCGAAACAGATCTTTTCCAGAGGAAGTCATTCTTAAACGAGACTTCAGTGTTCCTCGTCAAACGTATTTCATACATACTTCTAACAAGCTTCTATTTTCATTTTGATCTCTTTTTTTTTTTTTTGGCAAGGAGGCGCCAAACAACACGTAGGGCCAAAACAGCTGCAGACAAAGCTGCGTGTTTGCCAGTGTGACTCTTAGTTCACAGCATACTCGAAATAAGCAGAATACCTCTCTGCTTACGCTGCCCACGCTCTGGACAGGGTCACACACAAGAAGCTCTTCCAGAGCATTAGCCACATGCTTTTGTCAGTTGCTCTGCAAGAGGGCAACCTAATTACCTGTTTATAGCCTTTGGCTACTATGAATATACACACAAGCTAATTAAGGAGAAGTTTCAGCAGGGTTACTGAGCTGTTTTTGACTCCGCATTGCAGAGTAGACTTCAGCTGGCACAACACACAACTAACATTTCATGCAGCTTTCAGACTTGCAACTTAATTCTAGAAAACTTGAAAAGGCCATGAGAAACCTACAGGCACCTTCTACCTGTTAAACATGGGCATGAAAGACGGGGAGACATTTCCACAACAAGCCCCAAAAGAATATAAAGGTTCATATCTGCTGCTGTCTAGAGGAAATCTCGATTTGAACAACATTGTCACAATATTGCTATGAAAAAGCACAGCAGTAATTATTCCATCATTCCTTCAACGGGAGCAAGAAAATTGGAAGTAAGTGATCCAGCCCAGCAGTGCTTGAATATGCACACAGCTCTCCTTTACTGTGTTACTAAGAACAAGAACCAGAAAATGTGTTTTAAAATAGCATTTAACTGACAGCAATTGTATCTGATTAGACAGGAAACGTGTCCAAGGACAGTGTGAGGTCCAGCTCTGCGCAAAACAGACTTCAGCTCTTGTAGGTGGCATTAAGATCCCCCAAACCAGATAAAAAACTTGGTCAAAGCAGCATTGGACTAGAGAAGAGAGAGGATCTGAAACACAGTGCTAGAATAGCCAACACAGGCAGTTCTTAACCACACAGAACCACATCATTTCAGAGGAAGCACTTCTAGCATTTTTTACTAGTTACTCAAAAAAAGGCACAAATCAACTCCTACACAGCCAAGCAGTGAGCAACAGCAGTAGTTTGGCTGCTTGAGGTTGACAAATGCTTGGAGGCCCTGGCTTGAACTCTGTGCAAGAAGCAAACCCGGGATGCTCCAGCCAGCAGACAGAAATGAGACATGAAGAGCAGCAGCTTACCTTGGACTGCTTCTTCACTTGCTGGACTATTACACTTGTGTATCTCCCCAGAGACGTATTCCAGCTCTAAGCTCCTTTGCCAGAGGTGGTTTTCCAGGTGAAGACTCCCCATCACACTTCAGTCCTCACTGAGTACTGAAGACAGCTTAAGTGGAAACACATGGAGGCCAAGAGGAGCTTCCTCACAAGGTGGGCATAGATACTGCCTAACAGCAGCCTGCTTGAGTAGAGGATGGGACACGTCCAACCTAATGCGTCCAACCAACACATCTCTCTGGCGCTGTGTAACCTCTTGACTATCTTAGTTTTGCCTCTTACATACAGAAAGGATGACATCCCTGCTGGTGCCAACAGTGCTACCCTAGCAATCAGGCTTAGAGAACCCAGGCTGCTCCTCATCAGTGGTATTTAAATGGAATCTGCTGCACTGACAGGCCACTGTTAATCTTCACTTTGGACAGGTTTGAAGGACAGCCTCTTAAGAGTCTCTTCTTTGCCCTCGTTGTTCTCCAGCTTGCGCAGCTGGAGCAATGAAAGCAAAGGCCACACAGCTGTGAGCACTTCACCTGTCCCCACCTAACCACGCTCCTTGCTAGTGCTCAAGGAGAACATGGGGGCTCCTTAGCTTTGGATCCATGCCTGCTTGTTCCCGCAGAGCTATCTGCAGGACCGGAGAGCCAAATCCCCTTGGAGGTAAAGCACAACCGGTCGTTACAAAACCAAACCAGAGACAGCTCAGGATCAGCCACTACCATCCATCAGCAGGAGCCACCATTCCGCTGAATTAATAGCAGCAGTAGTGGGTGCTGTCACCTACACATCAGAGGTGTTTTTATAGCACAGCTGTAGTGGGTTGCACATGCTCAGTGTAGCTGAGGCAAAAGGGGAGAGAATTGCTGTGGTTTTTGCTTCGCATCCCTTCAGCTGCAGAACAGGACTTGGAATGTTTTCGGAGGAAGGAAATGCTGGGCCGCACTGGGCTTTCTGGAAAGCAAACACCTGCTAGGGAGTGTGTTTTTTGGTGAAATATTTGTGTGTAGTAGCAAGTTACTGGCAGAGGAATAGGAATTGTCCTGTGACTGGGTTATTAGGGAAATGACTATGTCCCAAGCACTGAGAGAAAGCTGAAAAATGAAAAGGGAAAAGAGCTTTTAGTCAGTGCTTATAGTTATCTGCTTGTTTATGATTATCTAATTTCAGTGGCTAGCTCACATTTTAGATGAGAAGCTCAGGGCCACAATTAGCTCCAGATTGGTGCACTTTTGGATCATTCACAGTGAAAATTTGATCTGTTTCTGTAACGGCAGATGATATTTCTATCCAATTAGCTAGCCTGCCCGGCCCGGTGCATAACCCAGCTTTCTACCAGCTGTTGAAGGACAGATGATACCTGATCTGGCACAAAGCCTCTTGGTGCAAAGTTAGGAGTGTATTTGCAGCCTAACGCTGCTGTGTGTCATTCGGCAGCAGAACTTCCATCTGGCACAAGGGCCCTAAACCCAGATTTACTGTGTCACTGTACTCTGACCCAAGTCATGGACTAAAACTTGCTTCCAGATATAAACTTCTTAATAGCTGAGACCTCCCTATCCTCCAGCAAAATCAGGAAAACTTCAGACTCACTGTGTTTGAAATTCCTAAGAGGAAAGGAGAGAGAGAGAGAAGAGAAAAAAAAAAAAAAAGAAAAACCCTAAGCAAATAGAACTGGGCTTTAATATCAGAATAATAGAAGAATATAATAAGAAAGTTGGGGAACAGTGGGCAGGAAGGCAGCAGATTCCTCCAAGGTTCTTTAAAATCGAAAAGCATCTTATCAGGTCAGAAAAAGGCAGGGCTGGGGGCTGCTCACACCATGACTCAACCAAACCTCCAGACAAGGGCAGGCATACGGAGAAGCAACCAACACATTCAACTGCACCAGCAGTGTTTTAGCTTAAATCACATTTTCTTTGATTTAGCAGCAGTCCCTGTTCCAGGGAATATGGGCAAATAGTGCAGCTAAAGAAATGCTAGCCTAAACCTGACTGGTATCTCCTGAGACTGGGATTAGACTTGGATTGTTTAAAGACCTCAGGCCAAACCCCTTATTAAAAAGTGACTCTTGCTATGATTTTGGAGCAGTCATTATACATCACTTTCCCCATCTGTCATAAGGCACCTGTAAAGCACTTTGACATTACCTGCTGAAAATCCTGCTGGCATGCTAACTATTTCTGTGGTTATTCAATCCCTGACTCAGTCTAAACAAGCCAGCTTTGGGTGATGGTCAGATCAATATTTGCAATGGTAAATCTTGTAATAAAGGACAAATTATATTGTGCACACAGTGCCCTTGCTTGCTGTGCAGTAAGATGGGCTGGCTCTTGGGAAGAGGGCACATAGATAATATTCACACTTGATGTAGTGGGGGAGTTCTGTACATTCCCTTCCGCTCCAAAAGGACACAAATGCTCAACAGCTGCATCTAAGAAAGAATTGTTCTGAAATTTTAAGCTGAAAACAGCCTGTGTAGGAATTTCTTGGGAAAGTGGTGAACTTTGACCTTCCCAGGCTAAGAATGTTAACATAAATGTGAATGGAAAAGCTTTCAATGCACTGATAGACAAGAGAAATGCTTTGTCTTTGGTGAAGGGCTGCAGAGCTCTTCTTGTGTCTGAACCCGCGTGAGGAAGGGAGACGGGAGCAACAGTGACTTTGTTCTGCCAAGTGGCAGCTAAAGGTTTTCCTACAGTCACTGCTCAATTCAGCAGCCATGTGGGGGTTCAAACCCAGAGAAGTCCTTACTCTGGGGGTAGAAGGGAGCTTAAGAAATGCATCCGCCCCACACAGCTGGGCCCTCTGAAGGTTTTCTTAAAAAAGAAGAAAAAAAAAAAAAACAGAGCACATATCAGTATAGGCCCTAAATTAACTTACATTTGCTCAGCCTCTTCCCAGCGTCCTCAACACACCATTTCTTGATGCTGAGACTTTTGCATCCCCCCGCAGGGCCCCAGCTGTACCACCAGCGCATTTAAGTGCTGGTTTTCATGCTCTTAGAGTGGATGCTGTCTCCCAAGTGCAATGGCTCTCAGGAGCACCGGGCTATTAGTAACAAGCACTTTGCAGGGATGGGGCACTTTCCAAAGCCTGAAAAGTGCTGTCAGGAAACAGCACTACCTAATTCTTCCATAGGAGGTATTGAGACATAAGATCCTGCCTATTGCCTAGGTGTTATTTTGTAGGGGCCTGGCAAAATCTTGCTAAGGCGTCTGTGCCAGGGATGGCTCACAAACACAACCCCTGTTCAGGCAACGTGCTGGCAGCCTCGTTCAATGGCAACTATCATTTCATACCTATCTACTTCCTGTGTTCAAGGGGAAAGAGGAAGAAAAAAAAAAAAAAAAAAAAACTTGTTACTTTCGTAAATGGGCATAAACCCTGGTAAAAAGGGTTACTGCTGCTGAAGTGGCACATACCCGAGCCATGAGCAAAGCTGTCCAGCCTCTGGACAGCCTTGACAACAACAGCTCTGTGGCCCCAAACTGTGGGGGCAGAATTAACAGCAATAACTCGTTTCTGCAGATTTCTCTCCAGCAGAAATAGAAGATTCTCACCTCAGAGTCCTTTTGCTCTCTCTTACATAGCGCCCCACTACTGAACAGCATCAAATGGAGTTGGATGAACTGCAAAACCATTAAAATGGAAGTGGAAACTCAGCACTGATGTAGCCTAGTAACACAAGTAATGATATGTGAGACAGCTAGAAACAGGATAAGACTGGCAGCATCTTATCAGCCATCAACCGCGCACTGCCCCGAGCAACCAGCAGCTACTGTTTCCACTTTATAGGTCACTGCATCAGGTTGGGCCGGTTTCTCCGACCGGGCAAGCTTTGCTCTGCGGTGGCAGCATTTTAGACGGAACATCAACGTCACTTCACACTCCCGAGGCGTACGTCAAGTTTCAGAAGAGCCTGTCCCCAAAAGGTCTTTCCACCAGCTCAATATAGCTTCAGAGGATGGAGACCAGCTAGGAGAAGGAGGAGAGAGATGCAAAGAGATGAGGTGGAAGAACAAGGTGGGTTATTAGATGTAGGTTTATTTTTATGTGGAAGGAAAGATGTTACAGTTACTGGGAAGGAGTAGGGTGGAGGGAGGAGGAGGAGAAGAAAAAAAAAAGCAGGCCCAGGAGGTAGCCCAAGCATGGCATTCACCCATGCAAGCACACAGACTACAGGTTATAGCACACAGGATCCATAGATGCACTTGGGTTAGAGCCTTCTATTGCATTTCACCCTTAAATTAAAAGTCTGACTCAGTGCTCCAGAGAAGTGACATGCTTGTGCAGCACAAGGAGCAGATACGTGCAATTCTGAGAGTGACTGAATGAGCTTCTTGTGCAAGGGGCACGGGGATGGAGCCCCCAGCAAAGGGCGCTGGAGGCAGCTGCTCTGGCTAAGCAGCTGCTTGAGCTAGGCAAGCAGCGTGAAGCAAACATGCTGCTAGGTGGCTGAAGCTGGAAGGTGCAGTGCTGCCGAACAACAGCAAGCACCCACCTGCGCATCCTTAAATTACAGCCACAAATCTTTCTTCTCTCCCCAAACCCCCAATACAGCTGCTATTAACAGCTTCAGTAGCTGAAAAAAAACACCAAAAGTAGCAGCTGCTGAAAAGAAGCGGCTAAATTTCAGAGAGAGTATTATCAGAATTTGAAAGTGTAGTAGAACACGGAAGTTTAATCAGTGAAGTACAGAGTAATCAGTCCTACAAACCTATCAAGTCTATCCCAAAAGTCCTGTTTCTTCTCCGATACAGTATCTGATCATGAGAGCACTGAATTTTGGTAGATTGCACTACAAGAGAGGAGGATAACAGATATAGGAAGTGTGTAGGAAAATCTTGCACATCGTTTATTCAGAACAGTTAAATAAATAGATGAAATCTCATGAGAGCAGTCAACAGTTTTACCTATTAAAAAAACCCACACACTTAAGAGCTGTGATGTTTTACCTCTCCAGAAAGTAGCTGGACTAGTGTTTCCAAGTATGAAAAATGTCAAAAAACACTGTCAAAGGAAAATAGGTAGAATGAACTCAAGACTTTCTCTGTCTCCTAAAGGAGGTTAGACCCTTAGAAAGGCCAGACTACACAGACTCCAATAGCCCAGTACTCCAATACTTGAGCTCATCTCAACCGAGCCAGTGGGGGAAGCTTCGCACTATGCCACAAGAGCCCTAACAGAATATTCAGCAGCAGCAGCTAGAAAAAACAGGCAGAGGATAAAAATCTGAAGAACAGGATAACTCTCCCATCTTCCCCACACCGAAGTTCTGTGTATGTGGGTGGAAGAGACGGTTTTCTTCTTTTCTTGTGGTGACACTGAATTATAACTTTGAATGTTTACAGCAGCCTAACATTTCATTATGATAACATCACCTAAGAGAAAGTAGCCCTAACACACATAAACACACACACCACCCCCCAAAGGCTTTAAACTTTCCCCAAGCCTCCCTCCCCCAAATATGCCCTACAACAAGAACCAACTGACTCCGGTGAAAGAACAGAAAGGAAAGTTTGCATCAGGCCTAAGACAGCTGAGCAATAATCCAAACAAGAGGCAGCTCCACCAGTCTGCTAGAAAAGAAACAGTTTGCAATAGCACCATCTTTTCACCCACAGGACAGAAATCTGGTTCTCTGCTGTCATTTTTCTTAGCACGGGCATAATTTGCCAAGAACAGCGTTTTATCAGGCATAGGAGACAGTTTGGATCAAACATGCATGGGAATTCAGCCAGAAGACTGGTAAATCAGGACGATCTTCTTGGAAGCAAAATGCGATGTTACACATGCCCATTGTTTAGATCAAGGCAAAAATCAAATGGTTTTTAGTAAAAGCAAAATATATTCTCTCACTTTGGAAACAGGAAGCTTAGAGTAGCATAAAGCAGTAGTACTAAAGTGTATTAATAGATTTATAACCTAATTTATTATCTTTCTCTATAGAAATGATCATAGTGCTAGCTTTACCTCATCTCCCATGACAAACTGCCCCCTTTTTTATGGGACTGAAGATTAACCTCCAGTGTTATAGTGTGGGTCACAGATCCTGCATTTCTGAAGCCTAACAAATTATTTTACTCCTAGAGCACAAAGCCAGAAAGATTTAGGCACAATATAGGACTTTCAATGCTACAGTAATATTGAATATCAACTGAACTAAGCTAGAGGGAACTAGTTATAACTAAGTAAGCTCTCCAGCTTAGAACCTCCTCAGAATTCAGAAAGTCTATATAGCTGGTGCTAACCAAATGATTATCAAAAGTATTTGTGGAAATGTATAGTATTGAGAGCCCTATACAGGAATCTGGGTATGCCTCCTGCTTTGAGTACAAGTCCCACTGTTTGGCCTAGCTAGCTTCATCTGAAACACACCTTTGTAAGTCAAAAGAATTCCCAAAACATACTTTTATATCAGGGCAACTCTAAAATACTTAAATTTCTTAAAAGATGTATTAGGCTTAGCAGCAGATTGCGCATGTTAATGGTGCATTTTCTGAGTAATGTTTCTCTGGATATTTGAGAATATTATGTAGCTGTCAGCTCAACTGAACAGATTCACTTTGCATGATAAAGCACACAGACAACTAAGACAGGAGTTCCAAACATTCCCGACTTCTTCAAAGACTGAAGCAACTGAAGCCATGGAAATCAGAGCAATGACTAAACATGTGAATAGCAGTGAGATTCTCCATTCTCCAGCCGATTAATACATAATTAACATACAGCAGTTACAAGGTGCCTATTCATTCTTCACTACTTTGGAGAGGCAATAGGTTCTTATCTAGTTACACTCAGCAGGTGTTGACATTCCACCAAGTTTAATTTATTGTTCTGCTGCAAGTTTCTCCGATATTGTTTCCAATACAAAAGAACACATCTAATACAAAGAAGCTTCCACCAAACCTTAAGTGCCTTCACTTACATACATCTGTATTTAAAACTGGTGCTTTCACATTAAAGCTTACACTTTAGGCATGCCAGAACTCTGTTTAAGATTCCAGTGTATCTGTTCAAATGGAAAACAAGACATGTTTATAGGGAGGATATACAGAGATTTTATTTAATCAGGTTTACTATTTACAGTTGAGATCACTTTCACATACTACTTTGCTACTCTACATGGCTACAGTATTTCCAAACCAAATGAAGATCTACAGTCTAACAGTTCACTCAACACATAAAACCGCTCTTCATAGAAAAATGAAATATTTCATTATAGAACAGTAGTGCATACATCATACTCCTGAAAAGCCAGCTTGTATTTTAAAACACTAACGCATGGAAGAATTGATCTCTGAAGATCAAAACTGCAGTCACATGATTCTAAAATTTTGGTTAGTAGTCATTTTGTACAATTTTATATATAAAGTGTACTGGACTTCACTTAGGTGTTTTAAAAAGTGACACTGGTGAGGGGCAAAATTAAAACATTATTTCCCAAATTAATACAGCCGGCTTCCTTTGTACAACTTTGGCCAAAAAGGTTCCATGTAGTGAAGGCTTTCAAATTCTATATGCAAGAATCAGACAGTTAATGCTTAGAGGTAACCTACCAAGAGGCACACATCCTTTGACTTCCTTGTCAACTTGCAAATGGCTCTGAAATTAGAAAGTTTACTAGTATACTAAAACATTTAGATACATGAATAGCTGGCTAAAACAGTGAAAGTCACAGGTAATTATAGGGGTGGGTGGAAAGCTGGGTTGCTTTGCCCATCACCAGTGTACATTACAGCTGTCCTCATCTGTGAAAGGTGGGCTTTGACTAACGTAGGGCTCCAAAGCTATCGCAGCAGAGCTGGCCCATTCACCTTCCACACAAGTGAGAAGATTGAACCTCCCATTCGCGCTCTCTTCTAGGCATAGGTTCCGCCAGTGATGAGAAGTTCGTAAGCAGGATCCCGACTCCTCCTACATAGTACTATACAGGCACACAACATGCCCAGAAGCTATGGGGGAAAAAAGAAAACAAACTGAGTACAGAGATACTTCAAGAGACTTCATTTTGCACGGAAATTCATAATATCTAAGTGTCCAGAAGAAAAATGGTTACCCAACATCTTGGAAAAAGCTTCACTTTCTGCTGCAAAAAGCGTGGGCCTCAAATTCCAGCCTTATTTTCTTGCAAAATTGTCTTAGACACCTTTAACAAGACCTGTTCTGGTCGGCTACTTGTATTCATGCTCTTCAAAGGATGAAATAAAAAATTCTCCTGACACTAAACTTCACAGTACTGTGACTACGCTGGCAAATTTGCCAAAAATTTAGGCAAGTTGACTCACATTTACAAGACTGAAGTGAAATGAACATAATGAGGGACTTGGGACAAATGATATCATAGAAATGTTGCATGCTTTTAGAGGACAGGATAAGATTCAAGTTTATAGATGTGTTCTATGGGTGACAGTAACTGTCAACAGCATCTTGAGTTGTTCATATGCACACAGGAAAGTCTATTCACAGATGCAAATACTTCAAGAGGCTCTGTCACAGCAATGAATTATAAAGCATCACCCAGCAAGCAGGTACATTTCTTTTGAAAAGCTTGAACAAAAAGTGGAACAATGAAATGGGTGGGTAAGCAAATGCAAAGTTTCTTCATTTGATTCAGCAAAAGATTAAGCTAAACCATATCACTAGGCCGAAGAGCTACTCACTTTATAAGCAGCTTGATGCAAATGCCACATGAATAACAATTGTTAAGTTTTAAAAGAAAAGCTTAAGTGCTATGTTGCATGTAGAGACAGTTAAGTTTGCTGAAAGACTGAAATGAGAATGGTTTTTAAAAGCCTAAAGCAGCAGTGCTTCAAGAACAGCATGATGAAACTCTTAACACAAGCTTTTGATTTCCTGAAAGAACAAGCTGCAAAGGTTAACAATATTCTGGCTGTTGCACATTCATGGCTTTGGATCTAAAAGTTAATTCAGCTCAAGAAAAGTCATCTGCAAGATAACCTAGAGAATGGTACTTCAGCTTGTGAGTAAAACCAGCACTTCCATTGCTTTCCATCAATACTTGGTATTTCAACTCTCACATCAACTTCTAAAATAAGCATTGTATTTGTATCAGGTTCAGAGTTTCAGACTTTATGGTTGTCAGTAAGAAAAAATAAAAATAAATTAAAAAAGAGTTACTTGAAAAAAATGCCTCTTCCCAGACGTCACCAAAGACACTTCAGAAGGGTTAAGCCTAATCCAGTTAATTGTGTAGTCATTAAAATTAAAAGCAGAACCATAAGAATTCTTACCTGAAATGTCATGGAATGTCATTACTACATGTCATTCTATTTCAAAGACAAAACAAAACAAACAAAAAAACCCACAAAAAAGCCCACTACACTTAAGTTATTCACAGAGATAATCTTAGTCAATGACTTAAATTGAATTTTGGGGGGCGGGGGTTTATGTATACTGAGTTGTGTATATTCTGAAACAGTATCAGGCACTATATTACAAATTCATGAAGTAAACTACTGAATCACTATTTAAATCATCTATGCATTTTAGAAAGTAAGTATATTCCTAGAATTCACTGTAAACATAGAAATTACTATTTTATCTTTATCATCTGATGAAAATATGTAATTTGTCAGAAATAATTTAGCACGACAATCTGAAAAATAAGCTAGTACCTCTAATAAACCTTCCCTAAAGCAGGCAATTCAGTTTTTCTTCAGTTGTTTCTTAACATGATGAACAACAATCCTTTAGCAGTCTGTATTAGATATGTATGTAGACACCAATACTCCCTTCTGAAATTTGAAGGGCATTCATAAGAAAATTAAAAAGATCTCCCACAACTGCAAACAGTAATAGATCAAGTCTCCTTTCATATGAACTGATTTTGTGTGTGTGTGTGTGTGTGTGTGTGTGTGTCGGTGTGGGAAGGGTGGAATACAACAACAAAAAGCCCTTTAGCTGTAATGGAATAGAAAAAAAAAAAAGTCCATGTCAAGAAACTAATACAAAATACTACACTTGTAGTTAAGTAATGACTACTTACACACCCCAAAAGCTACTTTCAAGAATGATCACTGCACTTACTAAAGCAACACTATTACTGTTTTACCACTCTTAACTTTGCCTCCATTTTATTACTATTTTTATGCTGTCAGTATGGTTGAGACCTGAAAATTGTTGCATGCTTTAAGTTCCTTTCCTAACTAAAATGCAAACTCACCCGAAATGGCTTTTACGCAGGAGAGTTTTCCACAAATCCCAAGACATACAAAAATTCTGCTATACTCTTCGATTTTCTTTGTTTTAAAGAAAGCATTCAAGGTTAAATTTCCTGTAAGTCATGAGAGCTAATGAGCTTCTAAATAGTCATCTTATATAATATCCTAAATAAAAATCAGGTCAGTGGGCTCTGTATGGTAAGTGCTTACAGGAATAGTAATGAAATACATCAAGTTATTCACTAGTTATTTGCCAAATTATCAGTCCATTAGGTTTCAGGATGTGACCTGGGTTATGGGCCATTTGCTGGAGATTATGTTCTTGTTTACATTTCAATTAGCCTTTACACCATTTTACTGAGCAACAGACTTGGTACATACTTAAGTGCTCTACTGCAGATAAGAGGATGTCACAACCACATTGCAGACTAAAACATTACCTTATGTCTTAACTTTTAGCAGACAAACAATAAATCTGTCAGAAAATAATTTAATATGAACTATGCTGAGACCAAGAAATCCTTTTTCAGTACATGCAAATTCACAACTGGAACCCTTTGACCTGCGTAACAAAGATACTACCTTGGACAGACTTCAGTGTGATTATTAGTCAGTGGTTATTACTTAAATCTCAAAAGTATCCCAAACACCTTTGATTCATTCTTTATTCTACTCATTTTCCAAGCAGGTGTCCTGTAACTTGTTTCAACTTGAAGCAAAGCCATGTCACACTATACTGCAGCATTATCAGAAAAACTCAGATGTCCTTATTTTCTGGACAAACTGTTTATGCAATATGGACTTTCTGCTGATAGCTTGATTACTGACATGTGGGGACAAAGCAAGCAGCAGTAGTCAATAAAGGAAGGATACAACCAGCATATTTGCCTAGAATTACCAGCCAGCAAGGACTAAGGGATGCCAGCAGACATGTTTCCACTGCAAGTGCATGGCAGAAGTTCTGGCTCTTATTTAAAAAGTGAAAGTAATTTTGCATTTTGTGAGAAATCAACAGTCAACCTCTAAATTCTAAAATAAAGAATAATGCCTCGTTGTCTCCTTTTGGTAAACAGCTCATCCTTCCTTCTAACATTATTTCTACATTTAAAAAAATGCCACAGAAGTAGGTATGGAAATCAAAGGATGGTTACCATGAATGACCTTCATTTTTAACTACAGCATTTTCGGTCTACTGACCAATGAAATACATCTTTAAAAATCTCAAGTCATAAAAACAACAATTTAAAAAGTGTTTTCCTTTTGCAGAAGACTGAGCACAGCACTTGACAAAATTAAGTTCTGTATCTGAAGTAATCCAGTTCTGGACAATTCAATAATATTACAATGTAGACTGTTGCATATTTTATGAGAATAGCCCTGCAGCACTGAAATAAAAAATTCTTATCTTCAGAAGTGGGTTTGCAAGAGAGGATTTAGCCTCAAACATGCAATCCATGTCAAAAGTTAGTTTTGAACACAAACATTCCCAAAATGTTTGATCCAACAAGCACACCACATTCTAAGTTCAAATTCTATTAAGGGCACAAAATTAGCTTTGAGATTAATTTTCAGGTCTCAGAGTTTAGCATGTATAGCACAATTTTCAGACACAGAAATACAGCCACAGTTTACACCATTTTGTATACTAAGCTTTCTGGACTGATGAGCACTCAAAATTCCAAATGTACAGACATTTTTGGAAGACACATCTGGTCTTTCTGAAAGAGATATGAAAATACTGAGACACAAAATAGTCTATTTCCTCATTTATTTTCTTATAACTCGGAAAACTAATAATAATGACTCAAGATTTAGTGCAGGCTGTTTGCCACTCAGAACTCCTTTCTGCAAGTCTAGCAATCAAGACATCTTCAAAACACAATGTAAAGCTCAGTTTAACAAGGGCAGAGTATTCTGTCAAAGATGCTGGTATATCTTCTGGGTGGTTCTGATTCTAGTCATTTGCTGTGAAGCATACTTGCACAGCTGACGTACCTCTAAAATGGCATGAGGTATGAGCTATCTCTGGCAAAGCAAATACTTTATGCAAATACAAGTGCTAAATGCTATCAGAGCACACTGGTGAGATACAAGTACCTGATGCTTGGATAATTAGTTTTCAATACAATTTAGCATTTATATTTTAGTAGATTACTTAGATTACTGTGTGTAATGTTTGGACTGTCCAGCTTCTTTGGATCAACGTATGTACGTTCATGTAGTTTCTGGATCAGAAATACTGAAGACCCTTTGGAATGCAGCCCATTTATCTCCAAATCAAGTAGGAATTAGAGTTGTTAATAGCGTGCACATACCTATAGCGACTTAGAGAGCATTCTAGAATTTCATTTGAGAAAAAGTTTACAGCATAAAGAAAGTGTATGAAAAAGCCCTTACCTGAATAGCAGCAAAGGCTAGTGCTGCCCAGATAACATACATCATGATCTCTTGTAGCTTCTTTACAACCAGAGCCTCACAACCCTGGAACAAGTAAACATCATTACATATCCAGCCACACAGGATAGGCAAGGAAGCCCCTATCCTCCCTAACAAATCTCTGAGTACAGAAAAATAATCTAAACAATAAGACCAACTTTCTTTTAAAGTCAGTATGGAAGGAAGAAAGTTTCCTTCCTTCTTCAGAAACCACGTTTATTACCCAGTACACGAAATACACCCACTATTTCTTACTCCTACTATAAAAACTTAGTTGCCAACAGGTGCACATGGCAACAGATCCATATTTTGTAGATCTTACCTCAGAATAAAGGTCCATTGGGCGGGTCAAACTGCCAGTACAATTGCTGAGGGCCGCTTTGCAACAGCTGAGGGGCACACTGTTATTTTTAGTTTGTTTGAACCAGACAGTATTCTCCCAGTCTGAGTAGTTATGGATCCCGCAACAGCGTAGCTGAAAGAGATACCAGTAAAGAGCCACTGGGTTTACCAGCAAAGTGAGATGAGACAGCAAGTCTAATTCCAAGAACAGCAACACATGAAGATTAGGATGCCTCTGCTAATTAACACAAATTATTTGACAATAAAGTTATTTTATCAAATTATAGACTGAATTGTTTGCAAAATTACTAGCAGCTTTAAATCATTTAAGATATATTCCTTACAGAAAAAAAGCTTAAAATTCCAGTTCTGGATGAGCATTTAACAACCCAGCTCATTGCCCTCATACCCTCCCCACAAGGCAAAAAGCTTTATTTTGAGCTCAAAATAGCTCCATCATTGCAGCTCTCTATGGATGCAAAACCCTATGTTTTTCTAGGCATAGTTCGAGTTAAACCACAGACCATTTTTCTCACAGAATAATTAATTCCAGAATTTAAGTTAGTTTTATACAGTCAGATGTTGCTGAAGAGAAAGCCTCCAGAATGCTCACACTTCAGTGGGCCTTCAAGTCTTCCTGTGTGCAGTACAGCCTCTAACAGAGGTAAAAGTCTAAGGGTTCAATTAGCTACTTGTTACCTTCAATTTTTCCTTTCATGAAGGAATCCTGGCAAGGTATTAATTAATAGTACCATTGATTTAAATGTGTTGAATATTTAAATATAAAAATACTAGACTTCATTGATGCAATTGTAAGAATGTTGAAAGCTCCTGAATATTGCCTTACTTTGATGGTTATTTTTGCTCCAAAAGAGCAAAACAGAAGTTTGTAACACTGAAAATTAGCTAGAATCAAGAATGATTGGGATGATTCTAGATAAAATTGTGCAGAAACAAGAGCATCCTGCAATGGGACATTGCAGAAAAATAAAGGGGAGACAAGTACTAAACATCTGGATTCAGACACTAATTATTGATAGCCTATTAGGTAGCAAAATACATCTCCATCAATGATTTCATAATTCTACTATCCGTAATAATTCAAACTAATTATTGACCAACCGTTTACTAGATTTGTCAAAAATCGGGGAAGAGATTTTATTGATGCTGTGCACCTTGTGCATTTCAGAGAAAAAAAAGGACTGAGAAGCTTCTACAAAACATTTCATGGGCCTGGCTGTCTCACCTGCCTCTGTACATAGTCAATAGCACGACTGGCTGCATCAGGATTCGTCCCGTTATACCCATTATAGACTTTCTGAATGCTGTGATCAACTTCATCCTCCACCTGTGAAGTATTAACAAAACATCCACATTAGCATGCTGACAGTAGTAGTAGAGGCCTAGATATTATAAACCAAAGTGAAACTGTTCTAATTTGGTAAGCAGAAATACCTTGCTCTCATTGATATTAGTATACTTTAAGAAAATTGTGCCTCCAAAGTTCTAAATCAATTTTTGCAAGAGATATTCCTAGCTTACAACTAACAGAAGAGACACACACAAGTTAAGTAACATCTGAGGCAAGATTCCAGACAGAGCAACTTTGAAATATGGCTCAGGAAGAAAGCTGCTTTTATTATGACAGGTACACCATGAAATTATGAGCTACTTGTAGGAATATAAACCCTCCCATTTCTTCCTTGCCCTCCAAAGTTCCAAAACATAAAGACACCACTGTGTAACCACTGAGGCTAACTGATTTGGTTTAGGACCCCAGTGAGTTATTGGTAACTCTTATCAGCTGCTTCTTCCGTTTGTGAAACACAGGTAAATTCTCAAAGTTTTGCCGACTCTTCTATCCAATGATGACCAAGCTCTGAGTTTTCCTCCCCTCCACTTCCTCAGAAATGGTACTGCCAGCACACTGTACATAGCAACAGCTACTAGAATAACTTCCAAAGCTATCGCGGATGAGTCAAGCTGCTAAAGATTCTGCCAAGTACCTGTGTTAGAAATGGATGCCACCCAAGAATCATCACCTCTCCCGCAAAAGATTATCGATAATGCTTCTGGAGGAAGTATTTCCTAGAGTCTTTCTAGAAAGAGGCTCCGCTAACCGTCAATTAAATGCACAGAAAGTTTTTTACAAGCTTGGTGTAGCTAAACATTAATACCAGAATAAGAAAAAGGAACATGACAATTGAGAGTTAATCACGTGCAGCAGGAATTGCTTGCAAGGAGCGTAATCCGAGGACTGAGTACTAAGTAGGCAGGCGTATTCTTCAGTAGACTTGTAAGTATCAATGTAGTATCAATGCTCGTTATCTTTATAAACAGATCTGTACCAACAGACATGATTCAAAGCTAATTCGGCCTGCAGAGGCACTTGTTTCAGACTAGCTTAAATCAATTGTTTAAAGATTTAACTAAACAAAAATCACTGAATTATAAATTAAATTAGTCACACAAAACAGACTAGTTTTTTATATAGGTTTTTAAATAATTTATTTGCATCCATGCTTGTAAAGCACTTGGCTTACAGTTAAAGTAGGACAGTACTACACCTGAAAGCCAGTGACATACAAGAGAACTTGATCTCCAGCTAACCTAAAAACGTTGGGGAAAAAAAGCAGGTGGGTGGCGGGGGGAAGGTAGGAAGGGAGAGACCAAGGGACTAACAAATTTTGCAGCACATCACTATATCACAATACGGCCTACACAAGCCTGACATAGTTCCAGTCTACAGACACCTTCAGAACAACACACACGGGTTGACTGAGATGTGTTGGAAAAGTTTTCAAGGTCAACTGTGATACTGTAATGCAAAAAGGGGTAATGCCACCTCAGTGAGGCAACATAGTATTAGACTCGGATACATTTCATACCAGCAGTTTTGACAACTACTGCCATAACTTCAATCCATCTTTTCATGTAAATTTATATAGATTACACTAAAGCAATTCTAACATGATTTCAGTCTTTTTTTCTTAAAATCCAGAAGGCTCATACATGACCACCTCTCGCACCCCCCCCCCACCACACAACAACCCCAAACACCACACCCACAATCCCCACACATGCCTAAAACTGAACAAAACAAAGTACAGCGCTGCTTCATTTTTCCTGGCAACAATATTCAGAAATCTAGGCTGACTTCAACTCCCAATTCACTGTTAATAAAACACATTTTTGACACTCCGGTTGCACATCAAAAGAGCAATTTAAGACACTAAATAATGTAACATAGTAGAAATTGGCATTTTTACTAAACACACACAAAAATGGAACTGTCTCTTTCCGAGGACTATAAGATTTAATTTTCAAATATAGGCTTTCACAAATGCCTTATGCTGGCATAAGGCCATGCTGCCACTAAAAACATGACCTTCCCAAGCTCTGCCCCTGCATTAGTGTTTGTGAAGCTGCACGGTAGGTAGCAAGACAAAAGGAGAGGTGACAGCAATGTGCAGCTGGGACTGACCCTATTTTGGACCAGTTCAAGTACATAACTTTACAGATGAGCTAGGCAGGAAAGACATATGCACCTCATTTTTAATCTGCTCTGAATGCAATTAGCTGGAAAAAAGCAACGTGCAAATAAGATCCATGGAGATGTCTGATTTTTTATAGGCCAAATGCAGCTATAGCAAAAGCCAGCAAAATTGTACAAGTTTGAAATTTCTTTTTCTTCAAGGTACATTGTTATATATCTATAATGTTATGTGGCATATTTCTAGAATGCATTTCACTGGCAGGAGTATAAATAAATAGGATCAGAAAAAAAACAACACAATTTTACTAAACAAATTGTAACTAAACTGTATATTATCATATTCAATCTGTTTGACTTGATTTATTACACAGCATCAGTTCTTAAATATCGGCAGCTCAAATTAACTCTCATCAGTTTTTCCTTAAAAATAGCCACTACCAGTTCTACAGATAAATACAAAAATAGTATAGTCTATCTTGTATTTTGGGCACAGTTTCATTGAATCATAGAATCCTTACAGTTGGAAAGAATCTTTAGAAATCATCTAGCCCAACGCCCCTGCACATGCAGGGTCACCTAGAGCACGTGGCACAGGACTGGATCCAAGCGGGTGTTGGAAATCTCCAGAGAAGGAGACGCCACAACCTCTCTGGGCAGCCTGTTCCAGTGCTCTGTCACCCTCACTGTTAAGAAATGTCCCCTTAAGTTCCTGTGTCATGTTTGGTGCTTCAGTTTATGCGTTTCCTCTAGCTCTATCAGTGGCCACCAGTGAAAAAGAGGCCAGCACCATCCTCCACACCCCTTCCCTTGAGGTATTTATATACACTGCTCAGGTCCCCTCTCAGCCTTCTCTTCTCCAGGCTGAACAGGTCCAGCTCTCTCAACCTCTCCTCACAGGGCAGATGTTCAGGTCCCTGATCATCCCTGTAGCCCTGTGCTGGACTCTCTCCAGTAGCTCAAGATCCTTCTTCTACTGGGGGGCCCAGAACAGGACACAGTACTCCAGATCTCCAGATGTGGCCTCACTAGTGCTGAGTAGAGTTTACCATAAAACATTTATCAAAATTGAGATATTACCTTTGCTCTGTAGATGTATCCAAGAACCACCACCACCACTTCAGTGATAAAAACCAAAAGCAGAATGATCACGAACTGTAAAACATAAGCCAGAGTATTGGTGAAAATACTTTCAGCTATCTAAATCCTAAAAGTCTCAACTGAGTCTCCGAGGCTCATTATGAAGCAAATTCTCAGGAAGGGTTGTAATTTAGTAAATAACAAAGCAAGCAATTAAGTTGACCAAAATGAGTCCAGAGTTAATTTCATTCAAGAAATTAAGAGTTCGTAGCACAGATAGGGGAGTGCTGACCATTAGGAATGAAGCACTGCACTAGACTGGTTTAATCAAGTGCTTCTTCCACGCTTCTTCCTATGAGATAAACCTCAGTGTTACATCAAAGAGGCTACCTGGACTGCCACTTCAGAGCACAAGGTGCATTAAGGGAATGTTTTGGTAGATTAAACCGACAGAGGCAGCAAGTTATGCACTTGCCACAATATATTTAAATGCATGGACACGTAAACCTAGCTGGCTCCTGGCCCACCCTTCCTTCCCTCAAATTTCGCCTTTTCATCCAGCACAGGCAATTTTAAAGTGGTATCAAGAAATCATGACATAGTTGTGAGGCATCACTTTTAATGAGCTCACACCTGTTAAAAAGAGATAAAAACTGAAGAGCCTTCCATTGCCAGAACCAGCTAACTTAGCACTGCTGCTCAAAAGAGAGAGGAAGAAAAAAAAAAAAAGACTGAAAACAAACAAGCAAACAAACACCCCACACCATAAGGGGAAAGAAAATAGTTATAAAACAAGATCAAAACCAACTTTAACCATACATTTTAGAAGTCAATTAAAAGGGAAAAGGGCAAAAATATGCACAGTAGACAAGCACAGGAACACCACAACTTACAGTAGCAAGTCCACAGCGACTTTCCCGAATCGTGGCACAGCACCCGATTAGTCCAATAATAAAGAGAAGCGTCCCCACAGCTATGATAACCACCGCTGGAATGAGCGTGTAGACATCTTCAAAGAAGTGATCATAGTCATCATATGTGATGAACACATAGGCTCCCACGTAGCACAGTATGCCTGCTGCTGCCTGCAATAAACACAGTTAACTTGGTAAGTTCTTTGAACACCAAACTCTCCCTTCCGTAAGACTATTTTGCAACAATTGTTTTATCAAAGTCTGTAAGTTCTCCTCAGAAGTTAGGTATGTTGAGATTGACACCTTTGCTGAGTTAAAGGGTATGTCCCTTAAGAACATCTTGAACCGAGCAGAGGCTAGCTAATTCCAACTTTCAAACTACATTTAATCTAGGCAGACTTGGTTTTCACTACACTATGGAAGTCCTTTCAGAGGCATGTTAGAACTGCAGGCAATCATGCTACAAACACTAAAATCTTGCTGCCTGTTCCTTCCCAAGACATCTCCCCCCTCAGCCTACAAGCTAAATCCTTCACACAGTATAGCAGTACAGCACAGTATCACACAGCATAGCACTTCAGAGTACAAGGCAGCATTGAGAACAAGATTCCAGCCCAAACAGCAAGCTAATGGCAACTGAAAATTTTGGAACATACACAGTTACTTTACTGCTGCTATTTATTTACTGATTCTTCCATTTTGCTATCTACCATACGTGATTCCCATATTAGCAGCATTTACATATGCATGCCAAGCTTTGACCTCAGCTAGGGAGGAAAACTACTGAAGACAGCCTTTTTGAAGTGTTCGTTAAAAGATGACCTTCTCTAAGGGGTCATTGCACAAAAACAGCCATCTTTTTTACATGAAGAAAATCACTTTATTAAGCTACTATTATTTAATAGCAAGTAAGTCCTGTAGGATAAATCTGCAAGACTAATGCCACTTCACAAATTTAAAAACTCTAAAAAAGGAGCATGTGCATCATTCCAAGGCACTTACCTCCCCCAAAATTGCTGTAGTCCCTACATACCAGTATCTTTATTAAAGCTGCACAGAACTAGTGAAGTACAGACAGCTGATGCTTGAGAAGCCAGCTAACTCAAGTACATTTGGAAATAAATTCCCTTACTTTTTTTTTTTAAAGCAAGTGTTGATAAAGTATTTTATAACTACCTTTCATTATGCCTGCTGCATAATGAAATAATCCTGTTATGCTTTAAATGTTTAATTTTCTCTTTAAATGAGGCATTTAATTATACTCAATTGATTTGCAATGACAGACTCATTTGAACCTTTCATGATACCGATACCTTTCTGGTATCAAGTCACACTGTTTTGCTACTCTACTCAGTAGCTGCAAACACTAAGCCGTGATCTGGGGAATCTCACCTTGCTCTAAAGGCTGCAGCTCCCCTATTACAATGCAGTCTGCACTCCAGATGCAGAAGTTCACTAACAAATTCTGCACGCCTCAGCTCTGACCTGCAGAGAAGGCTGCAAGCTGCCCTTCCTGCCCACTCAGAGCCCAGCAAATACCCTGTGTCCCCATAGTGAGAAGAGAAACACACACAAACACACCATGTTAGCACAAGCAGGTAGAGACTGGGACACACTACCACAGAATGAAAGAACCAATGAATAATTCAGGCTGAAAGACTCGGGAGATCACTTAGTCCAATTTCCTGTTCAAAGCAAGGTCAGTGCTGAGTTTAGACCAGGTTGCTCAGGGCTTTGTCCAGCTGGGTCTTTAAAAATCTTCAAGAATGGAGATTTCACAGCCCTCAGGGCAATTTGCTCAGTGTGACACAGAACAAAACAAGACAAAAAAATACTGGTACCTCCTACTCCAGCAGTTAGCTACTGGGTAATTTAACGCTGTACTGTTACTGCAACTCTCCTATAGAGCAACACTGCGTAATGGCTGCTAGAGTAATGCTTTAAACATGGAATAGCCTCTGCAGCACTGTGTTAGGGAACGCCGACTCAAAGAACAAGGCCAACTCCAAGGTGTCATCAGTTCTACATGGATTTGCACAATCTACTTCACCTCTGAAAATAAGAGGCTACTCCATAGAAACGTTAAAGCACCAAAGAGGCTCGTATGCATCTAATAAAAGGTGGTTTGTAGACACAAAAGTAGTGAAAAAATGAAATAAGGAAAAAGCGGAACATCTTCACCAAATTATGAAGTGAACAAGCTAGTAAATATATATACAGAGAGAGAGCGTGCGCACTACTTTGCGCAAGAGACATGCAGAAATGCTAATACAATTCTGGAAATCATGTCTTACCATGTTGGGAACAACATGGCAAAAATGCAGACAGTTCCTGTATCCAAAGTATAGTCAATGAACGACGCGATTATATTGACTGTTGCCTAGCAATGAAGCACGGGAATGGTAGGCTAGGGATGGTGACTCCCACTTCTAGAAATTGAAATGCTCTTCAGAAATGTCATTTTTTTGCAAGGTAGCAGGAGACAACAACCACTGCACCATTTTAGAGCCCATTAGTCCTCCCATGCTGTATTAATTGATGTTTAGAGGTTCTTTCCAAGAAAGATTTGGTTCATGCAAGCAGACATGAGATTAACAACTGCATGAGCAAGCACCTTTAAAGAAACATTTGGAAGAAGGAAAAAAGGCAGTTCAAAAAGCTTAAGCCAGCTGTAGATATTTATTTTCTTTCCTTATTTTGAGATGGATGCACTTCCTTGAAAATTCTGCTCTTATGGTATTAGGCCAGAGCTAAGCACAAGTTAGATACTTGAGCTAAAACAAAATAAAAAAGCACAGTGCTAAAGAAACGGGTATTCTGGATTAACTGGATTGGCTAGATTTTTCTTCAAAATTTTCCGGCTAAAGCAACTCATCCAATGCCTTGACTAAATCTTTTTCACACATTTCTTTAGGTTTACTCCTTTAGGAGTTGCAGACTGTAGTTTACAGAGTTTTTTTTTTTTTTCCCCCCCCTGTGTAGAGCACCACAGCATTTCAGCAACAGCTGTATGTATTAGTTTATCTATAAAATAGAAGACAAGCTTGCATTAGAAACATAAGGAAGTTGAAAGGTATTGCCTCTCCTTGATGAGGTGGCCTTATCCTTATCAATTAAGGCTACCCTTTTCTCAGAATCACTTGAGTAAATAATCTTTTTAAGAAAAAGCCTTGAAACAAGTACCTGCTGGAGCTTTCACACTTAATAAAGTTTAAAAAACATTAAGAAAGAAAATCCTCCCTTTCCCTTAAGTATTACAGTTTTGAAAAATTTTCAAAGAGGTACCTTCGCCTAGTATATAGAAGAACTGTGGGGAAAAAATAGCAACATAACTTCCATGTAAACTAACTAGGTAAATTCAAATGCCTTCACTCTCCCTTCCACACCACAATCATTTGTCAGCCTCCCCTAAACCAGCCAGGGAGACACTACGTCAGCAGTTTTGTTGAGATTAGGAAAGTGCTTCAGAAGCAATCCTTTTGCTCATCTGCTGACCATTTTCACTACATTTTGGGTGGAATCACAGCAGTTTTAGAGGGAATAAGCAGAGTCCTTTTGGACAAAACTAGGTCAGAAGCTGAATGCATTTAAGCATGCTAACTGTTAGCAGGTGTTCAGTCTGTGGGACCAGAGCAGACTGAGGTCCTTCCTTGGCACCCCCAGCACAGTGGCATCAACACCTGCTCCTCACAATACAAACCATTTTGCTCCACATCTGATGTTCGATGTATACACTTACTTACATAAATAAAGCTCAAGTATCAATATCGCAAGTGAAGGTTAAGAAAGTCTTACCTATATTAAGCTACCTACACTGAACAGTGTTGTCTCAGTTAAACACACATTTGATAAGTTTTAGTATAACGTGGACTTACTCCTGATATGATCTGTTGCAGCCCAAGAATAAAGTTTAATACATGCCTTTTAAAAATACTTAACAGACCTTCCAGCATTTACTTCTCAAAAACAGAACTAAAGAAATCAAAAACAGTATCACAAGACACAAGATCACAAAGAAAGCCAAAGTAATTCACATCAGGGTGCTTAGAATTGCAGAGTAAACAGCAGATCTGCAGAAATATGGATTCACTGAAGTTGAACACAAAGGCATTTGAACAAAAAGCTGCCATATTTACTGCCAGAAATTTTCCGATCATTAAAATGGAAACCAAATATATGAACTGCACACAGTTCAAATAAGTCTTTGATACACAGGACTTGAAAGAGGAATTCTCCAACTTCATCTGCTCAAGGCTCTGAATACAGATGACAGCGGCTCCTGAATTTGCGCCAGGTCACATGCATGCACCCAGGAGATGCCTGGTTGTTCAACATTCACACATCCCTCCACAGTTGTTTGCACCTCTCTTTAGGTTGGACACTATAAGTAGCACACTCATATTTTAGGACACAGTAACTTAAGGGAGGTTGCCAAAACGAGCACAGTCAACACACACTGTTTGTTGCAAAAGGCTTAAGCTCTTAGTCCTCCATTTCACCAGAGGAGGTCAGGAAAGCTTGAAAGCATTGTTTTAGTACGGCTATCTAAGTAATTAAAGGCATAAATAGGCAAGTAACTGGAGAGGGGAATATTGAACAGCTTATGCATGAAGTGCATGAGAACAGAAAAAGCACCCCTCTGACAGGTGATATTTGTGATATTTTTAACACAAGAAAATGCATTAAACATTTGGTTCTTAGAATAAATGAACAAGCTTCCCAACATCTTGGGCTAGGTCTCACACAGCCTCCTAGGCAAACATGTATTTTGCAGAAGTAAACACACCCCAAGATATACAGGGCTTCAGGTTTTCCAGACTTACCCTGAAACAGATAGCAGTCTGCAGATAAGCATTAAGAACTGTTTTTGTGTTTTAAATGTTCCTCACGTACAGTGATAGTTTAAATGTTCAAGCTCTTGTGGTCTAGGAAGATGAATGAAAAATGGAGCTTGAAACTGCTAGTTCTCTTGATCATTTAGCTACTAGCTGCGGACATGGCAACTTCATTTATACACTAATACTTTTTTTTTTTTAAAAAAAAAAAAAAAGCTACCCTACTACTCTTAATCCAAAAGAAAGCTGAAGATGACTCATACAGGGTATTTTTGGATGTACAAAGCCATGGAAGTCATACTATTTGAACCACTTGCCTGTCTAGTGGCTTTGCTCTGCTTCAGAGCAGAAATAGAACCCAAAACAAATTGTGATCCACCCCCTTCTAATCATGACAATGAAGCATATATAGCCCCTTAGAAACTGCATTTTATTCACTTATTTAAGTGTATAAACAAGTCAAAGTAGCAGCAAAGGACTGTATGCAAACAGAATATATTTTATATCTTCTGTCCAAGACATTAAAGTAATTTCACCTTTCTGGCAAGAACACTGACCACTGGGGCAAACATAACTTCCCTCTAATGCCAGCTTCACTCTTGATTGGAAGACTTCAGTAGTAACAGATACCATCCTAGGCATGAATATTTGTCATTCTATGACAACCCCAGCCTTGAAACAGATGTTTTACTAAAACGCACTACAGTACACTTAGACACACCATCTGTGTCATCTTTGAGTGAAAGAAGCAAAAAAAAATTGATTCTTTTTCTTGCCTTCCACACTAACAGCGCCACACTTTTTTCTGCCTAGTTTCTGTCCAAGGACCAACTTCTCAACCTCTGTATGGTTTTTCTTATGTTTATCTTCAAGTTTCCACGGCCTTTTATGTGAAAATATATTTTTCTAAACAGGCATACATTTTACAAGAAATTGATGAAGACATACAACTTTATCAGTTTCTTCCCTGAAAAAGAAATTACTTCCCTCTAATGAATGCCAGCACCTCAAAAATCTACTACTTTTCTTAAGGATAGAAAAGTAAGAACCACTGAGCTCAAAGCCTTTATGAGAGGAAGGCTAACAATTCTATTCAATTTTATAACCTGATTGAAAATATTGTACAGGCTTACAAAACAAAGCAGCAGGTTACTTAACTATAAGCTGTATTTTTATCTATACTTTCCACGTTCAGTTCTGTATCACCACGCATTAAAGAACTCTAAATCAATTGTTTTTGCAAGTGAAGCAAAAGGCTGCACTAAGCTTCCTCTGCATTTCATGTTACATGTAGGTGTCACTAATTGCAACAGGCAAGGCAGAGTGAATATTTTACATATATAATTTTCCTTTAAAAAAGGAGGAAGGATCTCAACAATATAACCATTCTTTTATACAAATTCTGCCATTGGGGTTGTAACTTGACCTGATGCTGCACTCTTTCCAGATTTCTTGCTCTGCACAAGAACAATGATTATTCCATTCAACCACACTGCTTGCCAGGTAAAGCAGTACTTAAAATTCCACATACTACTCATGGATACCACATTTAGCAGAGGAAGTTGTTCTTACTGCTGTTAAGAGGGGTGGGGGAAGCAGAAAACCTGATACTTATCAAAGCTTTAAAAATAATAGATTTATAATACCAAACAGCCCAGCAAAGAATCCCAAAAGATTGTTGTTCTCATGAATTGACGACTTAAAACTCATCCTGTACAGACAGATAATGCTACTACCATGTTACTTAAAAGGAAATCCAAGTCTTTACAAATCAGGGCTTGGCCCATGCTTGCTACCTGAGAATTTACATCCAAGCACAATAAGAAAACTGTTTAAGAGAGCTCTTGATAACACCAGGGCTTGAAATATATATATATATATTAATGCACTGGATTTTAAACAGTTAGACTTCCCCCAGAATAAATTCCTCACTTCACTGCCAGAGCACCAGAAGCGGAATATATACCTTTCACATCCAGAAATGACAGTCCTTCAAGGTTTCAATCAAGCAATCCCTAATGGGAAGCCTACTGGCTCACCTGTCAGTTTTAATTCATGAGCAACAAAGAACACTTGAGAATTTTCTCTAGTACTTCCCACTCCTTCAAAGTTCAGATCAGATAAAGAGAAGGCAGTTTGCAGTTAGGGTAAGAATTACAGAGAAAGGGGAGGGGATGAAGAAAAAAAGTTGTGGTTTTTTTTGTTTGTTTTTGTTTTTTTTTTTTAAAAAAGGAAGAGGGGTTGATGAGAAAACTTGAATGAAAGAGACCTAGCCAAGACTTTTGCAAAGGAGACCAATCAGTATGATCCAGTATGACCACTGGCAAACTGGGCAGAGTTGGGTTTGTTAACATCAACAGTCATAGATGAAAGAGTGAGCAAAGCAAGCCAGATCTGCTCAATTCGTAAGATCTGAAAAGCAAACATTGCAACTGATTACATACAGCTGGCACAAAGTAACTACAACCCAAAGTACTATATTGGAAGAGAAGATAATATTATTTATCATGAACTAAGAGGGCTTGGGGGGATACAACTACGAACGCTCCTCTTGATGGCTGCTACTACAAATGGGGACAGCTTGCACTAGCCAGTCTTTAGCAGTATCCATTACACCAGCCTTTGTTCTTCTCTGTGCAACAATTTGGAGCAATAGAAAGAACCTGCCATTGCCAGCTTGCTCATTCTGTATTAGTTTTATTTGCACAGCCATGTCAGCTTCCCGATTTGTTAATCGCATGAACCACACCTAAACTAACAAAGCTTAGACACAGAAGCCACTTTCTTTCTGCTGGACTTTTCCAAAAAGTTTATCCATTGTCATACACCAATATCTTGCAATCTCCGTCAATTAAAAGAAATGGTAGAATATAGGCAATGTAAGAACGTAATGTACACTTAAACCTCAAGTAAATATCTCAGAGTACAGTATAACAAACTCCAAGTTAACAGCAGCAGCACTGTAAAGGTGCTATCAATGAAACTATCCACTGCCAAGGGAGAGAAATCAGTGCTCTTTGTAAGGAAATACAACAGCTTAAGCTTCTCCTTCTGTTCTTAAACACTTCAAAAAACAGAATTAGGTTGCATTTGATATTACTAAGGCTGATCTAAGAGGCCTAGCTGCTGCTTAAAGCGTAGCCCAGCGCTGAGCCCAGCTTCCTCTTGTTTCTGGTCCCTTCCTTGCACCAGCACTTGTGTCCATCCAATAAGCATTACATCAGAGTCACAAAGCTGAACAAGCCTAAGTTTTTGCCTTTGATTTAGGCCTAATTTTCCCCAGCACAGGGAATTAAAACTAGTCAACTGCAGGCTTTTGACACCACCAATGCCTGCCCAAGGTGAGCAGCAAAAACACAGCTGGTAATAACTCCAAATGAGGCTTCCTTGGCTGTGACACTTCAAATTACCGTGAAAATGGCAGAGATCAGCATCACAAAAGCTGAAAGACAAGCTAGATAAGAAAGTTCCAGCTTTCTTATCAAGACAACATTAGGTTCAGTCTATCAAAAGAAGATCTAATGGATAACAAGTACTCTTCTTCCCTAAACTCAGCTCTACATTAACATCCCACTAGGGAATTCAGGCCAAGCACTTAAAAAAAAGGTACGAAAGGAAAAATTTTAGATTAACAAGCTTTGCAGCTGAACACTTGACACCGCAAGTTTTCATAAGCTACATTTCACTACTGTGGACTATAACAAAACACACCTTTGTTTCTCCTTCAGGAAACAAAAATGAAAAAAATTCCCAACATCTCACATACATAAAAGTTTTGAGCTATCAAAGCACTCTGAACAGTCACATTATAATACAAGTATCAGATAAATGGTTTTAAGGGGGGCAAGGGGCTTCAATTTGCTTTTAGCAGGTACTCAGGCAGGGTTTTCAGTAACTACAGCAAACTCTTCTTGGGCTTAACTGTGGAAGCAACTTGTTATTACAGACCATGAAAACGATTATAATATATAGAATTTAAACATAATATTCTGTGGAAAATCTAAGTTTATAAAGGAAACTAAAGGAGCTTTCAAAGTTACCTGACAGGTACTTGTCTACTGTTGAAAGCCTCAATGGAAATCCGAACCTAAATATCAAAACTCCACCTACATATGTATGATAATCAAAACATTTACTTAATGGTTTGAAAGTAGCTATAGGTTAACATTTAGTACCAGTCTAGCTGACTATATATGTTTGGAACTGTGAACAAGTAAAACATGCTAGATCAGGAACTGAAATTCTTCCTTCTCTTCTGCTATTTAAAATAAGATTACTTACTTTTTGTGAAAAACTGTAACAAAAGGGAGCACATACATTCTTTCCTATTTCTACACAATAGCTTGTCAAAGAGAAGAAAAAAAATAGATTTATGTATTCCTCACGTTCAAAAAAAAAAGAAAAAAAAAGCCTTATTCCACATGCAGCTGACCAGCAATATGGTTGTTTCTGTGCAAGCAACCCAGTAGCCTTCCCGCCAAAAAGCTATCAAGAGAAGTTGATGACTTCTTACACTGGAGGCAACTTACAGAATACAAGATCAGGGACATTTTAATTAGACATGAAGCCTCTCTCATCACAAACCATCCATTTTAAATGGAGTCAAGTTTCTCTTGGGCCTAAGTAGTCACAAAACACCAGACTGAACACTACACAAAATAACTTCTATCTCTACCACTCTTTAAGCTGAATAATCACACAAACTTTTAATGCAAAGTTAAATTAAATGGGGCAGATAACAGACAATACCTCTTAGATACATAAACTGAAAGTTACCACTAAGCATTGGGGGCTGGAATGGGGTAAAACTCTAAAGAATGTGTTCACTTATGCAAACCAGTATCTAATTTATATCAGTAACAGGAAGGGGGGAGGGGAAGAAAGGGAAATTATTTAAATATGTCACTAAAAACACAACTAACAGCTGCATACCTAAACATAAACTTTTTTTTTTAATTGCAGGAGAGCCAACCAGTTGCCTTTTAAAGACCATTTGTAGTTATTTAAGGGGAGGGGGGGGAAAAAAAAAAAAAAAAAAAAGCTAACACAGCAGCAAACTTTATTATGTTAAAGTATGGCCAAACCAAAAGAATGGCAATACCAAAACGTCAATGTAATTAAATACCGTCTTAAAATCCAGTGATATAGACCTCAGTCAAAATTATCAAGCCAAATACGTCCATATTCACTGGTTTTTACTGCTCACCGCTGAACTCTCGGGTCTGAGACTTAAAATCCAAAGAGAGAGCAGGGACAGGCATTTTGACAAACAGTGATTTATCTTTAACGGGCATTTCTTTGTAAAGTTTTTTTTGTTTGTTTTTTGTAAAAAGTTGGAGCAAGGGCATGCACTTGTTATATCTCGTATGGCTGTTACTATCAGACACTCGTAGCTGCACATAGCGATGTTTATCGCTCTAGCAGCCTACCAGCCACGGCTCCGTTCCCAAGCCGAGCTCTTTGAACAGCTGGGAACACAGATCTTCTGTTCCGGGAGCCGGGATTAGGCGGCCGCAGCTCAATCCAGAAAAAGCAATCTTAAAATACACACCGCGCTCCTAATTCGGGTTCGATTCACCTCGGAGCCACATTGCTCCCACACGGCCAGGGCGCCAGCACTACAGGAAAGCGCAGCCCGCTGGCCCACCCGGGGAGAGTGGCTAGCAGGGACACGCCGCTCCTCGCGGCGAGGGAGCTTTTGTCTCGCTGCTTTAGCTGCGGCAGATTTAAGCAACGCGCAAATTCTGGCGTGCTTAACAGGAGAAAGGAAGCGGCGGTGCGGACACCGCCGCGTCCGCGCGGCGCCTCCGGGCCCCGCGGCGCCTCAGCGCGCGCCGGGCCGCAGCCTCCCGCCGGCCTCCCCGCTCCCGGGCTCACCCAGAAGATGAGGTTGAGGAAGACGAGCACGGTTTTGGACGAGGTGATGCCGCACTGCCCCATCGCTGCTGCCGCCGCCTCAGCCCCGGCACCGGCCGCGCGGCTCCGGCTCCGCCACCGCCTCCCGGCGCCGCCTCACGTGACACGCGCAAGCCCCGGCGCCGGCGCGGGGAGCCTAAGATGGCGGCGGCGCGGGTCACGTGGCGGCGGGGGGAGGAGGCACCTAAGATGGAGGACGGCTCCTCCTTAAAGGGGCCGCGCCGCCACCTGCGGAGTGCGGGGAAAGTTCGGCGGCTCCTCTCCTTCCCGTTCCTGAGGGGAAGAGCGAAGGGAGGAAGCGGCCGGTGCTTCTCCTGCCCCCCCAGAAGGTCCCTGCTGCCACAGCCACTATCGAGTAGACATTTCCATCGTGAAGAGAGAAAAAATAATAATAATAAAAATGGTTTAATCCCCACCGAGGCAGCTGCACCATGGCGAGCACTGCCTTTGGGAGAGCCCTGCCTGGCTGGGGAGCCAAACATGCCCAGTTACCTCGGGATTGGAGAGGGCCGCGGGTCGCACTCGGAGCCAGGGCCGGTTACGGCCACCCGCATACACCGCTCTCCTCGTGTATAAAGTGCTCCTAAGCATCGGCCAAGCGCAGGGGCCCTCTTGAAAACTGCCACTTCTCCCCTAGCTTCTCCGCCATCCTCCCTCAGCATCGGTGTTGTGGTTTATTTTCTCTTGCAACACGCAGCCTCCTCCACGCTGGTGCTCTCTGGGCAGCTTCACCGCCTCCTCAGGTCGCTCCTGTGCCTCTGGGCTGGAGGAGATACGTCCATGGCCGGAACGTGGCAGGGATCCATCTCGTACGGTGAGGGAAGGAGGGATCTGCTTCATGGCGCGCTGCGCGTTTTGCTCCTTCCTCCCATGCTTCAGGGAAGTCGCATCCAGCTCTGAGGTAGCATGGAGATGCTAAGGCTTTTTTCACCTTGCGTTGCGAGCCCTCACATGCCGATGGATGAAACTTCCCGGTCTTGCCACGGCAATGCCTGTCTCCGAAATGAATTTATAGACTCAAAAGGCAAGCTCAAATCTTGTGGCACCATTAAATGGTTTCGCAGCGAGTTCCTGGCATTTAGGGGGTGACAGTGGCTTGTAATTTCTGTTTTTGTAACGCATAGTCAGGCAACTCGTGCTTTATAGCTGACAATTCTGTGACATATAGTACTTTAAAAACACATTTATGTTAAACCACTATAAAAGCACTAAAGGTTGATGGAAGAAAAGTTTAAGATTAGTTTGATAGAAAAAAAAATGTAGGATTAATGATGACATTTAAAAATCCTTTCAAAGGTTTTAATACAGTGCTGCTCTGCAGTTTTCATGCTCAGATTACAAATACAGCAGTCTGCTCAGATTTTCTATATTTTCTGTATTTTCACAACACAGTACATATTTGGCAATGTATATGTAAGACTTGGTGTACAGTACGCACATTTCTGGTTTTGTTTTTTGGCATTTGATCTTGTTTGAAGACTGCGCTTGTAAAAGGATGCAAGAAAAAGCAGGATTTCATGCTTGGACAGGAGAAAAGTGCTGCTACATGACAGCCTCTGACAGGGTTGCAGTGTTACATGTGTAGGGAACTGAAAGAGGTTGGATTCACCAGGAGGATGGAGCACTGGAAAGAAGGGAGGAATTACTGACTTCAGTCAGTCTTCTGAGTGCGCTGAGGGGCTAACTTGGCTGGATTTGCTTTGCCTGAGGTGGCAAAGCCAAGCGCAAGGAGGAGGGTGATTGCCAAGTGTAGCTTGAGGTATGTCCCCTGTGGAAAAGCAAATGCAATCATGGATGGCCTTTTTTTTTTTTTGCCACATGGTGCTGCTGCTGTCATGGTGCAAAGCTGGCTGGTAGAAGGTGCCTGTGCAGGGTTTTTGTCAGGCTCTTGTGCAGTGATGTGTTCTTCGTTCTCTGCAGGATCCACACCAAACTTCTAGGCACCACCGTTCTCCACAGCTTCTATCCACAGGCCAGTTTGGACGAAGCGAGGGCCGGTGCTCACATCTCATACCAAGTGCGACATGCCCCACTCTGTGTCCTGTAGTTTGGAAGATGCCACCAGAAGCAAAAAACTGCTCCGTCTGCCTACACGGGAATGGTTGGCAGGGTCTTCTAGCTCCCTGTTGGCACAGGTAGAGGAGGAGGAGGAGGGACAACTTGCTGAACTAAGCGTAGCCAGTGCAGTTCCCAGGAGAGCAAAGTGCGCTGGAGACAGGTTGCAACAAGCGTTTTGCCAACTGTTTGCAGTTTCAATAGCTGGCTCCAAGGAATTGGACTGAACTGTCGCCAGCGTAGCTTAGCTTGCTTAGATCTTCTCCCTCTTCTTGATGTGGATGGATAGTTGTGATGTGTTTTTTGTCTTTAATCCAGTTAAGCCTTCTTTAAATTCTTCATGCTCATTAAACATTTCACAACATCCAGCTTGTGACTGCTGTCATGGCAGCATTTTCAGATAGCCCTGTGATGCCCTTAAGTGGAATTAAGCCCAGTTCAGCTCTCCTTATATATAAGCAGTTGGAGTTAAATTCTGTGGGTACAGTGCACTGTGAAGATTAAAAATCATTCATATTGATAAACCTGGGAACCAGCAATGTAGTAAATGTACTAAAAATGAGCTAACTATGTGAAAGAGTTAGGTATTATGGAATAATCTTATGTTTTTCATTATCTTCTGAGGAAGTAATTAGAAGTTTCTTCAATACATTGAATTATATAAGAGCCTGGAAATGTCCGTGAAGGTTGAGGGATGCACAGTGAAAAGGCCTCATTGCTTGACACAAACATTTTCCTAATCAAGGTTTTTAGTCATTATATGGAATCGGGGTTAGCAGGAGATAACAACATCCTTCTGCGGATGCCCAGTGCCTTGTGAGCCGGTGAGCAGAGATGGAGACAGGTTCTGTCAGTGTTGAGTGGGGTGGGCAGCAATGCATTTGGTGTTCCATGTTTTCTAGAACAGGAGAAATCTCTTACCTCTTAGTCCCCTCCCTTCTGATTTGCGGGAGCCCAGGGCCACCAGTCAAGACTTGCAATACATTAATTGCCCTTCCCTGGTAGCGAAGGATCTCGCAGGAGTCACTCCTTGCGTTTCTTCCCTTTTTGATGGACTTGCACACTGTCTGGTTTATTGCCACAGAAGTCGTGTAGACGGAACCAGGAACATCCTTCACGACAAAGGGGAAACAAAAAAGCTGAGATTAGTTTATTGGCTTTTCCTCATATGGTCTCGTCATCTGAATTAAGCTATATCAAATGCAGTTTTCAATAATGAAACAGACAAAAAATGTATACACAAATGCAGTGGATTTAAATAAAACTTACATAAAATAACTAGGTAATAAAATAATACTCCCTTATTCAGATACATTGCATGGCATGAAGGATGTCTGCATGCTCTAATTTGGTTTATTCTAACATGTTTTTAATACTAGCCATTGCATTTTGTAGCATTATTTTGAAGAAAGCTCTTTCGGAATTGAGTAGTACCACAGAAATCAGAGTTTCAAGATAAACTGTTGGCCAGAATCAGAATCCCTTCTGCTTATACACCCAAGAAATGAATATAATAGTCCAAAAAAAAAACAAAATATGAAAGGATTTCATTTAGAAATGTGTCACTGATACTGGCAGCTTTTTTCAGAAGTACCTTAACGTTGTGTTTAATAAGGAGCAGGTGCAGGTTGGCCTCAAGGTCTGCTTTGACACTGGAGAGCTGCTGAATGGATCCATGTGGGACGAGCTCGTGCTACAAGGGAAGCAGAGGGAGGAATCACAGTCCTGCCCATCCTGGGGTTTGCATGGGCAAACTGCACTAACGGCACGTGGCACCATGTCCCTCTCGCTCCCCCGTCACCCTGTGTCTCCCCGTGTGGTGCTGTTTGACGTGAGGCGCTGCCTTGGAGCCAGCTCCACGCACGGAGCTGGGAGCGCCTAAGCAGGGAGCCGGGCAGGCCTGGGTAACCATGGAGACAGGAGCAGGGAGCGCGTTATGGAAAAACGTAACTCAAGGCGGGAAAAGAAAGTTGGATTGTAACTTGGTTATTCCCCCGGCTGTTCACTGATGGTCCCCGAGACAACCAGCACCGACTGCCTGCCGGGGCGGGTGGCCCGTGGGCAGCCGGGCTGCTGCTCCGGCCTGGCTGCTCAGAGCGAAGCTCCTGCAGCTGCTTCTCCCAAAACGGAGGCTCCTGGAGAGCGTTTCACCTTCCCTAATAGCCGGGTTTGTCTACACGGTGTGAACTGGCTGCCCGAGCTGCTTCTGTGGCCAACCGAGAGCCAAAGGGTTGTCCATCCCCGCCTAAAGGAGGCCTCCAAGACAGGTGAAATGGCTCATGTCCTGCAGGGAGCTGAGGACTGCTCGTCCTCTACATAAAAATTAAACTATAACCACAAACCAGCCGGGCTGCCTTCCCTCTGAAGCGCAGCCCTGCTGACCTGCTCTCTTGGTGCCATCTGTGGCTGCTGTTGGCTGCTCCAAGACTGGGCATCTGTGTTTGGACAGAGACCCTTTAACGCTGTTGTTTGCAGTTCACCAGTGATTTAACCCTGCTATTTGGGGAGGAAGGAGGGTCTTGCAGGCAGAGCACAAAGTCATAGCACAGAGTAGACATCACAGCTCCTGCTGCAGTCGTTGCTGCATTAATTCTTGTAAAAGTTGACTGTGGCTCAGTATCCATAAGGAACAACACAAAGAGCTCCTCTCAAGTCCTAGATCCAGCTAGAAAAAAGAAAACACCATAAAATGTTAAGTTTTATGTTGAGCCCACATTGATGTTTTAGTGCCTCTGTAATACTGTAGGCCATTTCTTCAGAGGAATAATTTATGTTCTCCAATATTATGTGTACTTTAGTGCTCACTTAATGACAAGCTAATATTTCAAACAAAATACAACTTCTGTAATGAGATACCTCGTTCCTGCCAGGATGTTATTAGGATACCTGCTACAGCGATCTAATGAGATTGACCTTCATTTCAAAACAAATTGCTCTCCTCCCGAAATTATTTTTAATGGTCTTCTTGATTTATGCAAGGGGACCTATAGCGATAGCCTTCTGTTGGGGGAATAAATGATTCCAATAATTATAAATTTTATCAAATTGACAAGTCATTTTCAAGTGCTACTCTATTTTTATTGTTGCACATACGCTGAGTCCAACATTATGAAAGTCCCTATTTTCTCTGCCTCTCCGCAAAGAGCAAAATAAACGAGTTTGGTTCATGGCGACTAGACGATAAAAACATTTAATTGCTGCCCTGTTTTTAGCAGCTCTGAGGCGTTCACCTTGCGGCGATTTGGGCTCCCTGGAGTGCTGTTTGCTGCCATCTCCCGGACATCTCTCCAAACGTCAAGGAGATCCAATCCGTGCTCTAATGTTCCCTTCCTCCTGGTATTAAAAACTGTTGTGCGCGTGATTGCTCATATTTATTTTTAATGATATGAATTCTTTTTTAAAAGATAATGAAGAGAAAAAATAGAAGTTTGCATGCTGGATATTTGTGCCGAGTGCCTTAACATTATTGATTAGCTGAAGCAGTCTGGCTGAAGCGTTTCAGAGGGAAGATGCTTAGAAGACGGGCACGGTTGGTGTTTATTAATAATAGATGCAAAGGCTATGCCATTCTGTAGTTATTTCAATCCGAAAAGCCCAAGGATCTTACCAGCATTATTTAATCCTCACCACATCCTTGGGAGGCATCTTTCATTGCATGGCATCAGTTTTATGGACTGAAGTCGTGGATCCGCGGTGTGGTGGCAGATTCTCAGGTTTTGCATGCGAGCTTCCAATTATAGGAGGAAAAAGAAAACGCTCAGTGGGTAAGAAAATGATACCAATGTGGATTTTCTTAGTGCAGCATATGCATCTGGCCATCTTTTTCCTCCCGGCTTTCTACAGATCCAGCCTACAAGCATGGTAGCAAATTCCTCTTCCAAAAAATCCCAACACCACTGAGTAAACAACTTGACTCAGGAAAGTGACATTAAGGGGCAGGAAGAGGGGAGCTGAATTTAAGAGGCAGGGCTTCCCGCCGTGGGGAACGCTGCCTTCCCTGCGCCGCTGTGCGTGTTCCCGTCACCAGCTCCCGCGCGCCCGTGTCGCCCGGGCAGGGATCTCTGCAGTGGGGAGGCCCCAGCGCTGCCTCTGCCCTGGCCCCGGGAGCCGCTCGAGCCCCCGTCCTCGCCGCTTGTGCCGAGACGCGGAGCAGCTCGCGGCCTCCTCCTCGTTTCGTGGGGTCCGTGGTTCCATTTTGCCAGCAGAGAGTGCTAAAGGCAAAGTGAGAACCCCAAGGAGGCCAGCTGATCTCCTCAGTAAATGCTGTTAATTGCATTTGCTTTGCAATTATAAAACCGAGAAAGTGGCCGATGCCTGTGCAGGGACTGTCACCACCTGTGAGTACTGGGCACGGAGCACCCTGGGCACGGACACAGCTGGATTGCAGTTCTCCTGCAAGTCAAGAGCAGGTAAAAATAGCGTAGGTCTCCAGCGTGGTACAGCACAGTTCCCCTGATTTCAGTATCGTGCTGGCTCATCTTAAGCCCTGTGTGATCGACTGGCAGCCATGTGTTTAACCCAGAAATCCTCCGGCTCCCAGCCAGCTCAGGCAATCCTCTCTCCAGCTGGGGATTTCTGACTCACCTACCTGAGCTTCCATTACACAGAGCAAAACGGGTCTCCCTTGCTCCAGCCACAAAGCATTTTTGGGGTAGGAAAGCCTGTGAACTCAACAAAAACACCACATATCTGATACAGTTTTACCTCCAGCAGCAGTCACACAAATGCTGCAGGAATAAGATACTGTTGCTAGGGCTGAGATTGGATTCCCCACAGGCCGAGGCTGTCTTGGAGGGGAGATTTACTGAAGGCTCCAGTACAGCTTCACCCTGGGGTTAGACTGGGCAGGGGCTGAGCTCCTCACTGCACCGGCCGTTGGGAAGAGCTCTCGTTCCCCCTCGGAAGGTTCATATTTGCATCTGCCTTTTGTTGTTGTTGCTGCTTTTGTTTTAACCTGCTTGGGAACATCTTTATAGTGACAGAGATGGCAAGTACCGTTGTAGGCTTTAAAAATATATATAAGCAATAGAGAGAGCGTGTGTTATACTGCTATTATTGATTGGTTTTGGTTAAAAAAAAAGGAACAATAAAATCCCGTACAACCAGAGGGCAAAGCCCTAATTCAGCAGGCCGGGCCTGCTGTGGCGGCTCTTGCAGGGAACATTCGGCATCCAGCTCGCGGCTCCCTGGCACCTCTGCACCAAGCGGGACGGGAAGAGCCCCGGAGGATCCCAGCTTGTTACAGGGATAAGGGAAGGCAGGAAGGAGGTGTCCTGAGATGGGCTGCTGGGATCCGTCTCCTTTGGGAACCTCCCGCAGAGCTCAGTGGGATTTAGACTTAGGCTTCCCATTCCTGACGAGATTTTGGTGGACGCCCCCACCCAAAAAGAGACCCGTAACGCATCAACCCCGTTGATGCGCGGGAAGCGCCTTCCCCAGGGACGCGTGGCGCCCCGGAGCCGGCCGGGCGGCATCGCGGCGTTGTGTGCGGTTACTGCCTCCTGCGCGGGCCTGCTTGGGCCGACAGCAAGGCCTGTTCTGCGCAAGGGCAGCTCGTTTGGGCTTAGGACTCTTGGGAGAGAGGACGAAGTGCAGCCGAGGATAGAATTAGGTCATAACTTTAGGCTGCCAAGATTTCCCTCTTGCTTTTGTTTGCTGCTTTTGCAAGGCAGGGGCTCACATTCAACCCTGCTGGAAAGAATAATCTTTTGTCTGCGCTCACTGGATCGAAGGCACTCACTGGATCCAAGTACAAAGAAATACATTGACGTGGGGAAAAATTAATTTTCTACATTTCTAAAACATAAATAGTCATTCCAAGCCAGTGGAAGTGTTTAACCAAAGCAGTTGGGAGTCTCGGGAAGATGCCTAAAATGCAGCGCGCCAGCCGAGCACTTCCAAGCCAAAGTCCGACTTGGGGCAGGAGCAGCTGTGGGATCCGGGATGATGAGCTGGGTAAGAAGGGCCCCTTTTCAGACCCAGGAGAAGACCCGGCTGAGCGCAGCGCACAGAGCGTCCTGAGCTCACTGGTCTGGAGAGGAGCTCCTACATCCTTGGGCCATTCACAGCGAATAAGCGCATTGAAAGGAGAAACTAATGTGTAATCACACCCGTCCTGCGGCGCTTCGGGCAGTGCGAGAAGGAGTTATCCTCAAACCACGTCAGTACCTGCAGAAGGAGCGGCCAGCAGAGCCCTCCTGGGAATCAAGCCTACGAGTGAAGAACTCGGGAGGGATCTTCACCAATGAACTCGTGGCTGTTATGCAGGTGGAATCTTTTGCTATTACGTTATATCCACTTGGAAATCGCTAAGGACTTGGAGCACTTACCTGACTATATCCAGGATAAGGCACGCTTTCCATACATAGCTAAAACAAATTGCTCTTCCTGCCTTTCCAGGAGACAGCGTAAATCCAGAGCCACGCCGCTGGCTTATTTTGGCAATTTGGAGATGTAAGAAATATTGCAATCAGATGTTTCCGATTTAATTCAATCCTTCATTAAGTTGATCTCCCTTTTAATTCAATCTCAGCCTCAGAGACTAAATCATTTGCATTAAAAATAGCACAATGTCCACCCTTTCTTTTAATCACTGTGGATTGCTTGAGGCAGGTATTAACGGGTAATCTGATTACTGGCTACACAGTGAGTTGACATTTAATTAATAACTAAGGGGAAAAAAATTAGAACTTCAGAAAATTATCAAAGGAGCAAAGAAACCAACCCCTATAAAAGACACGCGGCGTTAAACAGAACGTGAAGGGAGTCGTGCGGGCTGTGGCTCGCGGCTGGCACGGTCCTCCCGTGGGCTCGCCGCGGGTGACGCCGCCGCCACGTGTTTCGGTTGCGGGGGATTAGCAGCAGACCTGCGGGAGGAAGGAGGTGTTGGGGACATCCAGCGGCCCTTCCGTTCAGGCTTATTTACACTTCCTAATGGGATTTGTGTCAGGCGCTTGGTGGTGTCAACTGCTGCATCTCCCCTGAGCCCGGCCGCACTTCCAGCTGCGCGTGCGGGTGGACACCAAGGCGCAGGGGCCCTTCTGTGGGAAATGGCACCCTGTTGTCCGGTGTCTTGTGTGTGCGAGGGAGCTTCTTCGTCCAGCTGGCGGGGCCTCCGGGCACGGAGAGCTGCCGCCTCGAGGCTGTCGCCGGGGTCTTGCTTGGAGGGGCCTGTGCTGCCTCCCCGTTGTTTCCTCGCGAGGGCCGGCCTGGGAACGTGTCCGGGCGGGTGGTTCGGTGTCCGCTCTCTTCTCGCGCAGTCAGGCCTGGCCGGCCCGTGGCTCCCGGGAACACGTGGCGGGTTATTTCCCACCGCCTCCCTGGTGAATTTTAGGATTCCCAAAACACATCTCTGCGGCCCAGGAAGGTCTCAGTGGGGCAGTGCGGGAAGGGGACCGTGTGCCGAGCCTGCCCTGGCAGAGACGCGGAAGGTGACGGGAGCTGAGGGAGCTGCCGCTGCTGCCACGGGAAACAAGTCGTGTGGTTCATGCTGCAAAGGGGTCAGTGCTGGTCAGGCTCTGGGCCTTGGTTTTATGAAGCAGCGGATGGTTTTACAACAGTTTTAACTGGAGCCATAAAAAAAAGTGTCATGTGGTGTCCCACAGCACCGCTGATATCCCACTGCTGCTCCTCGCTTTAAGCCGAGGATAACCCTAATGTCTTGCGGTGGCTGCTTCAGCAGTAACTCCCACGCAGATGCTCATCCATGAGCTGCAGCAGTTAAGGTAGGCGAGCCTGGATGTTATTTGCAGGACTAAACTGGAGTAAGTTTGCCAGGAGACTTGCCTGGATCCGCAGCTCGTGGGACGTTCCTTTTCTTTGGTGGTTGAGCTGCTGGCCATCCATGGGGCAGGACACAAGCCCATCTCCGCGCCGCTCCTCCCACAGATGGGCCGGGAGCAGGGAGCCAGCCGCGGCCTTGCGGGCGGATGGGGCCGGCACCGCCGGCGCAGCGGGATGGCAGCGGCAGCACCAGGGCACCGCCGCGGGGCTGCAGGCCCAACATGGGCTTTGAGGATACGTTTCTCTGCAGAGCCGCGACTCCTCCATCCGCCAAAGGCTGAAAAATACCCTTGCTCATAATTGATTGGTCTCAGGAGATTTGTTGCAATCCAGGATATATCAGCCCGGTAGTAGCAAGGTGAGAGGGGAGGCCTAGGTCTGACAAATGACACAACGGTCCCTGTTTGGTGTTAACATCCGTGGCCTGTTCTGTGAATTCGTTAGGGCCATCTTGGGTTTATGGTCTCCTTGCGTAGCTTCCAGTATCAACACTGCAGTATTCGAGTATCTGTGCCTTTTTTACAGGCATCTTCTGGCTTCAGCTGCGTTCACGCCTGGCGCGAGCTCAAGCAAACCCCGACTAGAGACTTGCATGGACAAAACTCAGTCAGTTCCAAAGGGACCTGGGTTAAACAAGCGGTTACGGAGCCTTGCAAGGGTTCCTGCTGGCTTGGGATGGCTCCTCTCTCCACAGCAGGGCTTGGTGATTGCCACTCACAAACAGCCCAATCCAGCCCTTTAAACTGGCTCCATGGCACTCCATTAAAGCAGACTGGATTACTCTGGTAAGGCCAAGATCTCCCTGGCAGGCTGCTAAATGCGCTGTGTTTACTGATGTCCCTGGAGTCAGCTTTGGATTTATAAAAGGAGGAGGAAAGGAGCTTCGACTGCTTTTGGAAGGCTTCTGCTCAAGCAGAACGGCAGCGCTGCTCTGATGCCCGTGGGCTCATCTGGTGCACACCAATAAATTGGCATCTGCAGCCCCCGTCGCCACGTCCCAAAGCCGTGCGGAGGAGCGAGGTGCAGGAGCTCCGGCGTCGCGGCCGCCGCACGGGCCCGTCTGCGTCCCAGCCGCCTCCGTGAGGCTGCGCACGCCGAGGGAACGCGCGGGACGCGGGGAGCTCCGCCGCACGCGAGCGCCATCCCGTTTGCCGCAGCGTCGGGATGAACCGCTCGCCGTCGTTTATCCCTTCGCGGCAGCTCCCCGCAGCCCGGGGGAACCGCTGGCCCCTCGGCACCAGTGCGGACACGGAGCGCTCCCCGTTCCCGCCAGCGCGGCGGCCGGGACGCCCGGATCAGCTGCGCCCGCCGCAGCCCTTCCGCAGCCAGAGCCTCTCCGGGATGCGCCAGCCGGCGGCCAAGGCTCCTGATCGGCTCCGGGAGCGGCGCCTCAGGCTCCTGCGCCTGGCGGGAGAGGAAAGGAGGACACTGCGAATCGGACCTTCAGTGTAATAAAACTGGTTTATTTACACAGTAACATGAATGCCACGGAGTACACAGCAAAGTACCACAGCAAACCAGAGTGTCACTGCCCCGATCACGAGGGGAGGCTCGGAGCTTATATACTCGTTCATATAAAAATGTGTAAGTATCAATATGAAGCACCAGATAAAGCAACGCAACCGGGAATTCCAGATACAAATTACCCACAACAAATGGAGTTGAAATCAAAAACAAGCAAAAAAATCCCTTTTTTTTTTTTCCAAGAGATTTTAAAGAAATCCCATTTATAAAAGATCATCAGTTTTGGAATCCCTAATTTTAAAATAATTTTCCCCTTTTATCAAGAACAAGAACATATTCTTAAATGCTCAGCATAATTAAGATTTAAAAGAAAAAAACCCAAGGATTCCAACTGCAAAACCTTCCAACACCAACAAGCCAAAGGATAAAGAAACAGAGGTTTCAAGTTCTTTTGGAAGAGGTGCAATTTGTTTTATGAAACTACTACGTTCAACTTTACACAACCTTAAATATATATTATATATACAATATATAATATATATATTTTCAACAAAAGGGGGCAAAGAATAGTTTTGGGTTACAAAGCTTCATATACACACATAAATATATGCATATATATGAACATATATTTCTTCCATATAAAAAAAAACCCAACCTCTTCTAAATCCCTGAAATCTTCCCCTTGGATTTAAGGAAAAAGACAAAAATCTTCGGAGCCTGAAGTCCAACGCAGAAATGCCTTGCAACACGGCAAGGGAAAGGCCGCGCTCTGCCTGCTGCAGACCGGAGACCTTACGGGGATTTGACAGAAAAGGATTTTTTGCCTTTTCCTTCCTTGAAGTGTTTGGAACCCTCAAGGGATATCTCCACGGATGCAGGTTTGGGAGCAGCGCTATTACAGAGGCGTTTCCAATCCTGTCCTGCCCTTCTCGCACGTTATCCTGCTGCAGAACCAGTCACCACGTCCCTGCACGGCGCGAGCGCTCGGGCCGGGCCCTGTCCAGCTCGGGAGCCGGAGCAGCAGCAGAACCTCCACCAACTCGGGGAAAAAGGACGGCCCTGTCCCGAAGCAAATAATGCTTTCAAACTGCTTTCAAACTAGTTTCTGTTCGGGGAACCAGGGGAAGTGCATGATAAAGTCTGACGCACTTCCCACTGATAAATATTCCCTCAGAAAAAATGCGAATAAATAAAAAACAAGGCTATTTAATTCATAATTGCATATGGCTGTTGACTACTTAACTGTCTATTAACATTTTGTTAAAAATGAAAAAAAATCAATTAATTTGGGTGGGTCTTCTCAGCACAACAACTGAGAAATGGAGACATTTTCATTCAGCAGCAAACACTAATTTTACGTGCTGAACTATGGGACCTCGTGTACGAGGCTGCAGGATAAACTCTCTAATAGCTGACTGCCAACACCCACCTGGTTTATATGAACAGTATATCCTCTCCAACATGCTGGAATTCCTGTGTTAATCCATCAAGATGATCCATTCATGTCTTGTGGGTGCTTTTGGCACATGTGGAGCTTACAAGGTGCAAGGTGGAACATTGTGCAGCGCTCCCTGCCTTCTTGTCTGCAGGCCGGCAAGAGGATATTGCAGCCTGAGTTACAGATTTCACCACATGGGAAGTTTAAAGGGAGGCCATGCCTCATATCTGGCATTCCAGGGGCTCCAGAGTAAAATCCTGGACCCCCTTTATTCCTGAAGATTTCTGGGCAAATTTTCACTAGTAGATTCTCTTTACATTCACCTGGGTTATGCATAGACTGGATCAAATCTGAGGCTTGAAAGATAAATTGGAATTGGTGATTCACTGGTAAGACACACGGAGCAAAGGCGCCTCCCGACACGTCTCGGGAAGAGTTTTCCAGCGCTGCCGCGTCACAGGGCCGCGCTCGGGTCGCCCCCAGCCGCGCGCCTGGAGTGGATTGTCAGAGCAAAAGGCTTCGGGGATGCTGCCGCGGCCAGGCGAGAGCCACCAACTCCTGACCCGGGCCACCTCCCTTGGGCACGTTCCCTGCCACATCCGAAAGCCGCGTTGGGCCCGTTACGGGAAGCCAAGCTGGACTAGGTTCAGTTGTGCTAAGTTTGTGTAACTGAACCTGCGGAAACAAACGTTCTCGTGGGACAGGCGCCCTGGCCCCGCGCACCCACCACGGCAGGTCTCAGCAACAGCCCTCGCGTCGCCGCGCGGGCAGCGCCACTGCCGGGGCTGGGCCGGAGGAAAGCGATTCCCGACGACTGACCGGTTCCTTCTGGGTTCTTGACAAGGCACTAAACATTGTGAATCCAATCACTGTGCTCCCTCTGTAACAGCAGAGAGATTTTAATGGCTCTAAAAGGATCAGAAACCACTCGTAATTCTTCAAGCAGTTTTCCAGAAATTACTTTGCACTGGAAAAATCTGTAGAGTTCATGTTAAAAATATTTGAATGGCAGCTTTTATTAATAGAAAAATATATATTTACAGTCAATACTGTTATCTTAGATTTGCAGCTCTTCCTATTTCTCGAGCTCGGCTGAAAGTGCTACGCTCCTGAAAATCCCGAGTGTGCACCCGGAGTCGCCGCGCGCGGGCAGGCTCTGCTCCCGCGCGCAGCAGCCCAGGCGCAGGCACAGAGGGTTTTTTCCTTTTGCCTAGCAATTATGCTGTAGCATTCCCGGGGGTGTTTACATTCACTGTGCTGCGCACATTCTCGGGTGTTTATCCGGCACGACCTGCTGCCGGGATGGAGCACCATCGCGAGCACAGTTACCATCGCCGGCGAGGGGCAGGTCTGCAGAGCCAGCCCGGCGCCCCCAGCGCCAGCTCGGGCCAGGTTTTGTTCGACTTTGTTGACCATTCTTTTTTAAAGAAAACAAAAAAGCAAAACCACACGCGCACGCACACACAACACTACAAACTGCTAAAGTTTACCCAGTGCTGCACAAGAAGGAGATTGGTAGTGAACATCTATCCATGCTTGATTATACTGCAGAGCTAAAATGAGTACTGGTTCATCACAAAAGCACAAACTGAAATTAGATAGTTAGAGATGCAAACGCTTTGGACCAGCTGCATTAAACACGAGGGGAGTCGAGCGCTGCGTGCAAGCGGTGCCGAGAGCCCAAACTCTGCCCGTGGCGGCTGCTCCGGCGCCACGCGGGCACCGCAGCGCCAGCCCAAGGCAGGGCACAGAGCAGCGGCGGCGGCAGCGCCCGCGGTGCCCGTGGGACGCGGCGTCACGGAGAAGCTCTCTCCTGCTGTAGTGGAAGTACCTCGACTACATACATTGCACTCGGACCTTCAACGCACTTGTTGTTTTTTGTTTTGTTCTTTAATCAATGCCAACATCCTAACCTTTTTTGCCAAAAGGAAAAAAAAAACACATATCACATTAAAATATATTATTCTTATCCTTGCCTGATCCTTCACTGATACAGGTGAATCAAACAACAGAATAATAATCAGAATTTCAAAACTCTCTAGAATGGTCTCAGAAACAGCCTATACTCTACTGCACAATCGATGTAGGCTTCTCCACAGTGTTCAGCTTAGCTCTGATAGATGCCAGAGAAGACTAATAGAGACATTTCACCCCCTCTGAGTGGATGGGGTGGATCCAGAGCTAGTTTTGCTGACCTCAAGCCTGCAGGACTGTTTGTTCAGTGTCCACGCATCCGGTCCAAGCATACATATGCTGTATAAAGTGGCTATTTGTTTCAAGGTTGAAGTGAATTGATTCCTCACAGTTTTAACAATTAAAATGAAACATCATTCCCCCCCCTCCCAAAAAAAAAAAAACCACACGGATATCTGCGTGTTTATGTGCCAGGAAGGTACAGGAAGGGGCTGCAGATCTAGCATCAGGTAAAGGCTGGTGCGTAAAGTGAACACTGTAATGTACAGCTTTAAAAAATACATACAAGAATTGCACATAGATCCATAGGAGAGAAGCACAGGCTCCTAACGAGGGCTGTCTGCTGTCCATCGCCCAGGTCAGAATATTCGGTGCCGCGTTTCCCCCCGTGTCCGAACTCCGCGTTCCCGGGGAAGCAAAGCCAAGAGCTCCGTGGGCTGCGCTGGTGAAAGCTCCGTCTCTTCAGTACTCAGTAACTCCTCTGCCAGCCCCAGGCCCTGTGTGCGGTGCTCCCCGAGCTATCCTGACAGAGCCCCATGCTTAGGCTGCTGCCTACTAGACACTGCAAAACCTGGTTACACAGAGGAGAGAAGCAGCCGAACGATGCCGCAGGAAACTGGATCCCGATTCCGTTCGGTGCAGCTGCCGAGCTGAACAGCTCCCTCGCTAGCTGGGAACCGCTGTGGTTGCCCCTTGCTTTCACCCTCGGAGACCTGCCCGGAGCACAGGAGTCTCCGTGCGGCCCGGCAGCGCCCAGTGCTCCTGCCCCTGCCCACGTGTGGCTGCGCCGTTTCCATCGCGCTTTGCGGACAGGAGAGAAGAGGTGGCGGCTGCTTCCCAACGCGCGACTGCCGCAGAGGGAACGTCCTTCTGCCCTCTTCAGAGGAGGCTCCAGAGCCTTCCGCGAGGGACGGGGGATTCCCACTGTCCACCCGGCGCTCCCTGCTCTCACGTAGAACGCAGCTATATCCACAGCACATCAGCCACCCGGCCTGGGAATACAGGGAAAGGGAAGACAGAAAGTGCATCCCGTGCTTTCTAATGCGCAGAACTTAAGCGAGGGATAACGGTCTGATTAAGGCAGGATCGCTGAAATCAAGGATCCACAGTTAGGATACGGGTAGGCAGTAAGAGGCAGAGAGGGGCGGGAGGACAGAGCACAGATCCTGCCTGCTGCCACGGCCACAGCCAGCAGAACGAGCGCGCTGCGGGGAAGACGGGAGGCCCAAAGCGTTGCAAGGACCCAAACCCCTCCGGATGAGGCCAGAAGAAAGGGGAATCCAGACCAGATAGGGGTGACTGACTAGGCGCAGAGCAAGATTCGCGTGGGATGCGGACTGAAAGCAATGGGGCTTTGTGGCCTGCACCGTGGTGGACCATCACTTCCCATTTAATGATTAATCCATCTCTGCTGATGGTCACTGCCATTGGCTGTCACCAATGCTACACACAGAAATGACAGAAACCATCCAGAAGAGGAGGGGAGTTTGTTCACTGCCACGAGAGGAATAGTGATATCTGTTAAGGTTTGCTCTCCTTACCAACCAGGTCACAAAATGTCTGATCCAAATGTAGTGTAAAACTAAGCCTGGCAGAAAGCAAAGTTTTGACCGCATCAGACACGGGATGCGATGTTTCCAATTAGAACCTGTTTGCTCGGGGTTGCTGGCTTTGAAATCTAGGCTTTTTTTTAAAAAAAAGAAAACAACACTTGTAGGAAGTGTGAGCCCGAGGGCAGGCTGGAGTGAGGGCTGGCGCAGGGGGAGGCTTCGTGAAAAGCAACAGGCTCTGCAAACTAGTGCTGCTGCTGCATGATCCGCACAACGCGGTGAAGCGAGTCGGTAGTGGCAAACGCCAGGTATTGACAACAGAGCCAGTCTTCGAGAGAAACTCCACAGTCCCTGTCCAAGGACTTCTCTGCAAACTTGATCATCAGCAGCGTCCGTTTGATGTCCAGCCAGTTCTGGAGCACGGCATCCCTTCGCGCTGGGTTGGACGAGGCGCGGAGCGCGTGGAACAAATCGTCGCGTGGACCCCACAGCAAACACTGAAGGATTCCCTTGGCTTCCGATATCAGGATCCTCTCTGAAGGGTTGGGATTCAGCAGGCAGCTGGCAAGTTGTTGGAGCCCTTGGGAATAGAGGGAACGGCAAGGGATCCTGGGGAGGTCAGCACGGGTGTACTCCTTCTCCTTCAGCTCAGGGTTCTCATCAAAGGGGTTGGGTAAGTGCAGCATTTCGTAGATGAGGATGCCAGTCTGGAACTCGTCACACTTCTTGTACTGCGTTGCTGTGATGATTTCCGGAGCCAGACGGGACTGATCCCGGAGGACCTCAGGATCCACCATATGACTCTTCTGCTTGGCCTGGGAGAAGTTGCTCACGATCAGCCTGGCTGGGCAGGCAGTGTTGGGATTGGGCTCCACAGACTCGGAGTTCAGAGCGCTGCCCCCTGGTCTGGAATGAACCAGCAGCAGGTTCTCCAGCCGCAGATCACAGTGTGTGATATGATAGGGTTTCAGGTGCTCCAGGCCCAGACACAGCTGGAGAAGGAGCAGACAGACCTGCCTCTCGTATAGATCCGGGCACTTTGCATGGCGGGGTGCAGATTCCCGCACGAAGTCGGCCACCGTCAAGTAGGGGACCTCCCGCGTGATGACCACGACGCGGCTGCGCTGCTTGCTCATGGTGCCCTGGCCGCTCGAGCTGTCTTTCTGCGAGGCCTCTGTGCTGGAAGGGGGCTCCCTGTTCTTCCGCTCGGGTTCCTCCTCCTCCTTCTGCCCTTCCTCCACCTCTGGAGCATCGTCATCCTCCCACGGGAGGAGGCGAACAGGCACCTCAGCAAGGAAATGGCCACAGTCCTGCTGGATGTTGAAGTTGATGGCCAGGCTCTGCCGGATGGATAAGCTGTGGTAATACTGCTGGGATTCCTTAGCTTTGCTCTTACAGATCTGAGGGAAGAAAAACACAACAGACACGGCGTAAGAATCCTTGATTTGTAAATTATATATCCCTTTTTTTTTATTACACACTTTCTTGGTGGGTATCCTCATTCTGGCACTGAACACCAATAATGAAAAAGCGTTCCTGAATGGACCTTGGAAAGCCACCTTAAGGCACGTGAACAGTTACTGTTGCACAGGAGCAACATCACGGCACTAAGTGCGAAGTAGAGCTTTCCCTGTTTGCCTGCTATAAAATGAAAACCACAGCCTACCCCAGGCAGGTCACAACTGCAGTGGGAGCAGCAGCTGGCGCTGGTAAGTTCAGAGCAAAGCTTACTGGGCGTTAACTTGTTTATCCAGCTCCTTCTCCATTCTTCTCTCGGGTTTCTGTGAAGCTTCAGTGGGACGCAGACCATCAACGTGAGATGCGAGGGGATCAGCGCGGACCATCGGACGGTGCCACCAAAAGATCCCGCCACAGAACCCCCACCGGCGCCACCAGGACACCTCGCTGGGCATGGAGGCTCCCGGCCGGAGCCACGTGGAGCGAACACCCGTCCCACCGCGGCGAGCGGAGCAGGCCAGCGCACCGGCTCCAGTGACAAAGGGAAGCTCATTAGAGCACAGCACCTTAATTGCCTTCCATCACCTGTCAGGAGCCTCAGTATGTGCTTGTATCTGCCCTACCTAGCTGCAGTTCATTTCTGTCCAGAAATATCTTGCTGCTGGCTAAATTAGCACCGTAATTATTGTCCTTAATCATTATTTACACTGCCACAACGACCCGCAGCGCTGCGCAGCCGCTGCTGCGGCGCTGTTCCGAGGCCCCGGCTCGCTCGAGCCCTTGCCCTGCAGACCGGGGCACGTCGCGCTCTGCGCGTTGGCCTGGCCGCGGGTCGCGGCGCCCGCTCCGCGCGCGCCCATCGGGCAGGGTTAACCCCGGCCACCCGCTGCTGTAACGAGCAAGAGCCTCAGCCGCGGAGCGAAGGCAGGAAGGCGCCTTCCTCAGATGCAGCTAGAGCCTTTTTTAGCTCACACCAAAGAAAAGGAGGGTCAGATTAATAAGGCGCAGGAGCCTAGCGAAAGTCAGCGCTAGTTCTACGCATCTCTACAGTCAAGGAGTTCAGCTCTTGGACTAGCCCTAAATATAAGCGCGAGGTGCCTTTTCTGTACACCTCTCCCTTTCTGCTTCTCCTCAGGAACTCAAGTGGGGCCAGCTATACATCGGCCTTTCACTAAAAGAAAAAAAAACTTCCTTTTTTACTTTTTTCTTAAAATATATCTTTTATGTGCTTACATAGTTAAGAACTATACAGTGTCATGGGAGATTCAGTCTTCAGGCAGGTAACGCGGTGCAGTCGGCCGCCCGCCTCTCCCTGACCCTGCTCCTGCTTCCACACTTCACGGGCATTTAAGCCTCCCCAAATACGATGTACACTGTAAAGCACCCGTTCATCGCTGCCATGCACAAATAAAACAAATTTGAAAAATATACTTTCTAGCCAATTTTACTTAAAAGAGGAGGATCTGTACTTCTTTGGGGAGTGCTGGCAGTGCCACCGTTAGACCACGGCTCCTGCCAATCAACATTTCCAAATGTATCTTACACTGTTACGGGGAAAGGGGATTACCAATGGAAAGTAGCACTGTCAAGACTTATGAATGCAAACAGAAAACAGCAAAAATACAATTATATATGAACTGAAAACATCAACCAACTGTCTTGGAAACTAAATTCCTCAGATTTAGTAAATACTTAATATTACACAAAAGTAAAAGAAACTAAACACTATCCTAGCCCTGTCACATGCATGAGCCTAGCAAGACTACTAAGCTCTTCTACTACTATTCTTCTACTACTAAGCTAAGCTAAGGTCCTCAAAGCGCTGTGCAGGTTGTAACTTTTGGTTATCATTGACCTTAGCCAGATCTGAATGGCAAACAGGAGGCAAAAGGCTGCAAGATTCTCTGCATGCCGCAGCAGCCACTCTGCAGCACAGCATAGGAAAATTAGAAAGATGAAATACTGAAAATGCTCCTAAAGAGCCTTCCTGAGAGGCAGGGAAAACACTCCAGTTTAACTTGTACCGCTATGGTGCCATCGGGTCTGCGCTTCCCTGCGGTAACTGTGGCTGAACGGGCGGCCCCGCCGCGTTCCGGCCCCGCGCCGCCGCGGAGGGGGGCTCCAGTGGTGCCTTCCCTTCCACTGTCACCGCTCCAGCTAAATGCTGTGCTACAGCTCCAGTATTACCAGGCAAGTCTCACATCTGTACAGCGTTAAAGCATTCTGTGACAGAAGATTTACGATGAATAATCGTAAGTTAAGGAACTCCCTTTAATTTACACTCTGCCAGTACTCGAGTCTGTATAAATTACAGTTCGGAATGATCCATGCAAACCAAAATTATATATTCCCCCAAGTAATGTGGGCTGCTTCATAGCGGAAATGTATTTATGCACGGAACCCAACTTGCACCTTATTTCCGCCCTTAGCCGTCGCTTGTGGAACACGCAGAGGATGAGGCTGAGCCCGGCGGAGCCACGTGCGGGACGGAGCGTTCGGAGCCGCTCCTCCCACCCGGGACGCTGCGACACGGGATCCCCGGCGCGGGAGGTGACACACGGGCCTTGCTCAGCCTCCTGCGCGGCTCACACAGAGGAGGAGCACGCTACAGGAAACGATGGCCGCTGCTCATCGTGACCGTGCGTCAAACGTTAACCACCCTGCTTTGATTCCTTCCGAGACTTCAGTGACCTAATCGAACACAGAAACCCAGGCTAGAAGAGTTCAAAAGTCAAGCTAACGCGCTGATAAGAGACGTGCAAAGACGCCGCTGCACACAGAGGACTCCCCAGGCCGCCTGCCAGCTGAAACGCTCTCCCAGCAGGAACACGCGGCCTGCGGAGCGCTTGCTCTGTCAAGCCCATTAAAACGTCTCCATCTGGTGAATGGAAGGCCTTTTGAAGTGCAAGAAAACGTATTTTCCCTTACCTATAAAACCCCCAAAAGCAGAGGATCAAGCTTGATCCTGGTTTCTAACTACAGTTCCAGGCAGCCTTTTTTTTTTTTTTCCTATGTATTTTAAAATCGGAGTTGTTTTTAAACTCCTGGAGCTGGGAGCAGGGGGCCGAGCAGAAGCGGCCGGCAAAGCGGATCCCAGCCCTGACAAGGGCCCTTCCAGCCAACGAGAATGTCCTGGAAGGGGGATCCCACAAGCGTCCTTCTGCATCTGCTCTCCTTCTCCTCATGTTCAATGCCAAGTCTCTTCCCACCACAAATTAAATCAATTGTCCTTCTCCTAACTGCTATTAAAAACTATCCATTTCCATTCTTTCAAATGTATTTTCACAATCAGGGGAAAAAAATGTAACTTTGCCCGCCTCCTCATTGCTTTCTTCCCAAAGGAACCAGCCCTCCTTTCCTTCTCCTTCCCTCCTACCCCTCCGCTCCCTGCCGCTCACTTCCAGCCGTCCCGCTGCAGAGGCCGGACGCAGCGTGTCCGCACGGCGCGGCACGGCACCGTTTCAACACGGCCCGACGAGCCCCACGAGCGGCTCCGCGGGGCTCGGGGCCACCGCTGGGTCAGCCCCGAACGCCCGGCAGGGACATCCTTCCCCCAGAGCTCTTTGGGAGCTCTTAAATGAGATTTTATTTCAGACCCATCTCTAATGAGATGACAAATGAGATGATGAAAGGGAGATACTGATTTCATCCCGGGTACAGAGCCATTAGGTGTTATCTGTGTAACAACAAAACCGAAACCGAAGACCAAAGTGCCATTATAGTTAAAATCAATACGAAAGCGACAGCATTAATAGAAACGCTTTCCACCCGTTTTTCTGTTGTTAGAGAGGATAACCAGTAAAGAAAACAGTCCTCTAACCCCATGAATGCGCAGCAGTGATGGCTTTTGGACATTCTTCCCACCTTTCCATGCTCCAGGTGAGCACGCACTGGTGGTAGTTAATCTCGTTTAACCATTATTCATCCTAAGCAATCATGCCTATTCCTGATTTTCTCTTTGTATTTTAGATTCCTGACGTATTTCTGCCTTGTTCAGTATGTGCAGGGGTTGCACTTGTCCAATCCCCGTTATGCTGGTTCTCACAACAGCTTTTATTTTAGCGTAACCTTTTCGCAACGCACTTGGCATGACTGATAGGATGCTGGTTCCAAGGGAGTGCAGGTCTGCGCTGTCCCAGCTCTCCCAATTACCGAGAAGATGCTACTGCACTTGTTAGCGAAGGAAAAATACCTCCGGGGCTGCAATTTTATGAAAACCCTTCTTGCAAGGCTACTTCTGGTTTTGCCTGTTACAAAAGCAATTTCCTAACCTTGACTGGGTTTATTGCTTTTGTTTCTAATGTGCGAGTCCAGGTAATTTGCACGTGGCTTCTTGAAGCTCCTTGCAAAGACACGCATTAGCAGACGAGGTGAGAATAAAGCAAGGCACATAATAAAACATTACGACTGGAACTGCACACCCTGTGAGCAGGGCTCTTCCTCTAATGGCCAAGCCCTAAAAAACAGGCTGTGCTCTACCTCGTCTTAACCCAGATTCACCCAGATTCATCAGATGACCTTCTGGTGACACCAGCCACACAAATGTTCATTCTTGTACTAATTCTTCCTTTCAGTAGATGTCAAACAGTTACAGCTTAATTTAGCTTTGCTTTGTATTTCTCCTTTTGGAGAGCTGACACTAACATGTAATTTTTGACTTAGAACTCAAAGACTCTTAACTTCTTTAGGGGAGGAGTGGGGGGATCACTGCTGTTGCCAACAAATACATAACAAACAATATTTTTTTCCCTTAGTGCATTATTTCAAACCAAATATTAAAGTTACCAGATTGACAAGGAGTTTGTTGTGAGCCAGCATTGCTTGGGCACTTCCACTAAACTCAAAGAGCTACTCAAAGGGAGACCGTGGCTCCATATACACTTTCAAAGTGTATTTATAAGGCTCCTTCTGTTACTTCCACTTGTTCAAAAGTAACAGAAATACTGTACTTTGGATTCAATAGAGACACCAGCAATTTTAATCCCACCATTTTTCCCATTCTGTTTTGGGGGTAAGGGGCTTTAAATGACAGAAATCCATAGCAGAGCTGTTGGAGGGGGATGAATATGTAATTTGACTCGCACGTTAGAGATCCGTAAGAGCAAGCCTGGTATATTTGTTAAATCTAAATTCACCGCATCTCAACACATTCCTCCTGAATTGGCCTGCCATTATAAGGCTATAAATATTAAAACTAAAAGATTTTGTAAAGGTCTGGTCCTGGACTGAGATCTTGTAATTCCAAGGTCAACTTGAGGGGCAAATGCTAAGGCAAAGTTGAAATTCAGTGAAATTTCGTTTAAGGAGAAATGAACAAATTACCAAACCCTAACAGATTAGAAAAAAAATACATCCATCAGTATATTAGCATAGAGAATGCAGTGAGAACATGCGCTAAAGAAACACACAGCTAAAGAGAACCCAACACAGCTGAAAGCATAATATGTGAGGTAAGTGAAAGAGAGAAAATGAAAAGACAACAGTAATCCCTTAAGATGGTCCTGCTTGACTTATAAATAAATCAGAGAGCATTTGTATTGAGAGTATATATGCCCGTATCACATTAACTGCGAGGGAGGTTATTTTCAAGAATAACTTTTCCTCTCATCACACCAGCACAACAGTCCCCGGTGACCTCCGGCTCGATGCTATTTTATGGATTCTTCACCAACTCTGGAGACCATCACCCCTATTACACCGCACTAAATTCTGCTAGTCGGTGAACTGATTTCCTGGAGAACATCTGTAAGTACAAAAGAAAAAGCGTGTATTTGTCCACGCTACTGAGTTGTTTTTCCTCTGCGCTGACTTTGTACAAGAGATCCCTGCTCTCCCCCTGAATACCAAGAAAATAACAGCGTGGGTCCTGCCTGGCAGGAGATACTTGGGGGGCACGTGCCACCCTGTGCAGAGAGAACCAGGTTAGACCTAACCCCGAACTCTGTGTATCGAAAGGCACCGCTTGGCTCCCAGGAGTGTCAGGCTTCAGGCTGAGGTGGCAGCGCCGTGACCATGTTCCCTCAGGGTTTGAATTACAGTTCACTGCAGCCAGCTCCCCTCCCTGCTGCGGCGCCCCGTGCAACGGAAGCGCACACCAAAGTGCGTTTCATCCACGGAGGTGTTTTACTCAGTATTTAACACACCTCGTCCCTCTGCTGAAGTGCTAACCAGTTGCAGTGCAGAAAATAAACAAACCAGCTGTCTAGAAGGCTATTTTTTCATCCTTACATAAAAGAGACTGAATAATGTCAGACTGTTGATTCTGCAACCAGAGCAGGCTGACGGATATAGAGTATTCATGATCTTATTCATGATCTGGTTCTCAGTTTTTGGTGCCAATGGACATTCTATCCACATTACATTGCAAATCCTTTCAAAAAAGAGGTCCTGGTTGGCTAATAAACAAATATAAATGCCAAAGAATATAGCTATGCCCACAGATCTGCTTAAAAAGCTATCTTTCCAATTTCAGGAGAATTGCTGTTTCACATCAGCTGCAACAATCTTACCTTTTAGGTATTTATTCCTTTTTCACAAACAGTCACATGGGAGTAATAACAGTATTTTGCACTTTTTTCTCCCTGAGAATGTCAAGGTGCCGTGGGAAGAGGCTCAGACAGGGCTCTCGTGCCCGGGCCGGGCAGGCAGGGATGGTCCCGGGCTGAACGCAGAGGGCAGAACTGCTCGTGGGCAGGCAGGAGGGCCGAGCGATGACGACCCCGGGCTCGCCGTGACACCTCCCTGTCACCCTCCTAGGTGAGCACCGAGAGCTGGACAGATCCTGGGGACAACAAGAGCTCCCCTCTGTGCGCCCCCAGTGACAGCACCCGGCGAGGGAGCTGCCAGCTGCTCATAAGCCCAACACCAGCAGCACATCCCGTGCAACTTATTTCTTGTATTAGCTAGCTGAAGAATAAAGTAGACAAAAAGCAATTGTTCTTTTTGTAAAAAGCAAGAAAGCCAACCGGTGTTGACAGGCTCCACTTTTTTATGTACAGCACACAAAGCAATGCTGGGCAGAGTGTTTGAAAGGTTGGTAATGATGCTGGTGAAAGTGTAAGGCTCTGTATGGGAACATGAAGATACATTCGGGTAGAATTTACATTGAAAATCCACAAACATGGAAAACTTGGAAATCTTCCCTAATTAAAAGAGTAATCATATAGGATAATCTGTATGTAGATTAAGTTTTGTCCCTGCATGTTTGCAAGCAGCTGCTGATGGGCTGGATGTTAAAAATACAGCTATATTTTCAATTTTTCATTAAAGACCATGGTAAAGTAATTGAGTTTAGTTCACTGTTTCAATGGTTTGAGACTTGCCAAAGGAAAAAAAAAAAAGAGGAAGTGCAAAGACCAGATACTAGTGCCACATGTGGTTTGTGAAAGAAAGAAAAGCCTGTGTCTGGGGATTGTGGCTTCTCACGCAGCATTGCCAGCAGCACGCACTTACATTTGTAGGTCCCATCCCAGTTTGGTATGTTGTGAATTAAACCTGTTGTTGCTAGGTTGTACTTTTGATGTCTAAGGCTACGTTTTTAGACCCCCCTTACCTTGACCGCGTAGTTGTTGAGAGGATCTTTTGCGTAAGAAGCCGGGTAGTAAACGGCATCGCCCGCCTCGCAGCACGGCTTGTCGCTGCTCAGCCTGAAGTCGGACCAGCTGTCCTCCCCGAAGCGCAGCTGGTCTTTCTGTCCGGCCATGAACAAGTCTTCACATTTCAGGGCCAGCTTCTTCAGTGAGTCGGTGTGAAGGTTTCGGATTTTACCTACCACCTCTTCTCGGTTCTCAATTCCTCGATAAAGTGCTTGCCTTTGCGGCTTCTGGACGCCCTTGCCCTGCTTAGTCTGAGAGAGGTGTCTCCCCGTGAGGGACTCCATGCTGTTGGAGCACCTGTCCTTAATACTGATAGTGGTTAGGCTGGAAACACTGTTAGTTGCTGAGGTGGTGGCTCTGGACTTGTCTGTAGGCCTGTCCAAGGAGTCTCCCGACTCGTTGTCCAGGACCTTGAGCTCCAAGCTGACCGACGAGCAGGCGCTGCTCGCTTCCCAGTTGGTGTCAATGTCATAGGTGGGATTGGCCACGATGCACAGGTTGTTCTCCAGAGCTTGCTTCTGGAGGTCTCTGGGAGTTGGCTCTGTGTTCGCTCTCAAAATGGTTTTCTTTGGCAGCGGCGGTGGCGTTGGCTGTAAGCTGCTCAGTATCTCCTGGTCAACCAGTCCTCCAAAGGCAATGGCATCATCCAAAGCTCCCTTTGGTTGCCTTGGCTGCTTTGGAGGTATCATGGCTGCTCTGGATTGGCCTGTGTAGTGAGAAAATAATAGTTAAAAACATTAGAGCAGTTTGCACACTGCCAATATGAGTAGCAGACACAAAGAAGTTTAAGCAGGCAGAAGAAAAAAGCTGACTAGGGCCTCCTGTTACTTGAAGAAAACCTGGAAGAACATCTAATCAGAAAGCAAAAGGATCAAATGAGCATCATGCACAGATTGCCACACAGAGCAAGTCTATTTGACTTGGGGCAACTCCTAGGCCTAGATTTTACAACCAGCTTCAGTCTTGCTGGTGTTTTACATCATACGGGATTAATGACAAGGAGTCATTAATCTGGCAAGCAGAAACCAAAAGTGAATGTTGACGCTCTGGCCGAATTCCTGTAACAGTCATTTCGTTGCGTTTCCCTCGATGCCCTCTCGAGTCCATTGCCCCAACGTCCTTCCTCGCTGCCTGCTGGAAGGGGCTGAAGCTGTGGGTGGATGCTGTTAAGCAGCTTGCTGTGCCATCCCTCAGAGAGGTGCATTTCTCTGGCAGGTGAAGTGATCTCTCCTTTATATATTCTAATACTTGGGTGAAAAGCACTGGGGATCACTTTGATTTGAAGGACGACGAGACTGGAAGTGTTATTTCAGAATGTAAAGCAGGACACTTGAGCCACAAATAATGTGTTTTAGATAGCTCAGCAGTCACATCAGGAAAAGACAAAATTGTATCAGTGCATTCATTAGCTGAAAACGTTACATCTGTGTTTGTGAAGTCACTGTTTTCAGTCAGAGAAGGATCATATTGTGAGATTGCCAATACAGAAACATTATCTTTTACCCTACAATTTCCAACACCCTTTGTCCGCCAGGCACAACTTTCTCAGGAACAATTTCCCTCGCTCACTTGCTGTGGGCACCTTTGCTGGGAGGATTCTGCTCGGGATGAGCCGACCTAGAGGCAGTCGGGAGGTTTCAAACGGCAGCTCTGCGACACGAGAGCCTGGGCTCTGGGCTGCGAGGCTCATTGCTCACAAACACGGGAAGATAAAAACATCCTGTCGTGTTTCAGATGGATTTTAGAGAGGACAATTATATTTTATAACTGCCTGAGTCCTTGGAAATAAAGAATAAATACACAATAATAGAGAGGGTAAAAAACAAAAACCAGACTATACAAATGAGCAACTAACTGCTCTTTGGGACAATTAAACAGTTGTTACTCATGACAATGAGATATTTTTCCATTCTTTTAAATTGAGAACTAACCCATTTTAAAAATGGGATATCTTTCCACTCAATAATCAACTGCTATTTTCAGAGAAATCATTTTACAAATTTTCCACGACTCCTGCGAGGGTCATTGACTATCATGTCAAAGTAGGAAGCCAATTTTGACAATTGCGACACAGCAAGCATGAAATGAACACTCTGTGTAATGGCAGCTGAGCAGCTTTGCTTAGAGGGGAACAGCAAGGAAAAAGACACTGTGACTATTAAGGTTGCTGTTAAAAAAACGTGTGTTGTGCTGAACCTCTGTAAAGTGAGGGCTGAACTGGAACACACAACCAAACTGTGGGGAACCTCAGATTCAAATTTGAATTTCATTACTTTGCTCCATAATTAATAATAAATGATTGTGCACTCTCTGCAAAGAAAAAAAAGATTGCTTATTGTACACTTTAAAATATGCCGCTACAGTTTTTATAAATAATACAGAATCCAAAGTCCTGTTGGTCAGGATGCACGGGCCCTGGAGCATTGGGTTAGGCTGCACGAAAAACCTCTTAATTCAAGGAGATCAAGGAAGCTGGTGGGTTTTTTATACCCACGAACAGAAACACATTGAATCTCGAGCTCCTAACAATCATTCCCTGGAGACGACATGGCAAATGAAAGTTATGCTTCTATGTTTTGTTTAAGCTCAAGAAAAGCCTTGCAGATGTTGAGGGAAGCCTGGAGAGCCCAATGCCTAAAATCTGAGTTTTGAGCAGGCAACTCTATTAGCTTGGTGCAGTGCACGGGCAGCGGCCTCCTCATCCTCACCCTTAGCACGGGCTGCCCAGGACTGCTCTTGTGGGCCACCTGTGTCTCCCATGAAATAAAAACATCAAGAGCTGGAAAGAGCAGAGCGTCCCTGTGCATCCCGCTCATGTTGCTTTCACAGTTGCTTCAGAAATGTGACACTTAGGGGACCCTCTGCTGGCTCCTCTCTGATCTTCCCCTCCCAGCGAGAGCCCTCGGCAGCAGCATCCGGCTGGGCGCCCTGCAGGTAGCTCCAACCTTCGGAACTCCACCAGCAAGGAGCGTGTGGCAGACACCAGGGCGGCCGTGAAAGGCACAAGTGACACTGGCATGGCAGAGCACAGCCCAACAGCACAGCCCCACGCACGCGGGAAGCGCGTTCCCTTTGCTTCTCCCTCAGCTTCCTGCCTCCTCCCCACACTCGCTGCTGTTTCTCTTGCCCAAGCCGTGACCCACGTGCCTGTCCCCTCTGGCACCGCTCTGCGTTGAAGGGCACGGGCCGTCCTGCCATTGCTGCCCTCTTCCCCGCGCGCAGAGGGAGCGGGGGCTTGGAGGAAGGCGCCTCATCGCGCGGCGTCGTGCCCACCCCGAGCGCCCGCAGTGCGAGAGGAGCAGCACGAAACCAAGGCGGACGAGGTGCCCAAGCAAGGCAGCAGCAGAAACCCGCTCCGAGAAAGGGAAGATTCGGAATCGCTTTCCTTGCTGATTCTCCGTTTCCCTTTGGCTTCACCCCGCCGAGCTCCGCGAGCCACACGAGGACAGGGGTTGTCCCTCACTGCAACCCAGGACTGCTGCTGGCTGTGGCTTTTAGAACCGCCACATGGAAACACAGTCTGAGGAGCTTTTAATAACCAGAAACGGTCCTTGCGGGCGCCTGGTGGGGGTGGCAGCGCCCGGGAATTTCGTGTAAATCTCCTACATAGTTACGTTTTCAAATAGTCTTCACGGAGCAAAGGGAGCTCATGTTACAGTGGAGTTTCTCCCCACATGAGCCAATTTTCCATACGGAACCCATCCATCCGGATAAAGCCTCTGAAAAGCTTCACGTCTGGACTGTCTGTATGGCCAGTCCTTAACCCTGTGCATTTCTTTCACGCTCACATTTCTTTCATCCTTCCAGCTCTGCTCTCCAAAAGAGGGCTGTGATGCTGCCGGCCCCACATTTTTTATATCATTGTCTTATAACAACAACAAAAAAATCTTTTAATTTTTTTCCTTCTCAAAAGCAGAGGAATGTTCTTCTACGCACAGGCTATGGCAGAGCCTTTGCTTCTTTTTTCTTGCCTATCAACTTCTCTCCCCATCTGCGTAACACTCTGAATTTCCTTACCTGCTACCATCGATTCACAGAAAGTAGAGAATTCAGCCTAAGCTTCGTTCCTGGAGGCCAATGAAAAGGAAAAATGGGCACAGTACTAGGCTACCACTTGCAAAGATTTTTGAAGTGGCTTCCAAACCATTCAAGGGCAGAAAGAAGTTAAATCTTTATATATGTATTAATAGTACACTGACAGCAGCTGCATAGAGAGCTTTAAGTATTTTTACAGTACAATAATATCATCCATTGAAGAACTTCACTACACTATTTAAATATTAATGCTTTAAGCCCCTAGACACCTTGCAGAACCACAAAACTCTAAATCAGCCTTAAAAAAAGCCTTTTATTTTTTCTAGGTAACTGATTTATCTTTGGACATTGCATTGCAACCTGTTTATATTAGCTGAAGAAACTATCAAATCGGACACCTTGAGCTCCAGTTTAATTCAGTTTTATATTCCATAAGCGTAGGCTTTTCTTAGAGTAATGACTTCAATAATTTCTGTTTAGAATTCATAATGCCGCTGTATATCTTTTTTTCTGCTCAGACCAGCAGCATGTGCTGTAAAAAAATGCCAGAACTGTGGAGAAAAAACCCCACTTGCTTAGGAGGGGAACCTGCCCTGGGGACTCGTCCGAGGCCTCCTTGCACCCTTCCTCAAACAGGGCTGCTCCTCAGGCACCAATTACTCTACAACACAGAACATAGATTAGTCCAAAACATCAATGGTAACAGGCTTCTTTATACACTTTCTCCCATCTCATTTTGCTTGTGGCATGGTAATTTAAGCTACATTCCCTTTCATTCTTAAAAACATGTTTCTAATTATATGTTACCATCTCTGACCCGAGCACGGAGCGCCTGTGGCAAGATGTCAATTAGAAAAACGAGCCAAAGTCTCCAGCACCCACAGCAGTGACTTGGCTATTATTTCCATTAACAACGTGCTCAGTTTTAGCGACCACTGCAGCACCACTAATCCCAAACCTCCTAGAGCAGGAATTTAGGTGAATGAACAGGATCCAGGAGGCTAAAGGGACTGATGCCTCTGCCCTTCTCTAGCTATTGTATCAGTTTGACAACAATTCCACATTTTGCATCACCAAGAAAAGCAAAAATTTCCAGCCCCTGCTGCACAAAGACCCTTCTCTGCCCTTGTTCTAGTATTTTTCCCCTGTTTATGTGGGCATTGATCATAATTTGCATTCTGCGTTTTTATTATGGACTAGATTCCAGAAAAAATTCCCTGTAGAAGTAATAGATCAATTATACTGATTTCTAATATCAGTACAAAACATATCCCTCCATAATAAACTCTCTCTGACTGATAAAAATCACTAACAAACCGTGAAAAAATAAATGAATAAAATATGTTCTAACCACTACAAAGGCATCCCGCATACCTCACAGCCACAATTTGGTAAATGCAATCCCTGTACTCCCCTACACTACCAAATTATTTAGGACAAAGAGTTTAATAACCATGATAGTTAATTATTCTTGCATTAGTAGTTTATATGTTTATCGTTAACCTAATGAATGAGGAAAAATCTGGTGCTAGCATGACAATGAATCCTACATAATAAAAAATGCAACATTTATTAACTACTATTCATGGTGCACCTCCTGTTTCTCACCAATAGCTTGAGACTGCACAAAGTAGCTCAGAACTGTATTAATATGGGTTGCAGGTACTGGATAATTGACAACGTCAGATGCAGCAGCTTGTCTGCCTCGGTGACCTGTCAGCTCTGCGCCCCGTTAAAGGTGCTCCCTGTGCGGTGGAAACGCGGGAGCTGCATCGGGCGGACGCGACAGTCGCTGCCCGTCAGCGCTGTCAGCGTCACCGGCCACGCTGCTGTTGCCTGGTTTGGGAGCTGGGCAGGCTGACGCTCGCTGCCCTGCTCGCCTTTCCTGCCTGCCACCCTCCTCCACGGCAGGTACTGCGATTTAGGACTCTCTCCAAGCTCAGAAATGAGTAAAAAATTACCAATGGTGGCTCTTTTTTCCCCTTTAAGTTAGGTTCAGGAAGACAGTTGTTAATAAAACCAGCTTTTCTTCCTTCCTTCCTTTTTTTTTTTCAAATATAGAAATGCCACCTGGAGCACGTTCACAATATCTTGTTTTATTTATAGTGATGCAAACTCATCACGTCAATTTGCCCAAGCAAATCCAGACAGAGGAAAATGGGTAAAGGAAAGCAGTTTAACAGCCAGCTCCATCGCCTCGTCACAAGCCACAGGGTTCACGTGAATTAACTTCTGTTAGCACAAGGGCACACCTTAAAGAAAAGGTATCCAGCCCCTACCATGGGCTGTTTCTTCTGCCCTATCATTGTGGTGGGAGCTCCTGTTTCCCATAAATCCCAAATGTTTTATATGTTATTTGATTCCCAAAGGAGAATCCCCTGATAAAGTACGTATTAGAACAGTGTTCTCCAAATAATCTTGTACATTAGGCCACAAATTGGTATGTTCCTATGATACAATTCCCAAACTGCTATACGAACTGTAGTATGCCTGCATAAAATACCTTTGATATCCTAGTACATGCATTCTTATGCCTCTAAAACAACTTGGAGGAATTTGTGAATAAGTTTATTATGCCGAGACAATATATTAGCAGACAATATATTAGACAATTGTAGCAGTAGAGACAATAATCCCATTCCAACAAAGTTGCTAGAGTTACATTATTGTAGACTATATGCAGAACTTGCTTAGTTTATAGATCCAGCATGGCTAGATCTACAGAGATCTTAGGAGGGCCAAAACTACATCGAAATTCCACATAGTTTCTTTAAAGTTTATTTTTTTAACGCTAGCATTACTCACACAGTAAGAACTTCTCTTCAGTGATAAAAATATCTACTTTGGGGTTAAGCAAGGGGAGATTCAATACAGAGCTACCTGTCTCAAAGAGAGATGGGTTCTTCAGTGGAAGAAGTGAAACATTCCTACACAGCTGCACAAGTCTAACAACTTACATTATTTATCATAGTTTATTACTAGAAATGTTCCCCTGTAAATCAGAAGCTATGTAAAGAAAGGTAACTGTAGATACAATTTCATTTGACAAAGCAGGAGTCAAATGTAATCTAATTTTATTATATATTCTCTTACTACCCTTTGTTTCAGCTGCGCACATCAATATTTATCAACTTTATAAAATATGTGATTTTGCTGCTTGCCTGATGTAAGATCTAAAACAGAAGTTACTCGGTGTCCCTACCTAGTCATCCCTTGATAGCTATCTGAATGAGAAAGCGGGGCTGCTTGAATAAACCAACAAAACGTTTGAATGGCAGCCAGAGAACTCGGCACCATTTAGGGTAGCACTGCTTTTAACAACAAGCAGCAAGCTTGCCAAGCCTGATTAAAGTCAGGCCTAAAAGTTAATTTAACTCTTTCGTATCTGAAATCCACTCTGGTGACAGCAAACCTGAAAGGAACCCAGTGATGAGGGAAAGTTTCTGAATAAAGCGCTAAGAGTTCAATTTTATATGGTTTTATGAAGGAGCTTTTACATACAGGAAGAGTATTGATAAAGTGATGTTTGATGGGCCTGATACTTTATCAGTACGTTTCCCACGAGTTTACTGCTATACGTTAAGCATGTCACATAATGCTCAAGGATCCTCTCTGAAGGAAGGAGAGATGTTGACGACCAGAAGCAGATCTACCTGCGGGCTGAAGCAGCTGCCACCTCTGGATGGAGAACGTGGGCAGACCACAGGCTAACCATGGGATAGAAGTTTAGTGGAACGGAATCGACTGCCTGGAATTCTAGCCTTTGTCCTTGCTGTTGCAAGGTCTTAGTAGATGTTAACGTCACTCTTGAGTAAGATGTTTTCCTTTGTGCTTTATAAACAATACCTCATTAATGTTTCATTAGCAGAACACAGTAATGAGTCAGCCACTAATTGACACTGAAGCAAAAATATTTAACAACATCACTAAATGTCTATGGAATGTATGCACCAGAGGGTTTAAAAATTTCATCCCTTGAACACGTATGGACATGCCTAAATCTTACCCTGGAGCCATCCCAATGCAATCTATTTTATTCTTGTCCAAATGCTACTTGTGCTGTGTGCTTAGAAGTCTGGTGCCTTATTGGAAAAGAGGAAGTCACGTATTCTTGAACTTAAATAAGTAAAATAGATTTTTTGTTCTAGAAAATCTGGTTGTAAGTATTCCTAAATTCCCAGTACTTCAGATCAAAAGGCTTTAGAAAATTACAGTGATAACACTGAAGCTACTAATTGGGAGGTGCTTGCTTGTCTTGCTCACTTGTCTTCCAGAGAAACCCTGCATACAGGTCTAGCTTGCTAATGAGAGAGAGGAGTTGAACAGACTTCAGGACATTCATATTTTAAACTTGTCTGAGGGAGGAAAAGTAACCTTCCAAATTAGGATAATAAATAGCTTATGGCCAAAAGACGACTACCAATATTTTAGAAATTATTATTGATACCACAAAATAAGCCCTATTTCTTAATGGAGTTCAGAAAAATACTGAAATCTAATTCTGCTTTAAAATTATATGACAATTTACTCTGCATTTTACATCTCTGTCAATGCTTGGAGAATGAGACAACAGAATTTTACTTCCTATAAATGGATGTTGAAAGGTTAGTCTTTAGGAACACACCTGATGAAAGCACGTTGAGCTGTCACGGACATGGTGCTTCACGGCCTCAGAAACGTATCCGAAGCCTGCTCCAACTCCAGTTCTCCTCCTGGAGGAGGCACTTACCTAAGTTGCTGTACGTAGCGCTGCAAGGGTTCCCGTCCGGAGAACTCGCAGCTTCCTCCTTGTCCTCCTCCGCGTGCAGCGCGCGGAGGGACGACACCGGGATGACGGAGGCGCTGCCGCCATTGTCCTGCTTCACGAACACGGCCCTGGGCACGCGAGGGGACAACTCCTCCACCGTCGTCTCATCGGGTACTTGACTGAAACACACAAAAGGAGATCGTCTGGACACCACGGCGGGGCACTCGAGCTTCCTGGCAAAATATGGGATGAGGAATAACACATCTTCAGTAAAGGGAGTGGATTAGGAGAGACCTAAGCTCCTTTCACCCTCCCGCCCTTTTTCTTTATAGTAACTTTCTAATCTATCTATCTTCCTTAGCAAGGTGAAATAGCTTTTGCCTGACAGAGTAGCAGCAGTTCCCACCTCTGCTGCCAAAGGGGTAACAAAACGTTTCCCAGCTGCGAGGCCCCGCACACGCAGGCGCAGGGACGCGGCCGGCCCCGCGCTGCGAGGGCAGCAGCAGAGGTTAACGAGCCTTCCCCTGCCATAACGAGCTTGCTTTAATCACAGGTGCCTGCGTGAAGCGAGCGGGGCTGTACCTCTTAGCAGATGCAGAAGGCTGCAATGATAGATTTCACACACTAGACTGATGAAGGGACCCTCTGGGAGACAGACCAGCAGTCCTTCTAGCCCAGGTTCCTATTTCTCATGTAAAATATTCCAGGATTAAAATCCAGCTGCTAACGCATTAGACCATTTATGCAGTTTTTTCCCATGCTTGCTCTTAACTACGAAGGTTTAATCAAATTGTGATGACGAATAGCACAGAGCTGTGAAAATCATCCAGTCAGTCACTTTCCATGGATGTATTTACTGCAATATGATTGAAAAATTATGCATGATATATCAAATAAAAGAGTAATATGTCCGGATTTATTAAAAGAAACCCTGTCCTATTGAAAACATAGCATCAATTACTAATATTCATGCCACGTGCTAAAGACAGACCAGAAGTATTTCTGTGCCTTTATGCTCTCTCGCTCACAGAAAGCAAGGTCTGCTGGAGGCCAAACCTCCTGAGGACACATCCCGACCGCCAGCTCTCAGTTTTCCTCTCTGCTGCAGTCGGCAGGAAGGATTTTAAACACACGTATTCCCAGAAAGGAGAGGGGGAAGGCGCTGCCTTCAACACACGCCCGCAGCAGCTCAGGTGGTTCATTGGGGTGGTTAAGGTGTTTCTACGTTCGGAGCGGAGCGATACCCCGCGTTCCAGCGACGCCAACCCGGGTCCGAAGCACGCGGCTACCGGCCACCCCGCGCCACAGCCACGCTCACCGCGCTGCCGGCCACAGCGGCAGGGAAACAGCCGCTTGCTCCTCGTGCCGCGCGACGGAGCGCGCGCTGTAAATACAGCCCCGTTAAGGAGTTAACCAGGGATAACTGCCGAGTAAAGCAGCCGTTAAAACTAAAGCAGTAAAAAAGGCTCTTAAGGCAGTAAGAGACTATTGCAAAGCCTTGTGGTTGCTGTAGATCACGGGCATACCTGCGTTCCTCAGCAAGGATGCCTTCTTTGCAAAGGAAATGGTCTCCAAGGGCTTCCCAGGTGGGACGCTGCCGCGGCGCGGGAGCTCCCCCGCGGCGGGACGCCGGGGCGGCTCGCTCTCCACACCACGCACACGCCAACGCGCTCCCAGCCCTGAGGTCAGAAGCGTTTTGCCAAACAAAGTAACCCAAGAGCAAGGAGGAAAGAAGGGGGGGAAAAAAAACAAAACCCCATCGACTCACCCACTGCGCTCGCTCACACAATTCCCCATTAAAGGAAACTCTTGGAGGGCCTTCTTGATTCTTTTAATCATGTCTGGAGCCTCGGGCCAGCCATGGGTTCCGGCGGCGCTCTAAGTAGTGCGGGGTGAGTGGCGGGCGCCCTGCCGGCCTCCCCCTCCTGCACCTTGCTGTTTACCTTCCCGGCCCTGCCCGCGCCGGCCCTGCCTGCTTAACCCCTGCGCTGCCTCCGCGGGCCGGGGCCGGGCCCGAGCTGCGAGGGCGCCCGCAGGGCTCCACACCAAGAGGATGCCCCGAGCGGGCGTTCCGGGCGCGAGGAGGCGCGTTCCCAGCACCACCAGCATCGCCCACAGTGCAGCAGGAAGCCTGCCCTTGCTCCCTAGCCTTCGGGAGTGAATTTGCAAGTGCTTTTGCTCCGTGTGAGGGTCTAAGCGGTTAAAAACCTACCAGCTGCCTGGAGAAGCAGAGCGGCTGAGGAAGGAGCCACTGGCTGGGATCGGACTTGGTAAAACCTGGTTTTGTGGAAGTTTGCATCTCTGCGTTGCCTGCACGGGACACTGAAAGCCATTCCCTTATTTGGGATATGCCCAGATCTTTAGCCAGGGAGAGGCCGTGACGCCTGGAACGGGAGCTTCCCCCGGAGAGGCCGCTGCGAGCGGCGGGAAGGCATCGCCTCGGGAGGCCGAACCCCAGCGGCGACTCCGTCAGCGGAGGGAGCGGCCGGGCACGCACAGGCATCACGTGCGTTCTCCTAAGCAGCGACGGTTACGCAAAAACGTCTGCCATAAAAATAGCTGTGTGCCAGATAACAGCCCTGCGGATCCACGCGCCGCGGATCCACCCGGCACCGGAACCAGCTTCCTGCCGGGACAAGCAGCGGCCTTGCCCTCCTCGCCGAGGCCCGGAGAACGGCCGCAACACGGGATGCTTGCAGGAAGGGTCTCCGCGCGGAAAGCCTGTGGCACCTTCAGATATACTCAAAGGAAGCCCTCAGAGACCTCCTGTGGTTTTAAGCAAACAAAGTCCAACCTCACAGCGCTGGAGGAAAGGGCAGAGAGGTCACTGGATGGAGGGCGAGCAAAGGCCGCCCGGTGCCGGAGCCTGTGCGAGCGCTCGGGCGCTGCGTGTCCCCAGGGCTGAGCCCCGGAGGAGGCTGGGGACGGGGGCTGACCCGGCTTGTCGTGGGCCGGGACGCGCAGCCCGCACGTCACCGACCCTCCACAGCCCAGCCAGAAACTGCCGCCCGCGCGGGAAGCGAAACAACAGTTAAACTCACCGCCAACGGAGGGTCGAAAGCCACACGGAGAGTTTATTTCTAATTCTTCTTAGTTGGAATTTGGCTTCTTTCTGAAGCAAAGTTTATTTCTAATTCATCTTATTTGGAATGTGGCTTCTTTCTGAAGCAAAAGAATTCATACTCCTTTATTTTCTTATAACCCTGCATAATGCGATGTTTGTGTGGATAAAGGGTGTACGCCGGATAATCCTGTACAGACAACCCGCCAAGCTCTTTAGTGTCAGTGACACTTAGCAGCAGTGAATGCCACATATTAGCCACACATTTCATTTAAAAAGTTTTCTTTAGACATTTTAACTTTTCTGTCTCCCCATTCTACAGCCTGGAGGCAATGAGAAGATGCCTAGATGTATTACTCCTTACCTGCATTTCTAAAATAACAAATGATAAAATCCCTTCTAATTTGCTATTTAACACTTATCTTCTACAAATCCGCTTCACATAAAAGTTTACCTGCGCTTGTGTATTAAACATGCAAAATTTTTGCTTTCTGATAGTATAGAGATGTTCTTGGGAGAAATCTCACAGAAGTTTTCCATAGGTGAAATGCTAAGATAGGTGGCTAATGCCCTTACGAGCAAAAGAAGAGTCTTTAAACTGGGAAGGGCTTTGATTTAAACAGAGTATTATTTCCATTTAAAATATTTTGTTCTCTTTCTTTCTGATATAGCTATGGGATCCGCAGGATCTGGATCAATGATAATGAGAAAACACCTGCTCGTGATCCTTCCTTCCTGTCTCTGGTAAGACCCTGTTCAGCTCTGGTGCTCTGAACCTCCTCCGCAGCGTCGTCCTTCTCCACTGCCTATATATGGAAAGCAGATTCCTGACTCGGGTTCTTAAAATCACATTTGCCTCAGTGCAATTCAAAGCAAACAGCGTGAACAGACCGGGGTGACCGCGAGGCCACCAGACCCACAGAGAGCATCTGGGGGTCGTCGATACCCCCGAAACCCCTCAGGGCAGGGAGGAGCTGTGCAAGTCTTGGGCTACTCTCTGTTCTAACAGAGTCCCAGCTGTCACTGACATATATGTGAATTGTAAGAGTGGCAATTTGCCTGCGAAGAGCAAGCAGAGGTAAACTCTATTTGTACAAGACATAAGCCTAGCATTGGGGTAACTCCTGAAGGGTAGGAAGACATTTCCAAGCATCCTGATTCCCATGTACCCTGTTGAGAACAGAACCTGCTAAAGCACTCAGGGTATAACATACATACGTACATATTAATATAATAGCCTTAGCCCAAATTGCTGATGTACCATGTAAATACAATGGAGAAAATGATTTTTTTTTCCCCAAGAAACCCCCACACTTCTAAACCACTTTTTAAAATGTATACATATATGGCAGTATATGTTTTCACAAGGAAGCTACAGCATGAGGACAGAGCTGTGCTGCAGCCCCGGAAAAGGGAGCTCACCCCTATCTGGTACTAGCTCAGCTCCCCATCCTTTTGCCAAAGAGTTAACAAAATGCCCATTTTAGGAATTCGATTCCTAATCCCAACTGCAGATTTGAAGAAATGGTTTCTTATCTAAGCCAGAAGAGAATGAATACACAGACCTCACTACCTGAAGGAAGAGTTTCAGGAAACAGATACAATGCAACTTTATCTTTTGTTCATCCAAGTCTGGCCCAAAGAAGCAATAAAGGAAATTCATGAGTGTATGTATTCATGTAGCTATGATAGGGAACAATTTAGTTTAAAATGTAACTGAAATTGAAATGTGCCTGCTCATAAATCAGTTGCATCTTGATTTCGCAGGCACCACAGCCTCAAAGCAACACTAAAGGAGACTTTTAATTCAGCTCCGATGTAGTTTAGAGACGTAGAGAGGAAGACTCAGAAGGCTGCCCTGTAAATTCCTTTCAGGGAACACGTCTCAGTCTAAACACAGAGCTTCACCAACGATTGCTAAGTTAAGGAGAAGAAAAGTCCGTATTTTGTGAAGGTCCAGTAGGTGCAGCCTGAACCAGGGCGTAACAGGGACCTTGGAGGAATATAAAGACCCTTCTTTTCCCGCTTGGCACGGGCTCGGAAACGGGCCGTGCCACCTGCAACAGGCACAGAGGCTTCGGCCACAAGCGTTGTCACCTCACCTCTTCAGAGGTTGGCTTTAGCCAACGTGTGCATCGGGAAAAATGAGCTGCAGGTGCTCTGGCAGACAGATGTTCATCAGGTTACGGATACGACTCATTTTTAGAAAAAGAGGCTATTCTGCCTAAAAAGTCTTGGTAAAATCTTCGTTATTATAAATTCTGGTTTGTCATTTTCTTTGTAAAATTCCTTAGAAAGGGATTACAAAAGCATGAAATTTTAAACTGTAATGAATTTTAATTTTGGAACAGAGATAAAGTCAGATCCTACTTCGCTATTAGCTAGCTCTTTTTGAACTACCACATATGCATGCTGACACCAAACCTAAAGAAACTATCACCTGGATAAACACCATTCTCTGTAGCAGACACAGATACTTTCAGCCTCCCAAAGAACTGCGTAGTCTGCAAGTGCTTTTATAAAGGATAAACTGACCTTTCTAGGGATAACATGACCACAAAACAGAGTGGCAGGTATTTCGAGTTATCAATCTTTACCAGCTTTGCAATCCACTGCAAAGCAAGGAAATATTGTATTTTCATTTAACATGCTTTCAAGACCCCCAGTAATCTGACATTTCTTAAGCTTATCTGATTTTCCAGGTCATCAGCTTGGTTTTTCGGAGAGCTTACAGTTGTTGGTGTTCCCTCTTAGAAAAGTGTCATCTTCACTGATTGCTATCTTCATGTCTTCAGTTTTCCTCTAAGGTTCCTGCAAGCTTAACTGAAAATTCTAAACATCTTTTTGATGCACATATTTTGGCCTGAATTAACATAAACCTTTTACTAACAGCTAAGGAATTTCATCTGTTATGTCTCCTCCTTGGACAAAAATGGAAGTTGACAAGCCTGATTCTCACCTACTGGAATATTGAAAAAACATATTCAAAACCCTTAAACAAAAATAACCTTATTTTTGGCATTGCAAGGCTTCTCAGCGATGTAGTCTCCCTAGCAATACTCAAAGCAAAGAAAAAGAGCCCAAAAACTAAAGGTATCAAAAAGAACAACTGAAAGATCAAGATATAGATCATCCAGTCTCCTGACTAGCTCTTTCTCAATAACGGAGTGAATGTTCTTAAAAATTTGTAGAACGAATAGAGCAGTATTGTTAGAAAGAAAAAAATCCAGCTCTAACTCTTGAGAAATTCTGATTACAATTTTCACCAGTGAAAATTATTCTATGGTTTTAGCCACTATTACCACAACTTGCAGAAAAATGAGAAGTAAAAACGCTTTCTGGAATAAGACAGGAGACGACAACAGTTCCTTTCAATAGTAAAAGATGTTGTGTGGTACCACAAGACTATAAAACAGGGTGACCATCCCAAGGGTAGTTTAGGAACAAATGCTAACCATGATCATGGCCATTAGCCTGTCATGGCCCTTACCACTGAGATAAGCTGTTACTCCTTCCTCACCGCTTCCCTGCTGGAAAATGGGGTTCCTATAAAGGGACTCCTGAGAGAACAGCCTTCTCTGACGCTCTGAGGTGCTCTCTGAAGCTGCCTATTCCTCTCCATTCCCTCCAAGGAGGGTCCTCCCAAGAGCTGGTCCATGCGGGACGGCTCCGCGGTGCCCGCGGCCTTGTTCACCCAAGCCTGGAGCAGCGGAGACGCGCTGGGTTTCCAGAGACCGCCCTCCCCTTGTGTCCCGGGCAAGAACTCGGAGCACTCGGAGCAGCTCGGCGGACACGGCCTGCCCTGCAAAACGCCCCCAGCGCCACGGACGTGCCCAGCTCCCTCGCGCCGCCCCGGCAGCACGCTGGAAAACGGCGCGTTGGGAATAGCCACCGTTCCGAGGAGCTCGGAGACGACCAAGCACGTGGACTCCTGACAAGGGAGCAAGCAGACCTCTGAATCAAGACCTAACATGTTGCACTGCCACGGATTTCAGGGAGCAAAATAAATACATCTTGACCAAAAAAATTAGAAAAAAATCAAAGCAAAAATGATTTTAGCAAATTCTGTTTTTAAAAAAATGAAATTAGTTAATGAATTAAATTGCCAGGCAGAAACAGCAGTCAGCTCTGCTGAACCCCAATACCATTATGGGACAAAATATCGATCACCATAAAGGCCTTTCAAAACAGAGAGAGATTATTTTGTAAATAATGCACTTCAGTTACCATTTTTTGCACATAGTTCATTTTATGAGGGTCGCAGGGCTGCTTCATTCCAATGTGAACTTTGTTTGGGCACCTTGCGCTGCCGGTGCGCGAGATAGACTTAACACACCACATCCTGTGAGTCACTGTTCTTTCAGTTTCCGTTTTGCTATTAAATAGTGACTTTCTATTTTTGCAGAAGGATTCTTTAGTTTTTCTATAACCTAACAACACTTTCCTAAGGTAGAAATAGCATATCTGATGCAATATAACCTTGCTTTCGGAACGTTTTGAAGAACTTGTGACACAAACTCAAATACTGGGTATTGTTCCTAGTTATTTTTTGCAGAGGATCTTTGCTTAAGCAAAATAATGCTTTAAGATACCTAAAATAAATATATATTTTCAATCTCACATTTAATGCAATAATACTCCTTATTTTCCTCTCTTTTCTACAGTATATACAGGGCATTCAGGCACAGCTGAATGAGAATGAAAACGATGCTGGGAATGAATAAGATGAGCAGATTACCTGGGGATTTTCCTGGGAATCTGGGATGGTGAAGAACAGCTCTTTGTTTTCTGCTCGGAGCTCTCCGGAGCGTTTTCCTGTGTTTCTCCCTTGTCCTTTGCGAGCGCGCCGGCGAGGGCAGACTCCACGGCAGCCGCGTTCTGACGCTCAGCCCTCGCTTCGCCTTGGGCTGGCTCACATCTGTACATGAACACAATGGAGGGCTTCTCGCTGGAGTCGGATTTGGACTCGCTGAACCAATGATGCCGTTGGACCGGAGGAGGGGGGAGCATATGTATAACAGTCCCATCGAGACCCACCAGCTTTCCCTTCTCTCTTTCCTTCTCTTTGTCTTCCTCCTCATCGGTCTTTCGGCGGCGGAAGAAGCTCTTAAAAGATATCCAGCGCTTGGGCTTCGCGTCCGCAGCTCGGCGGCCCTCGGAATGGAGGATCGACTCGGCCTCCGTCGACCGAGTGGGACTAGTCGGTTTGGCCCAATTGCTGAAATGTCTTTGCAACAAGTTACTTGCGTGGTAGGGTGAAGACGTGGACCTTGGCGGAGGAAAGGGTGGCGCCTGCTCCGCTTTGGGACTCGTGGTGTTTTGCAGGCCTCTCCCTGGCTTTGGGGAAGGGGTGGCGCCTGGCTGCGCTCCCGCATCTTTCTGCGCTTTCGTGGCAGCGGTGTCCAGAGTCTTGGGCGACTCCACTTCAGCCTGTGGTGTAAACAGCGATTTGGGCCGTACCAGGGTGTTTTTAGTAGCGTCTGCATCAGGGGGTAAGGAATAGAGCTCTTCTGCACTACAAGTTTTGGGTCCAGCCTGAGGTGTTTGTGGAGGGGTCTGGGGAGGCTGGATGGAGGCCACGATCTGGGAAAGCACCGCGCTCGCATTCTCTCTGCTGCTGCTGCTGCCTGCAGAAGCCTCCGGGGTTCCTTCTATTTTTGCTGCAGGCTCTTGACTTGTCTTTTGAATTTTCGGTGGGGAACTGTGGTCAGAACTGTGACTCCTCTGTGGTGATATCTGACCTTTGCCGAGGCAGCTGTTAAACTCCTGGACCTTCTGCGCCACGGAGCCCAGCCTGCACTCTGTGCTGGTAGTGCCCCCCTTGCCCTGAGCAGGCTCAGCGTGCTTGTTCCCTGCAGTTTCACTCCGCTTGCTTTCCGTTTCTATTTCTTCGTACGTGTGGCTTATTACACTCGTAGTTTTATCTTTGACAGAGAGCTCTCCGCTGGTCCCTAGAAAACTTTTATAGATAGCCAGATTATCATAGGCATTTGGATTAATTACAATGGGAACTTTAATAGCATTTTTGGAACTCTTTGCGTAAGTAGGCTCATCATGAATTATAATGGGAAAAGGTGGCATTCCAGCGTTGTTGTAGCTGTTGAATTTTATTTCTGATAAATTGGGAGACTTAACTGGGATAGTTTTTGAAGAAACGTTTGTAGCTGTTGGTGAAGTAGGAGCCGACTTGTGGCTGGCCTTTCTAGGAGGAACAGAAGGTCCTGAGCTGCTAGCAATTAACTCCACCTTCGGTATCTTCTGTCTTGGGCTAGTACTAGAAGTCCACACTTCCTGATACCTAATTGCGCTGGATTTTTTCAGATTAGCATTGACTCGTGCAGGTGAAGCTGCAGAGGATGCGAGAGGTGTGCCGGGAGCTCCTGGTGAATTTGGGCTAGATGATGTGCTTTTGGTTTCTGAGGTTTCGGTCTGATTCTCCTTACATTCACTGGTCATGGCAGCTGATACATCTACTACGGTATATGGCTTGCAAACTGGCTGTTCCATGTTCACTACCCTGTAAGGCTTGGCTTGCTCTTCCACAGGCACCAGATTTATAGTCACAGCTTGACCAGCAACATCTGAAGAACTTTTATTCTCTTGCTTATCAGTCTGCACGGCAATTTTGCCATCTTTCTCCTCCAGTCGAAGAGCAAGGACTGCCTTGTGGGTTTCTAGACCTTTTGGGGCATTTCGAGAAACTTTTGACACATCCTTCACCTGCTGATCGCCACACAGACTTTCATACTCCGGATCAATCAGCTTGACGTCCTGAGGAGTACTGGGAGATAAGCCCCCGTTGCAGAGCTTCTGCGAGGAGCTGCTGGCCGTTCCGGAACGAGACTCTTCAGTCAAAGAAGAATCGGGAGATGTGGAATCGGAGGATACCATGCTCTGCATGCTCTCCTGCCCGTAGAGGATCACCTCTTCCCCATAGCCATTTAAAATTTCATCGTAACTATCATCATAGTCCACTGCGCAGATCCGCTGGAGAGACTTGTTTCGGAGGGGCACGGTATTCCATTTTTTGTCAACACAGAACTGAACAGGAGAGAGCGTGTTAGCTCTAAAATTCGCAAAGCGAGGCTGGCCCCTCATGCGGATTTCCATTGCTAGCAGCTCTTCATCGCTTTCATCCCAGCTCTCGTGCTCTTCTTGCATGCTGCCAAAAAATGTATCATCCTCACTCTCATCTCCACTAGAGAACTCTGGATAACAGAAACGGCCGCCTTCATTACTTATGACTTCAGTGCTTCCACTCAGAATAACATGCTTACTGTGCGAATCCTTCATTCCACCCATCATGCAGCTTGGAGGGATCTTTCTTTCCAGTGATCTTTTATAGCAATTATTTATTCTTCCCAAGAAGGTCTCTCTCGAGTTCATTTCATTTCCAGGTAGCTGAGGTGTGGTATCCAAACCTGCAATCTCCTTCAACACTTCTGTCAGTCCATTATTATTGTTACTTGGTATCTTACTCATGCCATCATTGTTGCCATAAGGCCTATGAACATGGCTATAACCTTCAATTTCATCTTCATTATTATTGTTCAGTGGTTTTTTGTTCAAGACAGCTTTGTTTCGGTTCCACCCTGCGGGCCCTGATTTATTCTCGCAATGATCCGGGGCACTGATTTCACTGCACACACCCTGCCCATCTACCACCATCATGGTGGGTTTCACAGCTATAGTGGGTTTCTTTGCCACAGGTGGACGGAAATTCCCTGTATTTCTGCTGCGATGGCTGTTGCTTTGGTTTGCATTGGTTTTCAGATTTCCATGGGAGAGGTTTTTCTTTTCAGAGTCTGGGGGTAACTGGTGCAAGCTTTTAGGCTTGAAGCAGTTCTTACATTCTCCAGGCTTCCAGACGTGCTCAGTGAACGTGTTGCAAGCAGACATCTTCCCCGAGCTTCGCGCTTGATGCTGTGCTGCTCAGTGCATGGCAAGAACTTCATCCACGTGTTCCCACTGCTCCCTTCGCGGGGCTCCTGGTTCAAGCAGCGATCGTTCTGAAACAGGAGAGAAAATGAGGATAAGAATGGGGAGGACGAAGGTAACCGTTACCCTTGCTGCTTCTGACTGTTCCGGCTTCTGCTGCGCTCTCCACAATGACTCCGAATAACTAAGGAGCCTTTGTTGATGTCTTAGCTGTTTTTGCTGAAATTGAAAAAGAGAGAGAAATGGCAATGACTGAGGATTGAGAATAATTCTCTGACTAGTTCAGGACCATTGACCTGCAGTTTTGCCCAATAAATCAAATGCTGAGAAGAGGATTTAAAGCCAAAGATTAGTGTATATTGTCACAGACATAACCATTTAAATGTGAGACAGGGAAGTAAGAGTAGGTTTTAGCCTCTCAAATATATTACAGATAATTTGTTTTAGCTTCAAATGTGAATGAGCTCAGCTTAAATGGGAAAATATGTTCGAGCAATTCCAAACTCTTCTGGCATTTTACTACCGTTTTCTTCAAGTTAAATTATTACTGGACAGATACTTCGGCGGAAGAGGCAGGCTGGACTGTTATTCTTGCTATTTTTAGATAAACTCTATCGAATTCTCTTAATAGATTAAAAAAGAAAAAAGCTGGGGTGACCTTCCTAGAAAATTCTTTCATGTGTAGCTAATCCTCCTAGCCCCCAAGAAAAGCGTTACCCTCAGCTATTTTAAAGTCTGCTGCAGGTCGAGTCTGACTATTTCCCGAAATGATCAGCCTCAAGCAAAACCCAAACATGGATCTGTTGTACTTTACAGTCCTTGGAACATTCAGGTCCAGGAAATGAGAATTTCCTAAATTAAGGTCTGAAGATTTCAAGCTTTCTCAGCCAAATCCACAGGTCTGGTCTCTTTATCCACATTGCATAACTCAAACATTATCTAACAGATTTTACCGAGGTGAAGGAGTCCTCATGAATTCAGCACAACATCTGTAAACACAGGCATCGACAACCCTGATACGCTGATATTCTTTCTGATAGGCTTTGTGTGCAAATGCACTTGCTGCTGGCACGGATACCCTTGAATACTAACAAGCCTGGCCAGCCAAAGCAGCAGTTCTCAGAGAGGCTCTGCAATTTCACTCATCCATGAGGTGCTCTGCTGTGCTCACCAAGGCTGCAGCAAGGCTTTACATCAGCGTGGCAACCAGATAAACCATCAGGAAAACCTGATGCTGGGATAAATTTGCCCGTTGCCTCGTGCTGGCACGGGGCCCTCCCTGGCCCAGAGCTGGCTGCAACATCAGTCCTCATCCGACACCAGGTGGGGCTGGAGCCCCGCTCTGCCCGAGGAGCCGCCGACACATCCGAGCTACCGGAGCCATCCCGTTTCGTACCTCCACTAAATATGTTTCCAGACAAAGCTTCGTGCCAGAAAGTCGGTGCCAAAAGCTTTCTCTGTATGACCTAACAGATATAAGCTCTGCCAGATGGAGGTCTACCCAGACATCCAGCCTTTTTTTATACACACACACACACAGAGTTAAATGATGCTCTAGTTTTCTGAACTCTGCCAGGATTTGTTGGTTCAACACTTCACAAGCCCATGTACTGCAACCAGAAAAATCACATCGAGAAATAATTCTCCTACAATCATCAGGAGCAAGAACGTGCAGAGCAGCATCGCGCGCTACCTCAAATCCTGTCCTTGGCAGATGTATTCCTGCGTAACACAAAACCTCTGAGCAGAGTTCCAAGCAGAGGGCTAGTGCCGTTTTTACCACTTGGCCATTCTGCGTGCTCAGAGACCGCACAACCTGCTCCCGCTCCGGAGCCGAGCACAGACCGACCGTTCCATGGTCTTTTAGGCTAAGCATTTTCTGCTATTAAGATTGAGTAAAATGGTGCAAAAATGGCCTATTTCACATCTTCCCTTTGACGAGAATTGCGCGTTCTACTGCCGGTTCCCAGTTGCTCGGAGCTGTCCCTGCCGTTCGCTCGGAGCGGCGACGCGGATGCGCTTCCCGCGGGCAAGGCGAGCGCCGGGCTGAGCGCGCGCGGCCGTGAGCAGCACCCAGGCACGGGGCACGGGCCGCCCCGCGGGGACACGCACTGCACAGCCCAGCGGTGGCACCGGGGCCACCCAGCTAGTCACCAAAACACAGGCAGGCACATGCGAATGCACATGTGTACAGTCAGGCAGGAAACACACAAGACAAATATGTACCTATAGATCAAATTGTCCACATTTCAGCGCCTAATGCACGTGGTTGAAAACCAGCCACACACACTAACGGGATTTCTGACACAGGCTGTGAAGCAGAGCCCGACCATGGACTGAGGGGTTTGATAAGGTGCAGACGGGGTCCAGCTGGGAGGCGCAGCTCCGCAGCGTGCTCTGACCCTGCAGCTCCAGCAAAGGGGAAATCTGCACCTGCAGGCAAGAGCAAGGCTGCTTTTTGCTTGGTGTAGATGTAAAAGATTTGTAACACGGTGCTTCTTTCCTACTGTGAAATCAGGAGCACTTGGAAGGCTAAATTCACTGCAACCTTCCTGCTTGCAAGCAGGTAGCTGCACTCTAAAAAAAGAAAAAAGGCTGCCCATTTCTTCACACTTCTTCACTGCTGCAAAATCAAAGTGATTTCTCCGATATCTTCCTCTCCCTTAACAAAACAGATTTATTGTTCCAAGTGCAAGATCGCGACCCAGGAATCAGCTAGAGTGGAAGGCTGCTCTCAACGGCAGAATCCCCAACGCCGGGACTCGGGGCGCTGCTTCAGCTGCAGTTGAGCACTGCAGCGTGGTGGGGGCGGCAGAGACCGCGGCGGGCGGCCAGCGCGCACGGAGCAGCTTCTTGGGGCTCGGACGTGCAGACACTGCTCCCACAGACCCGGGCAGGCCTCCCCTGAGCCCCCGAGCTGCTGCGGAGCTCCGGGTACTCTCCTTCCAGCTTCCCCGTTTGCACTTACGGCCCACGGAAGTGCAGGGAACAGGTAGGCACCGTTGCTGCTCCTGCCTCCTGGGCCACCGCTAGCTGGGGAAGAGTTACTCGATGATAGAAAATCTCAGCAAAATCCAGGTGACAATAACCCAGGATGCTAAAAACAGAACAGCATTAGGCTTCTGAAGAAAGCTCTGACAGCGCATGGAGCATGTCAGCGTTGTGCCTGTCACCCCTCAACCCCAAAGCTTTCCTTGCAAGGTGAAGAGCATCCCTTCTCACCTCACCTGGAAACGCTGCAGTGCACTGACACGAAGCAACTGAAATTCCCCCAGCTCTGCCCCAACGTGGTGCTGCAGCTGCAAGTCACGACGCTTCGTGCGCTCAGCGGTGGAGCCGGCGCAGAGAATTGAACACCTGGGAGCTCCTGGCACAACGCGGCTCCTTTCGGCCCCTCGCCTCGGTGCCAAACACAAGAAGGGCAAGAGCAGGTTCCACCTGCGGCAGCACGAGACGACCCTGGATCGAGCGTCGCGGGGCAGCGAGGGGCCACGAGCAGCTGAGCACCCGCGCGTCAGGAAACGCAGAAGTGTTCTGGTGGCTCCGGTTTAGTGACATCTTTTTTGCTGAGAGCACAAAGATGGTGATAAACATGCGTTTCAGCAGCTCCCCTTTGTTCTCTGCAATTGCAGCCTGGCAGGTCTCCCTCAGCCGCATGCTGCCTGAATGGCAATGAAGGCCTTCTCCAGTAATACTTTATACTAACATAATCCAATTAAAAGGAACTTAATTGGTGTGCAACATTCCCTACAATTTCAACATTTTAAAAATGAATAGTCTCGGTAAGTACCAGATGGTGACACGCACTAATTAATCAGGCCTGCTCAATGAACGAGCATATTAAAATGAATGCACCTATTAGACATGTGTTTTCAATGCTGTATGCTGCAAGAGTCTCCTCTTAAATGAACGCCTGCTCTGCTGCTGAGCACGGTGCACAAGTGTGCACTTCATCACTCGTGACACTACCACTCTTTAGTCCATTCCAAGATAGATATTTCCCAGTTTTCCTTTGGATCGTTCTCCTGGAGGAAAAGGGCATTCAGCTTCAGCATTCCTCATCATGAGAACAGGCCCAGAAATTTTATGCTGCAGAATAAATTTCACTGATCGATCTTCTTAAGAGACAATGGTCCACTAAATAGCTAGCAACAACCCACGAACCTCTCACCACTGACAGCAGTGTCCACAGCCTGAAAAACCAGCAGCGGGAACGGGGCTTCCTGCACAGGAGAGCCCGGACACCACGAAACCACCCTGGCTTTGCGGGCTGGGCTGAGCTACCGCTGGAGCTGTGGACACCCGCTCAGCCTTGGAAGCAACAGCCCCAGCGTGGTGCAGCACGGCACGAATCGACTCGAGAGCTGATGTAGATACCTGCTGATACCCGGGTTCTCTCTCTTTTCATTGAAATCACAAACATTTTAAGAGATTCTCTGGAAAAAAAATGCTCCCACTCCTACATACTGCCCTACCTGGGTGGCCACAGGCTCTACAAACACTCCATCCCAGCCAGCGTCACGGTTTACTGACCCAGGGCACATCCTTCCTGCTGCTAAAAGAAATAAAAATCTCTTCTCCAAGCTGAGATCCTTGGTAGAACTTCAAAGAAAAGCAAAGCCCAAGAGAAACACTCTGCAGTGGCTGCTACCTGCACGAATAAAACAGGGACGGCAGAGCTTTACGGCCAGAGAAGCCAGCGTTAGGGTACGTTGAGATGCACACGCGTGTTCACACTCAGTAACCCACAGCCCTGGGCTTTGACTCGGCTTGCAGCATTTATTACGAAATGCAAATCAAGTAAGAAATGTTTAAGATGCCATACAGTACTGCAGCGCATAAAAATTAAAATATCAGTATTTAAAAATGTGAGAATTGCATTTTCAGATCTCACAGCCCTTTGCAAAGGTAAGTGCAGGTAATAACTGAGATTTTGTACAGAGATTGTGACTCCAGATCTTCCTTAAAGTCACAAATCCAGGTGGTGAAAGACAAGAAATAGCAACCAAATCTCCTGATTTTTCAAGTGTGATGCCATATTCAGTGAATCATGGCACTTAATCTGTAAGCGGTACGTGAGGAACGAACAGAAAGTAACATTCATCAAATATCTGTTCATTGCAACAAGGCTGGAGCTGTGAATACGGCAGAAAGCACAGATGGACATTTCCATAAATGCTAAGTTTTATTATTTTTGTTAGAAAATATCCTTTCAGATAGCTAATTCTAGTACTACCAAGGAGGCAATGACAGACTACAAAGTTGCTTCAGAACTGCTGTGTGGACTTCATTGTGCTCTGCTGCTGAAATCCGAGGGCTGCGACGGATGGGACGGAGAACAGCATCGCCACCAAAACACTGAAAAAACAAATAGCTGCAAACTCACTGTGAGACATTACGAAAAAAGCAGGGATACTCCCTTACACTGTTTCTGGTTTTAACCTCCGCAGCTTTCTTAACATTAGCTCTCAGTTAAAAAGAATTTAAGTTACATTAATATTTCAAAACCTAAGTAAGTGAAGGAAACCCACAAATATGAATTTGCCATCTAAAACCCCTAAGGAAAAGTACTATAGAAATAAGAAACAGGAGCAAAAATCTGCCTCAAGCTGGACAATCTCTGATCTGCCATGAGAAAATGGGCATTTCTTTAAAATTTACCTGCCATGGAATTACCAATACAGGTAATTCCCTGCAGCAGGGAGGAGATAAGAAATTTCTTTGGATCTAGACAAGTGATCGCTTCGGATCCTTCAGCATCACATTTAGAGGACAAAGCCAGACAAGTTCTCACACTGGCTTTGAGGCCCAAGTTTTTGGTATTTTAAGAAAAGACCCAATAGGATAAGCCAGACTTATAAATAGTTTACGTTGCTTCCTAAAAAGGCTTCTGTCCAATGTTCCAAGAGGCAGCAGCACACGAAGGGCAAAGCCCATTAACTGGAGGGAACCATAATAATAATAATAAAAACCATCCTTAGGTTCAGTGCACTTGAGTTTGCCTCAGCGCCGTTTACACTTCAGTGAAACGATGTGAATTAAGCCCTTTGCTGAATTTGGGGGATGCACCGCTGCGACCGTACGCTGGCCCATCTAACCACCTTCCACTTACCTTTCCTAGGCTCCGCATTTGAACTTGAAATCCTTGACACACTTGAAATCCTGCCCTGTGTGTCTTTTGCCAGTTATTTAAGCACATGAAAACATGTCAAAGAACAAACTTCATGAGACTCTTAAATCTCCACAGAATTCAAGCACTCACAACCAGCAACGATGGAACACCTGAAGAACAGCAATATAAGTTTCTGCAGTTATAAAACCTAGCAATATTTTGATTATCCTTCTGCTGAGCACAGTCGGAAAATGAAAACAGTCAATATTATCCCAGTATTGAATTCATCAGTTCTGCAACTTCAACTTCCATTTCTCCTCTTTGGACTGCTGCGACCTCCAGTTACAAAAACCTTTACCCTTAACCCCTCATACAGTCAAACACACTACTGCCAAAACCTTGGCTTAATAAAGTAACTTGTGACTATCGAAATAACAAAGTAATACTAGAAAGGATATGAAGGATCAGATTAAAAAAAAAGGCAGAAAACAAAACACGGTAGCATCAAAAGCAGATAGTTTATAAGAGAATGAGCAGATGGCAGCCTTAGTGCAGAATGAAGAGATTGCAGGGAAGCCAAATTATCCCCCTGCATCGGCTTCAGCCCCCTCCTAAGTTCCTTGAGAGGTGCTAAATAAAGACTTGGGACAATTAAGTGTAAAAATAAAATGATATCAGCCATTATTAAAAATAAAAATAACTGATAAATTAAGAGCAACAACTGGTGGGACTGGACTGTGTAAAGCCACAAACTCTGGAGGAGCTTCAGAAATAAGCAGCTGAGCTACTCAAAAATACATGGGGTCTTATCAAAATCAAGGATAAGTTTAGCAACGAGAGAAGTATAAGTATGAAAAGGATATGTGTTTTATTTCTGTAGAGGAAACTTGCACATATTTTTCCTACCAGGTAATAAAATAATGGTCAAAATACATTTTTAAAAAAAGTTTTCACAAATGAGCAACAGCAGGACATGTAAATGCTGCAACAAAATATGCAAGGCAGTCAGCAAATTATATGCTTTCATTGTAAGAATATCAGTGATGTGAAAAGCTTTCCATATTAATTGAGACTAAAGAGATTAGGATAGCTTGGTTCAGAAATCAGACAAATAAGATAACATGTTTGCGATGTATTAAATAATGAATAATGTAAAGGAGGCAGACTGAGTATTGCCATTTAGTCTCCCATAGAACAAGAATAACAGTTCTCAGAGGCAGCTTGTTTAAATCTGTAGAAAGAAAGTTATTTCATACAAATGCTTCCTGGCCCAAGAGACCGAGAGGTCAGCTGGATCCAGAAACACATTAGACGTTTATGTAGATTATGAGATATCAACAGTTATATCAGCTGGGATAAATTTAAACCTTCCAATTTCTGTGCTTAAACCAAGCATTAACTAACAGAGTTAAGCAGAAAATTTGCTCAGTGGCAGCTTATTCCCTTATTCTCCACTTTGGAGACTTCAACGATGTTTAGCACATGGCCTCCCTCCCGCAAGACCCTTCTTCTTGCGAGAGATGAATCCTTTTAATAGCAACATGATTCCATTTTCTTCATTTTACCAAAACCGCCTCTTTCCGAAACCACACAAATGGTTAAGTGACACTGCTACCATAACTTATCTCAGTGGCATGGCCTGTTTCTCCTTCCTTCCCCTTCCCTTGTTTTGTCACTCTTGGTTATGTCAGGCTCAGATCTGAGTCCTGCAAAGGTTTTTGTGTCCGTTTCCATTTTTAATGAGTACATGCTCGTGTGTGATGTCGGACAACGGGGGCCTCAGGCTGCAAACTCCTTGGGGCAGGTGCCTGGATGTTACCCCAGCACATTTCTTGGCACCATCCACACCAATCAATAGCCATGAATATATAAGGAGGTGGTAATGGCAGAGGTAAGGAAGCCATAAGAAAAGGCTACAAAAGTTTAGTAGTATGGAAATGTCATGTACAGGATAGAAAAAAAATGGAGTAAGATGGCAGAGGATTGATACGAAAGGGATTTTTCCCTGAAATGAATGCAAACAATTTAACTTGGGAAGAATCATATGGAAAATACAAATAAAAATAAAGTATACCCTAATAAACCTCATTTACCATATGGTGCAGCAAGTGGTTGGAAAAGAGGCCTAGACTCCTTTAAAAACTCATTCCTTTTCCCATCACAGAGAAACCAGCTCCTCGCACTTCTTCCTTGCATTTATGATCAAAGCAAGACATTCCAATTTGAGAGTCTCCGATAACCTTGAGGAACCGGCTACAGCTCATTTTTTTGGGCCATCAAAGCAAATTCAAGCAGCTTATCCTCACTCAGACTGCTCTCCTAATTAGTATGTCACTTATTCATCTGAATAAACTATTTTACCAGACATAATGAATGCAATAAATTTTAATCTGCAGCCATAAACTATTGCGATGAAATGAGTGATCAGTTATAAGGCAGCAGGTTAAACAGTATTGTTTACTACTGTTGAAATTAGAAAAAAAAAGCCATGCCTTACAACAGATATTCTCTGACACCGCTTTGTCTATGATCCCTCCCCATAAGGGAGCTGGGTCATGTTTGAAATTTTGCTCGGGATTATTAGATTAGGAATTATTAGATACTGCAATGGAGGTTTTTTAGCATATTCGTACTTCACCAGGTGCTGCCAATGTACATTTGCCACAGTGGTACTAAATCCACCTTGGGAGCGGTTGCTTCATCGAGGGGCACCTTCCAGCGCGCTGGGAAGAGCAGCGTGCAGCTACGGACCAAAAGCCAAGAAAGGCCCTCCCTGACGTGATGGACGCGCTGTTCTGGGACTGCTGTGAGGAGCACGGGGGTTTTCCTGCTCCTTAGCTGGACACCGAGCAGGCAGCGTCGTCAGCTCCCGAAAAACCGCGAGCGGCACCTTGGGAGCGACCCTGTCACGCGCCGCGTCCCTCTGCCACTGCAGGAAAGGCCTAGCAGCACAGCACAGGGCAGAGAAGGGGACATTACCTGGGGCCGGAATAAATCAGCAATTTCAGGTCTGCAAATCGGATTCCATACTTGAAAATAACCCATGCAGAGAGGATGCACGCAGCAAAAGCATCGTTCACTGCAGCCAGGAACAAAAACAAAAAGGAATTTTAATAGAGACTCTGCATTGCTTTTTGTCTTTACCCTCAAGGTGGGTTTTGTAGCTGATTTGCTTAGTTCTCCTCAGTTTTCCTCCCGAGAGCCCACCACGAGGACGCGCGTGCTTGGTGGGCAGCACGACCACGCACACGGCTGCGTGATGCCCCACGCAAGGGGCACCCCCAGGGCCCCTTCCCGCTGCGGGTTTCCCGCTGGCTGCCGCCTCCAAGCGGAGACGCCGGCACCGTTCTCGGCTGCTAACGAGAGGCTGCGGACGCACTGGAGCACCGCGAGGTTGGAACGCGGCCAGGACTCGCTCCTCAGGGCAGGACACCCAACTGAAGCACTGTAAACAAGCTCCATCCACGGCGGGAAGAGAAAGGGAATTGGTGACACTCTTTGTTTCCAGAAACAGTACTCGACTTCTTTCTTTAGCTCTTTTTCGAGATATAAATGCTCTCCTCAAAGGAGCTGATTGCCAGTCAGAAAATTGCTGCTCGCACTTGACAGCCCTGAGGATTCAGAGGTTTCCTCTCCAGAGGGAACGCTGCGAAGCGCCCGGCTCGTTCGGCCAGGGCGACTCAGCGCCCAGCGCAGGGATCAGAGGCGACAGGGAGCTCCTGCTCTGCCCTGCACGTCTGAAGGTTGTGGGCTCACATTTGGCTTACTAATGCCCAGTAATAATGAGGGGCATTAATTACACAGTGCAATCACAGGGATCCCGACCGTCAGGGAAACGGTCAATTGCTACAGCAGCTACAGACGTATTGGAGAACACTACTGCATTTCTTAGTTAAGAACAACTATTGAATTTCTCCTTTCCTTTCCTATTTAAAAGAAAGAAAGAAAGATGGTGCTGCTCTCAAGCCTGCTCTGTAAAACAAGCCTCTCAAGCCGTTCCCTACTAGTGACTTTTAGCCCCTGCATTGCTTGAGACAAGTATGTCGAGCAAGTGAAGTTCCAGTGAAGTAGGTCTGCTCTGCACTGTAGAGGTTTCTCTCAACGTCTACTAAAACATTTTTTCCTACAGAAAGCATGTACATATTTTTAATCATTACTTTCATATGGCCTTGAAGGGTCAAGAGCAGTGAAGAGAAAATGGAAGGAAACAAACACAGAGCAGCGGCGTTTCTTAGAAAGAAAAACCGTGGGCGCAAAGCAGGGCTCCACGGACCACTTCCACGTCTGCTCCCTTTGGCTCGGCTGCCTTCTGCCGAACGCCTCGGTGCCGACGGGCGCCGCGAGCCGGTTCCTCTCCGCGTGCTGCCGCTCAGCGCGATTAACCAAAGCGCGGCACCGCGGCGCGCACGAGCGCCGAGACGGGCGGTGCGCCGGTAGCGCTAGTGCCCTGCGCTAAATCCGCTCTCCGGGCAGAGAGGGTACATTAACCATGTCTTATTTTCACATTCTTCTTTTTGGAGCAGCCCAGATGAATGGTTATGCAAAGAGATAGTCTGAAACAGCGAGCAGATGATTTCTATTAAATCTCAAGTAAGACAAATTAGAAAGGATCTTCAATCACCACCTTGGGATGTATGGGCGCAGTGCTGCATTTCACAAGCAACAGCTGCCTGAAATGCAGTTTTCACCCTTCAGCCAAGGCACCCTTTGGATGACACTCTAAAACCTGAAGAACAAGGAGCTGGGGAGGAAAAGAGCAGGAGCTCCTGAGATGCTGGAGGCAGGTAGCATCGTTGGCGATGGCCGCAGTGCTGCGCTGAAGAACCAAAGAGGAGGAGGAGGAGAAGAGAGACCTCCCCATCCTGCCCAGCATAACCCGCTCAGAAGCAGAGCAGTTTTGCAGTAGCTAATTGTAAGACATGAAGTTAAATCCAGCAACTTGCCCCGTTCAGCAGGGGCTTGTTTGCCAGGCTATGGCAGAAGAACTGGGTTGAGGCTGTGCAGAAATAATTAAATAAATTCTGCCGCAGGTCTCTGCGAAGCCTTGATATGTCATGATCAATAGACACATCAGAATCTCAGAAGGTTCCCGGAATCGTACTGCTTGCTATGCCCTTTCATTTCCTGGCACACGCTTTATTTTTACAGACTAAAAATACTGGTTCAGAAAAGAAGTTAGGAGGAACTGCCAAACTGATTTAGAAACTCATCTGATTTTTTTAAAGTTCAATTTTCCAAGACAGTTCCCTTTGAAGAATGTGTTTCAAAATCCCTTGTAATTATTATGTCTAAAGATTGTCGTTTTGCAGGCCATTTGGACGCATTTAATGCATTATCCCACACTAATTTGGGCACATTTCCTCTGTTTTCTTGTAGATGCATGCATGGGATTTTTTCATTTCAGCATCACTATTATTGGGATTATTACTTTTCAGCATCACTGCTGCTACTAACCCCACTCACACCAGAGCCTACGAGACTACCTACTTTCCTTAAACTGGTAACTAAGTTGTAAACCTTAGGTTTTCAGTTGTGCATCAGATGGCTCCAACATTGATGGCTTAACAGCTTGGCAAACTGAGCTAAAGCACAAAAATGAAAATAATCATTTTCTCAATACAGCTGTTGTAGTACTAGGGGATAACTAATGCAGCAAGCATCGAAGCTGAATTGAAAAAGTAAACTGGTGGTGCTGTCTCTTTCACTTCACCTTTTCAAATCACGAAAGTGATTCTAAAAACAACTGTGCCCCAAAAGCTTGAGAAGAGATTACCACTCCCTTAACCACTACCTAAAATAAAGAACAATTAAAAATAGTAGTAGCTGAGGAACTGAAAGTCACTTAATGAGTACCTTCTTTAAAAAGGCACATGTATTATGTATGTGGTTTGTACAATGTCGTAGTTGAGGAAACTACGTAGCAGTTCTACGTAGTTGAGGAATTGTATATATTTGATACGTATTTATACGCACATCTATACACACATGCATGTAAAACGGAAGAACCTACAATTATGAAACATTTTGGTATATTTGGGGAATCTTGGAATTAATACACAAAACGCACACACCGCAGGCTGAAAGCAAAGCAAGCGACCAGGTAAAAGAGGACTCCAGACCAAGACGACATGATCTACCAGAACTCCACACTGGCAGCGAATCCATGGAAAACTACTTTAGACAACCAGCATATTCCAGCGAAAGATATAAATCTGCTAACTGCCTGGAACACGCTGTTATAGAAACAGTCTATTAGGAGAGCGGGGTCAGGAACAACACGCTCAGATCCAGCTGCACACATCTGGATACCTATTGCGGTTGTCTCCACGTGACAGAAGGGGGCTTGGCCTGCAGCAACGGGCTCGGGACGGGAGCGTCTGCCCATGGATGCGGAATTCCGACAGGCTCCAGCAGCCAGCTCCAGCAATCCTGCTGCTGAGGCTGCTAGAAGGCTCTTTTATGGAGTATTTACTGAAGTACATTCATGTAGACTTGCATGCTATTGACAATGTGCCATTAAATAATTTCCAACACAAAAAGTAAAATTCAGCTCAAACACTATAAACCTTTAACAAATAGAGTAACATTAGAGCACGTGCTCCACATAAGTTTATTTTTACTTTCCCTTTTTTTTTAAAAAAAAAAAAAAAAGTTGAGGAGAGGAAAGGTCATTATATCATAACAAACTCCAAACCCAGCTCTAAAACCCTCATTACCAGCTTTGCTAATGGGCAAAATGAATGTATCCTCTCCCATCCCACTATTCTCCTCCTCCTATAATCTTCTTTCTCATCCACCTCAGAGGCTCAGACGCTAAATCTGATCCACATTCTTAGCGGATGTCAAGTGAATAAACACTGCTATTAACAGATGCTACTTTCCATTTGCTTTCAGGAACGGCTGCATTACACTTTCCGTATTTTATACACAATTAGGCATTCACAGGATGCCGTATTCCTGGGCGATAATGCACAGTCAAAGTGGAGGCTAAAACATGTTTTTGCATTAATAAGAGGGTGCAAGTGGTTTGCAGAGTGCGCTCTAGGGCCATTCAATTGCTCAACACAGTGTTAGCATTTCAAGCAGAAGGCATTTAACACTGTTTCTTGCAGGGTCAAAGTATAAATGCAGGGTATCAGGTATTTACGCAGGGTTTCAGGTATTTATGCAATGCAGCCAGAAGATTTCTATCCAGTAATTTTCTATGACTTAAACGTAAATGTTGCATGAGGAACATACTAAGCGCTAAGCACAAGTGTTGCATGAGAAAAGCAGGGAACACAGCCCCGATCTCTGTATTTTGTCATCTCCAGCCGCTGCCGCCCACCCGCCCGGAGGAGCCTGCAGCTCCTATCAATCTGCCATCAAACTAATAGAGAGCAAGTGTAACTTCAAAGAAATGATGGGTACTTTATTACGTGCATTCACGAGGAGACAGCCATGAAGCACTGCCTTGTTAAATGTTATAAAAGTTCTTATAAATATTCATGCACAGCATTTGTACTCTAAGCATTTGATCAGTTCCTTACAAAAAAAGGGAATGGGGAGGAGGAGAGAGGAAGAAATTACTGTTCCTTCAATTCCACAGAGTCCAAGACAACCACACAGATGATTTGAGCACAAATATGGGAGCACCAGAAACCCACGAACAGGAAAACATTTTTCAGGGGGCCTTTTTTGTTGTTGCCTTTTTTTTAAAATCACACCTGAAGCTTAAAATAGTTCGACAGTACTAAACTAATGATCTTAACATTGATAATTCTATTCGACCACCAACTAAAAAATAAAGAAGATGGATGGGTTGCTTCTGGGATCGCTGTATGAAGGCAGGCTTAGCTGCTCGTACGTGTGTGCGTCTCCTGAACGCCCTTGTCGCAAGCGAAGGGCAGAGCCACAGAATCAAACCCAACCGCTTGGACCGCGGCGAGGCCTCGAGCGCCGTCGCAACGCAGCCCGCCTGGGGCCCAGAATGCAAGAGCAGCCTCTAAACCCCACCAGCTCCCTTGGAAATCCCGTGTTCCTAGTGCTAGCCCCAGCACGCAGCATCTTACCCGCTCCCAATTAAACCTCTGCGACTTCCAAGTCTATCGCTGGCGCTGTGAATTAACGGAGATGACCGTAACGCAGGCTAATGATAGGAAAGCCTGCTCAGAAAAGGGAAAAGATTCTGAAAAACAGCTTTAAATAAAACTATAAACCTAATACAAAAGCTAAGAATGTAGAGCAATAAGGTCGAAGCTGCTCAGAAACCACCCAAGAGCAGAGAGAGGGCAAGGAGAGCAGCTCGGGCTCTGCACCAGGCCAAGCAAACAGGCTCTTGCCTCTGATGCACGGTTTGGAAAAGAGGAGCTGCACTTTTTGTAGCCTGCTGCTACCTGGAATTTTGGGGACTTAGCAGATATTCCAGATACGTGCCCTGCACGTGCCTCCTGCTGGAGATGCAGCTACAGGCCCTCCAGCTACATCTCTCTCCAGCGCAGGCTCACCTCAGCAGTTATTCCAGACACACACACACCAGTCCGGAAACGCACAGCAAAACCAGAGGCACATCAATGCCTTTTGCTTCCCTTGGGAAGCCTGCCTTTTGCTTTTTTCTTTTTAAAAGCCATTTTCATTATATCCTGTTTGATTTGCTTCACCGTTTTTGACTGGAACAGCAATAGCAAGCTCATAATAGAAACATTTTTCCACAGGTTGCCTCTAATTACATTAAATCTCAAGTGAGATAGAAACATTAAAATAAGCAACAACAACTGCAATAAAGTCTCAGATAACAACCCGCCAGGCTTTCCGAGGTGCCTGTTAAAAGGAAACACTCGATGTTGCAGGAGGCCCACGTGGCCTTCGGCACGACAGCGGTTTCTGCTGCGCTCGGCCGCCGCAGCCAGAGGCCCAGCGGCCGCTGCACGGCGACGCTCACCCGTGACCACCGCACGGGGCTGGCCCTGGCGCCAGGGGGGGCTCACGTGGGACGCAGAGGACGCGGCGCCGGCTGCGTGGCCCAACGCGGCTGCCGCCCGCACCGGGGGGGACGCGCCATTTGGACAGCTCGGACAACGTCTGCGTTTTGCCGTGGTACCTGGGCTCTCCTTTAATGTGCTTGGAAAACAAAACATACAGAAGTTGAAACGCAGTAAATGAAGGCTGCAGGCACGCGATCTATAAAGCCTGGCGTGGACCCATGGTTTTTGTTTCACGTTATACACCCAACACCTGGCTCTGCAACCACTATGGGGCCGATAGGACCTTATAGCAAGTTCTCCTGTAGGAACTAAAATGGAAGAAACGGGATTTATGGGGGGAGGGAGGGAGTTCGATTACCGCTTACACCTCCTTTGGCAAGTGCTAGAGCAGGCCAGAGGGAAGCAGGTTTTGCCCTTGGGAACGACGGAGAGGGGACACTCCATCAACCCTTTCATCACAGCTGGTTACCAGGCTGACCTAGCAGTAACGTCACACCACGAAGAGCTGATCCTACAGTGTGATTTACTAGGGAAAACTATGCAAAGCTGTACGGCTAGAGCTGAAACCGCTGCCTGCAAGCGTAAGATGCGTGCAGATCTGCTATCAGTCACTTAGCTGTTCAGCTGCTTTTCCAAAGTCATCACAATACAGTTTCATGGAAATTATCTAAATACTCTGAGGATTAAGGGACTTATTTTCAGTCAATAAACAAAACCTATGATTATAAAATCTATGCTTAGAGAATATAAACTTTCATAGCATCAGCTCAGTAAACAAGACATTCTTGTCTACAGAGCAAAACATACATTAATGCTCTATTAAGATGTAATTAAGCACACAGAACAAAAGTGAAAAAGTTAATTTCAGTGCACAAAATAAATTTTGCCTTGTGTTTGTATTCTGCGCTTCAGACTGCAACGCGGGAAGGTCACTCGTGCACAGAGCGCCGCGTTTGCGGGTGGACGTGCCAGGGCCCCGGGACGGCTGCTCGCAGCAGAAGGCTGGGGGAGGAACACGTTACGTGAGCGTTTTGCAGACACGTTTCCTAACTGCTGCTGGACACGCGTGTGAGCGCGTCGCAACCCGAGAGGGGACGCGCACAGGTATGAAGGTCATCAGTGACAAAAAGGTGTGACTCTAACTATGACTTTAATTTGCATTTAATAAAGGAGAAGAACTTTAAGCAGCACATCATCCTCCATCCTTTATTCTGTTTCACATCGTAAGTCAGTCTCCTTTGGAGCTACCAGCACCAAACCTTCAACACTGGAAGGGACGAGGTGTTGGTGGGGGGCTGTGGCTATATTGGTGTAGGGGGGCTGCTGTAGCTATACTGGACTCTACCCGCCAAGAAGCGGTGGCCAGCAGGGCTCCCGCAGACGAGCGGCCGCACGGTTCGCGTAGGGGACACTGTGATGCAGCTCCCGAGGTCAAACTGACCTCCTGCGGCTGCGGTCACATCTCCGGCCGCGCTCACGTGGCAGCGCCAGCGCCTCGAGAAGAGGCCGTTCCCGAGCGGAGCAGAGCGGCTCCATGGCCCGCGCGGGCTGCAGCCCACGGCTATGGCGACACCGGCGCGGCACGGCGGCTCCGCGCCACCCTAGCGCCTTCCCGCACCCGCTCTCGGGGGGAGCGGGATTTACAGAGCAGATTTGGGATTTTAGAGAACCCCATGTGCGTTCTGAGGATCCCCCTTTTCTCCTGATGCGCTGAAATAACACGTTTTGGCTGTGACTTACGATGCCTATTTGCCAGGGAGAGCTCTACACATGTAAGTAAATCACCCAGACAGACTCGCGTTCACCATTTGCCTCTCTTATTCTTGGCCCTACAAGTGCTTTTCTCAGTCAGGGATGGAGGACACCAGAAAGCCATCGATGCCACCAATATAAAACGCAGGTCTGGGAAGCCTGGACCCATCCAGCCCTAACCGCAGGCAGCTGGAGCCCGCGCTCCGGGCCCTGCTGCTCCTACCACTAAGCAACCGGCGAGCGCCGCGAGCCGCAGGCAGCGCCGGGCTCTGCGCCCTCCGCCGCGCGGAGCCCAAGGGGCATTTCCAGCTTCAACCCTGGAGATGGTTCCGTGACACGCAGACATATCATCACGTCTGGATTAGGTTTAATCTATGCGCTTGGTGCTGCTTTATTTAGCTGCAGGAAGAAAATCTTCTGCATTAATAAGGCTCAGCTAATAAATTCATGATTAATTTAATGTCTCTAATATTCATCTAGTCTAACCGCCTGAATTTATACACACTGAAGTCACAACAATGTTTTGATAGGCTATAAATCAAAATATTCAAATAAGTGTTGCTGTACTGATATAGGCCTATTTCTCATAGTATATCAGCTTTAAATGTATGCCTCTGTGTTTCTTCCTAAGAAACCCTTATGTGCATGGTGAAACCAAATAGGACCAGGCCAGAAGTCGAAAACATTAATTTGACTATTAATTCCATTAATAATGGAAATTCTTATAAAAATAAGATAACGGAGGCAGTGCTCAAGAAATTTTAAGTGTTTGAAAAGTAAAAAAGTGGTAGTGCAGCCCTTCTACTGGTGGTCAAATAGGTTTTTATGCTCCAGCACTGGGATGGCGTTTGCAGCAAAAGAGAGTAGCGAAAGAGGAAGATGGTACTGACGAGATAGAGCGGCCTTCCCCAATTGTCGGCTGCCCTCTCTCCAGAAATATGAGCTTTTAGAAAGATTAATTCCCTCTGACTTCTGTTTCTCCCTGCACAGTGAATTAGTGCTGCACTGATCAGGGGAAAACATTCAGTCAGTGCTTTTTATTGAGTGGTAGCTCCTAAAACTTTCATTGCTAATCTCTAACTTGAGAAATCCATCGTGAAAAATAGAAGTATTTTAACCTGATAAAGTGATAGCAAAAACTTGGAACAGCAGTAGACAGTAGAAAAAGCTGGTAAAACAACAGTGTGACAGGAAGCATACGGCTAATCAATATTTGCTGGATCGTGAATAGGAGGCTAAGGAAAAAGGCCATTCCACACCGCAGCGCATACTTGCCACGTTTTAAAACCCTCTGGGTGAGGGGGTAAGAATCTGAAGCATTTATAATAGGTATTCTTATTTTCTAATTTATTTATCCTCATGTCTTATCTAGGATTGAAACAAACAATTCCAGTTATGTTTAAACACAGCCTAACACAGTCCTCCAGCAGGAAAAGTATGAATTTGGTTAAATATTTTCTGAATGCCACCGTAACTCATACCGCAGAGCGTCAGCCACAGCAGCTTAAGTTAAACGGTAACCCGCAGTTTCCCCCTGAAGAATATACAGAACTTTTATTGCCAGAAATGGAAAGCAATTGATTAAAACTGAAAGCTTTGCAAAGCTTAGATTAACGCTCGTATTGGAAATGATATACAACACTGCTGGAGGAGAAGGCAAGCCACGTCCTTCTGGAATGATTTTCAGGTAGATGAAAGCCCGTACCTATGCATTGCCGAAATGTTCCCGCTTAAAGTATACACGATCAAGTGTGCAAATTTAAGACAGGGATGATCGGGCTGTTCTGTATCGCTGCTGTTCCGGGAGGCGTTGTCAGAGAGTTCTGCAGAAAGAGTTGAGGAAATTCCCATTGAAGCTGCCGAAATCCCAAAGGAGCCATCAGCTCGGAGCCCAGCGCAGGGCTGGATTTGGCTGTGGCCCCGCAGGGGTGGCGAGGGGGTAGCCCCAGCATAACCTCACCTTAGGGCAACTGCATCAGGAATCTTCCTCCAGTGCAACAAGAAAACGATTATTTAAACAAAATGATTCCCGTTTGCAGCAGACTCGGAGGGGAAGCGTACCCTTTTCCACCTTAGAAGTCAGTCAGTCTCTTAATCAGCACAATCTCTTAATTAGCAGAATCTGAAATATTTGTCGAACTTGCTCTTTGGAACAGCAAAGCATTTCTAGCCATAGGTACCAAGCAAGCAGTTAATAAATGAAATGACAAAAGAAAACATACTAGTTTCATATGATGGAAACTAAAGGAGGGTGATTTTGTTAGGAATACAGAGCAAACGAAAACTGAAGACCTCCCTTTAAGCCAGACCCCTCATCTCCCGGCCACTGACAATTCCCTGCTCCCAAAAGGGAGATCTACTGTCCCACCAAAAAAAAAAAAAAAAAAAAAAAAAAAAAAAAAAAAAAAAAACCCAAAATACCTGATGTGCAGCAGCCCTGTGATGTAAAACACGGGGACCTGTTCAAAACAGAGCAGTGCTCGTTTGGCACTTCCCACTTCCAAAGGTTCAGGAGATGATTTTTCCCCTTTGCTGGTCCTGCCTATTTTGAAGTTCCCAGGGAGTGTCATCACATCACCAGGAATTTAATGCACACACAAGCAGCAATATCCCTCTATCACATGAGCTGACAAGGACACTAGTTACAGCATACCTGTGATGGGACGGATTTCGAAGTAAGCAAAATGAAAATGGAGACCGTAAAGCAGCTAATGAAAAATTAACTTGCCTGGTGGAGAGTAATTAGTTTTAGGAACATTTATTAAATATTTTTATCTTACTGTTGTTTAATTTGTCAGTGTTTCTATTTTGAGTCATCATCATCTTTAGGCATTTAAACCTCAGCTGAAAAATCCCAGCCGGACCCGAGAAAGTAGCAAGCCTGAACACAGAGAAAGAACAATCTCCTTGTCAAAACACCCCCTGAACCCAAATCATCCTGAATTTCCATCTGCTTCTGAGATTGAGCTACAAATCTTTGTTTTGTGTACACGTTCTTGGGACTGTTACCCTATCTTTTCCTGGTATAGCAAAGGATAATTCTCTGGCTCTTAGTATATGAGGAGGAACACAGCTCACCTATTTGAGGCAAGAAACACACAAAATAAGCTTGTCTTCCACGCCATCCAAACTATTATTTTCTGTAAGTATTCCTCTCATTTACACCAGGGAATTCTCCCTATTAGTAGGAGTGCCTGTGCAACGGACATTTTCTCAAACGACAATGCAAAATAATTAACCAGAGAGTCGAAGTTTAGTGTTTCAGGCATGCAAGAAGGAAATAATCATAAAAACATTCCTATAGAGTATTATCTCAAAAATACACTTAAAGCCTGTGCTCCTCCTCCACAGGTACTTAGCTCTATCCATAGCATAAAGCAATCATATCAGCCTGCTTCGGTGCCAGTATTTTCTGTTCCTTCCTTTCTCGGCGAGCCAAGTCAAAGAGAGGAAACAAAGGCTGGGCTTGTTCCCGGGGAGAAAGGAGCTCTGTGGCAATCGGGGGCCGTTTCCTCTCACATACGCACGGGGCAGCATCTGATATGGGGACTTACCCTACGCAAACACGCGCTTTGGTCAGTATCTTCTCGATGGAAAGCACCCCGAGACAAAAACGCGTGCGTACTGGGTGTGGGAAAGGAGGTTGCTAACCTCCCTTCCCAAAAATCTCTCTCCCTGCTAACTAACCGTGTGGCTCGCGGATGGAGCAGCCTGTGGAGCACAGGGCGCTGAGCTGCTCACAGCCCTTCTTTGTTTGGCGAAGGTGGCGATTTCCTCTCCTTAGATTCTTTCCCCTTATTCTGCTCTTCCTTCCTGATGATAAATCCACTTTTTATTATTCTAACCAATTGCACATTAATTTTAGAAATTTTATCGCTCATTTAGATTTCACTGGGTGAGTCAAATGGAAAAAATGTGTTCTGGGGCTGGGCGAGCTCCCTCGCAGGCGAGGTCCCCGCGCCAAGAGCACCCTCCCATGCAGCATCCTCCGGCGCCCGGAGCCCGGGCCGCTCCGCGGGCCGCCCCGCCGGCAGCCCCGCTCCCACGGCGGCCCTGCCTCTGCCCAGGCCTCCTCCCTCGCTTCCCCAAAGCCGGCCGAGCTCCTGCCGTCCCGTCCCATCCGTCCCGCTCTGTCACCACGGGTCAGCACGGGCCGCCCGCCGCACCGCACGCCCATGCCTGCTCCGGCACCGCCGACAGCCGCTTGCACCACCTAAATAACCATTATTTGAACACTGAAACAATGATGGGAAACGGCTTCCTCTGTGGAAGCCCTTAGCCCTGATGCAATTACAATTAGTGCTACTTTGACAAACGCTGCATGCCTAAAGAAAAGGTGTTTTTCCTGCCAGGCAACAAGGTACAAAGTGACAAACAAAGGATCTCCTTTCAATTTGCTGTGGATTTTTACTCTGAAAGGATGGCAGTTGTAGGCTATTTATATCTTCACCTAACTTGCTGAATAAGACATGCCAAGACAGCATATTTTCCTTGGTGAGGGCAAGCTTGTGATCAGCACTGCTTTTTAACTTGTCCTGCTCATACCTGCAGTCTTTCTAGAGCCTTCTGGAAACCTGCAAGCTCACGGAAGCGCCCCAGTTTCACAGCTCTGGCAAAACAGAGGCATGAGAATCAAAATCGTCTCATCCTCTTGTTCTCCATAGACTCACCAATAAGTTAGAGGTCTGCTAATATATGCACAAAGTCAAAAAGAAGGGACAAACATGACATAAAATGTCACATATTATGCTTATAATTCCTTTCTGAGCTTCATTTGCCACCATTGCAGATGAGTGGGATCTGCAGGCCCTCCCTCTCCCTTGGCACAGTAGGAAAACTAAATAAAAACCACAACCCATGCTAAGGCAAGGATCCTTTAAAGGTGGGAAACCCCTGACCAAACAAGGCATCGGTCAAATAAGCAGCAGCAAATAATGTGGATTGCAAATAGGGAGTGTTATCCCAATGCTGAATCTTTCCTAAATCCTTACCTCTATCTTCCTAGAAAGAATTATTCTCTAGCGACACTGACAGTTCCCTGCCAAAGAGTCAACACAGTCTGTAATACTGCTGGGTTAGATACCTTAGTTTTCTCCCCTATCCAAATATCTGTAAGGTTTGGGAATGCTGTCCTTGTTTGTCTAGGAAACGAGAACAAGACAACAACCAGATCTGCCTCCTTCCCTTCTCCTCCTCCCTCCCTCTTTCTGTCCCCTCAAATAAAGGAGATGAGTGCAAGAAGGCACCTTTGTAAAATCCTGAAAATCTGCATTCTTTAAATCTTTGAAATTCTGGCCACACATATGTAGAGATATATATTCATATATGTATATCCCCACATACACACAGATTCCTTCTTTGTTGATGTATGGCAAGTGGAATCCACATGCAGATAACGTCATTTTTGATAGACTCAGCTGTGTGGTTGGTTTCCATCAGCACAACCGGCCTGATGGAGATTCCACCACACACGAGGCTCAGTGCAGCTCTGAGAACTGCCCTCTACACAACTCCTTGGCTTTCTTCTCTCCCAAGACAGCAAAACATTGTCTTGAAGTACTAAAGATGAGCTATTTTTATGTGCTTTTAAGCCTTTTATTTTTAGTCAGTGTTTAAATGCCACCCATTTTTACAAAGGCACAGTTACTACAGCTTGAGAGCTGTTTGATGACTCTCAATAAGAGCTACATTAACAAGCAAGTCCTTGAGTCATGTATTTACATTTTACACTAAGCAGATTATATTTACATTAAGCAGCTAATATAATCATAGACGACTAATGGACAGTCAGCAAAGGAAAAGCAGATATCACAAGCTTTAAAGATCAGAAAGTATTTTTTGCTTGTTGAAATGTCTAAAATTACTTCATTATAACTAAAACCATGGAGAGAAGCTGGGGTCTTTTCACCACCTTTAAGTATCACATTTTTGTATTTCTGAGGAGCACATTGTCGTGACGACAACATTGTCTCGTTCTCCAGTATTAACCTAGGTGCGTTTTAGGTTTCTTGCTATGTTTCAGGAGTTGACAAGTTCCTTGACATGTGACTAAAAGCAGGTACAGAGATGCTTCCGCAGCTTATCCTGAACTGTAGTTTTGCCTGACATTGGGTAGGAAGCCATTCACTAACACCGCAGTAACAAAAATCTAACCTCATATTTCAGCCATGAGGAGATAGGAAGAACCCTCAGGAAGAAATTTCTTTAAATTGCAACATAAACCATCAAATACTCAAAGTCTAAGATTCCAGCTGCTTGCTAATAAATGAAGCTCACAGAATTACAGACTCATCCAGTGTTTAGCTCTCGTAAAATTACTCTGTTTAAATTCTGGTAGTGTAAGAACAAAATCCTCTATAATCCATACAAGTTATCTGAGGAAGCTGTATTAGGGAAATGAAGAGATATCAAAAAAATATTTACCACTTAAGTTCGAGGCATTTCATCTATTCATCTGGGTTGGCTTGGCAAAACCTTCTGCAGCAGCTGGCACTAAGCCCCTTTGAAACTTCCAAGAACTTCTGATTTCTCCAGGCAGACTTGCTTCACCCCCTTCTCTTCATGGCTACAGACCAGGACAGCAACATTTTCTGCAAAAGAAAGATGATGATGCTATTTCAAACAATTTTCAAACACTGTTTGTTGTTCATTTTCCTTCTGTCATGCCCACTGGATTTCTTAAGTGCTACGAAAGTCACCTAGAGACCTCTGCTGAATCCGATTTGGAATTTACTACTCTTCACGAGGCAGAAAATCTGAGCAGATTTTAGATAGATGTATATAAGCACAGCGCAGATTTACCAAATATCAAGATCAGGAATAACTCCTTGGCACAATTACTGCTTTACAGTTTCCTGCAAGTCCTCAGCATGCCCCTCTGCCTTCTATTTACATGCACGTAAGCATCAGAACACAGATTATTTCATTCAACAAAAACTACAAACACAGCTAGAATGTCTTGAAACATATTTATATTTATGAGTAAACATATATACTTAGCTTTTTCTTTTGTAACTCCTTTGAAAGTTGACAAACATGACGCCCAAGGCCAGGAAGGGCAATGCTTTTAATTCAGAGGCACCACACCACGATCCAGGCGCGTTACTGAGATGACAACTGGTCGATACAGCATTTACCCACAAAGGAGATAAGGAGACACTGTCTTTGCCCTTTACTATTTTCAAGCCTTTCTTTGATTTTCTAGCAGTTGACAGCACTTTTTAATTTGCACTATCCACACCTGAATGCTGGGATTCAGGCTACACTGATGGTATATTACGGCACTTGAGCAGAGAGTTTTCTTTTCTGAACCCCCGAAAAGTAGCAATAGGCTTCACTTGGGCTGCTAACCCTGCACACCAAGTCTTAGTTCTGTGGCAAAACCACGAGTTGCAGAGGACACGCTGAACGGAGGACTCACAAAACGCAGCTTAGTAAAACGAACGGGTGACCTTAAAACTTTCCTTAATTCTATCTACAGCTTTCTAAACAAAAGGCAAAGAAAAAGTGAATTAAGAAAAAAAAAAGAAGAAAACCACCTACATATCTTACCTGTTTTATGAGAAGAAAAGCACGTGGCTTTATGTTAACTATGTTGGCATGCAAGCGCTTTATGGTGGTTAGCCCCTTGTTCCAATAAAGATTACTTCACAAAGTCACCTTTCCCTTAACCCAAGATATCTGAGCTCTCCACGTGATTTTCAGGCTTCCTCATCTCCTGCTACAGAAGCATTTGCCATTTTTCAGACAGTGTCCAGAACATCCCCCCAGAACTCCCGGAGGTCTTGAGCCAGGCACTTAATGAAGAGCTGCTGCCTAGTGGGGTTTGCTTTGTTTTTCCTCCTTTTGTTTGGCATTCTGCTGCTGTGACTCAAGTATGAACATATTTGTGGATGACAAAATTGAAGCAAAGAAAGTAAACACGAATCTCTGAAGAAGAGTTGTTATTAAAGTCCTAGGTAGCAGGGAACAAGGTGTTTTACTGCCTCTATGTCAGACCGAAATTGCAGCCTGAGGAGCACACATGGACTGAACGGGAGCAGGGCAGAGGAACACCAGGGGAACACGAGCAGCGTAAACAAAGCACCCCAAAGCGGGGCATTATATTATTGGGGTTATCATGATTACTATTTGGGGGACATATTTGAACGGGCGATATTGATGGGTGACCGTGTCCAGCTCAGACGAGTAAGAGCCATCATGAAAGAAAATGCATTATATGTTTAAAGACAATCCATAGATGGGAAGGCACCCATCAATGGACCCTTGAGCACGCTGAAGACAGGTCAGGCTCTCAGTGCTCTTAGTCTTGGTGAGGTTCAGCTTCTGGGTCATCATGTAAACGGAGATGCTGGAGACTAGCCAAGAACTTCACCTGGATGGAAAAGATTGACTCCTCTCCTGCAGAAGGATCAGAGGGTTACCAGCATGCAGAACCCAGTGGTTTTGCTTTTGCAGATAAAATTAGCCAAAATTGCCACATAGAGCAAGAACAGAAAGAGCCTTGCAAAACATCTAGAAAGAACAGCAAAGGAGAACCAGAGGCCAAAGCCTTTGGAGAACCTTCTTGAGGTGCAAAGTCTGAAAAAATGGGGCATGCTACACAGCCCTTTGAATTACCAAAAAACAATCCTGAAAAACAGGGAAATCTGCAAATGCTTTGCAGCATGGAGAGGATGCACCGAACAAGTATTTAAAAGCTCTCTCGGTGAGGTGATGTGAATAATTTTTCCTGGGTAGAAAAACAAGGGATTGGGCAGCATGCTCAGATTGCAGCTCCAAGCAATTGTCAAGGGAATTGCACTGGATTTCCCCTGCTTGGAGCTTAGTGGCGAGACAGCCCTGGCTCCTCCAGCCTGCAGGACACCTTCCCAGCACCACGGGCACCTCTGGGCATGACCTGGCTGCAGCTGTGCCTGAATCTAACGTAAAATAGTTGGAATAAGGCTAAAAATCATACTTAAGTACTAAAATTCAGTAAGGGTTAGCCAATAATGTGCGTAACATCCCTGTGGTTCCCATGCACCCTGGGCTGCTTTACTGGAATTAGCTAAACAGCTCTGTTTACCTTTCCAAATGCATTACAGCTTCAAATGCAGATGAGCCGGAACCTCTTAATAAAAACCCAACATTTGCAGCCATTTTCTCATTTCAGTTGCATACAGCCATTTTTACTCACGCCGAGAGCTCTGCAAGCTTCACCTCTCCTTACAACCTGCGCAGGGATCCTGCACAAGCGCTGCCTGCGGGAGGAAGCCCGAGGAAAACCCAAGTCACAGCCTGGGAAATGTTTCTGCTATTACTGTTGCTACAAGCAGGCTCCCAATGAGCTGTGATAGCCTGCAGAGAGTCAAGCTTTGGGCGCACTGTCCTATTTTTATCCTATGAACTACCCTTTGCTTTCAGACGGCTACTGGGTTTGCCAAACTAATAAGATTTTTGGCATCATTCACACTATTTATATACCAGTGCCTTGGTGCCTTGGATACAAAACCTTTCAGAAAGACATCATTACAACAGCCTGCAACACCAGTTTAAACATCTTGCCAGAATAATTATGCAAGCAATCAGGTGTCCCCTCCACGAAATAAGTGACCCAGAAAGCCCTAAGAACAACATCCTCCTCTTGCAGGGGTAACTCCAGCATCTGCTGAGCTCAGGCTGCTGCAACGCTCGGAGCTCCCTCAAAAAGCTTCCTCCCCAGCCCTACAAGAGACAGGGGCCTAAAAAGGTGAGAAGTACCACCAAAATCTCAACAGAAATAAACTGGGAGACCAATGCAAACAGAAGTGAAGAAGCAGCACAAATACTTATTGTTTATAGAGAACATAATAAGCAGCTGATAAGAACTTGCTGCTTGTGCTCCAGAACGATGCCGTTTTTAAGGGGCATTTCCGAACTTTTGCTCAGGCAGTGAAAAAGGGAGCCACTCCATTTGCAGGCAGCAATACTTTTTCACTTCAAAATTATCTCCTGGAGTAAAGAAATACTCAGAAGACTGAGTAATCCTGTCTTAATAGAGATGGAGGAAGGGGACAAAGAGGTCTCACTCAGTACGTGGACTGTATCTTCCATTCTGGGTATGTTTCTATTTTTAATTCATAGATATACAGGAGAAGAAACTCAGAAGAAGGGAGTTTAAAAGACCACTTAAAAACAATATGAAATATAGACTGATTATATTGTTAAAAATAGAACTGAGACACAGAGAGAAAGGAAGCCCTTAATGGCCTGTTCATGCTTAAGGGCTCTCACAATGAGTGCCTGTTACTCATGGATCTGCTGAAGGATTTGCATTGACTGCAGAGGCACCAATTTGAAAATGTTTTTGACACAACGACATTGAGAAACATCCCAAAGGGCTTTAAGTTGAAAGCCTGGGCCCTCTCCCAACACTCCTGTTCTTTCATGGATGGAAGAAAAGATTTGCAAGAAGGGAGAAAAATAATTAAGTTGCTTTGGATTTGGAAAAGAGGGTGGAAGAAAAAAAAAAATGTGATAAAATACTGCTAGAAGAGACCACAAGGGATCATCCAGGCCCTCTCCCCCCAAGATCCAAGTTGCATCTATCCTTCAGCAATTTATATTCACTATTTTTTCCCCTCATATTATAGATTTAATATCATTAGGTAAGGTGAGAAAGTAAGCAGAAAGGAGACCCAACATACCACTGGTCACCCAGCCTTGTTACTGGACGTTCCCTTACAAGCTCCTCTAGATGAAAGGAAAACGCTTGGTCAAAGCGTGGGAGATGGTTCCGAACGCAGCCGAAAGGCTCTTCGGGAAGCAGCAGGAGCCGCACGGGAGGCCGAGCGCAGAGGAGGGACGGGAGCAGCACGTGGCAGGAACACAAGGAGGCCACTGTATCTTCTACTCCTCTTTGCTGCAACAGCAGAACCTTCCTACGCACCCCGTTCCTGCAAATCTGCACGTTAGTGGTATTTCGTATTTAGCAAAGGCTTCCGAGTAGCTGAGCGGGGCCTCGCGGCGCATCCTCGGGTAGCCGTGAGGCCACGGGGCAACCAAGGCAGCAGCAACGGGAAAACGGGAAGCAACAACGCCAGCAAACACGAACCAAGCGCCAAGCCCAGCCACCCCTCCGGCTTTTACACAGCTTTGCTTTCACAAACCAAGGCCCAAGCCTGCCCTGGGATTAGGGTTTGGATTGTAGTTCATCCCGCTCTCGCGCTCTTGGCCTGGTGTTACTAGAACCATGTGCCCCATCCTCCCTTCCTGGGTCTCTGCCCGGTTTGCACTTCATCTCCTGAAAAATCTTTGTTTCACAGTTGAGACAGAAGGTCTTTTACAGGCTAAAAGTTATCTCTAGAATCAAGAGGGAAACCACGTCACATACGGTGCTGCATGCGTTAAATAGAAAGAACGTAAGTGGGACAATATACATTCTGAATGGAAAGATCCACAGGTTGAGAGGAGCAGAAGAAACGCAGAGCAGCAGCTCACTGCAGCGCCGGGGTTATCCTTATGCAATTCCTACAAGGATTTGAATACAAAAGTAATAGAATTTAAGCTTTTTATGAACTCCTTTAATAAAAGTTCCTCTGATCTAATTATCACTGCAATATATAGAAAATATATACGCTAACACACACAGAACTGTCTCTCTAGACCTTTTGAAGGCTGCTGGTGCAGGGGTATCGCTTGTGCACATAACACTCGTGCCTGGCAAGCTCCACTCACCGCTAGGGAAACCCGGCCAGCTTTGCAGCCCTCTCCTTGCTTTTATTAGCCTGAGCATTTCACTTCTCCAGCTTACATCTTTGCACAGAGCCTTCATAAACCATATGTGTTTGTTTATATGTACATATGCAGTGCCACCATGCATTTTTATCATGAAGGGACAACTTCTGCCTTTAGCATATGGTAGGGCACATCATCACTGAGGAAAAATGGTAAAAGCCCTGGTGGTTTTAATTTGTTCTGAGATTTCTCTCCTCCAATCTGTTTATGAAGAAGCAACTGTTGACTCACAGAAGAGGAGGACAACCTGACTTTTGGGGGAATTAACATGCACAAAAACCAGAGCCTTCCTCCATTTTTTTCCAAGTGCATCTCAAAACATTTTTAAATGGATTTAAAAATAAACACAAAACCCATGAGTTTTAGTTATCTGAGAAATGCATCTTTCCCTTTTTGATTTATATTGCTACAATCATTTCCATTCTTTCCCCCCTGCAAACAAACGCTCTCCGTATGTGGTAGCTACCTAAAAAGGGAACAAATCAAACTGCAATCAAAAAATACGTGTATTTATGTGCAAATCTGAAGAATCAAAGATAAATCTTTTCTTCATACCCAGATTTTTTAATTCCCCCAGTTACTTTAATACCAGAAATAAGTGTCTCCAAGTACACAAAACTGAAACACATGTAACATGGTAACTTTGGGACTTCTGCCTGGTAGTCACATCTCACCGCATTTATAATTCTGTTTCATGCAGCACTGACCTGTTTTCTGCCTAATCAAATTCTTAATTCCTCATTTAAAAAAAGAGGAGGCCAGGAGAAGTTTCTTGAGCACTACGACTTTGCCAAGACTTCCTCAGTTTTTGCTCTTAGACAGTATTTCAGAAGTGTCACAAACAATTACTGGTGTATCTCCTGTCTTGGACTATACTATAAAATAGTAGATGAACTAAATGTATAATGTGGGTAGAGGCCCAGCAAAAGAGATGTAAAGAAGCCTAAATCATTCTGAGTTAATAGATCATGCCAGACAGACTTGAAAGGTGCTTTCAGAAGCATTCAAAGCAGCAAAGTCTATAATTTCATTTATGAATTTGGATTTGCATATAAAATTTACAAGTAGACCTAAAAAGGTTTATATTAAAAGAAAAATCCATATACATTTTTATATATGGAAGAGGGAGGGAAAATAAAAATCAGATCTGCTCTAAAAAAGCATCCTGGCTAGTCTCAGGGTAATTCATAGGAGACTAGTCACAGGGTATGTGTATGCACAACCAATCAGGAGGAGAAAGATTTTCATCAAAGTATTTAATATACTTTTGTTAGCATCTATTTCATTTCATTAACTTATTGACCATCTTGATAAAGCAAGCTCTTTGAAACTGAAAGCTGACCAAAAAGCTTTGGGAAAACCAACTTTACGTTTCTACGAAAGACAAGGAAAAGCAAAAAAGAAAACCTTTTGATGAAAATCCAGTTAAAAACAAACCAACTTTGCAGATTATCTTTCATCTTTACAGAATGCATACATTTATAAAGTTAGAAAAAAAAATCCACTCTGTGCATACCTCTTTCCGAGTTGACTGTTGTGCACTGCCCAAGGATGTCATTAAAGGCAGTTGCTGGTATGTGCTTCAACTGCCCCTTACCAGGTAAGTTATCAGCTCATTACAACATCCCTACAAAAATCCTCCTGCACGGCCATGCAAAATAGAGTAACTGGTGCGTCAAGAAAAAAGCCAAAAATACAACAAAAACAAAGCGCCACACTGACACTAGGTTGCAAAGAGCAACGATCTGTTGCAAAATCCGACAGCAAAAAAACAAGGAGCAATTGCAAGTTGCGACTGTTCGGGAGTGACCTGGATGGCTGTGCCAGAAGGGAATCTTGAATTTCAAGTTCACGTCTCACCATCTCATTAGCAGAAACTCGAGAGAGACTTTGGGGTGACTCTATCAAGGAAAAATTCTCACTGGAATTCATTTCCTCTTGCTAAATAAATGTCAGCGGAGTCATTGCCATCACAGCACACGCGGCGCATCCCGGCCGGATCCGACAGCGCTCCCTGGGTCCCTGGAAAACGGCCTCCCCGGCACAAGCAAGTAGAGACCGTGTCCAATGAAGAAGATTTATTTAAAGGGGGAAGCTATAGAGAAATGCTTCAGCTGAATTTTCTAAGTGCTATGCTCAGATCTGCAATCTTGACTTAAATGTTAAGGCAGGCGCATGGGCCATTAGTCGGGATTACCTTTCCCTGGGCAGGGTTTCATCAGCTTTGGCATTTCGCACGGCTGCTGCTGCGGGTCGGGCTGGTGCAGGAATTCGCTCTGCTCTTTAGGAAAATCATTTTCAAAAGACCACGCTAGCGCGTCTGCCGCGGATTGCTGCCATTTGTCAACGTCTTACTTAAAAGCAAGATGTCAAAAATTGGTTTGGGGATTAATACAGACGAGACAGCTCAAATGAAGGGGTACTTCCAAGAAAATAAACGGCACTTAAACTCTGCAAGTTAGTGACAACCGCCATTCCACGGGGTTCGACTTCTTGCTCAAGTACCATTTGACCTTGCCATGAGACAGGCAGTAAGACATAAAAAACTGGAAGCAAGAAACGAGAAAAGCGAGTGAGCTGAAGTGAGCAGGAGGGCCGAACGCGGAGACAGGCGGCAAACGCTGCCGGATCCGCGTCAGCCGGGCGAGCTGCCAAACCCCCTACCCCGAGCTGCCCGCATAGGGACCATCGCCCCGAGGAACCAGGGCCACCAACAGGAAACGCTCAACTTGGAGCTGGGTCAGAACTTGCAGCGCTCTGATTACGGAACCAAAGTGAAATTATTAGCATAGTGCAAGCGGTAGGTGCTCCGAGACAGAACGCCAGGGAGAAGGAGAGGAAGGCCCCGCAGCAAGGACCGGAGCGGTGCAGGAAGGGTCCTGCCACGCGGCCTGCAGGGCATTTCTCTCTCCTCAGACAGTTCCAGTGGGCACTTGTTCTGCTTGCAATTTAAAAATACTGATGGAAAATAACTGCAATAAGGAACCACAAGAAGCACTTAACATTGCTGAAATACTGTATTAAAAAAAGAACGAAGTCCTTGCTGAAAGCACCCAGTGCTACTTGCCAACATTGCAGCCGTCCAGAGGGCTAGAAAGGCAGGCGGCGCCGAGCGGCAGAGCCCTCTTCCCAGGCCGCTCCTCCGCACGGCGGGAACGGTCCCGGTCCCGGCGGCGCCACGCGGCCGCTCGCTGCCAACGCCAGCCGCGCCACGCAGGAGCAGGTCCGGCCCCGCGAGCGCACGTGTCACATCGCCATCTGAGGCGTCCCCTCTTCCCAAACACCGATGAGAGCAACAATAACTTCTCAAAGCTGCCCGTCCGGCTGCAGCCAAGGTGCGCTTTGAAACTGCATAGTGCCGGCAAAGGTAGCAGACAATTTCAGGAGCAGAAGCAGGGATTCTGCTGGAGCTTGGAATCAAACTAAAAGGGTAATTTCACACTTGTGTTGATCTAGTAACTCATATGAGGAGGAGGCAAAAATAATAATAATAAAAAAAAACAGAGCAGTTGCAGGTCTAAAATCTCCTGCCAGAGAAAAAATGCTTATTTGAAACCTTAAGCTAAAGAAAAATGAAATGAAGTTAAAACAGAGTAATAAAATACTATCAAAATAGCAATGAGAAAGGAGCCACTGAATAACGTGCGTAGCCGAGAACCCACACCTTCGAAATGGCCCGTGTGGGAGCACAGAGCGAGGCGGCCGCAGGAGAAGGCGGCAAGGGCGGAACGTGGCCGCAGCCGCCTGCCGCGCGCCGCAGGAATCACCCTGCTGCACCAGAGGAATCACCCTGCTGCACCGGGGCTGCTGCAATGACCCCGGCCGAGGGTGGTGACGTGGCCCTTGGGGCTGCACGCCATGTAGGAACGAGCGCTCCCGGAGCCCTGGCCTGGCCGCTCCTGCCCGGCTCCCGCAGCGGCTCCGTGGGGACGTCCCGCACACAGAACAGCCCCTCTTCCAGCAGCCCCGCGGAGAGGCCCACGCCGATACCCACGCTGGGCAGCGTGCACTTCCTCCCATCAAAAGCACGACCATAAATGCCATAATTTACACTCAAGAGGTTCATTTGCATTATTTAATCATAACATCCCAGAGGTTTCATTTATTAGAATATTATGATTTCAGTAGCTTGCCCAGCAGCTACCTCACGAGCTCCTGCATTCAGTTATTTGCACTGTTGCCCAGCCTCAGTTATTCAACTCGAAACTCTCCAAGCAAGCTCAAGTCTTTGCCTTTTTATTTTTTGTTAAGCTGTAGCAAATTTATTTCAGATTTTCCCAGGAGTAAGATAGAAACACATTTATTTTCCAGCATTACAAAATCACACTGAATTTTCCTGCTTAGAAATTCAATATATAATTGAATTTCGATGGCTATGAAAATTTTACTGTTTAAGATCAAATCCCTGCAATCTGGGGGAGCGTGAGGTTTGGAAAATCTGCGTTTTTGTATTTCAGCAGAATACAAGAAACATTGTCAAAATCCATTATATACCAAGTGTCTCTTAGGCCTCTTGGAGCTCAATGAGAGGTTATTTGTCCTACAACAAGGCAGGGAAAGAACAGAGAAAACACTGTTTTTCCCCTCCCATGGCTGTAGTTGAAAACATCCACATAAAGGCGACAAAACATGACAATTTTTAAACCCGTTATTTTTAAACTTTTCAAACACAGCACTTCTCACACGTAACGCTGCATTAGAAGTCGGTGCCTGCGGTGGGAATTCTTCCCGTCTCCGCTGCCCGCTCCGCACAACCGGAGCGGAGCTGCGACTCCGCCACAACCTCCCCCTTCTAATCTGCTTTCTGTTCTTCTCTCCAAGCCCCTCGGCAGGTCATTTTTCTATCAAATGAGCTGGTTAAAATTCTTTCCCCTTTTTCTTTTTCAAACCTAGGGGAATTTCAAATAATCCAGCACTAACTGACAGGAATTTATACCATTCCTTTAAAATAGCGACACTTCTGTATTGCTGCGGCTTAACAGCTCTGCTGGTTTCATGCAAACTCCCTTTCCTTTTTCAGATGGACACATCAGTCTGCCGAGCGCCGAGAAGTTTGGCTTAAAGGATAATTTCCATCCTCATTTTCATTTACGCTCCAACTTGTTTCCACTGAGAACTGTGAGCATTATGCAGCAATTTATATATAGTCAGGAAAGTGCATCTCATTATGAAAACAATGACATTAAAATTATTTCAAAATATTTTTACTTATTTACTGATGCTCTCTCTGTCTATATTTTAACAAATGATACATAAATCCTGTCTCCCTCCATAATTTAACAAATTTGGATGTTATTCTCCTTATGCAAGAGATGCAAACTGATTATTCCTCGGCCTTTGAGATCTACAAGATTCCACTCCAAACAACATCACCCTTGTCAGCGTTTTCCCTCATGCCCGAGGGCTAGGAGATAACCTGACCTGGATAGGTTTCCTAACTTCTCTTTTTGATCTAACAGGCTGTGCAGCTTCATGCTGACTGCTGCACATCCTCAACCTCTGCATTTTAAAAAGCTGCTTAATCTATTTTTGCTGACTAGAGTTTGAGAACTTCTGTTGCAGCACAGAGACAGAATAAAAAACAACAGAGGCCTTGCTGGCTCCGCCACGCTCGCAGGCAATGGGGTTTAACACAGCCTGGATCTGTGTAAAGCCAGAAGTCCTGGCAGGCGCTGCTGTCACACCAAGGTCCCCAGCAAACTGTCCCCCTTGGGGTGGTGACACTGCTTCCAACCCAAAGCGATGGGGGTCTTTAGTGCCGTTCACAGGCCAGACCACTAGGAACTTGGCAGAGAAAAGCACATACATGCAGATGAGTCCTGTTGTGGAGCAGTCCAAGATGCAAGAACGGTGGAGAAGGACTTTTTTCCTTCTTCTAATGGGGGTTTTAGACGTCAGTGGTGTCCTGACCTGACCAGCAGCTGCTGCGCAGCTGTTTGGCCACAGGCCACTCGGGCCACCAGTGCTCCTGCTCCGTATGCTCCAATAACCCTTTCTTAATTTCATACTACTAATTATAAAGGAAGGTTACGAAATGCCTCCAGTACCTTTATGACTCGCAGCAGAGCCGTAGCCCCATTTCTGTGTTCCAGGTGACAGAAGGACACATCCTCTGCAGCAAAACCCTACAGTGAGGGTCCTTCCTTGCACACAGCCAGGACTAACGACCCAGCCGGCGCTCCCTACCCGTGTCACCCCTGTCATTAAAAGGGCAGTTGCACAAGGCTGCGTCACAGGTAAAAGGCTGCAGATCCGCTGCACTCCCTGCCCTCGCTGCGAGCCACACGGGTGGCAGCTGCTTCCCCTTCTGTGCTCATCAACCCCCTAACGCAGCAGAAACCACCCACCCTTGGCGGGCTCCTCCACTGCCAGCGCTGCGAGTTCCAGCTGCCCAAGCGGGGCAGGAGGGACGGGGCAGGAGGGACGGGGCAGGAGGGACGGGGCAGGAGGGACGGGGCAGGGAGCCTCCTCGGCAGCAGCAACCGTGGCGTCGGATTGAGCCTCTGCACCTACCTCTGCTTTGCGAATGCTTCTGGCACTGCTGTATCCAGCTTAAGCCTTCCACAGTTAGTCGCCAGTCGTATGCCATTAAGAACATACAAAGAACTGTCTAGTTGAAGGTTGTATCTAGTGTTATAGAGAAAAATAAACACATGGTAAAAAAACACTCTGAAAACAAATGCTTGTTCAAGCATTTGTACAGAGTCCACTTCTTCGTTTAACATAGGATGCAGAGCTGAGGCAACGGATCAATGCGCTAGAAAGCTCAAAACAGGAGCACCAGGAACCTGTTCGCGCGGCTCAGCGTGCCAAGTGCAGCTCTGTGGGCTGCCCAAAGCTCAGCCGGGTTCTGCTCCAAGAAGGAGCAACCTGAGCACGGCCGCCACAGAGGAACCGTAGTGGGAATTTGGTTCCAGGGAAGCAAACTTGGGCAACCAAGCGGCTGGCATAGCCCGCTATGGGTGTGCTTATTTACTCAAGAACACTTTGCTGACCTACTGAGCTGCAGTGCTGCTGCTCAGGGGACCACAGCCCTAACTCGCTTTCTAACCACCGCACAAGATAAGCTCTAAAGAAACATTAAGAGATGATAATTGGAGGGATGTAAAACCAAAACACAAGGAGGCAGCAGGTAAGACTCAAAAACGAAGTGGAGGTGTTGAACCCCTCGCTCTGCACTAACTCCAGCCTCTGAAACAACTAAGCAAACACACACACTACGTTGTCAGTGCTATTTGATACCAGACCTCCAAGGAGAGTCTGCCCAAGGCCACTGATTGAATACAGTGCAGACAGGCATTTCCACATTTTTTTTTCTTCCATGGCAGACTTCAACTGCACTATCCTGCTCATCCAGACAGAATCCTGTGCAAAACACCATTGCTGAACCTCTAAAGAAGTATCAGTTTAGTTAGCTATCATAGTTTAAGAAAGCTTTCGTTTACAATTAGTGTTTTTGGGGTGGCGGAGGAATTCACCATCTCTCGTGAGGGTAACGAGTGTCGCTGCTTGCCGGGGGCTCCCAGCCTCATGCCCAGGACTCGCAGCGGAGCTGGGCAGTTGTTAACACAAGCGAGGAACTTGTCACCGGAGCCGCTGCAGCAGCGGGTGTCGCGTTCCCGGCGAGGCTTCCCCGCTGCAGGCCCTGGCAGGGTGACGGGGCCCGCTGGAGAGCCCCGCGTCCGCCTTGATCCCGCGTTTCCAGGGATCCCTGCCTCCTGGCAAAGCCCCGGGCTAAGTGCCAGGAGCTTTCCATGCCGATGGGCAGCGAGCGCCGGCGCAGGAGGCCTGGGCAGGGACCGGGGCAGGGCTCCTTTGGGATTGCATCTGGACGTTGTCAAAACTCAAAATCACTCTCCTGGGACCTTTTGACATTATCAACATCTTATACACGCTTGACAAAAACTCCAACTTCTGCACTTGCCAGCGATGAAGACGGCTGACAAGGCCAAGCAGCGAGCGGCCAGCCTGCCCTGCAGCCACTCGCTGCTCCCAGGGATGTATTTCACTGCGATGCGCTCGGCAAACGCATGGACAGCCAAGCCAAGGAACAGCAAGGCCCAAAGCCCAGAGGTTTATCCTCCTCCCCGGCTCGTGCTCCATCCTGGGCCCTCAGCTCAGGCTTCGCTGCCCACCAGCATGGCAGCGCCGTCACTGTTCCACTTTTCTACCTGGCATTTCATGCAAATGCCTTCATGCTGTAGCCTTCCGCCCTTCCCTTACCTGTCATCACGGGGCGACTTTCCAGACTGACACGTGAATTTGTTTTCGGAGGTGCCTAACGCGTCACGTTATGAGATGCAGATAGCAACATCTATTATAAACATCAACATTTAATTTAGCACCACCAAACAAGCTTTGCTGTTAGAAAAAGCAGTTAGAAACTACAGTGTTACACTAAGTTTTGATGATTAAACTGGTTCTTTTATCCCAGCAGACTGAAACGCCAGAGGAAGCCACTGCTGGTTATCTGCTGGAAACGACATTTGTTCTTTCAACTAATCCGCGGGATTTGGGGGAATAATGAGCACGTGGCGCGGACAGGGGCGGAAGGTCCCGTGCTTATGACTCATGTCACAGCTTTTTCTCTGCCATTGTTTTGCAGATTCTCTGCTTATAGGCAAAAATCCGTTTCAGCCCCAGCTTCCAGTCCCAGGAGAAACTTCAAGAGAAGACATTCCATGTGAGCAACATTTTAAGGGTGCATCCCTGCAAAATTTTAGGTTAATCTACATGTGGGCTGCCGTGGCCCGGCCCATCTCCCTGCTTCCGAGTTTCCGGACGTGGATGCTAATGGGATCCCAGGTCCGAGGCCAAAAGCCACACGCATGACGGGGGCTCCACGGCAGGACAGGACTGCGGCGCTTGAGACGTGCAGAGGATCCAGCGCAGAGAGACACTCAAAGTCACCCCTCATCCGCTGCGAGCCTGTCCCCTCGGAAATGGGTATCCTGGGGTTGTATTTTTGAGGTATTGATTGATTTTCACAAATATGTTTCAAATCTGGATTTAAGCAGAGAAGTTAGCCTACATATATTAGTGTTATGGATCCCATTAAGGGAATATAATAAGCTGACTGATTCAATAGGTCTTAAAAGGCAATTTCAACTTCCAGGATTATGAGCTCCACCAAAGCAACATCTACTTTCTCCACCTTACAGCTTCCCTAGCAATAATATTTCTGCAGCCAGAATCTGGCTGATAACATCTGAGATGCTGCACGAGCCATACTGAAGTCCAAGACTCTCCTCTTAGCTTTAGCTTTACCTACAAACCTGCTTTCATATAGTGAAACAGTGATAGAAATTATGATATAAGGACAAAGATGCACTAAATAAGATTGCACTGCTTTTATGGGAATACTCCTTGGATTATAACAGAGGTGTAATAAAACCCTCTTGAATCTGTAAGAAAGCTCTGAAAGGACCAAGAAAAGACTCAACCTGCTTCCTACTGATAATCTTTCATGCTGAGCACCCCAGGGCAGGCAGGAGTTCACTAAAAAAAATCCATCTTCAAATATTAATGCACAAAACGGCACATCCTTAAACACCACCTTTCCTCATAAAGCATTTCCACCAGCCTACCATCCTCTTCCAGAAGGAGAAGTTTCCACTGTGTCATCCAGAACAACACTTGCAGCTATCAGGCTATCTACCAATGAGCAGCTTTTAGGGGCCAGTGCCTATTCAGAGAAGGTCGGGGCTGGAAGATGAAAATACAGTCTTTGATAATTTACAAGACTCATTAATCTTATCCCAAAAGGTAAGCAAACAAAATTTGACATATTCTGAGATTTCCCAAAGAAAATCAAGGTACAGCGTTTCAGAAGTCATTAGTTATTGTCAGTCAAAAACTGACACTGTCAAAATGTGTGTAAAATAACATCCAGTGGAAGGATCATCCATATTAGAAAGCTCCTTATAATTAAAGACAGAGAGGCCTGTTGTGGGTTTGCAGTACCTAAGTAGCCAACACACCTAGGCACCCACCCAGCGCTGGAATTCACGTTCTGGGAATCACAACCTCATTTTGATGGGACAATCCAGAGAACCAGAAGTGAGAGGAGAGCGTACAGAAGCACATGACTGAAAACCAGGTTGCCTTGAGTTCTGTTCTTGGCCAGAAGGATTCCTATTTTTGCTGGGTATTAATTTCAAAGAGCAATGCAGTAATTCATGAGCATATCCAGGAGATGCAAATTACTATACAATGGCTAGATATGATTGTTGCATTATTTTCCTCAAGATTATGACTAGAACTGTGGTGCTTATCTAAAAAAAAAAAAAAAAAAAAAACACCACAACAGAAGCAATCCAAATACAGTTTCCTTGCAGTTTTCTAGGCATCTCCTGCTCAGAAATACACATCTTCCTACTCTGGCACTGCTTCTTCCTCTATGCAAACCACCACTGGTAATGAGGGCCCAACTACAGAGAAAAGTTATCCAGTTGGATCTCTCTATCTCACTTGGGAAGACTTCAAAACAAGAGACAGAATATCATTGTTTTATAACTAAATACAGGATGGGATATGAGTAATGTAAAGGCTAACGGAGCAGGCTGGAGCACCCGGGAGAAGGCGGGAGCTCTGTTATTCTTCCCTAGGCAGGACCAGGAGCGAGGGAGCTTTTGCTGCTCCACCTCATCTCTTCTTTCATTTAGATTAATCATATGCTCCAAACTCCCACGGATCTTGAATAATTTTTTTTTTCCAAGCTGTATAAATTATTGTACCTTTCTTTCCTTATCTACAAATCTGGTCAAGTCCTTTCATATGCCAAATCAATGAGCAGAATTAGTCTATGGTGTAGAATGAGAATGCTTAAAAAGAGATGTGTTTTAACTCTGGCCTTTTACATTCCTATGAAGAGGAGATCATACAACACCATTTTACTGTAGATCTTTCTGGAACAGCAATAACTAAGAAATATGCAATTTTTTTATTTCCCAATTCCCCTCTATGAAATATCCCTTTAGACAAATCAGTTTACATTGCAAGTGCTGTAGCATGCAGCTTATACAATCAATGATATCATATATATTTCAAGGATGAATGTCTCTTATTCTGTTCTGAAGTTCTATATTGCCTCACCAACCTTTACTTCCAGCACAAAGTTTATTAACAGCCATGTCATAACACAGAGTGCTTAACCGATCGGGTTATTTGATAACAATTCAGGGCTACGAGGGGAGAAAATGTGCTCATTTAAAAATTATTAAACAGAAGAAACATGAAATATCGTTGAAACCAGGAAAAGATTGTCATGAAGCCTTTAAAATATTCAGTACTTTCTATTCCTGTAGCAGACCACTGGAAGATTAGGTTTTTTTATTTTTATTTTTTCAAGTTTCCAAAGTCATTATTCAATTCCAAAAAATAACTTTTAAAACTTGCAATCTTTTTTGCAAGCATGTGAATGGGGGTGAGCAGGAAGAACTGGCACAGTTTTAGTGGGAAGCAGTTTTCCAGAAAGGTGCAGACTTAAAGCAGGCTAATGTGGTTATACGCGCAAGCTACCAACCTGCACCTTCCCAACCTCTACTGCTGCCAAGTTTTCAACATCCCAGAAGAAAAACATCTGGAACTGCTATGGAGCTGTAAAAAGTATGCAAAGCAGCGCAGTCAAGAAACAGCACCTCCAAAATACGTGCTGCTACTCCTTGATAATGTAGCAGAAAATCAAATGCATAAGAGTTGAAATATATTGCAGCATATATAAAATATGCATATATATATATATATAGCAGCATATACACATACACATACACAGAGCTATCTTAATCCATGCATAGAGTACATAAAAAATGCAATGAAATTATCTTCGGAAACTGAAAATATAATGGAAACATCTTTACTTTCTACTAATCACATCTGGTCACTTCCTGCAACTGCATAGTTTTTGTTATCTATCTCCACCAGCTTTTCTTGAGGTTTGGCAGTGTATATTGTTTTAAATTAGGCCACAGAAACTGATGAATTGGTAGCATCCCTGCAAATCTTATTTTGCAACTAAAGGATATCTAGTTAAACCTAATTGAACCTAGGCCAGCAAAATCCAGGCAACTGAAATGGAAGGTCTCCTTGTCTGGGACTATGCAATCTTATGCAATCAAATACTGATACTCCCCCAGATTTTTAAAGAATGTTGTTTACTGCACTCTTGTAAAACTTCAGTGCATTTTCAAGAAAACTTGGAACATATTATACTTGTTTTAAGGGATGCTGGCAGTTGTTTTTCCCAAACGATCATTTAACGTTCTCAAGTAGTTGCTTCTGCAAACTATTAGAGTACCGTTACTGCACTGCATGGCTTTTTCCTAAAGATGACATCAAATGACCTGCTCTGGGAAAAACACTTGCAAAGCTAGTCCCTTGTTTAGAGCTGTAACTCCACAAAACTCTGTAAGCAACAAAAGCCACATTATCTTTTCAGTACCTGCACTCACTGAGGAACAGCAATTTCAGCTCTTACAAGGAAACTATACCTCCCTAAGAGAAATGTTAAGTGATTTCCAGGTTATTACCTACAATGGAATGAAAAATGAAGCATATTTTTCCCTAAAGATAAACAGACTTAGTCCCCAGATCTTCTGAGTTGCAGACTCACAGACCTGTTGAGGTTGGAAAGCACCTTGGGAGATTTCCTGGTCCAACCCTGGGTCCAGACAGGGTTGCTGCATCTCCAAGGATGGAGATGCCACAACCTTCTCTGCACAACCTGCTCCCATGTTCTAACATTCTCATAATAAAAAGTGCTTTCTTGCATTCAGAAGAAGCTTCCTGTGTTTCAATTTATGCTCAATTCTTACTGCACTTTTGATTAGGATTGCTCATATTTTATTTTGATAGAAATATAGCCCAGTTGGCAGTGGTTTAGATTTTTCTCTGGCAGTCAACAGATATTTCATCAAGAACACCAGGTCTTGCACTGAATTTGGGAGGGAAGAGAAGAGCACCAGTTCAGGATGGAATTTTATTCATTCACTTTCTCCTCCAATTGGCAGCATATTTCTTCTGGCCATAAATTATCATAAGCAAAAAATCAGGGTACCACTGATAGCTATTAAGATAATCCTTAATGGAAATGGCTGGGATGGATAAAGATTTGCATGCAAATAATTTCACAAAGGAAAATTCTCACCTGCAACGTTCATATACAGCTGAGGTTGGGACATAGCAGTCTTGGAGTAACTGCGCTGAGATATATATCCATTAGGAAGCAGCACATCCACACATCTACATACCTAAAACAAGAACATTTGTATGTATAAATAGGGTGTTCTGAAACAGAGCATTTCTGAACAGTCTGAAACTTGAGCCTAGAAGCAGAGGATACCAGTCTCTAAACAATCTTCTAATGACCGTGCATATGTCTATAATTAATAGAGCAGATGAGAACAGTTAAGAAAAGCAGCTTTAAAGAAAAGGTGATCTGGTTAGGATAATTAATAATGCTGTGCATGATCTGGGACTCGTTGAAGATTAAATAATAGCAGCATATGGCTATGGAAAGAAAAAAAAAAGTGTCCTGTTAAAGAATACAGTCTTTCTTGTGTTCTTCCTTTCTAAAAGCCTCCTGGCTTTTATAAGGTTTCATCAAAATAATTATCTATAAAAACAGCTACAAAATGTAACATTGTATATATAATTTGCCAGTCCAATGCTATTGAATAGGGAACAAGGCCCAAGATGCCTCAGCCTGTCAGCATCCCATCCCAAAAATCCAACTAACACAACAAAAATTAAAATCCCAGTTACCAACCTCCATCCCTTTAAACTGCTAGTTTACATTTAAATGTGTTTATCTAACAATATCACTTCCTAACTGCCCCCATCCTCCCGAACGCCGACCGATTTGGAGTCCGTGGGTTGGTTTTCCCACGGGAACAGAGGCCAATCTCCCGGGAGGAGCGCCCGGCTCCGCGGGGATATTCGCCCCGTTACGCCGCACGCCGGCGGGTGCACGCACAAAACCCAGGAGCAGGGCGGGCAAAGGGCCTCCCTGGGGGAAAGCAAAGAGTGCCAGAGCCTTCGTTCCGTGAACACCAGGTAATCTTTAAGACTACTTTTAATTAAGAGGAGTCCACTAAAAATAGCAACCACTCAAATTTACGTGCCTCTTCCAAAGACAACATGCTTCAGCTGCAACATACGAACCTTTTTCCACAGAAAGTGCTTTTCTAATATCCGGATGTAATGGAAGTTTTGAAAGACCATTCTGTCCCCAAAGGGAGCATGAGGATTAGCTTTCCACTCTAAACAAAAATTCCCATCTTCTCTAACAGCTCCAGCTCCTCCAAAATAACCAAACCACCAGGAGCTTTCTAGTGCACTTATCTGCCAGAAGAAACACACGTCCCTCTAAAGGAGGAACAGGGGAAAAATGAGAAGTAGTATTTAATGGCAGTAAAGCCTGAATGGGCGAAATACGGTCTTGCTTTCCTTGGAACGTCACTTCTTAACGGCTTAGCCTAGAAATGCTCTTTTTTAATTAGGTTCCAGCATGACAAGCTGCCTTTTTGCATTCCTTCTTTCCAGATTGCTATCTTTAAAGGTCTCCTATCTACATTTTAGCAACTTAGGGCTGATCTATGTTAACACTTCAAAGACTCACATTTGAGCATGTAAAAATTACATTAGATGCAGGCAACCCTGATTTTTCCAGATCAATATTCCCAACATTTTTAACCTTAAAAGAACAACCAAACAGAAAACCAAATCTCTGCAGTTGTAGACCATTACAGAAGTTTAGATCAACAATCTTAAAGACAACATGGCCCTGTCAGGTATTTACAGTTCCTCTTCAGCCACATGCTGTAAGGGGTCATATATGCCAGCTATTCTGTGCTATGTGATCCACAAATATATATATACACACTCGCACACACACATCATCCAGCCTTGCAGTACTGACACCATCCTTTATTTTCCTTTCCAAGACTGTCCAGCTTTTCCTGCTTGTTTCCTTCTTACAGGGGAAAGGTGAGTACTCCCGGTGGAACTTGAGTTCCTCCAGCACTACAGGTTAGCGCACGCCGCTCGTACCCCTTTATACCTCATTCTTCCATGTGAAAACATTTTCTCACAGGAGGAAAAACAAACCTAGGATTCATGTTGTAACTACCTAAAATCAGATTGAAACCAATCCAATTCTAAGCTGTCATTTTAACCAGAACTGATAATATGCGTGTCCTGCCAATGCCAGGGCCTTTCCACATGGAGAGACACAGTGACTTTACACCTTTATTTCTGCCTCTCTTTCCTATTTGGAATCAAATGAGAAATGCTCCAAGGCACAATAGTGCAGATGTTCCTGAGGAATAGTTAGTTATATTGCTTAATCAATCAAAATTTTATTAATAATGTAGCTAAGTGATGCTATAAAAAGAATCTGATAGTATTTCTGTATTCATTTTAATGATTCCCTGGAAAGAAATGCCAGGAACCAAAGGTATCCAGGCCTTGTGAATAAGCAGGAGCATTTTTGTACTGAAACTAGGAATACCTGCATAGACACTAGAACTTTCCTTAGTGATCCCGAATCCCTGCTCTGCTCCAGGAGAGGGGAGGAAAAAAAGGGAAGGGTGGTACAGAAGGCTGCCTAACTGAATATGAAAATCTGTGCCTGAGCTTGCAAATCCTCCCTCCAAGCCCTTGTATATTAATCTCTTTTCCTTTCAGTTGCTCCACTTCTTGCATAACAATGTCATTTCCTGAATCCAAACCTCTGCAACTAAACCTTAAGGCTGAATAATACTACATTAATATCCATGAATATTCCCTCATCTAAGCTACTTAAGCAGGGAATCCTTTTAAAATGGGGACGCACTGCTGAAATTAAACATTATTTTCTTAGCACTTCCAGAGTAAGAATCAGAAGCAGGGAAGCCATCAGCAACCTAATAATCTCGCTGAAACATGAAAACATCCAGGCCATATTTTTAAACAAACTACCAATATATATGTATTTAATTCTCATTACTCTGTAGAGTAGGCATTTATTTCTCTGTGATTCTGTGTATTTGTGCTAGTTCCTAAGGAAATCCTATAAATCTATTCTCAAGGAAAGCAAGCACAGTGTTAGGGTCTTCTGCCTTTCATACTGTACAGAAGGGCAGAATTTTCCCTAGTGTTTGAAACATGAATTCATAAAGCCTTACAAGCAATTATTTTAGTCAAATACAAGAATAAAATATTTGATTTATGAAAGATAATAAGTTTTGATTTGCATGCTAGGTAATTCCGTTCTCTGCCAGTAACCCTAAGCAAAATGCGTGCTTGAGGCTAAAAATAAAAGTGTAATTACTATGTCCAAGCTCCTACTTTTGCCTATGTCATTGCTCAGTCACAATTTTGAGTTTGGTGTGTTAGAGATTACCTAAAGTGTGCAATCTGTGTAAACTGCAGGATGACAAGGATGACAAAGCACTGCACTGATTGCACCAAAGCAAGATTTGGAACGCTTGGAGTTCCTAAAGATACCAATTTAGGGCAGTATTAGTGACCAAGTTAGATTTTGGAATACATGAAATATGAAGAACTCCTCGCTATGCATAAAATAGACAATTAACATGAATGTACTGCTCTATCATGCCTTTTAAAATATGCAGGTATCTTGTCTGCAATATTTAACATGATCATTTCCACATCCATATGTCTATTACAGTATTTGAATAGCCTACAATACTTTATTGGACAAATAAAAGTATCACCATTGGAACATTCATAAATAAAACGATTTTCTTACCAAGAAAATGACTACCCAGAGGAAGTCTAACTTATTTAACTGGTGCAGGAAACCACAGTTTATATCACTTTCTTGGTAAAAATCGCATTACTTCCTTTCTGGGTTTACTTTAAAAATCTGTAATTACATAAAAGGGAATCTGCCAGATGCAGAGCAGAAGGATGACCGAGCAGCAGCCGCCGGCGATGAGCTTCCCAGAAGTCATTTTTAACATATATTCCTCAGCCTCCTGCCCCTGCAAAGACATCAATAGTTTGGTTTCCAGCTGCATGAAGCCCACGGCTGCAAAGCGTTTTGTATAAAAGCGTGCAAGACCAGTAATTGTACACGGTGCAAGCATTTTAAGGGGGTGGAGGATAGAAATCAATGGGAATTAATTAATCCACCATTACCGCAGCAGTAGCATCCTGCCCTGCATCTCCTCCAGCAATCCCGCTCTCCACCTCTGCTCTCTCCCCGTTATTCTGTGCAATGTTTTTTCTGTTGGCATCACTCAATCACGCATGCCCAACATACAGTTTGCACCCATCCTTTCCTCCTTCCCCCACAACAAAAAGCCAAAAAAAAAAAAAAAAAAAAAGAAAAGAGGGAAATGGCCTTGCATCTAGCTGGCAGTTTTCTACAACAGAGAGAGTGGTTCGCACAGATCTGAGAAATACTGTGAGGAATTTCTTGAACTTAGTAGTGACTCGTACAACTCTTGGCACACAGCTGTGCAATCCTGACCAAAATGAATAATGAAAAACCAAACCTAAGTCTCCTGTGCAGGGAGACAGTAACCTGCACTGCAGCTCTGTGGAGACTGATAGGAAAGCAAGAGACAACAAAAATGGATGAGACTTCCAAGGGCGAATCCTATTTCATGATTAGGTGCCACCAGTTGCTTAAAACAACTATTCACTACTCCTGCTGTATCACCCACTCAAGACAAACCTTTTCCCAAAGGGCTGAGAGAATAAAGCAATGCTAATAGTCTTCTATTGAGAAGAGCTACAGGCTGCACGTTCAATATTCCAAGTTTCTTCATCCTCAGCCCCAGTGAAAGCCACTGAACACAGGAAGATATTTAACAGGAGAGCATTTTGCACATGGGAAGCACGGAGTTCGTTGCACCAGGAACCGAAGGAAGGGCATCACCTTTTAATGACCCTAACCTGCCTTGGGGACAACTGAGCCACACACAAAACAGGTAACAAACCTCATAGCTCTTGGATGGTGCTAAATGTCTCCCTTCCCATGTCTCCTGCACTGTATTTCAGCATATGGATGTTTCAGAACTGAGACATGCGTCTGCTGCTTGGGTAGGGACAAAAAAAGAAAGGAAAGAAGCAGCAGTTGCATCTTTAGCTCTGTCCTCCTCAGGCTCCTTTCCCTCACTAGCTCCTATCCGCCTAAGCCCAACTCAAAAGTCAGCTGAAATCAAGGGAAAAATCTAGAACGAACAGTCGGATCTTACAATCCAACATAAAATAAAAATAAATAAAATAAATAAATAAAAGGAGAGGGAAAAATAAAAGCCCAGGGACAAAATTACACTTTCCCAATAGATGCACCATATCTCAGCTCACGGTATTACTGGCCTCTCTAATCCCTACTATTTAAGCAGTTTGGACATTTGTCTCAAACTTTGAATCTGAAGCTAAAAACATGGTATGAATAAAGCAGTTTGGACATTATGGACTACAGAGTTCTTTAGTTCACAAAGATACAAAACATCTGTTTAGAGCTTTCTGCTCTAAAAAACACAAAGCAGCTTACTTTCAAAATTATCTACCAGAATATATTCAAATATGTTTCAAGCTACAAATTACTGGATCTTTGCTTTTCTCTTTAAACAATGAAGGAGCTGCTGGGCCTTGGAGACCATCATGTGGGCAGGCGGCTTCATGAGAGGAGAACAATTTTATTTAAACCAAATGTAATGCTCAGTGGCATTTTTGAGTTCTGTTCTTACGCCAAGCAGTAACACTGTGCTAAGCATCTCATCTCTACTAAAGGGAAATGGTCAAAATAATATATTTCCGCTTTACTGAAAAATGAAAAAAGTGTTAAGTAGTTCAGGAGGACTAATGTAATTTTTGTGAACCATTTTGTCCATAAACCTGATGTTTTCCATTGAAAAACATTTGTCCACCTTTTCCTGCTGTGAACAACTTGTCTTCTCAGCCCTCTTATCTGTCCACCCTAAGCGTTAAAATTTTCCAGTGACCTCAAGCCCTTCCACTTCCTTAGAAATCCCAATAGAATAATCAACAGCATGAAAGCTCCAGCTAAATAGATTATTCCACTTAATTATTCACTATTATATAAGATTTATTTACATACGGAGTGCGGATATCAAACACGACCTACTTTGCTAGGCAGCTCAGTCTAAGCAAACATTTATCTCAAGAGCTATTCCAAGCTTTTGCAAGAAGTTAGGGTAAATTTCCAATATCCCCAGCTTATTATATACACTTGAATCTATACAAAAAATAAAAATATTTTAATTGCAGGTTCCTTTTCCAATAAGTTCTCACAGATTCACCTCACGTGCTAATTTTTTTCTTTTTCTCCCAGTAGAAGTTAGAAGGGAAGGCTCCTGTTTTAAATTACTTCATTTTTGTCTCGGGTCACTTCATGTGGAATACGGAAACTAAATACCCTTTCCTACCTTGGCGACAGCTTATCTCCTGAATACACATTAAAAAGCTGGCTTTCAATTTTGACCATCAGATTTGAGTAGCTCCCTGAAGAAAACCCACAAATTGGCAGTTAATATCTAAAGAAACTGATTTCTTTTGAAGAAAACTTTTGTGCTTTTACTCTTAGACCACTACAAAATGTGGAGAACCTGATGGTTTTAACACAGAATTTCACACTGGTCATTTTGGAGAGGATTTGTTTCTGCCTGTCCTCCTAAGTCCCTTTGCTGGGGTAACTGATGGCTCTGATTCAGCAAGGAGCCAAGTTCCCTGAGACCATCTCCAGTATCAGTTGTGCTAAACTTGTGAGCACATGAAAAATAACACTTAATTTGGCATTTGGAAGGTTATCAGCATCTCTCTATGGCACAATCCCTTTTAATTTTATATACCTGCAACAATCCAGGAAGGAAACCAAAGAAATGGAAAGTTATCCAAACACAACTACTGTGATTCGTGCTGCCAGCAGATATTTATCACTGTATCCTAACTTATTTTGTTAATAAGTGATGAAGATATTTGGCATATCAGAATGGAATAGCTGATGAATTCTGCCAAAATGTTTTGCAGGCAAAATTCCCTCAATGAGAAACCGATGATAAGCAGACAGGAGTTTGCTTGGAATTTCATTAATAACGTAAAAACAGCCAGACTAACGATGAGTTCCAACAAGCTACAACCCGACCTGTGAAAAAAATCAACTGTTCCACATGCTATAAAAGATTATCAAAATTGGGAGGAAGAAAGTTCATATGAAGACAGGGTCTATAACCAGCTTACTCAAGGAATACTGCTTTGGGTTATTAAAATAAACTGCAGTATGTTAGTACAAATGCCAGTGTAGCCCCAAAAGCAGTCGTCTTAGTTTATAAAAAGAAACAATCTCTTCTGCATTATCCCTGTTGCACTAAGATCAAAGCCCTGCCAATCTGAGTAGGAAGCTTTATTCTGAACACAAAAACAGAGGAGCTTACCAGAACTGGGACACTGATTGCAATATTCTCAAAACATCAATTCTGCTTATGTTTCCCAGCACTAAAAACCCCACACTTTCTTGCATTGTTTAGCAACATTTGGCTATAAAATTATATATTTAGCCTTTAAGCAAAGGGTGAACATAACGGGTCCCTAAAGGGACAACGTGCAGGAATGTGAGGGATGTTAATTCAATTTCTTTCTCAAATGGCGTCCAGAAGGGCGACAGAAAGAAACAGCTTCTAGCTGTCACGCTCCTAATGTGTCTGGCTCATGGATGGCCTCCCTCCAGGCTTCTCCTATAAACTCTGCTCCAGCACAGCCCTTCACTGTCCTCATCTGCATCTTGCAAGCTGTGTGGTCTAGTTACACCAGCTCAGGGGAAGCACTTGGGATTTCAATTACTATTTTTTAAGACCTGGGACAGCAAAAGAAGAACCCACAGGAATCTCATAATTTTTCAAATATTCTTATTTATGTGCTAAGATAGACTTTTGAGCGGGATGTGGTGGGGAAATGTTGGTTTTGTATATTAGTTTATTTTGGGCAGAGGAAGATTGTTAGTTTCCTCCCAGTGTTTTTGCTAGATTATTTTTCAAGCCTGCCGACAGGATTATTTGCCTGCTCAAATCTGAAATATTTAATTTGTGGAATCCATGGGGCAGAAGATAGCAATGTAAATGGTCAACAATAGGAATTCCAAAAGTGGAAAAACATCTGCGGTGTTTAGGGTAGGGAAACAATGCATAAATATAGCCGATATACTTAAATAGAAGAGCTACATGTAGGGAAATGGACCGTATTAAGTATATATGGGAGGAGGAGGAAAAAAAATGGAAGAAGAGTAAATCCAGGGCAGAGGAATGCCGGGAATGAAGACGGATTGGGCAACAGAAGCGCTGCCGAGCAGGCCATCACAGAGACCTGATCTAGCATGCTGCAAATTCTTCAGCACAGATAACACTGCCAGAGAACTTAAAAGTCAAAGCATGTTGCTTCCTTGAGCCCAAGTCCTGAAAATAGCTCCTTTTTAACCACATCCTTGGTTTCATCACATACGCTTCTTCAGGCTATGAATGTTCCACTGTATTTTTAAACAACAACGTATTGACGTGGTATCTCCATCTTTTTATTTAATCCAAATAAGAGCACCAGAATTTTATACACATAAGCTAAGACTACTGGCGCTTTTTCTTGGTGGCAAATTGAGCTAGGGTGCCACCTCCTCTTCACCATCTCTCAGTGCTGCTGCTCTGCAGCTTTGCTGTCCCCTCGGGTCCCCAGAGGCCAGGGCTTGTGGGGTCATTCTGTGCCAGCACAAAAGCAGGAGCCAGGGCAGGGGGAGGGGGGCAGTTATTCAAAGGGGCTCGTGCAACGCTCCTGCCCCAGGAGCAGCCCGGGCTGACGGGGGTATTGAGGCTACGGTGAAAGCGCCGCAGGACTGGCTGCAGTCGGGGTGGGAAGCGCCGTTTCCTCCTCCTCTGGCCCTGCACCTTCTCACATACTCCAGTCCGAGGGGCTCATCTGACCCAGGACCAAAACCAGCATAAAAGCTTAAGTAAATAAAGATTTGCAGGTGAGCAGAGTTAACAGCTTACCACTGCTGGCAAGGTCCTTCTTCCCTGCCATGTTCCCAGTCCCACAGTCTGACTCCCTCCTCCGTGCTGGCTCTGATGCTCATTAGCCTCCTCACTGAGCCAATTCCAATTACAAGCTCATTGCTGAAACTGTCTTTTTTCTTTCCCTGGATTAATTTTCTGTGCTTTATCAAGCTGAATAAGTTCGGTGGAGGGCCCACAGGTGCTGTGGAAGCGGCAGCATGCAGCTGGGGAGAGGAGGGAGATGGAAGGAAGAACTAGACTATCATTTTTTGGATTCATTTAGGTGCATTTTTCATGCAACAGCTGAGAAGAAAGGAAACAAGATCTATAAAGAGAAAAGTACCGCTGCAGGGTAATTAAGGCCTAGGAGTAAACACACCAAATGGTGCTTGCCACACGACAACAAACAAATGTGAATCAGGAGGGTGAATCAGCAGAGGAAGGGCTGGGTTTGCTGCTGTCCAGGAAGCGCTCCAATTGTTGGGAAAGGTGTGAGTCATTAGCTCCGGCGGGCGGGCGACATGTCCAATAACTATAAATAAATACCTGACATACCGCAGGGGCGCTTTCAAATGGAAGAATGGAAATCTATACGTCCCTTTGTGAAATTACGGAGGCATGCAGCCATGCATCATCCCCATATTGTGATTTGTTGTGTTTAGGTTCTTTTGCGCTACATTATCCAAGCACAAAAAGCTATAACCTTGAAAGGACCCGTTTTCTTGCTTCTGACACATCGGATAGCAAAACAGCTATTTCGGGAAAAAAGATGAGAAGTGTGCAGGACTTGATAGCATAATAATTTAACGCAACATTTTAGTATGTCTGAACTCGTAACTTATCATAGCCATTAACTGAAATTAGTTTTTTGATGGCAACCAAGAATTGCATTGGCAACAGCTCTGTGCCATAAAAGAAATCCTCCTCCTCCTCGTTTCGTGTCCACTAGTAGGAGCTCAGCACTGAGGAAGTAACAACGTTTTACTGCGATCTCACAACATCCATTTTTGCAGTAACTGTAGGGTTCTTCAGATATAATACACCCAAGCTCTTTTCAATCTGTTTATAACTCCTAATACAATTTATTCCTTCTAAATGCAGGGTAAAACTCTCGCCTCGCTGACTATAACAGAGGGAGTTTTTATTCTCAAGTGAAACCCCAGCGTATCCCAGAATATTAGTGGGTCGGGGTTGTCAAGAACTTTGAGACTCTCATCTAAACCGAAGCAGAGCCACTCCACTGTTGCCCAAAGTATCACGTTGCTGTACGAACCAAAGCACTGCTCTGGTTCCTTCAAGATAGGCCGCTTTTAGACTTTTCCCTATGAAAGGCATCAAATTGAGAAGGTATTAAACTCCCACACAACCCTTTAGGGAGAAGTATGTTTTCTTCAAATTCTGTGTTTTTCATAATGACTGCTGCAGAGCTTCTGCCTTGGATAAAAGCCACTCCAAAGAGTCCTGGTAGGCTATAAATGATCACACACCTTCCGCATGAGAATATATCAAATCTCTTCAGCTAGCACAGGGGCAGGGAGTAAGTGGGCATTAGCCCCATTCAAGCAACTCCCAAGCTCCAGGGAAAACTGACTGCATGCGAGGAAGAGGAGTGGAAAAAGGCTTGGGAGCCTGGACACACACGACTCATTCATTCACCCCTGTCCCTCACTCTTAGAATGGGAATATGCAAAAAGTCGACCAAAAAACATATATGAGGCCCTTTTACAGGCATACTGAAAGTGTGATTTTACAATATCATACATAGTTCATTTTACTTTTATATCATTAAGTGATATTATTTGTTAATTCAAACGCCTTTAAAATATCCTTGTTCAGAAAAAAATAAAAGTTTCTAAAAACCACACATATCTTTCCCCTGTTCTAAACAGAAGACTTATCCACGACTAGTTTGGCAATAACTTAATTTTCCCCTCTGCAGTCAAGATATTCTGCCTTCATAGAGAGTGATCAGGCATCATTAGAAGCTACCATTATATGAAATGATCCTCGGAACCTCCTGTTCCTTTGATGAAGGGTTTTTGGGACGTGCCAGCCTAGCTGTGCACATTATCACTGCAGCTGAAACACTGCACAATCTGCATCGAACCAGGGTGACAGCACGTGGCTTCAACTATTGTTGGGAAACCAGTAGAACATAAGGTGATATCTCTGCTAACAAGTTACAAGTTGTATTAAATTCTGTCACTCACAGAAGGCTTTTATCAGTTTCACACTTTATATTACTGTCTTTTGAAAAGTCGAGTAACATTCTGCACACTTTTGATACAAGGAGAAGCCTGTTTTTAAAAACCTCGAAGACTGAAACATAAATTCTCAAACTTATTGCTGCAGAGCAAATAAATCAGGAAACACTGCAGAGCTCTTATCAGCAAACGTCTCTGTGAGCCCGAGCTCACAACCACGGCAACATTATCCCACTGATACATGGTCAGAGTTATCCTGATATATGTGGTCACAGGAATAACGCTAATATTTTAAGACACTTAAAGAGCATTTAATGAGTGGGGACTGTGCCGCTTATGGATCTCCTCTCTCCTACCATGCCATGAAGCAGGAGTCAGGCGCTCCTGACTGCGCCGAGCTGCTGCGTTTGCCTTTGTAACCGCAGCTGGAGGACGGTCTGGCTCAAATCGCCAGTGAAGTCACAAGCTAAATTTGCAGCACGTGTCATACGGTGGCTCCCCAGCATGAAGCAGTAGGAATAAAGCAGCCTGTCTCACTTTGCAGACAGCTAAGGCAATGGCCGTGGCTCCGCAGCGGAATCGCGAATCACCGAAGCCCTGTGTGCGCTTGGAAGGGGCTCTGGAAGCGGCAGGTTTTGCACAGCCGGGCCCGCCAGGCTGCTGACTCAGCCACCGCCTCCTGTGCTCGCCTGGAACGCACATGCTGGGGCTGAAAAGGGCACAAACCTGAAAAATAAAACATGCAACCCAACAGGCACACAGATAGCAGCTCACTTCAACACTCAAGGAAAATAGCTTGTAAGAAGTCTCATTCAAATGATGTCAATGTATTAAAGTAATTCTTCTTAAAATATTAGAAGCCATCATGGAAATGCCTTTTTCCACTCCCTTCTCAGATCACAAGTCTCATCCACCCTTCTACCAACTTTCACACATATAGGAGAATCTGCTTACAATCCAACAAGCGTGAAATAGAAACACGTCTAATTAAAGTGACTTAGGGAAGGTAACTTCAGTGAATGCTACAAATTTCCCTGCTTTCACTAGGATTTTTATTAAGACTCCTACAGAAGGAGCTGAGCAAAAGATAGAAAACAGTGAACAAAGTGAACTTGTTCACCAACTCTCATTGTAGACACAAGTTTCTCATTTGAGTAAAAGGGATAAGTAACAAATCTGAAATTGAATTTGTTTATGTATTCGACTTTGGCACTAGCAGTGTTTTAACCACTGGCTTCTGTGTATATTTAAGATGATCACAACAAGGTTTATAGCTAGGTAGCATCTTTAGTCTAACCAACAGGCACGAAATGTTGATGTTTATCAGTCCTTTTCAAGGGTTCTTTCAATTAGAAAGGAGCTGTGGAGGTCGTCTGGGTCAAACACCCACTCGCAAAGCAGGTTACTCATGGCCTCATCCAGCCAAGCTTTGAACGTCTCCGGGACTGAGGCTCCACTACCTACAGGCCCCATTCCAACATCTGACCATGGCCAAGGTAAAGAGATTTCCCGTAATGTGTAATTCCTATCACACATTACCACCGAACAGGGCCCGAACTACAGCGGGTACAGCCTCAGCATGCCTCTGTTGCACTTCCCACATAAACCCAGAGAATGATCAAATGCCACATTCAGTAGGTTGTGCTGCATTTTACACACGTACAGCCTTGCAGGCACACATGTGACACTGCTGTCAGCAGCATCCAGCAAAGCTGATCTACTCCACCCTGAAGTCAGTTAGGAGACATCGCAGCTCAGTTCTGCATCTCGGCCACAGGAACCACTAGTTGAGTGACAGCAGCCAACAGCTGAGGGACAAAATCCCCCTGACGCGCTCCAGCTTGGCTCAAAAAGAGCACGCCAGGCTTCCCCCATGGACAGCAGGGCCGAGCTGCGAGGGGGCTGCCAGGGGCAGCAGCTCCCTGCATAAAGATCTGAGGCAAAAATAAAATCTAAACATATTTACTATTCTGCAAAGAAAAGTCATTGACTTTTTTGGGGATAGTAAAAAGCCTTGTTTCTAGAAACATTATTAGGAAGTGGAAAACAGGCAGACATGATGGTCAGCAGTAATTCATCCACAGGAAAGATTTTGGGAGCGCACAAGTGCTTCAGGCTGTCTGCTTTGCCCCATCCCAGTTTTACTTTCATCTCAATAAATTATTCATCTAATTGGTTCAACTTATATCTTTTGATCAAACTTTTGTAATATATAATTTGGAAGTTAGTTTCTTAGAGAAATAAGAGTTGTCAGATAGTAACTGGTATCAGATCAACCCCAGCAAAGTGGTAACAGCTTAGGACAAGCAAGAGCCAAAGCTGGAATTTCAGAGGGTATGTGCAAATTATTATTTTTTAAAAACCACAGTGTTGACATTACAAGGGAAGAAAAGGGGAGGAAAGATCATATCTTCTGAGACCTTGATCAAATTACACTGCAATTCACCCACTAAACCTAGCCCCTTGTTCCCATAAGAGACAGCAATCCGAGACAGAATAAGCTTGCGGATTTCAGAGCACTTAAGAGCAAAAGGGAACCAACTACAATGCTGCAACTAAATCTCAGCAGATGTAGAAGCATTCAAAGACCTAATTTTATGGATTTTTTTTTCCCCCACAGATAAAATAGGGGTTCAACATTGTTTAAATTCTATGTTCAAGATATATGAAACAGGAGCATAGAACTATATAGTGTCTGCAATTGCCTATGGTTTTTGTAAGTGAGCTTCTTTTTCAAAGTAATTGTCAAAGATATTGGTTTCCAGCATTTCTAAGATGGGATCTGATACTTCTTAATTGCTCCGAGCCTCTCATCCTCCAAACAATGGATCCCCTGTCAGGGCAGCTCATTTCCATTTTACACATCTTGGAATTGTCTTCAGCCCTTTGTCCTTGAAAGTTGGCTTCTAAAATGGTTCTCATCATTAACACATCTACAAAGCGCAAGCAACTCACCCCCCTTCCGCCACCTTTGCTTAAAATCTACTGCTAATTATTTCTCTTTCATGTTTTGGAAAGGTGAAAATTGCTAAAAAACGTTTCTTTTACACAAGGGGCTTTGCCTGGACATTTCTCTGTTCTGGAAGGGATATATATTTTGTGAAGGCTTCAGATTCATAACAACCCAATGCATCCTAATGTCTAAATTACTATATTTAGTCTTTCTTCAATCAAATTCTGATCATCTTGGATCACACTTAAATTCTTACTAATTCCCTTCGCATATATGGGAATTATTCCTCTCAAACGCTTACAGTTTCTAGAATCCCCTGCTAAGACTTTCAAACATTTTACTTCATTCTACTTCCTTTCTTAAACATATAATACTCTTATTTTCTTACAGAGAATTTTCTGTCTTAGAATACGGGCATTTTCTTAATCTGATAAAATGAAAGCTGTTAAGTACTCACCAAGATTAAAAAAAAGAAAACAGAATTCATAGCGTTTGAGCTGTGTATTTCACGATGGGATTGCTATGTATACACTACCTATGCACATGCACTATGCATATACATGCACATACACATTTATATATATATAATGTTCATAGCCACTGGCCATTAAATGTCTCCATCATCTTACAATATCTAAACATGCCTGCACTGCTCACAAGGGTGCTGCATGGACATAAACAGCACAATAACATATCTAAAAAAAAAATTTGTAAGTGCAAATTTTTACTAAACTGAAGCGTCACCTTCAGATTTCAGAGCATTTACCTGCACCACAGCTGACCGCTTTGCTAAGGGCAAACTGCAGTGTTTGAATCCCACAATCCCCAGTTCCTGATTTCTATAAGAAAGGAGAACATACAAGTCCACTTGAGAGTGCCCAGCCCAGCCACCTCCCAGGTGCTCTCCCGCTCCTCCGCACGCGTACGCGCTGCAGGGATTTGGCATTTGCTTGAAGCTCGACTTGTCTGGTTTGATTAAAACACCCACCAGCCCCTGACAGCAGCGGGATGGAGCAGCAGCCCCAAGAGCCTGACAGCCTAAAACAAAGCACCAGCCTAATAACTAGGCACAGAAACACGGCTAAACATAGGCTTCATCTGCAAGGCCTAAATAAACAAGTGACATCATACAGCTTATACTGAAATAACAATAATAAAAAGCCTCCACTTTGAGTGCTCCGCAGAGCGAGAAATGAAGCTCCAAAATAATCTGTATAATGTATCTCATCTTCACTTGATGAACAAGAAAATTCCTTCACCTCTTTTGTCTCTCAGTTTCCAAGGCTACAAGAAGCACGACAAAGGCAGGAAGAAAACCCAGATATTTCTTTCTTCCTTTTTTTTTTTTTTTGGGGGGGGGGGGGGGTTGCTGTTTGGCATTATTACCTTCCTAAATTGTAGGCTTTACTCTTAGTGACTTCAGCATATGTAGGATTTCACGAACAGCCTGTTTTTTCTGATGAGTGTAATCAGCTTTCCTTCTTGCAAATCTGGCCAATTATTTGCTGACCGAATTGGATCACTCCTTGCTTATAACCGCCTGCAAATGATCAAGGAACCAACAGCCCAACCAGTTCTAGCTAAGGAAGGACACGTTTCGGGAGAAGGAAGTTAAAGCAAACTGTTTCTAAAGGTATGCAAACAGCGCGAGCAAAGGCAGGAAAACACATTCTGAGGGTAAATTAAAGCCATTCTTCTGACAGAAAAATGGCTTTATCTACACAGTTTTTTTTCCAGAATTCGTGTTCACTGCAAAAGGAAACACGTGGCAACAGGAAAACCAAGCGATGCTCCTCCTCGACAAAGAGGTAACAAAATCGCTTCCTTCCAAATGGGATTGGCGACTGCCAACTTCAGCAGCCGCTGTAGGACTTGAAATAAAAACAAATCACAAAACTGTGATTTGGCAATCAGCTCCCGAGCCACTCGGCAAGTCCATTTTCCCTCTTTTCCATTTCCTTCCACCATGTGAATAATATCTTTAAAGGGCTTTTAAGCACCCCAGAGATGAAGCTCGCTAGCAGCCGAGGCACCCCGAGCGCGGCGCGGGAATGGGACGCACCAGTCTCCGCAGGGCGGGCGCTGCTCGTACGACCAGTTCCAGCCCGGCGTGAGGCTGCTGGCAGCTGCTCCCCTCCTTCCACACGGTCTGGGTTTGAGGAGGCTGCCTACGTGCCTTCCCGGACCCGAGACATCGGGCGGCTTCTCCCTGCTGAGCCCCACCGGGGAAAGGGCGACGCTTGCGCTGTTCCAAACTGGTTCGGCCAATTTTCAAGCACACAAGGGCAAGACCAAGATTTCCACACCATGATACATTATCAGCTACATCATCAAAAAATCCAGAACACACCATAAAAGCAGAAAATGGGAGGTGTGTGCCAAGGATAAGGATATAAGGAAGCCTTATTATTTTTTTAAAAAGTTTGTTTTTAAACATGATTCAAATCCCTACCAGGTATTTTGCAGAGAACAGGCAATGCTGTGTTTAAAGAAAAATTTAAGGACAAGAGCTAGTAGATGAATCAGAAATAGGGACTCATCATCGGGATATCCTGATACACTGCCTGGCTGAAGGACATTAGCCACTATATCAAAAACTCCTCAAAAACTTATATTTATAAATAAAGCAGCATAACTTGGCCCTGTTATCACAGATGTTTGAAGCAATAACAGTAAACACATTTTATTCATGTAGGTGGAAAGCTCCACATGTGAGGAAAACACATACTTGAATACAGCATTTGATGCACATTTTCACACCAGATAAAAGGCTATCAACAAGTCATTGCACAAGGATAACTATTCTCCCACTGGATGTATCTCTTAAAAAAAAAATTACTGTTTTCTCACTAGAAACTGCTACTGCATTCAATCTGCCTCAAAGATTCGCAATAAGAGTAGCAAATATTTCTGAATTAACAAAAATTTCTAACACCATTTCTAACACTCAGACTACTTCATTTAGTAGTTTCAATTTCTAAGACACGTAAAGACACCAAGTGACCCTTAGTGAGGATCTCACAGCTTCCCCTCTGAAAAATTCTCAGCCCTAGCAAAAAAGTTCAAAGTTAACAAAATATCTTCATCCTTCCATGAACAGAAGACCTTCAATAACATTTTAACCAACATCATTTTTTCTGCATGTTTCGAGTTTGGGAATTTTTATCATCTAGGACAAGGTCTGACATTCGTTCCTACTCTGCAACAAGGAAGCTGTTGGAAGGCGGCTGCGAGAAGATTTACAGACTCGTTTCACAGATCAGTGGTCCGGGAATGTTTGTCAACTGCTGGCCCCAAAACGTGAGGAATTGTGAGGAACCTGTCAATTGAAGCGCGACCTGGAGCCCGATGGACAAGGGAATCTATCTGCAAGCCCCGGGTCCCAGCCGCTCTTTCAGAAAAGAGTCACCGAGGGTTCATTCCCAGTGAATCCTACTTGCCTGCATGAACTAATTAGCACTTTGTGCTCATTTCCCCTCCCTCAAAATGCATCGTGTTCTCGCAGTACTAGACTACTGTGCAAGCAATTTGAGACATGCCAAAAGCTACCACAACACCCTAATTACAGCAGGATTACCCTGTGTCTTTTTAAATCAAACAAAATCTGTACTAGCCTGCTAAAAATCCAGCCATTACTTCAAAATCTTCAATGCAGATTAAGGAAGGAAACTCTGCAGTAGAATCTTAGCCAGATTAGGCAGCTTTCAGGCCTCCACGCAGGCAGATCCTCAATTTTTGCTGCAAAATAAGACTGACAGTCTGTGGTGCACTTACAAAAACTGCAAAGCAAATCAAGTTGGACATATCTGAGAATACTAGGACACTTTACTGCATTTTACAGTTTTGCAGCCAGCCTGGTGGATCTTCCCCTTTACAAATATTGAAAAAGTGATTCTGGGCTCAGAAATGAAGATTCTGAGAAGGAGTTTCCTTGTTTACAAAATAATATTGAATCTTCAATACTTGGCGTTCAATCTTCCGCATTCCAAACCTCCAGCGCTCGAGGGGCTCTTCTCCGTCTTAAAAGATAAGGGTTCTGAGGGGAAAAATTATCCGAGTTATTCCTGTCCATGAACAACACAGAAATTAGTTAAAATATGTACTGCTCAGCAGATCTGACTGCAGAGTTCAGATACGCAGTGCTGCTCTTCCAACTCAGGCACAGAAATAGTCAACTAGCAAAACTTACTGTTCCTCGGAGCAGACCCCACCACGCGATGCCAGCCACGTGGTGACGGTAAATTCCATGAGAAACATAACGCCCAAGTGGCAAACAGCTACAGCAGCAATGCCAGGATGTGCCTCTAGAAACACTTTTGATATAAAACCAGAAGTCTTTACCATCTAAACTAAAAATTTAAACCTCTTGCAACAGAAGCAGTAGCAGCCTAACAGTGGGGTCAATATCCATACTGTGTTAGGGCAACCAAACAAATATTTGGTGTAATTTGCTGTCTTCAAAACACTGTGCAGCAAAGTGTCTATGCGCATGAGAGTGTTTGGAGTCCTCTTTTCCACTCTGGAAGAGCTGACATTGCACAACTTTTACATCTCTGATTTCTAAAATTGGTGACAGTTTGCAGAAGGCTGTGCTTTCTTCCCAGCAAAAACTAAAAAGTTAATTTTGAGAAATCTTTTTTTTTAATCTCAGGATTTTAAAATCATGTAATGTAGAATGACCACATCTGTCTGAAAACTTCCTACTTTATGGTGAATTGAAGCTACTTACAACCAGAGAACACTCTTCAACCATTGACAGAAGTTCTCTATATCAACTTTCACAATTACTAATACAGACCTCTTCAGAACTGCTTTCCATAAACAAACATACCTGTAAATGTGTGATACGAAATTGCAGAATTTGGGGCATAAAGTGCTACAACTAACAAGCCTGCAGAGCCCTGGCCTAACAGAACTAAGAAATGGGCCTCAGCTCCTACAATTATTTTTTTCAGTTCCAGGACCCTGTTTTTCAAAAGCAGCACATTTGCTTTCCTAAGTCTTTTTGGTTTGCCACATTGCAAACTAGGTCCTTTAGACCAAATTGTTTTGTTCGCTAGCTTCTACCTATGAAGCCAAGAAAGAAATACGCCAGAGAAAAAATGAGTAATTTGAACAATTTTTTTTTTTAAATAAGAACTTCTGCAAGTTGTGCCAGTATTTCTTCAGTAGCAGAGAGCACATTCCAATGATGAAATATGAAAGTACTAAACAAAAAGGTTTCCTCAAAAAACTGCACTTTCAAGTTTTTCATGTGAACTGGGGTAGGGGCTGTGGGTCTCCCAAAGCTAAAAGACAGGAAAAACATCTCAGGTTTTACAGGGGTACAAGCAAAACTATTCTACTAAAACTAAAATAAAAACAGACCAGAGTAATGCTCAGAGCTAAAAGCATAAAGTTTATGTAATGAAGAGCACAAAACTCAAGAAAAGCTCATCTGAAAAATATGCAAAAAAGGGCCTTTCAAAAAGACACATTTATTCCAGCATCACTTAAAGAGGCAGATGAGATTAAACTGCCTCTATTTTCACATTGTGTGCAGCTTATCTGAAAAGAAGCATTTAATATAGGTCCCAGTATAGACAGTAAAACACTATGGACCGTACAGGGTTGTACCAAGTAGCAAAGCAGCATTTAAAGAGAAAATTATCTTTACTATGAGTAGTCTTCACTTTTCCCTCTCTTGGAAAAAAATAAAGGGCAAGATTTCTTTCAACATGTTTTTCTTTATATGAAGGCTAAATTTCTAGTATTTCCAGTATTCCTCTTGACTAATTTCAAGAACCACATCCTTTCTGCTCTCTGAATATTTCTCTGTTCTGGTATGATGCTCATGTACAGCCAAGGTCACTTAAATACCTAGAATACAGACATTTTATAACTGGGGAGGAGAAAGCCAAATAGAAATTACCAGTAATCGGCTATTGCCTCGTGTTCACAAAAGGGAAGGAAATTAAGACTTCAGATGATAATCAAAACCGTTCCCATATCACTTGATATGCAAGTTGGAATGGATAAACATCTCATTCATTAAAAGCAACAAGAGAGGCAAATGTGAGAAGCTGTATTATTTTGCTCTAGAGAGATTGGCTTTGATATGAGACTGTGTTGATGAACATTATAATGCACACACTAAAAATAACACCACCAAGATTTTAGGAAAAGCACAGGATATATCTGCTTATCCACTGGCAGTTATTTTTATTTCACTTGGTCAATAATTCCTTCTTCTGTGACTCAGCTATTTGCATCCAGCACAACCACAGCAACTACAAATATATGCTGGTTTCTTATCTATCATGGTATTTTCCCATCTTTTTGCATTTGTAATTAGATGGAAAAAGCAAGCAACTCTGCTAACCAGCACAGTCTAAAAAAACTCAGTGTTATTCATGAAACGCCGCGTCGGAGCTGGCTGGCCAAAATGCTAAGCCTCTCTCAGGAAGCGGTGCTTGCCGCTGGTGACAACATTATTCGTGATATGGATTCTACAGATGCATTTCATTCTCATGTTTGCACCTTTCATCTTAAGGCATTCAGAAGTGAACTTTCTATGTATGTGGACTGCAACTTAGAGAGCAGACAGCGGAAGGTGCTCATCACTAGAAAAAAACAATTACATAACATTTGGAAACTTAATGAATATAATTCCCACTTAAGTATAAGTGCTGCTGCTTTGGTATTTCGCTTGTTTACTGTGATCTCACCTACAAATTGTTAGTGTACGCACATCTCATCCATCAAGGGCCCTGGCAGCTGGGCTGGAGTGCTGTATAAAATACCATTACACGGCCTTTTCCATAATCTCATCAGCAAGGGGTTGAGCAGGACCCTCCGATAACCCGCACTGGTTATCTTCTGCAACATGTTCCTATACAAAGCTGTTTCTCAAACTGCAAATTTGGCTTCAAAAGCTCCATCCCTTGCTATCTATACTGCTCAGGAATAGTTTGTTGATTTACATTGATAAACAAAGATAATGTACAACATAAGCAACGAAGTCGATCTGCAAAGGACAGACTAGGGAAAAAGCCTGCAATGTTATCACCATTACTATCACCGCACTATAGGGAAAAATTACAGGCTTATGAAACAAAACATGGTGGGAAATAAATTTTAGGTTTTTAAATGCATCACTTCTTGCTATTTACAATGTTATGCAGTCTACTATGGCTTGCAATACTGTATTTTAAAATGTATTTACGGAACACCATAGTGATGCTGAGTGCTAATACCAACGAGGAGGAAACTGATTCAGCTGTTCTCATTGAAAGCCACTGCACAAACAAAACCATCAGACACTTCTCGCATTCCAACAAGAGGAAAAAAAAGGAGATAATTACACAGAAGCAGGCAGGACTCACCATGACTAAAGCTCCCGTGCAGCTGAGGAATCTCTGCCCGACTGCTTGGCAATTTCACCTTAAATCTGCAAAGCTGTCGCAAGAGGTTTTTCATGGCAACTGTTACTAACAATATCTCTCCAGCTCCAGGTGCTTCCCGTGTTAGGATGTGGTGTTCCTTCTGACAGAGCAGTTTCCAAACAACTCATAGAAAAGAACCACCTTTCCAGGAGATGCTCTCCCGCTCTGGGATAAATCGGTTGAATTGTAAGGAACCAGGAACCAAATATGCCAACAGGTTTGTGGAGTAAGATGACAATTACGATACAGTGGCCAGAACCCCCGTAGATTACAGGGTAAATGAAACGTACTGTAGCTGTGCTTGTCCCAGCAGTTTCCTATAGGGACATGGCCTTCCTTGTACAAGGAATTCTTAGCAGGCAGAATTCACAGGCACCGGAGCACTTTCAGCTTCTGCAAGCTTTGTCCTGACATGCCTTTTCTGTCTGCATTTCCTAAGCAATCTTTTCAAACCAGAGAGAGTGACCTATAAGCACAAGTCTGCTTCAATACAAGAAAGCTTGAGTTGGTATTTTTTATATTTTCTTGTTACAAACTGACAGCTTCGTTAGCTGCAGAGCAGGTTTGAGACTTTTCTTCCAATTAGCTTAACTAACGTTGCCTCCCCTATCAAACAAATTTTGAAAAAATACCAGTCATCTTTGAAAACTTAATTTGTACAGATATAAAGCTCTCAAACAGTCAGCATTTAAGCCTTGGATGTGTATTTAATACCAAGCCCAGTAAGTAGCTGCATTGACTACAGTGAACTGCAAACTGCTGCACGATCAAAGCATACCTAACTGATCATTTTGAGTCTTCTTTTTCCAAAGATTCTCTGCATCTTTACCATGAACCATTCCCTGTTTCTAAAGACTAAGAACGTCTACAGTTTACAGTACAAATGTCATTAAATAAACTATCTTCTCCGAGGATCATTCCAAACAGTAGGAGTCACATTCCTTAACCGTATAGTTACAGACTTAAAGTCTGAGAATGGAGAACATTGTGCAACCTGTTTTTAAGCAAAACTACCCAATCTGGAAGAGAGAGGCAGAGGAAGATAATTAGCAAGACTTAAAACAAATGGAAAACCAATTACACAACATGACTCCATGGAAAACTCCTATACTAATATTTATCCTCTCAGAACTGGTATATATTTGCATTTGACTTCAAAGTTTAGGGAAGCAATATTGATGTAATCCTGAGCCTTTGCACAGAGAACCTGTGATTTTACTAGGGTTGCAAACAGGCTCAGAAGTTACCCTGCAGAGCACAATTAGGGACAAATAAAAGCCGGAGAGAATGGCAAAATTTGCCACCTATATATATATATATATATATATATATATATATAAAAATAATTCCCCCCCACACACACACACACCTATACAAGGATATTTTGAACTCAAGAGCTGTATGATTTTGAGTGTGGGCATTACCTGCGTGTGTTTCTGAATTTACCTGCCAGGTTCGGAAGGTGGAACATCCCTTACCTCTTCTGCATTACATATTATTATCCTCCTAGAGCGAGCTCTGCACAGAGGCCTGTATAAATACAGGCATCTATCCAAGAACGAACACCTTGGGACTCAAGGTCCAATTTACTGAATGGAATTGCAAAAACATTTAAAGTCAAGCTGTGAATGTACCACTAAATACTTGTCTACAGAAACTCTATCAAAAAATAAAATACTCCAATCTGTTCAAACACCTACACAGTTGTGTTTATTTGACCAATTTCAGACTGGTCACAATATTTTCCAAAACAGAAGTGACTTCATGAGGTAAGGATCCTGCTTGTTAGCACCACGTTGAACTCATGTCTCAGACCAGATGTTATTAAATTAAGTATTACTAGAAGTCTGTGACGTTTAGCCTGGCCTGATTTGATCCATTTGTTTACCATGATTTCAAAAACTTAGCCAAGAATGCTCAACTGTCCTGCAGCACTGTTGATTTCAGAAGACATTTATCAGCATTTAACTATTCCTACTAAAGATTTTAAGACTTCCTCATACAATATTTTGTAGCTTTCTGCTTTCAAAACGTTAAAAGTGTGTTTTTTCATGTTGAGCACTTCATTTTAGATGGAAAATAAACATCACCTACTCTAAAAGATTGCAACTAAACACTGAGAAACCTAAGCAGGAAAGACTAAGAATTTGGAAGGCATTTTGAGGTACAGATAGCAAATTAGTGCCGTTAAATACTTCTACCAGCATATATTTACACCTCTTAAGCTCCAACATAAGCATTTGGTGATCAAAGTGCAGATGTCCAAACAAACATAATTATAATCTTCATTACTACCTCTATAATGCAAATATTTCTCGGTTAAGGCCAGGCTCACAGCAGATACTGCAGCGACCCTGCTAGGGGATCTTAATACGAGGGGTCAGCCCCAGTTTGTGCAGCTCGGTGTCAGCACCGCCTGTGAACAGACACAATCTGCCTCACAAGTATTTGCACAAAGGGAAATTAGGCAGGATGTCAGTTTTCCCCCAAATCAAAGGCCCAACATAATGAAAGATTTTTTCTCCCTTTCTTTTTTAATTACTTACATATTGACTGCAAAACACTATCCCCTAAAACAGCTCAGTTTTCAGTTTGCTTTGCATTCACAGAGCGCTGCTGCGCGCGACCACAGGGAGCAGAGGAATGGTGAAGCTCTAGAGAGGTTCTGAATCCTGTTCTTGGTGCCATCTAAGCAGTCCAAGCCAAAACCACTTGTGGTGAAGCTGTTTTGCAACTCCATGAGTAGACGTGGGGACTTTTGTAAGAGCAAATGCAGTATCGAAATAAAATCAATGTAAAGAAAGCGACCTCAGAGCTCTACCTTTTGCCCAGTTTGCCCCTACCCATACTTTCCAAAAATCAGGCTATCTAAGACTAAAGCAAAACAAATCAGTCTGGTTAAAGAGACATCAAGAAAAAATCACTTTGGTCACTCAGACTCTTATCTATCTTAGGAAAATGAATAATGAAAATTTCATGTGATTGATAATTTCTGCACACAATTTCACAAAAGTCATGAGGAAACACACAACCTACAATACCAAGCCCCAATTTACTAAAACTGCAACTAAAATATTGGACAACTAATTAGAACTGTGACAGAGTGAAAATAAGTCATTATTTTTCCTGTCACCAGCACCTCAGAAATCCTAACACTCACGTGTTCTTCTTGTGGGACCCTGTTCACTTGTTCTACTTCACTCTGCTTTAAAATACGGAAACTCAGCTAGCAAGTTGCATTCCAGTTTACGGCCTGTATTTTTCCACTCTAAATTGAAAGCTGGATGGAAATGGCAATCCTTCGTTGTTTTGCTCATACCTATGAAACAATGAAAGAGTTTCAGCAAAGTGCAGCACCATGCTCGGCCCTTGACCAACGGTCATGTGTGGAAGCCCTGAAGGGAGAACCCAAAACCCTAAAAAAAGGCTCTGCGGATGGGTCTCTGCAATCAGCTGCCTCCCCTGCACTCTGGCAGAACAGGGACATTTTCTTGTAGTGGTAAAAAGGCTCCAGATCTCCCACTTTCTGTTGGCTGTGGATGGGGGCAGCAATTCTCCTCCCCCTCAAATCCATATGACCTGTTATGTGCATAGGGCAAGGCTTCGGCACTTGGGATTTTCTGGCTCCCACTCACAGCTAATAAACACTCTATTTGGCTTGCAAATAACTCAGCATTATTTCTTTGAACTTTTCTTGAGCTAACAAACAAAAATATGGTTTATAGATGACCATTTCTTGTATCACAGGTAGGTAAGAACACCTGGAGTTACTACATATGAGTAGCAGGAAGATAAGAAGGCTCCATTTTCAGCTTTCTATACCAGGTGGTCTCTCCCCTTCCTCTTCCCAGGTCACCAAGGCACATAATGGTCACATTACCACTAGGTTCTAGCAGGAAATGCACCCCTGGGAAGCAGGGACCATACGGAGGCCAGTGTGACATGGATCTCAGCTCGGGTCCAAACCCGGGAATCTCCTCCGACTGCTTGGGCACCCTTGCCAAGGGCTGGGGGAAGGAGCCCCAGCCATTCATTCAAAAAAGGAGACAGGACTATCAAGTTAACCACATTTGAAAGTCAATCTCTCCAAAAGGAATTAGAATGAAAAAAGCAATGACAAAAAAAGAAGGAAAGCTGCAGATCCCTTTAGGGAAAGGGGAAAAGAAAGGAAAGGGCAGCTGGGGGGATGGGAGAGCCCAATACCACACTGGGATGAGGGGCAGCTCATCCTGAGAGCAGGGAAGCCTCATAGCAAAGGCTACACAGGAAAAAGGAAAAGGAAAGCAGAGACGTAGGAACTGAAATCCAGAATGCAAGGTAAGGAAAAGGAAAACATGTTACAGCTTGCTATTTTGATAGTAAGCTTTACATATCTATATTTTTTCCTAACACATTAGAAGAACTTAACAGGAATTACTAACATCTGTGACCCAAAATCATTACTTACAGCAGATTTCTCAAAGATTTCACTCTCTTGACTAGGCAAAAACTCACCAAACAGCCACTGGGCCAAACAGCAGCTTCCCTTGCTTATCTTTAAGTGATCAATTCCAATCAATTCACTTATTTGGTAAGCACATACAAAATAACACACGTTGTGGCAAACACACGTTTGTAAAGAAGCTTTCTAAAGAACTGGACAGCCAGAAGCACAAGTTACCCCAGATGCAGTAATGGTATTTAGAACATTTTTAAAGCAATTATAACACTACCAAAAAGGAAGGGAAAAAAAAAGTGTGTGGGGGGCAATGTTTCAGAATAAGTGTCTAATAAGTGTCTGCCTATTAACTTGCTCACAGCTGTGCGTGCTGTAAAAGCAGCCCAGGCCGTGCGCCCACGGGAGAAGCCGCTCACGGCCACGCAGGGCCGGAACGGGCCCCAGAGTCACTCCGGGCGCCCCTGGGCGGCGTTATCTACCGGACAGAGCCCAAGGAAACGGGAAAGCCATCACGAAACCAACGCGCGCGCTTAATCACGGAAAGTTACTCATGGAAAAATGGGGAATCCGCTTCTCGCATACTTGTAGATTCCAAGGGACAAAGGAAAAAAAAAAAAGAAAGAAAGAGGAGGAGAAAGCGAGGCGGCACCAAAGTAAGGGGAAAAGGGGCTTTTTTGGGGGAAGCCGCCGCTGAAACGAAGTTCGGACACCCAGGCAAGGCGCCCCCGGCAGGGAGCGAGCGGTCCCGCTGCGCGTCCGCGGCGGCTCCCCCCGCCGCCGGGCACCCGAAGAGGAGGCGGCGGCGGCACCAGGGCCGCCAAACTCGAGCCGGCGCCAGCAACAAGCGGCGCCTCCCCGTCCCGCCGCGCTGAGGTAACCCAGCCTCCACGGCGCGGCCCCACGGCCCGGCGCCCCCCTCACCTGTGCGGGGCTCGCAGGCCGCGCTGCGAGGGAGGCTCCGTCCCTCGGCGCCGCCGCCTCCGCCGTGGTCGCGAGCGGCGGGACGGGGCCGGGGCTGCGGCTGCCTCGCCCGCGCCTCAGCGGCCAACTCCGCGCGCCGCCACCGCGCGGCCCCGCCCCCGCCGCGTGCGCGCGCACCGCCCCGCCCACCGCGCGGCCATTGGCTGGCGGGGCGGTGGTGGGCGGGGCTCCGCCGCCGGCCGCAGCAGGGGAAGCCGCGGAGCGCGGCGGCGGGCAAGGGACTACAACTCCCAGCAGGCCCCGCGCTCGCCCCGCCGCCGGGACCTTTGAAATCTCACAGTGCGCATGCGCATCGGGAGCCAGCGTGCGCTTCCGCGCGCGGAGGCGAAAGTAGTCCCTCCGCGGGTTCATTCTGTTCGCTCGCCCGCCGACTTATCACGGGAACCGAGGCGGCAGCTCCCGCGGAGGTCGCGTCGCAGCGACCCCTGCGGGCTTTCCCGGGGCAGGGACGGGCGGGCGGGCGGTGAGCGGCGGGGCGGAGGGATCCTCGAGGGTCGGTAGCGGTACTGCGGCCTTGTGGTGCGAAGGCGGCGGCGCGGGCAGCGCGGGCGCCTCGCTGGGAGCGCCGGCCCTGCGGCAGGTCAGTAGGGAGGGCTCAGCCTGGCTCCTCCGCGCTCCGCTCCCGGCCGCGTGGCTCCGCGCCGGCCTCCCTGGAAGCCAGGCCCGTTCCGCTCCCGAGCGTGTGTCCCGCGCCGGAGCTGGGGGGAGCCGCCTGCGTGAGGGGATTGCTGTGAGGGTCTTGGGCCTCCTCGGAGAGGCCTTCTCTTGCCCCCCGTATGTCCTCTGGCTTGTCCCCTCAAGCCACAGAAGGGGATGGTATTTGGTGGCCCTTTAATCTTACTTATTTTGTTTCTTCACATCTGAGTACTGCTCCCTTTCCAGTAGCTGGCTGATTACAGTGTTTCCTGACCCTTCTTTCCATTAGTGGTTTTATTTTTCGTTTTCTTTCTGAGGAAGCTAAATTTATTGTTGAGGTCGAAGGTGGAAAAAACAGCCACAAAAAGAAAACAGTTAACCCTGGCACCTGAACCCCCCAGAGCCACATGTCTAGTGATGCACCATTTATTTGGCTTCTCTGAAGCACTGGTCTGGGATGAACCCGTCCTGCCCGGGCTCTCCCTGTGCTCTGGAGCTGGGGGAAGTCTCACAGTGCTGGGCCAGGGTGTTGCCCCTTAGAGCAGAGCCAGGGGAAAGGAAAGACCCTCAAAATTTGTCTTATGAGACAGCTTTGTGTAATGTAGTGCTACTTAATGGCATCCAAGCAAACAAATACTCTTGTCCCTCAGTAGGGAGAAAAAAAAATGATGGCAGAAAAGGACCTTGTAGGAACTTTTGCTTTCTAAAGCATTTAATTTTCAAAGCTTATCAATACTATTCTAACCCAAAAGAAGCCAGGTATCATCACTGGCAGTGTTGCTGGAGAGGCAGCTTCCTCCTTGGTTAATATCTCTGTGAGCAGGTGAACTCATGGTAGACCTTTGAAAATCTCTTTCTTTTCTGTGGTGACTTGTGCAGGTGTAATAAGCTGGGCTAAAACCATGCAAGAAGTCACTGACAGAATAGGGCATAAGAGTTTGGAGGGAACTGTGCGCTAGCAAGTTTGCCAATGTTATTTTGAAAGGTTCTTTCTTAATTTTGTAAAAATATCACTCTAACTAGCTGTTGAAAATTGACTTTATTTTCATGATTTTTTAACAAAGACCGCACAAATTGTGCAGTGCCGCACAAATTATCTACTATTATGTGCTTTGAAGTGAAATGCTGTTTTAACTTAACATTGTGCATGAAGGGCCTGAATACTTTGCATTTCTGGGAAGACAACAGTGGCTTGGATGTTTGCAAATATTACTTTTTTTTTTTTTTTTTTTTTTTTCTCTCAAGAAGGCTAAGGTAAGGTGTAAATTATTTTGTTTCTTTTTGTTACTCCTGGTGGGGCCCCTAGGCAGTAACCTGGCAAGTGCCCCTCTTGCTGAGAGTAGCCAGGGGAGAGTAATGTTTCTTCAGGGATGTTTCTTGAGTGCCTGAGAGAGGGGTCAATACTTCTGTGTGTGTCTGGCTGTTAGGATGTGACTCTCTTTTGTCACAAGTTCTAGTACCTTGCAGAGAGAGGAAGGGAGATCTGAGAGGTTCTTATTTTCTTTCATTTTCTCTTCTTGCAGGGCATTTTCCTTGATAAGCCCAGGCTGTCTGTGTCCGTTCTCTGAGCAGCCATCAGACAAGACTTGCTGATTTCCCTGGTGCTGCTAGACTTCTGGACAGAAGTAGTGAGTGTGAGCTGTAGCTTTCTTTGTACCAACAGCACAAAGTCATTTTTGGTGTCAGGTCATAGAAGTGAAGACAATTGCATAGTAATATCTTCAGCTTAACTTTGGAAGAAAACTTGGAAGCAGAAAGCTTTAAGTACATGTGTAAAGAAATTATTGAAATAAAGGGTCACTGTGAAATCAAAGCTTGCCTCGTAAGCAAGTTAGACCCTCACACCTGTGAAAACAAGCTCAGCTTTCCACAGGTTTCTGTGGAAACAGGTTTCTGAGTTTTTTTTCAAGCTTGCTGGTGCCTGACCTAAAGGCTGCAGATAAGTCTAGGGCGTGCTTAACTGAAACAACCTTACTTGAGTTTCCAAGTTCCTGGGGCACTTCTCCCTGCTGCCCTGGTCCCTCTGGGCTGGGGCTGAGAAAGGGAAGCACTTGGAGAGCTGTGTTGTCTGTTGAAGCACTACATGTTGTGGAATGTGCCATGAGAAACCGGTACTGTGCAAGGTGTTCCAACATAGGTGAAGAAGCTGGACTTGGAGGAATGGAAGTAGTACAGTTACTGCACTGATGATGATCAGTGAGAGAGTGGAGTAACTCAAGGGAACTCCTGTGCATTTTTTGGAGACATGTAAGTGAATGAGGAAAGGAGATCCTTTTTTATTTTGGGCCACTTGTTCATGTGTCCTAATGAAATGTTCTTTCTAGCTGTAATTTGAGTGACTTTAGGGCTTGCCCCAAACTGGTTGCTTTCAGCATGCTTTTCAGTCCCCTTATTTTACTTTACTAATTTTACTACCCCCTTATTTCATTATGCTTTCCTGGGAACTGTTAAAAGTTCAATTCATGTTAATAGAAAAAGAGTGGTGGTTAACTACACTGTGTTGCTAAGTGTTCACTAAGTTTGTATTTACTAAGAACAGTTTCTTTTCTGGATTTTTTTGTTTGTTTGTTTTTAAACCAGCAAGCCTGTTCATGCAGGATGCCAAGTCCAGTTGATATTCACTGTATCCAGTGCAAGCAGTAACTAAAGTTTATATTAGCAGTATAGATTAGCCTTAATTGAGAAAAGCTGTGATGTTGGTCTCATCTATCTACAGAATTGATTTGTGCTATGAACAGTGGTGAGGTTGCTCCAAGGAGGTCAGTAGTGCAGCTGTGAGTCCTATCACAACTATTATTTTTTAAGGTATATTGTCTGGTGGTGCTTCTGTATAGAATTATGAGTCTAAAACAACTGGAGGTGAGTTTGTTTTCAATGAGGGACAAGTCTGAAAGTGCTATTCTGTTTCTGAAAGGCTATTAAATAATAGTTTGATAACTACAGCTTTTGGTGAGTTACAGGTAGAGCTTGATTTGTATAACTGTGTTTAGCTAGGAGGAAATTTCATTCTGTAATACAAGGGAACAAAACCAATTACTGTGGAGTGAATGAATATTTCTAAGTGTATTGGGAAGTCTGTCTTTTTCCTTGACCTTATTCTTCTAAAATGCTGAGCGAATTTGAAGAATCCTTGTGTTTCAGGAAAGATATTAAAAACTTCACTGCCTAGATTTTTTTTTAATAGTGAAAATGTTAAATGGAATTGTATTAAATTGTCTTCAAAGAGGCTTTTTAAGGATGTTGACCCTAGAAACAAATGATTCTGCTTTTCTTCATGGGAGACAAGGGCAATAGCTGATTCTAGTTAACAGATCTCTTTTGGGTGTCAGACAATGAAAAACAGCACAAAGAAATAAGAGGAATAACTAACTCTTAGCTTATAGCTCACAGAGTTACCATAATAAGAAAATAAGAACAATTACCCTAGTTGAAATACTAAGTGATGTCGTGTTACTGACAACAGCAAAATGTGTAAAGTACATAGTCAGAAGAATGAAAATGGTGAAAGCGTCAGTTATTAATTGAATTTAAAAGACTTAAGACTGATGGACTTTAATTTCTGAATACTTTTTCCATACCTTTTTTTCCCTTTAAGTAGTGCAGAGCATAGGATTTATTGTCAGCTTACTGCATTACTGCGAAAAGTCTGCTTTGCTCTACTGATATGTTCAGATATGAAAAGATAACTTCATATCTTTAATTATGCGGTGATATCTGATATCTTTAACTGCCACTTTAAAATATTTGTCATCTATAGGAATGGCTTGGACTTCAGGTGCTGGTATAGCTGAGTCTGTGCTTCCTTCTGGAGGATGGAATTCCAAAGGAGCTCGAGCCTATGAATCTTAACTGGTCATGCCTTCTAAAGCTAGCAGTGATCCCACCAGTTGAAACAAGGGTAGCTTAAATGAAATACCTAATTAATCCCCAATTTTATAGGGTTATTAGATCAGGTGAGCAATTTTTCAGGTTCTCCCATAGTCCAGAACTGTATAGGTATTTTAGGATGCTCTTGCCTCTCCTGCAGGGTATATTTTTCAATGGGAATTTTGCATTAGATTTTATTTCTTGGATCTGAATATTTTAAATTGTGTCAATAAAGGAAGATGTTAAAACCAGGGTTGGAGGTCTGTGATTCAAAACTGAGTACTAATAAACTGAAGTAATGATAAATTGGGAAAATTTTAGAAAACTTAATCAGAGGCTGTGTAGCTTTTAGATGATCTGAGGTATCCCCGGGAGTTTCAACTTTGCCAATGTGAAATCATATAATAGCTACAGACAAAAAGATACTGTTATGTGCCTGGCTGTAGTTGTCTGGAGACATGACGTAGATCACATTTTTTTTCCTGACATGTATCCTATTATCATCAATGACAACTGTTTTTTTTGGAGAGATTTGTGGTTTAGGATACTCTTTCTGCTGTATGGCTTAGCTGGTGCTACTCATGACATGCTACGGATAAAGTGAAATTAAGACAACCAATATTTGACTAAATCCTCACCATTTCAACATATGGGAATGGTGGCAACTTCAGCTACTCTTCTGCTCTGTTTAATTAAGATAAGAAAACATATTTGCTGCAATTTTTCTATGAAAAGAAGAGCCAGTGTAACAACTATGCTGTATTGAAACAAATTAATTGGAATTTGTGGAATTCAAGTACTCTACTTCAGAGTCATGGGAAAGAATCTCAGCTTTCATTAGGACTATAAATGTTTAGCTTTAGATTGGAAAGGAAAAAAAAGAAAATGTCAAGTCAATTTACAAGATAATCCCCCCTTCCCCCCACCTTCTTTTTTTTGGTAATTGTATTTCCTCCCATTCTTGACTATTTTTGGGTCCTCAGTTATTGGAATTATTTCAAGCATTCATCATATCTAACACTGGTAGAACCTCGGTGAGAGAGGAGAGCTGAAACTCATGCTGTAATTTTATAGAAATTTAATTCACTAACTCTTGGCTATGCCATTTGCATCCCTTTTCCTTGAGCTGGCTGCAGTGCTTGTTGGACCATTTATGGAGGTATTTCAGCCTCTAATTTGTTATAAACTAATTTGATAGTTCAACTAAAAGCTATTCTCTTTCTTTAGTGTGCTGAAACACAAACTATTGCCCAGTGATCAGAGATACTGGTCTGAGAAGGATGCGATTGGAGTAGTCAGTAGTTAAATAGGCTCAGGTTGCCATTATAAACAGACAGCTTGCTCTCCACCTTGCCTTTCCCAAAGCGAAGGAGTTAGAGCAGCTCTGTAAAAAATCCAGTAGGCTCTGAAAGTGGCAGGTGAGAGAGAAGGGAGCGAGGCCTTCCCCGCTTTGTGGCTGCAAGCTGTTCCTCTGTCTTAGGGTTTTGCCAACTTCACATGCTGCTTCAGCAGTTGAAACTGGTGTGTAAATTGCTGTGTGACATGGCTGAGCTTGGTGTTGTTGTCTACTAATGCTATAAACACTTTAGTAACAAAACAGAGAGAGTTGTCATTTTCATGCTCTCAGCAGAGGAAAAAGGCAGGCAGGAAAAAAGCTTCTAGTTGATACTCGTTTGTGATCCCTGGCTCTTTAAATAAGACATGAAGTCACAAATGGAGGTTCATGCTGCTTTCTGAAATTTGATGTCTTTGATCAAAATGCATCCATTTGAAACTTTCGGGTTTACTTGGAGTGGGATGGCAGCAGGTCACTCCTGCAAGGATGGGTGCCGTGAGCTGAAGCCATCCCTGTTTGTGGATGCTGCAGCAGGGAAGGTTTTGCTTCCTCTTTGTTCATCTGCCTGCAGCTTCACACCAGGGTGCTCAGGGGCCTCCTTCCATGAGCTGATGCATTTCCTAACTGTCAGAAGAATAAAAATGGTTTCTGTTTTGTTATGTCAGTGGTTCGCATTGGGTTGTGGAAAGGTTCCAAAAATGCCAATGCTGATGCAAGGGAGAATGGAGAGCTCCTGATGGATGTGAAACAAAGTGGAAGCAGAAGCTTGAGGGAGAGGTAATGAGACCAGCCCTTTTTCAGTGCTTTTAGGCTTCAAAGCTTACTTCCTTTGAAGACTGGACTTAAGCAAACAATATGGAATTCTTGGCCGCATATTAAAGTAGTATATCTCCAAACAGGAAAGCTTATGCTTATAGGTTAGAGAAGACTACCTTGGAAACAGTGATCTGAAGCAGCTTTGCAGATGATAGTGGGTAATCCGGCTAAGGTATGTGTTCAGTGCAGCTCTGAGCAAATGCTCTAGGAGGTAGGAGCCTTAAGGGTAAAAACAGCAGGCAAGTCGTAAAGTGTCTTCTGCAGCTGGCACTGCTATAGCTACCTTTGGAATTCAGAAAGGGTTGTTGGCACACTGGGAAAAGGTCAAAGAAGAATCACAAAACCAATTAAAGGCATGTTTTCAGTTCTAAATTGATTCCAGGGCCTACATCTGTTTAACTTTTCCAAAGGATAAGTTGATCAAAACATGCCTTAATCAGATTTTATTGATAAAGGTTGTTGGGTATCTAGTTTTCAAAAGCATAATCCAGATGTGACTGCTACCAGGCAAAGTTGTGTGAATTCAGATCAGCTGTAATGTGTAAATTTTAAGTGTGCATAAACTACCAAGGGAGGCGGCTGACTTCGGTGATTACTGGAAGTCTTTAAGCAGTACTGGGTAACACATGTATATTTGAAGTCCTGTTTATGTCCTGTATTCTCCTTCAGGAAAGATATATGGGCAATGTGCCTGTTGGATGAGCATAGTGATCACAGTGTTCCCTTCTGGTCTGTGTATATGCCATTTCCCTAGTTTTGCACAATGGAACTAAACATAAAATATATATATTTACTCCATGAAATTTTTTGAAAGTGTAACAATTTTGCAAGTAAGTATATTAGTCTAACCAAAGTGGTCTTTGTCTTAACTGAAGATTAGATTTGGTAGTATGTTTAGGTTGGAATACAGGAATGGTGCAGGAATAGAGTACTTGCATTTTGTGTATAGAAAAAAATCTTAAATAATTTAGGTAAAAGAGTAATTTTATTTCTTATTGCTAGTCATAAACAGATTTACGATCTGTCCCAAAGACTTTTGCAGGAAAGTGTCTCCCAAAAGAAGTACAGGAAAGATCCTCATTGGAAGGCTTTGCAAGGCATGAAGAGAATAACAGATTGTAAGAAACTTTCTTGTGCTTTTTCAAAGTTAGATTTGTGCAATACTGTTATTTGGGAGAATATTGTTAAATATTGATATGCAGATAAGCACACACACACACACAGAGTTTAAAATTTTATTATGAGGGAAGAGTATGAATACAGAGAAGATCACAAATACCAAGAAAGTGCCGGAAACGTCCAATAAAATATAACGTCAGCCTTTAGCTCAGGTCTTACAAACTGATGGAAATCAAATATGCAAGAATCAATTCGCTCATGCTGAGCTATTTATTCTCAAGTCTGAGGTCAGTAACATTTGTTAGAAGAGTCTATAATTGACTTTTTTATGGAAGCATTTAAATAATGCTTTTGAGAATGTAGGAACTTACTGGTCTGTAGGTTTATTGCTTGCCTCCCCTGCAGCTTGTGTGACCGTGGATCAGTGACTGAATGGTTGGTGGGAGACTGCGGGTGATGATGAAGAAGGATCGTGCAAATGCAGCCTTGCAAATACAATGTGAAGTTTTGGTTGTCATGGAAAGGGTGCACTGGTCTATCATACGCAAATATAGTTCACTCAAGTGAGTTGTCAGTTTACTGTAGGAAGTGTATGTGTCATACATGCATTACAAATCTCAAAAATAGAGGTATGAGGTTTTTCATAGATGTTTTGGACTTGTTCATTAGTGTCTTACTCTGTCAAACGTTTATGTAACAGAATATAATTAAAGAAAAGCAACTGAGTGTTTTTCCAGATAAGACAGACAAGTTACATGTCATTCTTCAGAAAATATTTGTTATTTATTTCTATTGCTAAATACATTGGCGCTTAAAGGACAATGGAAAAATAATCACCCCAAAGAAGCTAGACAGCACGTTGTCAAAAATCAACAAGAATTAAAATGGCAATTGATATTAGAAGGAAGAGAAAAGGTAGGAGGCCTCAGTGAAATAACATGGTTTCTCTTTGATGAATGCGCAGGAGAAGTAGCAAGAATTGTGTTAAATGCCGCCAGAGTGACAAACCATGATTTGTAAAAGCAGTTTTGATGAGAAATTCAAACTGTGTGTGGGAGGCTTATTGAAGCACATAAGGAGATGGTGGTGTATAGGGGGATGATGATGGAGGTAAAAAAATTGTATGGCAGAGAGGGGGCAGAGAGGCTGATGAGATCTAGTTTTTGAAGCTGCTGCGAGACAGTAGGGCATCAGATACCAGTCCTCATTGTAGCAATGGATTTGTTTTTCTAATGAATGTCTCTGCAACCACAAGTCTGTAGCCTGTGTTTTAGAATGAGTTGACCTCTCTGAGGTTACAGTATTTTCAGGCAGCCGGTGTGAGCTAAGAATCGAGAGAGCCGAGTTTTCTCTAAGCTTGTTCTTCCAGTGAGGTCATTGGAAACATCTTTGCTGTTATCTGCCTCTAATTCTTTTAGAGAAAGCCTTAGAGAAGGTTTACTCAATGCTCCATTTATGTGGAAGTTTATACTTTATATGGGCTTTCCTATTATGAGAACTATTACTTTATTCATTGCTGGAGAATCATTCTCTGTGTACCACTTAACAGCTGCCAGGCAAAGGTTCCCTAGAAGTTTTTTTTTTTTTTTTTTTTTTTTTTTTTTTTTTTTGAGAGGATATTTTATCATGAGAGAAGAAGAAGGGAGAAAAGAGGGAAAAAAAAGATCATTTTAGGTATGGACTGAATATGCAGGGTGCTCTGAGACCTTATCCTGCAGGACTGCTGTGTCATGGGCATATTTTGTCCATAGTTATACATAGATGACCCTTTCTAGAGGTCAGGAAACAGTTCCAGGGTAGGAATTAGCTGTTTTGGGGGCTGTTAAAAACCAGGAAAGCTAAGCTTCCATCATTGTGACATAATGTTTTATCTCAGGAAGTCTGTAAGCTCAAATATATGTATTTTTTTAAATAAAATCTTTTTTTATATAAAAACTGAATGCTTTCTGCTTTTAAAATCACGCTTAACATGCAATGTCTTGCTTTTTTTGCCTTTGCTCTGGGAGATATTAAGGCGGAGCACAAAATACAGCTGCAAAATCTTTTTGAGAGCAGCTCTTTAAAAGGAAAGAGAGAGCCAATGGCTGTAATAGTTGTCTAACTGAAAATCTCTGGCCTAAAGTGTAGGATTAAATGTCATTAGTGATCCTCAGGTAATCCATGTGCTTATTTCCAACAGGCTGTAAAAGGTAACCATGGAAAGTTAAGTTTCCTAAATTTGCAGTACTGTACCTGCACTTGTGCTGGGAAATGTTTGGGCCCCACATATGGGAGGTGAGAGAATATTAACAAAGCTTTCTCCATTCTGCGGCTTTAACTAGTATCTTCTTGTGGTTAAGGCAGTGAACTTTGGATTATTAGACTATATTGAGGTGAAATGTAGGTTGTAATCCTTCTGAAAATACAAATCTCTGCTCTCAGTCCTTAGTGTGAATAAATTAGAGTGCTGCTGACCTTTTGTCAAGGATTGTGCACACTTGAGTTCTCCTTCAATGCTGCAATAAGAATAGTGCAATGTGTATTCTAACCAGATTGTCGCAGCTGCTTCTAGATGTCCGAAGCTGAATGATAACTAATAATTGGATGTATACAAGGTGAAGAGGTATGTTGACCAATTTGAGAGATCCGTGGTAAAAGAATGAAGATTAATAGCACTTTAAAGCATCAGACTGTTTCCGAAGTTTGGTGGTATTCTTAGCTCTCTTATGGATTTCCTATATGATGTCCTTTAATCCGTCTATGTTTCTTTACCCATATATAGGGATGTTGGGATACTATTTGTGCTTCACCCCAGAGAAACAGTATTTACTTAGCAAATATATATATAGAAATGAAATCATCAAAACGAAATGTAAAAACAGTGTAAATCTTTACTGTTTGCTAAATACAGTAAATGCTCAAACCTGAATGCCAAATATCTTTCAGAACACTTAAACATGAATTAGGAATCTTTTCAAACAGAAGTGCTTAAAATGTTGGCTGGACTCCATGCGAGAGCTCCATCCTCGTGTCCGTTCACTCTGCAGCCTGTTTGAAGAGACATATCCTCTGTTAGGGCTGAATTTACTGTATACGTAGAGCAGCTTTTTTGCAGAGCTCGTGCCTGTTTCCTGTTTGCAGCCCCTCCTTTCCTATGTGAGATGAGCAGCTGGGGGAAAGGGAAGTTGGATGGGGTGCTGTTGAGAGCAACTCCAGGTCTCAGCTGCTGCTCTCCCAGATTCACCTTGTTTGCTGTTTGGCTTCAAACTCTAGGCAGTGATGCTCTGCTCTTAGTCACCGTTTTCCCTTGGGTTCTTTGGCTTCTTGCCAATGATACTACGGGATATGTACAAAGAAGAGATGGCAGCATAAAGATAGTGGGTGGAAGAAGTTAGCAGCTAGCCTCAGCAATTTGTCTAGGCTACTAGGAAAGGGCTTGGGCATCAGATGAAGCACTGCTGATGTTTACAAGCTGTTTAGAGTGCTCTTGGCCTACAATATTTAGGCACCGTGTTGGCATAGCTTCTTTCTTTTTGGTGCTTTCTCAGCAGCAAAATTGGGGATTTTACTTCTGTATGTCACCAATCTTCCTGAAGTACGGCCTTTGCTTGTCTCTCCACATACCTTGCAAGGTTCTGCTTAAAACTGGAGAGCAATCAGCTTGTTTCAGCATCTCTGCCCCCCTCCCCTTTTTTTTCCCATTTGTCATTCATGAAACTGACATTCCTGTGGAGGAAGATGAGGATAGGCAAAAGCTTTATTCTATCATGTCTACATTCCACTAGTGATATAAGCTCATAATTTTAATGTGGGTTCTTACATGACTTTATAGCTTCTGTATGCTCTTCTCTTGTGGTGAAACAGGAATCCTGAAATGTGCCCATTTAAGAGCCAGTTCATTTAATTTTTATTTAAATTTTGATTGTAGTCCTTTCCTGTATGACTATCTTTACACATTTTAGTGATGATCTAAGAATAAATCACATCTCATTAGGATTGGTAGAAACATCTGTCTGGTGCTTTGTGGTTCTTATTTGTTTTTTGCTCCTTTTCTTTTTCACACATCAAGGTGAGATTCGATCACATGGTACCTACAAATTTCTTGATCTTTGCGTGAACCTCATGCTTTTTTTCCCCCTGTTTTCATTTCTTACTATTTTTTTCCTTCATACTCTGTTTCTGAGGTCTGCAGAATTTGTGTCCTATCACGCAAATGATGCGTGCAAAACCTTCCCAAATTAAAGATGTGTTTCAGAAGAGCTGTGGCTAAGAAGAGATTTTGGTGCACTTAATGCAGTGTTCCTGCATACTGTCGTCATTCCCTGATCGAAGTTTGTCCATTGTTAGAGAGCTTTGAGAACAGATTAGAAACTAAGCTCCCCAAGCTGTCTGTTGCAGTTCTTCACTGCTTTTGTTATTAGAAAAATTTTGGTAGCATTAGTTTTGTTGATCCTTTAAAAGGGAAAGAAATAGCAGATCAGCTTGTCAACATTTATGTAACTTATTTTGCCCATTTAACTTTATCTAAAATGGTGATTTCTAAGATATGCAAGTTCTTAAAGATGTATAAGTTGTAATTAAATATACCTTTAAAAGTCTGCTCAAATTCATTCTTTGGTGGAATAGTGCAAGGCAACAGCAAGCATGAGAAAAATGAGATGAAAATGCATATGGAAACTGGTATGTCATATTTTTCTAAAGATGAGTAGTCTCTAAAACCAGGCAGAATAAGTTGCATTTTTTTGTGTAAGACTCATTTACTCTTCCCACACTTCACTTCCTCTAACCTTTGCCCCTATATCCATATCTGCGCCTTAAAACATCCATTTCCATGCTGCCTTTGTTGCTCTTGAGGTCGGGGTAGATGCTTTTACATAGGGTCATGAAGCCTGTGGTGAGTCATTCCCTTAAGCATATATTCAGTCTCCTCAGTATATTCTCACATGCAAAATATGCAACCGTCATTCTGTAAAATGATCAGTTGTTTTCTTGGATATGTGCATGAGAAATTCCAGTCTGACTTCCTCTGACAGTGGCTGCAGCTTCCAGTCAAGAAGTGAACTATGATGCAATAGCTTTCCTGACAATTTATATTATTCTTGGGGCCTTGAGAGATAGCAGAAGTGGTGAAATTAATTTTAAAACAACTTATCAGCCTTAGCTGTAGTTGTATTCGCTATTGAATTATCTTCAAATATGTAACTTAGTGCTTCACTGCTTGGTCAGAATCTGGGTTCCCTGACATCCAGTTATTTTCTCTAGCTTTTTAAAATCATCACAGCAGTCTGTAACCATTATCTGATGCTGTTTCTTATTTTGCTTGTGTGATACTGGTGTTAGAGCTGGGCCAATGCCACAAAAAGATTTATATTCTGTTCATTTACCTTTTAAATAAACTGTATAGCTCATGACACTTATGCTTGCGTGGCAAAAACGCTGAAGTGATTGAGTTTGACATAAATACTCAGTGGAAACTGAACTTTAATTTTTTTGGATAAAAGTGACTGTTTACTCGGTGAATGAGGAGGCTGCAGTACCTGGTAACTTTGATCATTTATAAACTCTGATTTCAGAGAAATGTCTGTACTCAAGGCATAGTTTGTTTCCATTATGTAGTTGTTGGTTTTGTTATTTTGGGGCTAGGTCTTTTGCTCCTTAACGTAAAAGTAGCTATTGGAAGACTTAGATGTCCTATGAAATATGATGGCCTTATGTTCTTTTAAATTTCCAAATAATAAAGCATGAAGTGGTAAATAGATTACTTACTGGGGATGCTCCAAAGAGGCCCTCGAAGGACAAACTGCACAAACCTGTGTTGTTCCTGGTAGGGTCACACTAAGCTTCCCTTGCATAGAGTCATGAATTGAAAGAATTTTCAGGAATTACTTCAATCTATTTCAATACTTGTGTTTTTTTTTTCTGAATGTATTAGATGTTCTTGACTTGTGACATAATGCTTAAATTAATTTTGCAGAGATGGGTATGTTGTACCTAGAGTGGTAACTGGTGCTAATTAGGAAAGCTAGTTCAGAAAAATATGGAATATCCCAGTCTTCAGACACTTAATTCTCGCCATCAAGAATTGGGTGGCAAAGACTTCTTTCCTGTTACCTGTGTAGCAATTTAGCTAATGATTTTAGAGGTGGGTAGCAGGACTAATTGTATGGTCATATCAAATTGGGGGTTTATTTTCTCAAGTAATCTGAAAAGTCTTGTGTGATGCGTGATTTATTTAATATATTTGAAGGGAAGAGGTGAGTGCGTAGATGATTTTACCTTTAACTTTGGAAAGCTGCATATACAGTTTGTTCTTTAAACAGGGGCATAAGCTCAAGAAAACAGGATTTTGTACCTATGAGATCTCATCTATGACATAGCATAATGTATTCTTACAAATAGGGGCTGAATACAGAACTGAACAGTTAAGGGTTTGGTTTTTTTATACATTTCTGCAGCTGTTTGGCAGCTATTACTAAGGCTTGACTATTAATAGCTTTGTCAGTGTTTCCCACAAAGATCCAAATAAACTAAACATAAAACTAAGCTTTACATCTTTTCCTGAAGTTACTTGGAAATATAACTTGGGTTTTTTTATTGTTTCTGAAAGTCTTTAGTTTGGGCTCTTGTATTCTATTATTTTGGGTTTTGATTATTTTTTTGTGCTGTCAAGAAGTAAAAATAAGAGCAGCTGGCTCTTCTCCTGTATATTCTTTAGTCTGACAGAAAAATTATTTAGTCTGACCTTCATCTCATTAGGTGGCTTGCAATTTTCCTGAAGAGACAAAGACTTTGTTTAATGAGTTATCAGTAGGAAAAGTCAAATCTGATTTTGCAATCAAGGATGCTGGATGATACACTTCAGCTCCAGTTTGATGGGAGACAATGCTGCTGTCAAGAGTTAATCTGAACTTCTGAGAAATCCCAAAGCACTATGGTGTTAATTTGGAGTGTACTTTAGTTTTCTTTGATATTCTGACTAGATTTAACATGGACAGATAGAAGACGTGATATATTCCTATGGTTTTTCTCTCGGTAAATCATCTGAGTCTTAAGTTATGGAGGTCATGAAATGTTTCAGTTCTGATGCTTAAGCAGGGAATACTGTGCAGCTTCTGTGACGTAGCAGAAGATTTTATCTGCTCCTCTCTAAATGGTAAGTTTTGGAGCTATTAGTTCTGGAGAAGAAGTATGAGCGGCATCAGGCCCAGGAAGTAGGGGAGGAAAATCTCCCACTCCGCAGAAATGTTTCTAAAACTAGCGCTGGCGATGAGGTAATCGGAACTCAGGCAGTGATTTATTTGATTTACAGGCCTTTTCAGACACTGACTTCATGTTTAAATATACTTGACTTTATTATATATTTATAACTTTGCCTTTTAATTAGATGACTAAATATTAATCCCCATCATTTATTTCTTTAGGTTTTTGTTTCGCCACGTTTCTGAAATGAACACGCAGCTTCGCAGTGGGGTTGAAACTTAGGTGCAGCGGCTTGGGAGCAAAGCCGTGGGATGTTGTTAAGCTCAGAAAGTGCAGCTGAAATAACTTGAGAACTTGGATTCCCACCAGTTCTCAGCTTTTGGTAACAGTTTTGTTTTCTTGTTTGCTGGAATAGATTAGAAACCTTGGTAAAATTTCTGATATTGAACAATGTTAGGACCTGACTTAGTATCAGCTGAAAAAAATAGTAATTAAACCATATGGGTTAAATAAAACAAACATTAAAGAATAATGAAGCGTGTGTTCTCCCAGCTTCCTGTGTTTGTGTTCTGTTTGTGTTGTTAAGGTTGATGTCCGGCTGCCTCCCCAAATTTGAAAGCCAACTTAGACTCTGCTGCAGCTGCCTGGGTCCAGATGTGAACAGGCAAATGAGGAACCTGGTGAGAAGGACACAGTGGGCCTGAGGGACAGAAATACTTGGTAATGGTATGTTCAGGCACAGAGAGCGTGTGTGGGAGTGCTGAGTGCCACCAGTTCAGCAGGGTGAGGTTGTGAAGAGGCCCTTGTCTCCTGTGAAGGCTGCTGGAGAAGCCTGCGTAACAGAGAAAGCTGCTTTATTTTTTCTAAGTTAAGCACAAAGCTTTGCAAATACTTTTCAAAATATATGAGAGATTTTGGTCTAACTGTCTTAGACATTCTTAAAAAGATGTTAGAGAGGTTGTGTAACAAAACAGAACGTGATTACTCTTAAATTGTTTTGGATGCTGATCAAGTATGCTCTACGGTTACTAATTGTGCTTAACCAGCTTTCGGGTCATCAGAGAAGAGTTCATTGAAATATCATTTGAATTTCCAGATTTTTCTTAAAGTGCAACCTTGATTTAGCTGAATTTTCTACGTGTGGAAAAGTTCTGTTTTTTCTCCCTTCATTAATAATTAAAATTCTAATTATTCCATGAGTGGATGTCATCACTTTCCCTGAAAGTATTGCGCACTATGGGAGCCTTCAGTCAGCATCCTCCTTTTCTCTGTAGGAGCTGTTAGTGCTTGGAAAAAAAGCATGATGTGAGAGCTTCCAGTTCATAGATCAGCAGAGCTTGCAAGGGACATCGGAGGTCATCTCAGTCCAGCCTTTCATTCGGACATCTCCTGGTGGGTCGCGTGCTCCAGGCCTCTGTCCAGCGTTATAACTCTTTGCCAAACATTCTCCTATTTTTGCCACATCTCTCTTGTACAGGGATCCCCAAACTAGACTCAGTTTATAATATTAAAGCGGAATTCAATTTCCTTCCCTCCTAGCTGAGTCTTCATTTACATGAATAAGGATGTTTCTCTAGGTCAAAGTTTGTGCTACCTAGAAACGGTCTGCTTAGTCTGAATTATTTTCTAGATAAGGGATCAGACTGATGGGATTCTTAAGGACTATCTAAAGATCTGAACAGTTGGAAAAGCAGAAGAGAAAGGTGGATGTCATCTGAAAAAAATGAAAGAGAGAAGGTAACTACTCTCCTGTCTTGCATTTTCCTTCTTCATGTACAAGAAAGATTTCTTGTTTGGAAGCTTAAATTTACTCTCTGCCTCTGGTGGGAATTAGATTGACTCAATGCCTGTGTGAGTTAGACCTCCAATTTATGTGCTCGTTTGAGCTTTACCTGGATGTTTGCTTAGCTGAGCAAATTGGAGACTTATCAGAGTGATTCTTTTATCATCTAGTGAGGCCTCTAACATCTGTAATAACTTGTGAAGATGCAGAAATGATATGTTACCAAAGGGAGTGAATACTCCTGTGCTTTCAAAGTGAGTCATAAACTGGGTAGAGCAGAACTCACAGTCTCAGAACAGGGTGTCAGATTTGGTAAAGCTGAAAGAAGTAGCATTCTTAGTAGTTAAATGCTCTGCTTTTCCTTGAGCCTTACCACTTTGGTACCCAAACCAGTACATTCTGCTCTTCTAGTGTGCTCTGTTTATTAAAAAATAAAAAGGTGTTTGTTGTGATAGGGACGTAAGCAGGAGATATAAGACATAAGAAAGTGTCATTAGTTCTGTTCATAGAAAAAAAATCTCTTTGAAATTATGAAGGGGGAAATGATGCCTTTTAAGTAAGAAAGGGGATGAATTAATTCCATTATTCTTGGTTTTCTTACCTCACACATCAAATATTCATGAAAGGCGACAGGGTTATCAAAGAAATGGATTCCAACTTGGGATTAGTTTGTTTTGAATGAGAAGTTACATTGTGCCTCAAATAGGTTATTGCTTATTTTTGTATTTTTTAAATGGAAATATGTAAATGGAAAATAATCCAGCGACCAGTACTGCATGGGCTTATATAGGAATAACACCCAACTACATGTACAGCTATATTGTGAAAACATGGACAAGCAATTAGCAAATGCAGCCTTGAAATGAAGATTCAGGAGAGCTTTAGCGTTTTCTCCCGGGCTAGTGCAGGAACTGGTGCGTGGTGAAAATGAACATTTCTAGACTGACAACAGGTAGATTGGGAGAGTGGGACTTGTATAGTGATGTGCTGATTATATGATGAATGTAAACTTGTCTACAGGGAGGAACTGGGATGCTACTGTGTGTTACTGGCCCTGGGCCCAGAGGTAGACTGTGGGTGACACATTGTTTATGACCTCCTCCTGCTCTGACCTTAAGGAGAGCTGCTTGTAGGCTCTGTCCTGAGCCTGGCTGGCTCTGACTGGGATGTTGGTTTGTGGAGTGAAAAAGGAAACTGGTTCCGTGCTGTCACTGCAGATGTATTGAGGTATCAGTGCAGTGGCAGAGGAACACATGGTATGAGCAAAAATTGTGCATCTAAATTGGAAAAGCCTCAGAGTTGAAAAGATGAAAAATTGGCTAGCTTGGCTGCTGCGTTAATGAACAGGGCTAATGAGTCTGAGCTGACAGTAAATCAGTCTTGCATAATATGTAAAAGGATGTGCTGCTTACAGGAAGCAATGAATTAATTTATCTCCCCCCCCCTTTTTTTTTTTTTTTTTTTTTTTTTTTTTTTTTAACTAGAGGCATGGAGAACTTGGTGACTGGCTCCGGCCTTCCTCCGCTCTTTGTGGATGAAGATGGATCTAAGGAAGGTAGTGAAATTACTGTAACTGGGTAAGCAAATACGTGTTTTTTTTTTTTTTTTTAAAGCATAATATGGGCAGAGAAGGAGGTAAGGCTCACACTTGTGAGCCTCACGTCCAGATAAGGCTCACACTTTGCTATAGTGGTCGCTGCTGAGTAGATCATTCTATTAATGATTATGATTAATGATGTTCATCGGTGATCTCCAAAAACTTCTGAGGAACTAAAGCATTTCATTTTTTTAGGTGACTCTCTTTTTGGAGTGTAAAAAAGTGGCCTCTTAAAGCCACCAAGGCTAACAAACCTAGTCTTTTAGAGGGCTTCTTGCTGTGTGTTGGTACTTGGCATTTTTCTTTCATCCAGGCTATAAAATTCAAACTTTATGGACAGGTAGAACCCTATAGAAATAAATGTGGAGATGCTTACTTCAAACTGGTCTAAATTTGGCTCCGCATATCTGTGATTCCAGACTTTTCTGGTGCCAAATGAAGCAATGTTCACATTTGAATTAGTTTTAAGAGGGATTGATGTGTTGGATGAGCTTTCATCCATTTTTTACTGCAAATGGCTGCATTGCATTGAAGTTTTTTTCATATATATATATATATAAAATATATATATATGTGTGTATATATGGAGTTTAGAAAGCTTTCCTGTGAAAAGGGTAACTCTGTTACCCAGCAGACAGGAAAGCTGAAAACCCTCTTCAGATCTTAATAATGATTCTGAGAAAATCTAACTACATTGTTGCGTATTCTTTCTGATACATCAAATTTAATTAACTTTTAATGGTAGGCTGCCTGCTGTATTCCCTTCTCCTCTCTGTGATTGCGGGTGGTGTGAATTCAACCTGATATCTGCAAGTCAGGCCCAGAACTCTCCAGCCTTTGTATCTTAACCAGTAATTATGCCCCAATTGGTGATTGTACTGAGTAATGACGATACTGTTTTCCCTATTTAAAGACAAAGTCTTCTGTAGGCATTCAGCTAACAATTCTGTTGTAATACCTTGCTTTTCCATAGCTATAGACTGCATCGTTAACAGGAACAATTATTTTGAATATTTAAGATGCTTGTCTTGTGTGTAAGCGTCTCTATGAGTAATCAGACACAATAGATTTGAAGCATATGTTGTGGTAATTTTCATGAATGTAACTGCTTAAAGCCAGGCAACCTTCGACTGGTTTAAGGGATTAGAATCTGTAATGAGAGTCCTAAACTCTGTTAGGAATTTGTCCATGGAGCACAGTGGCTAGAATGACTAGGAGATCGTTGTCCCAAAATATGTGCTCCTCTATTTGCACCTCCAGATATGTGCCTGTATATATGTGCATATTTGGCTTCCTGTCTCTGTATCACTGAGCCTTTTTATAGAGTGGTGGATTGATACAGACCTCGCAGCAGATTTAAATAGTGACCATTCAGGAGCCTGCAGGGACCTGGTCATGTTTGTGCTTTAAATACTCATGTAGATCAACAGGAGTTCATATCAAATGAAGTTCCATTCAAAATCATACAAAACCACAGTCCTTCAGGAGTATTTCTGGAGGAATTTATTAAATGCATCCAAAAGATATATATTAGTCGAAGATAGTACCTTTCACATAAAATTATTTCTGGTATAGATTCCTGCTTTTAATTACTGATTCAGTTGTTGTGTAATCAAAGGCCTGAAAAATTAGACAAAATATCATTTTAAAACTCAGATGGTGTTTGGATGGCAACTATGGTAAGTGCTTACAGCACTTGCGTAAATGGTGATCAATTCGTCAAAAATGACGTTTTTAAATGCCTTTTTCTTGCTTGTGTTAGAACTGAATATATTTGCAATATTTTTGCATCTTTTAGAAGACAAGAGGAAGTGATTTAGCAATATGATTTAATTTTTCTCACTATTATGTGCCTTTTCAGATTAGCTCATTCTGAGAGTTCATTCAGTGGTGGAACTTCACAGTCTGTGAATAACCCAGATTTGGTGGAGGATTTGTCACAAGCCCAGCAACTGCAAAATGAGTCCTCTAATACTGCTGAAAACACAGAGCCGAAGCCTGAGGAGGAGGTAAGATGAAATAATATGGTTAAAACAGTGACTTCTCAATGGAGTTAAGGTGCAAAATTTTGTCATTATAGCTCCTTTTGCTTAGTTTTTTTTGATAGGATCACAAATATTCATCCATTTGCCATTCTCATCTTTTGATCCTCTAGTCTTCTCGTGTGATGCACAACCATGTGCAGATAGCGAAGGAAAGCCAGAAGTTGGGCTGCACAGAGGAACGTGCATCTCCCTGGCTGAGTCAGCAGAGTCCCATGACTTAAACTGCCCTCCTTTTTTTTTTCTGGAAAATTGAATGTTCCATTGCCACATTTTGTTTCATGTCTTCTGAGGCAGCAAAGGGAGGCTGTTATGCTTTTTGGGAGTGACCAATGTCTTTGGAAGCGTTACGCTTGCTTCTTTAGACTCGCCTGTGTACTGTCACACAATATATGGTGACTAAATGGTGAAGGAACTGAAGTTTGACATGAAAGTGGTTTGGATTCTTTGATAGATAAATTTGATCTTCCCCTCTTGCTGTTTGTCTTCAGATTTGATGTCCTTTTACTTTTTTGGTAGTTAAAATCCAGAAGGGCAACCAAAAATAACATGACGGAGGGAGCATGTTGATTATGGGTGAAGTTTGAAGTACAGAAATAGCTGTATATATGTTTATAGCAAGGAAAAGTGTTTTCCAGAGATTAGAGTAGTATTATAAAGCCAGCAAGATGAAGTAGTATTATGAAGCCAGTGTTAGTTATGTCACTCCCTTGGACTTGCGATGTGCCACAGGCAAGTCTCACAGTGTTGCCTCCTTAGGGCTTTCTTCATTGGAGGTGATGTTCAACTTCTTCAAAGTTCTTTGAATTTTTTTTGACATTTATTTTGAAATTCTGATGTATTTGGTGGTAGAAATAACAAGAAGGTAGTGGGGGGAAGCAAGTGCATAGAACGACTGTCTTCTTGCACACATTTTGGGCTCGTAATGCTCAAATGGAAGAGATTTGGAAGGAATCTTTTAACTAACTAGGATAAATTAGTAGCAACTGCTGGCTAGTATATAAGGTTTTTCCAAACATGATGTTGAGACTCAAACACAAAAGAAAATGGGATTTGGAACAAAAATAATACTTGCAATTGCTGTACCAGGGATAATAATTTCATGAACTGTGTCACTCCTCATGGTCCATAGCATAAACTGATAGTAGACTCTGGTCAGACCTAATCTGTAACATGCTACTGCTTAGTTGTCCAGTACAAACTTAATAGCTTGAAGTGACTTTTCTTCCTGTGGTAATTTCTGAGGAGACTCTGAATCACCACTGGAGTAAGATAGGAAGCAAAAGGGGTAACAGATATGTTATTTCTACCCCCCCAAAAAGAAGGTGATTATTTTATGTCCTCAGTATATTTAGACTATTTCTTAATATCCTGGTTTTACACACAGAAGTTGCTACTGATGTTACTTTATTCTCCTAGTGGATCAGGACTGATACTACAAAAACTTTTAACATGGAAACTTATTTGTCTGGCTAGAGGACAGTCAGAGTTGCTCTAAAGTGAGGTCTGAAGTGTAGTGAGGAGCATCTTTGGACAGGATGTATTGTAGCCACGTGCACCTGATGAAAATGTGTGAGACATGAATATTTATTCCTTCCAGGGGTGGTAATCTTTTTCTTTCAATCTGAATTTTCTTCCATTTTCGTTTTGCAGCAGCAAAGAACTAAACGAGGAGGCTGGGCCAAAGGGAGAAAGAGGAAGAAACCCCTTAGGGACAGCAATGCCCCCAAATCCCCCCTCACAGGGTATGTGCGATTCATGAATGAGCGTAGGGAGCAGCTTCGAGCGAAGAGGCCTGAAGTTCCTTTCCCAGAGATCACCAGGATGCTGGGCAATGAATGGAGTAAACTGCCTCCCGAGGAGAAACGGGTACCATTAAACTCCCTTTTCCTTATTGGAATATCATTATTGTTAAATGGCAATATTGTGTAGTGAGGAAGTTAACATAGACTTTTGAAGTTGTATTTAGGAATATGTTTAAAAATATGGTGCACAGGTCCTCCAGAGTTCAAATAATGAGCCCTGGTAGGGCCATAGCAGCTCATCCACGTGTGACTTGGGAAAAATCTAAATAGTGCAAGGTTGTACTGGGGAACTTGGGGGAAGGCTGTAATGAAATATCCTGTGGCTTATGTGATTTATGGGGATGAAATTCTGTTCAACCTAACCCAGATACAGCTGGGAATTACCAAGGCCAGAGCTGTCGGAACAGTGGGGCAGGAGGTCATTGCTGCAGTTGAGGAGATTTCAGCAGGGTTTCAGAACTGCTGAAATGATTTTAAATTTCTGTTTATTTTACAAACTCATCAAGGAATATAAATATCTGGTTTCTTACAATAATACAAGTGCACCTGAAAGGACATGTTACTGAAAGAAGTTAAGTAGCTACTCTTTGTAGCCTTTGTTAGAAATCAAAAAATGCAGAGACTTAGCCTTTGCTGGTATGTTTTTCATGAGTCAGTTCATGAAATACCAGTTAGAGATATTAGAAAACAGTGTATGGACAATCGTTTTGTCCATAATGGAAAATGTGTCAACCGAGCCAATTGATTTGTTACCAGATTTGCTGCAGTGCAATTGCTGTTGCTCATTGCTGGGAGAAGGGGAAAGTGAGAGAATAAGAGATTCCTCCTGTTTAAGATACTGTTATAACCTCCGAGACAGTTTCTTAACCTGGGGCACTTAATTAATCTCCTTTTTTGCTATGTGCAGCCTTTTAAATGTTCTTTTTTTAAAAAGGCCATGGAGCCTGTACTAACCTATAAGTTTCACTAACCTGTGGAGAGTTGGGGAAGGACTGCCAAGTACTTGGTTTCTTTCCAGTCTTCCCGTCTGACTTTATTCAGCTTTTGAAGGGGCATTGCTGACTCAAAACTGTTAAATCTAACAGGACAGACCCCACATTCTGGTTAAAGCTGACTAAGCTTGCTTTTGACTGTAAAGATGTTATTTTCCTAAAGCAAACAGTGGAGTTGAAGGCAGTACTCTTCTTCTGTGTGGGTTAATATTGCATAATCCATGGGACAAGCATAGGTAAAGCTCTCTCCTGGCCAGTCCCCAGCAATTAGCAAACTAGTTGTCTGATGTGAGAGCTGAGAAGAAACAGTCCTACATTTCCCTTGTTCCAGTCCAGTAGTCTTGCTTGATTCCCTTTGCATTTGTCCAGCATAAGGATGACTTGATTGAGCTGAGTGAGCTGGCCAAATACTGCTTCTGCCAAAAAAAAAAAAAGCCATATCCCAATTTTCTACCCAGCCATTACCTTGCTGTAGCCATAAAGCAAACCACACATGATTAATCATTCTTCCTTTATTCTCTCGTATGGGGAAATATGGGAGGTAACAGATCTGTGCTAGAAAACCTAAGACATCTAGTTACAGTTAGCACAGCATAATTCATTAGTACTGATTCAGAGCAATCCGTGCAAAGCACAAGTTGAAGAAAAAAGTTGCAGGCTGCTTCACTCATTGTCTGTGCTCTTTCAGCAGCACGTTCTGTTTTTCCATAAGGCTTTAGTTCCTTCCTGCCATCTCCAGCAATGCCCAAAAGCAGCACAAACCTAACTTCCTCCAGTTTGCCCCGCTCTGGAATAGAAGCAGTGATTGTAACAGGGTCAAGACAATGTCCCAAATGCACTGAATATGTAACTGCGAAGTGGCTTGTGATGATTTCATGAAGATTAACAACCATGCCAAGCCACTAAAGTTTGCTCTGGTTTGAGGTTTCTACTGCATTTTAAACTTGTATGGGGCGGGGGACTCTTGGTGGTGGGAAAGGCAACTTTTTCTTGGAAAAATCCCGTTAATCCCTGAGTTGACCACTTCTTAAGTGATATTCAGTTCATCAGTATCCTTAAAATATTCTCCAGTTAAGCTTGTTGTATTATGCAATTGCCTGAAATTCCTCCAGGCTAGAATACAATGGTTTCTTTTAACATAAATGCAGATATTAAAGCAATTAATAGAACCTTTTGGGCTTTGTTCTCTTTAAGCTCTTCTTTCAGAGTAGCCACAGTGTTTTGCTTACCCCTCAGATGAGGGGAAAGGGTGAGGTGGTAGAATTTTGCCCGTGGGGTTTGAAAGCAAGTGCATACAGGAATCCCATTGCTACAGATCTGAGTATTAAATGGTAACCTGTTAACAAGGGATTCTTGTAGGGCACCATTTAACACACAGCCACAGAAACATAATTCTTAAATATGTGCTCTATAGTATGTACATAGTATTAAGCGGAGCAGCCTGGCAAGTGACTGCTTCTAGGTCTAACAAGCAAACCAAAAGTTAGCAGGATGGTGATTTGGTAAAACAGAGACAAAAAGGCACTAGAATAGCAATGTTTTATCCAGGATTCTTAGTTTTGTGCATCTCTCATACATTCTCATTGTTTCTCCACTACTTTACTGTTTGCATAGGTGAGATGGATCAGCAGTTCTTCTGACAAGATATTTTTCTTCCCTCCTTTGTGGAAGGGAGGAAATTCCCTGAAACTCTTGGGCTTTTTCGTTTCAGCGATACCTTGATGAAGCAGACAGAGATAAGGAGCGTTACATGCGGGAGCTGGAGCAGTATCAGAAGACTGAAGCCTACAAAGTCTTTAGCAGGAAAGCACAGGACAGACAAAAAGGGAAATCACACAGACAAGGTATTGAACGGAACAAAAATTTGTCCATAGTTAGACCAAGATGACCAGCAAGTAGTATAGCTTCATGTTCATGAAAAACCTTGGTTGTTACCGAGTAAATGTGTTTTCTTCAGTGTTTGCATCTACTATTTTAAAGTAACTGTGTTTACACGGACTTAACTGCCACTATGTTGTACTAGAGCAAGAACATTCAAAGCATCCAAAGTGGATTCTACTTTTACATGACTCTAGGAGAGCTATGCAAGTTTTCTATCTATAACTGTTCATTGTGTGACTGTGGTTGTGTGGTAACTTTACTACTTGTTTTTTGTTTGTTTATCTTGTCTTTTGTTTGGAGGATTTCTTGCTTATTTTTTCTTTTCCAGATGGAGCAAGACAGCCGGTCCATGATCATGAGGTAAGCCTCTTCATTCTGTGGCTCGGTGGGTACATCTTCAGAAGAAAGTCTCTACTGGAATCAATAAAAAGTTTATGCCAGCTGATGAAATAATCAAGGGCTTCAATTACTGTGCATTCTTCCCCTTTTTATAAGGTTTTTAAGTTAGGAGCAATGAATATTCTTATGCTCACGTTAGGATGATGATGAAAATCAAAAAATTTTGGTGGGTATAAGTGATCTGAGATAAAGTGGAAGTGTAGAGTATACTTAAATAGAGACTGAAGGTAATGTCTTTTTTAATGTGGTTTGCATTTTGAAACATAAATATATGATTTGATTTTTTTTTAAACAGTGAGTGTAATTGGGACTTTAAGAATCTGTTCTACTACAGGTTCCACTTTCAAAATTTTCAAAACAGAGAAGCCTGAATTCCCCCTCCTGTCCCCATTTTTTACCCAATAAACGTTATTGGGTAAAGATATATCTAGGTAGAACTAATAGAGCTTGAGACCTAGACAAAGTTTTCAAGGGTAGTTCAAGTCTTTAGTCTGTGGTTTTGAGGTACTGGTGTTTTCCATCAGAGTAAATGCTGTGGTTTCTTTGAGAAGAAAACATGGAGTGTTACCAAAATTCTTGTGAGATCTTCGGTTTAACTTCCCGTCTTCCCTGCACACCCTTGCATGCATAAATATTAGAAAAGAATAATGATGATTATGCTTCAGCTGGTGTGAGGCCTGTCATAAACCTAGTGTGCCCTGGCGGTCCATGCCATCTCCCTTCCTTTTTGCCTCTCCTTGCCTGCCTTGAGGCCGCAAAACTTTTTGCATGGTTACCAATAAATTACATTTAAAAAAGGGAAAAGAAAAATCCTGTTTGTTTATACACAGCATCTTCAGTAGGTAAGCCCAAGGCCTTTCTGAAAGAGCTTTTCCTTTTCTTTGAGAACTTTTTTCCCCCTTGGGAAAGCAATCAAGTTGCTTGCTAATGGGTTCTTTACAATAGTGGCAAGAATGTGCACTGCTGAGAGGCAAGCACTGCTCTTGTCTGTCTTAAGGCAAGTACGTTTTGTTTCCAGGAAAATGCTTTAGTAGCAGGGTTTGCATGTATTCGATTAACTCTTCAAGGCAGTACTCCCAGCCCTGAGGTACACAGTCCCTGAGATTTGATTCTGCAGTCTCTGAATCTAAATTAATCCTAAATTGAAAGCTTTCCCAATAATCTGACTTTGTACAAATGCCAGGTCATTGACTGTGACATTTACATATGCTTTAAATTGCACAGGTGAGGAATAAAAAAAATTCACTGAATCTTCACTCTCAGCCTTCTAAACACAAGTTATTGCAGAAATCTTGCACTTCATTTTATCCACTTACAGAGGAGTTCTCTCTATTCCTATAGAACTTCCAAGCTTTGTGAGGTAGATACTGCCCAGAATACAGAGGCAGGCATCCTCCTTTGAAATCTTGCTTTGTTCACGTACCATTTTTCAACTTTCTATTAGGATTTTTTTTTCATTAATCTCCTATTGCTTCTTTCAGAGATGCTGATGAACATGCCAGACATCTTAGGTGTTACACCTGGTCATGTCTAAGACCTTCGAGGATAGGCAAATGACTGCTGTAATGTGCGCATGTAACCAGAAAACATACTGAAAACATCAGGTCAAGTTTGTTTTGGAACCTCTAAAAATCAACTTCAGTAACCCAGTGAGAAGGGCATTACTGGTAGAAGTGCTTCCCAGACTGTCAGCCTCGTTTAAGGCAGAAGATAGAAATAATAATTTCAGTTCTCTTTTAATTTGAGGAATGACAGTATGATGTGCAGCCTGAGCAGACTGAGTCTTCTCAATGAGAAGGTAATCAAATCCTTATGACTTCAATCCCAGGTGAATCTCAAGAGTGGTCTGAGTATCTCAGAGCCCTCAAGAGCATCTTTTATAGGTTAGGTAATGTGCTCTGTAATGGAAGAGTGCTGATGGCTTTCATTATCATTCTTCTTTCATTATCATTCTTCTGTTAAGTAGAATTTCTTGGTTGCCTTTCGGAAACTGAATGGTTTTGTCTAATTGCTTTAATGTTCTTTAGTTCATACCTAAAGAACCTGTACTGTGGGGCAGCACATAAGAATATCAGCAGTGCCCTCACCACCACCTGCTCTCTAGGAGCCATTGCTGGGCCAGCCAGTGCCACTTGGCAGACAGGTAGCAATAATAATCATGAAATTTCTAGACTTGTTGTCCTCCAGGTGTTGTGGGATATTGCTTATGTAAACCCAGCTTCATAACTGCCACCACTGTTTAGTGTACTTTAATGCTAATGTCCTGGAATTCAGGGTGAAATTAATTTGTGTTGGCGTGGGGTGTTAGGACAAAATGACAGTACTGTTTGAATAAGGACTTCATGAGCATTTGCAGTTGCCTTTACCCTCATCTTTTAGTTGATGGTGTTCAGTTCACCCTGGTCCAGCCCCTTCATGAGATGGGCACCAATATAAAACTCTTAAACTTAGTTGCAGAATTCCCTTTTAGATTGTTAAGCAGTTGGATTTTTTTGCCACGCACCAAATTGTGTTTGACACTTCATTTAAAAGCCACGGTGTTCAAATACAAAGGCCTCTATTGTAGTGGCAGAAGTAAGAGTGTTTTTTTTTCTCTCTGGCTCTGAACATAATATTGGAGGAATGAGTTCTTGGTGCACTTTGCCAGCTGAGGTATTTGAGGGGTTTGAAAACTTGCTATTTATAGAGACTCTCTGGTGATTAACTTCTGTTCCTATATTAAGTAACAGTTTGATTACTGCAGTTCATCATAGGAAAAAAAATCTAGATTGAATTGGCATTGTCAGTAATGATGCAGGCTGTAAGCATTGATTTCTGTTGATTTGACTTGCAGAAATGGTGACTGAAGTATCACTAATAATAAATTTGAATTTAATCTCAAAAATCCTTGAAGGAAAACAGTTGTTATGGTGTCTCTTTTCTTTGAGTCCCCTTGCTTTAAAACGCTTAAAAATGCCTGTTATAGTTGAGCTGTAAATTGGTATTCTATCTCCTGCACATCAAGTGCAGCCACCTCTTAGACTGTGGTAGTCTCAAGTTCATATAGCTGAACTCATCAGGCTTACTGGACATGAGGTAAACAATTTTGAAAGCTTCTAGAATGCTCTTGACCATGGTTTTTGATGCTGCTGCTTTTGTGCCTTAAAGAGCAAGGATTTTGGCAGTGTTAGGTTTTGCAGAATGCAGGAGATGGCAGCCAGTTCCTTGAAGTAATCCCCATGTTGATGCACACGTGCCATGATGAGGACAAATGGCTGCTTTCTAAAAGCAGCAAACACCTGTACTTATTTCTTCTCCTTTCTTCCACTAGCCCTTCAAAATATGACACATATTCTGTAAACAAGTTTCCCCATAGTATCTTACATTTTGTGCCATGTTCATATGTTTTTTCTCTGGAGGCAGCATCCTTCAAAATCTTTGGAAAAAGGTATGGTTCTCCTGAAGCATCCCATCTCTTTTGAGACCAAGTGCCTATCGCAGTTTGGAACAGAGAAATGTGGAATTGGACCCTGTGGAAAAGTTGTGCGTTTTTTTCTTAGCAGTTCTTCCTGGCTCTTTTCTCTTTAGCTTTGGTAGATAAAAGGCAAAGAGCCTTCATACTTGGCATGGAAGTTGTTTGGTTTATTTCCTGTTTGTTGACATAGCCTAAAACTGTCTGTGGAGAATGTCATTTGTTTCATTGTGGAATGGTTTCCATTAAGATACAGAAAACAGATGAATTCGGATTTTCAAGGTTTAAAATTACTGAGTGGTTGTCCAATATGTATTGTCTTTAGGGCAAAACGTATGTTTCAGTAGTCTTAAGATATTTCTTGATCATAGCATTCAGCTTCTGTTAAAATCATCAATTGGAGTTAAACCAAGAACGGATGCAACATGGTTTTATCTGCCTCAGTTTTAGGTCTGTCTCTTTACTCTGTTTCATTAACAGTGTGTTAGCTTACATTTCTTTTTCTTTCTCTTTTTTAGAAAGAAGCAGACACAAAGGAGAGGTCTGTTTTTGATATCCCGATCTTCACAGAAGAGTTCCTGAATCATAGCAAAGGTAAACTCCACTCTTGCAGGTACTGCCTTCTTTCTTTTTTCCAGGTTTTGCCCCAGTAGTGTCAGCTGAGCTAAGGCAGTGCGAGAATTCCTCAAGTAATGACTTGGGTGTACTTGGACAACGTGTGTATTCACCTCCATATGTGTGCGGTGGCTGTGGCAGCAGTTATTCCTGCCTCACTGTTTTCCAAAACTACCCTTAATAGAGACTGGTGGTAGCATATGAGCGCCACTGGCTGCTTTTTCCAGCCATTCCAAGCTCCAGTTGCTGTAGTATAGGATTAAGAGACATTTGAGAAACAGAAAGATGTTGGTTCAGGCTCTATTCACTTCTGTTGCCAGGTTTGGATTGTCTAATTTGTCTATCTAGAAACTAACTGCTATTTAAGAATTACTCTGGCAATACCAGAGCTCCATGATATGATGCTTTTTATGTGTAGTTCAAAACCACACTGTTCTCAAAGATCAATTTAGGAGACCCTCTAGAACATTCTGCTTTGTTAACTGCCACTCATAGGGATGTTTTTGTTGACTCCTGGGGTGGGCATGGGCTGATGTTCACAGCACGTGAAGCTGAGCTGCGGCAGCTCCGCAAATCCAACATGGAGTTCGAGGAGAGGAACGCGGCCCTGCAGAAGCACGTGGAGAGTATGCGCACGGCCGTGGAGAAGCTGGAGGTGGATGTGATACAGGAGCGGAGCCGCAACACGGTGCTGCAGCAGCACCTAGAGACCTTGCGCCAAGCGCTCACAACCAGCTTTGCTGGAGTCCCGCTACCAGGTAAGAGTTTTTTTAGGACTCTGTCCAAATTAAAAATTAATTTCTAACGTTGCTTTGAAGTTGCATGGCCTGCCTTGTAATTTTGTAGTATAGTGCTGTTTCTGGTTTTTTTTCTTTCCTTTTTTTTTTTTATATCATATACTGTAGTCTTGGAATAAATCCAGGGGAATGCTTAGCATCAGCCGAACTTTTTCAGCCTTATTTCCTTTTTCCTTCTTTCTTTTTGCGTTAAATACACTTGCTATTTGTGTTGTTCCCAAGAAAGTGCTTATGCAGTCTTTGTTCCCCTTCACTTGTTCTGTGAAAATGTGTTACTAAGTAGAAAAGACAGAGCCTATAAGTTCCTTGATTAATGGAAAGACTTCAGCGTTAGCATCTGCATTGTTAGACTCTGGAGAATCCACTTAGGTACTCTGAGTGCCCAGCTTTTAAAAGGAAAAAAAAAAAAAAAAAAAGGGAGTTTAAATTATAATCAGCAGTGAGATTCAAATCATGGAAAACCAGGCTTTGCTAGTCCTGCTGTCCTACACACATTTTGTGGAGGTAGGTAGAAACTTTCTTCTACAGAGCCTGATAGATTAGGTGATATGTGGCAAGAGCACCTTTATATCAGCACCTTTATTGCAAACTGTCCTGAGTGCAGTCTTGACTGTTTGGAGTTGCTGCACGCGTCTCAATAATGCGTGGCTCATCTTACTGTCTTAACTCTAGGTAGCGGGGAGACGCCCACCATGGACACCATCGATTCCTACATGAACAGGCTGCACAGTGTTATTATGGCCAACCCGCAGGAGAATGAGAACCTCATAGCCACGGTCCGAGAGGTGGTAAACCGGCTTGAACGCTAGTGCTTGGGTAAGTGCTCTTGTTTTTTAGGCTGTTTTTGTGTGTTACCTACTCCATACGGCTGGTACTTGTTCTGACACTGATTCTCGTGTAGATCACTGCATTGCATAACCAAAAAAAAGCACTTTTCTTCCCTCAAAGCTACAAGAGCAGGTTGACTTGCTGAAAGTCAAATGAGGTTGAAAAGAAATCTAACTGCACTTAAAGGTTCCAAAATTCTCCTCCCTAGCTCTGAGATATTTATATGTACAAGGACATAATACAGCTACTTGCCCTGTTATTCAGTGTATTTGATGTGATGTGAATAATGAGAACACTGACGATACAGAAAAGGAAGAGCAATAATTTACATTTGAATGCTAGGGTGACTAATGTAGAAGATTGTTTCTTTCTCAAGTGAAGTAAATTGGAAGAGTTCTGCATAAATGTAGGGCCTGATCATGGAGAAATCTCATTTGCCTCAAGAGGTTACAGGTGAGCTCATTTCCATTATGAACTGAAAACACCTTTAAACTTCCATGTCTGCAGCACCTGTAGTCAGGTTGTTCTGGGTATGACAGTTTACACGCAAGTGAAGCACTGATGTGTGATTCAAGCTGGGTGGAGTGTTTGCTGAGACTCTAATGCTCATAGCTTTATGCATACAGTATTGCAGAGCTCATGGTGCTGCACTTTTGTTTCTGTTCAGCAGCTTAGAAAGCCCTAATCAAGGACTGAATGGAGAAACAAATAAAGAAAAAAGTCTTTGTGCATTCCTGTGCTTCTCTGCATTTCCCAGCCTATTTACTCCCCAACAGTATCCAGACATCGGGAGATTGCCTTTTTCCTATTCCAATTATGCACATACTTAGATTCTCTAGATGTATATTATGAAGAGATTTACTGTGCGTGTTCTAGTGTGTTCGTGTTTAGAAATGCAAATAAAATCTGAGTTGTGCCGCCTGTGAATATGAGGATGTGGCTTTTTATCCCTTCTGATTCTGACCTTTTGTGATACTGCACAGAACAGTTAATTACGCTTTCCCCATTATAGCATGGCTTAAGCTAGAAGATCATTGTCCTTCCAGAGGGCAGCCAGATGGAACGGGCTCTGGTTCTGAGAGACGACCGAGCTCCCAGCAGAATAAAGAAGTGGCTTTTACTGTTGCTATTTGTGAAGGGGAACAGCTTGTCGATCCAGGTCTGGGATTTTTCAGTAGCTCATCGGCCGCCTCGTTTTTGAAAACTGTTTTCAATTAGCACTCTTGTGAGCTCAGAGAGAGAGAACTGGGGCTGGGGAGGTTTGAGAGAATGTGGTAAGAGGGGAAGCAGTTTCTCAGTAATCGAGTATTAGAAAGGCGTGCCAAGCACCGAGACAGATATCTGCCCTTTAAACACCTTGCCAGAGGAACCATGGCTGAGAGCTCCTAAAATCAAGGCTTCAGTTCTTACATCATGAGGATTCTTATTTCCTAAATCATTATTATTTTATGTGTTCTTAAAATACACATTTTTCTTATAGATGAATCCATTCTTTTCCCCTGGAAGTGGCTTGAAAAACTACTTCTGCCTCTAGAATCCTTCCTCCTGGATAACAGTTTCTTTCTAGTCTAACATGTTTTCTGCTTTCAGGAGCATAATGGCATGAGGCAATTAAAAATGTGGCTATTCACCTGATTTCATGGTATAAATATGTGTTTGTAGCTGGATCGGATGTTCCAGGAATTCATAGGCCTGTTCATTCCTCGGTGAATGTTGGGGCAGTTGCTGGATTTTATGACACAATCTTAGATGGAAAAAGGGCTTTATGGTTGCAAATCTACGAAGAAAAGGGCTTCCATAAAAGAGAGGGAAGCTTAGGACAGAAAGTTTGAGCTGCCACCTGATTAAAGCCTATAGTCAGACTGCCATGACCATCGTCTCCTTAACATGCATATAAGATATACATTAATTCTCTGAAATGTAGTCCCTATTGACCTAGTAGTATCTCTGTAGTTGAGACATGTTACAAAGTCAAAGACTGTAGAAAATGCATTCATTTACTCTATAAAAATGCTGTATTACAGAACTCAATTGGTTGCTTTTTTGGTGGCTTCAGTATCTTTTATTTAGAGGCTGCTTGACTGGAGCAGTGAATGTTTCTGTTTCTCTGTACTGCATGCTAAAACTTCTTTGTGCAAACATACAGTATATGGTGGCAAGAGGAAGTAGTTTCTTATTTAGCATTCTGTTCTTTGGATGGAAGCAGGAATTCACAGGTATAAAATTAGTGGCTATACTGACATAGTTCTGTCTCTGTACGCTTCTTTGCACTTTTTAATGCCGTATTTCTAAATAAACCCTTCGAAAGTAATGTCACGGTGTCCTATTTCATCCTCACAGATTGTGGTCTTCTAACAGTTATTTTCTTTGTTTCATCCGCAGGTCTCATGACCCAGGGATGCTTTACAAAAGTTTTTCGGCCAGTGTGGAATAAGAAGCCATGAGGGAAAGACTGGGAGAGGGAGGCAGAATTAGCAGGTTTGTCCTGCTCTCTGCCTTTGCGGTTTGTCGCTGGGGCAAACAGATCAATGCATTAAAAGGTCTTAAGAAGCCACGGACACCGCCCACTAAACATTTTCGAACTGTCCTTTATGTAAACCTTTTAAGAGCATGTGACTTTGTGCAATTTTCAATTTTTTATTAGCTTTTCTGGGTGTGAGGGTGCATACATTCTGTAACCTGGCTGACTGTGGAGGTGAAATCTCTCAGTTTGTGAAATTAAGTCAGCCTACTTATCGTGGTAATAACTTTGAAGTGTTATATTACTTCATGTCTTTTGACGCCCTATATTTTGTTTTCACGTTTACCTCGTGGGAATTCATTCCGCCACTTCAGTTTTCTTCTTTTGATCTTGTTACTTGATACTTGCAGTACTGGATGGCAGCACCCGTGTCCTGTCATGGCAGGCAGCCTTCCTCAGTGCACTGTCTTGTCCTACCTGCCTGCCACGTTTATATAAGCTTTTCTTCAGTAGAACTCTGCTTTCCATGTTGTCCTGCGACTTCTAAAATGTGAGTTTATTCCCTACTGAAACTGGCTGTAATTGGTGCTTTGGGACTTGATTCCAGTACAGGACAGACTCTCCTACCACCCTTCTCTTTGAGCACCCTTTTTGCACGTGCATCCTGCTCCTCTGTGAAAGTCTGCGGTTACCTCTTGAAAGTATTTGCTGGAACATTTTACTATTGCAAAGGTTAATGATAATCAAGAAAGGAAGTGAAAGGCTAACTCTTCTCGTCTGGCAGGGAAAGTAGAAATTTCCATTTTACACTAAAACTACAAAGCTCATCTTCCCTCCGATTCATTTTTTTTCAGTCTGATTTGATATTACTGCTTACTTTTTCAGGGATTGATCTCATTCTATACAAAGAGAAATGGGCAGAGAGATTTATTTTCTGCTCTTCTGAAACCGGAGCGCTGAAAAACAATATGCCTAGAAACAGCACGTGTATTTTTGCATGAGTTGTTATAGCAGAGAAGATTATTAGCAGCTAGGTCCACATAGCAGCCCACGGAATTCTCAGCTGAGCCCATAAGTGCTTTCACCTCCTTGCTGTTAACGTATAGCCTACAGAGCCTATAGCATTCAGCATATTACGTTCCACTGTGACCTAAATGGCCTTTCACTTGCGTTGAGTAGGAGTTTGCATGCTAGAGTCTGGAATCTTGCTAAGCCACGCTGCGCCTCCTGTCAAAGATGAAGGCACCTACTGTCTGCTCCAGCTTATGCAAATCATTGCCCTTGGATTCCTGTCAAATTGTTAATTCAGACTTTGAGCACTTGTTGAACACCTTTGAGCTTCATAGGAATGAGTGGAATGCACTTTCTTCCACATGAGTCTCCTCGCTTCTCCTTCAGAAATCTTTAAGGATTTCCCTATTATGAATTGGAGATTGCTTTCATTACTTGAGTGCATTGCAATCAAGATTGCTTTCAAGTATCTATAATGCAAGTGTTTGAAGATTAAAAAGTAGTTTCTTCTTTCCCATGCTATTCACATGGACTTTGTGCTTGCCTGAAGCCACCTCCGGGTCAACACGTTGCACGTCAGGTCTTTGCTCGTGGGCTTATTGCTGTAACCAAGCAGCAAGGATTTCCGTGTAAGTTCAAGTCTTCCTTCAAGGAGGAAACTCCTCTCTCTTGTCTTCAGTCTCGTTTGCAAGATTTCGCCAAAAAGAACCATGATTTGCTGCATTGACCTACACGTTCTGCAGTGTGGACAAGACCAACTGATGTTGGCAGGGACTTTTTAGTGGGTTCTTTAACAAATATTGTATGAGGAAGAAAATATACAGGTTAATAATGTCTCCAGGAAAAAGCACCCATTCCTTCATGCTCTGTGCAAACCTCCTTTTTTAGGATTAGCGATATTGGACTTTCATTGAAGTGGCCAAAATGCACTGCCAGCCAAAAGTTGATTTACAAAATCCTAAAATTCAGTTTGTGGCATCTTATAACCCATGAAGACTCCAGAAATTGGTATGTAATATAGTGGGATGCAATTCCAGGCTGTGCAGGACCCACGCTCGCTATAAATGAGGTGTGTGGCTGCAGGCTGCCCCTGTTTGTATAAATTCAATGCAAGTATCTGCTCATGGAGCTCTGCTAATATGTCATTCTGTTGTGCAGCAGGTAAGTGTTCTCGGATGAGAAACGTGAGGTGATGCTATTAGCTGGGGACTGACAGATCTTTTCCTTTTCCCATGAAGAAGGAAGGGAGATGCTATAGCCAGCTTAAAGCACCTGGGGAAAGATTAAGTTTGTGCTCGTCAACAAGATGACAGATGATGTTTTGTCTTAAGATGCTTCCTATCTCCTCTGATTAACCCTACGAAATGGATTTTGCCTTTCCAGTGTTTTTCTGAGCATCACTTCAGTTTACATTTTTCAGTGTTGGCTGACAAAAATATGAAGTGGGTGTTGATGAGAGGAGCAGGATAAAGTGCTTTCTCTTCGCTTACAGGAATGTTAAGAAAACTGTATGAAAATGGAGTCCATTTGCTGGATCAATGTGTTTGGAATTGTTGAGATGCCAAGTTTTATGTATAATGTTTTTGTAATTAAACTTTTGGAGTTTCTTTTGTTTTTGAGAAGTTGATGTGCTTGTTTGACACTTGCTTCATTAAAATTATTCAACGTTGAATCCGTTCTGATTCAGTTTTAACTGCATTTTAATGAAAGACCCATTAACCAGCGTTGCGTTCTTGTCTGAGAGATTTTATCAACTCCCCATTAATCACCAGTGTTCTCCAGCAATCCCGATTGGTAATGCATGTTTTCTGTAATTGCTCATTCAGATGACTGTGTACGTGTTTTAATGTATCTTGGAATGACATGATAGGCTGTAATGTCCTCTTACAGGAGGGTGGGTGAGTGCTCATTCCTTATCCTGCCTGTCAGATGATCTGAGAACTAATGGCTACTCCATCTTCCGGCACTTCAGTGTATTAGCTCTTGATATAAAGATGGTCTTTGAGTGCAAATAGTGTTGGAGAGCTGCCCCTTCCCCTCCAACTCTCAAGTATATCTCCTTCTGAAACCACTAAAGGAAGTAGCCACTATTTGAAGTGGATGAAAATCAGAGACTTTTCTAAAAAATTGTTATTGGGATCCTTCCTGTCCATGTCCTAATTCCCCAGCTTGAGTCACCTTAAGAAGGGATTGAATTTCCCTGCACTGTGCTTTCTTTAACGTCCCTGTCCTCTGCCTGCCTTAATTTCCTACTACCATCTGTTTTCCTTACCTGCAAGAACCTCCTGTATCATACTGTCCCCCCTCCCAAGTTTATTTTGTTTTCCTCTAATAGATTTTTTCCTATTTCCCTTTTGTTTAGTGGGTGTGGAGTCAACCTGTAGCCTTACAGAAATTGTTCTTTGGTTATAGATCCTGTGGGGAGGACTCTGGATGATCAGCTATGAGGTGCTAAAGACTGAAAAACCGGACAGAATATAGAGTGATTTTCTATGTGACTATAGCCCCTGTGTGATAGTGGCTAGGTGAGAATTGGGGGTGGTAATGTCAGAACTGGTGTAGACCTGCAAAACCTGTAGCAAAATTGCAGTGAGAAAGAGCCCAGTTTCTTTCCAATTTGTAGTGCTGTATGTGGCATCAGGAGCAGATGGTGGCCAATCATCTGAATTTACAAGCGTAATATAATATTTCTACTGTTTTTCTTCTGTTTTTTAAACCCTGTTTACTGCTGCTGGGTGATGGGATCCATGACTAATAATCACTTGAGGGAAGTGAGGGTGATTTGAGTTTTTTTGGCTATTTTAGGAGAAAAATATCATTTCTTTCCTGTTTCTTAGGCACATTCCTGTTTAATAATGTGTTTGCAGTCATAAATGACATCTGTGGTGTGCATTTTTTTCTTTAACCTCTTGTTTCAGATCAGATGTGTCCTTTGGAGTAAGAAAATATCCCCAGGCCTACAGAAGGTTAACGTTTATCCTTCACTTGTCCCATAGAATTTTTCTGCTCACAAACAGTGAGTAGTTCTGCTTCATCTTTTTTCCTCATTGCTCATGGTATGGAGATTTTCTTTCTGTCTTTTGGTGTATCTTGGGCATATTCAAGATTTGCATTAATGGCAAAATAGGTGGTTTTTGGCTGCATCTATTGCACCACATCCATTACATAATGCAATAAGTAACAGCTTTCACAACTATGACTTACAGGCAATATTAATAAACCTATATGCTGGTGCCTTGAGTTTCGGGGGGGTCCATCATTTATTTTGTATATCTGTGGGTTTGTGTATCTGAAGAAACGAACATTGGAGCCTGGGAGCTAGAGGCAAAAGAAGATTTGAAGTTCGAATAACTGTTCTGTCTTACTGTTATAACCTGACACATGGAGACCTGTGGATGTTGAAATTCTTTTTGAACATTTTTGTGAAAATAATGGCAAGCAAAATGCGGCTGGGATTTTTCTAAGTGTTATTTTAGAGGCAAGCAAGAGGAAAGGGTGACTGTACAAATCAGACTAGGACATAGGGCTTTCTACTCCAAAGCTTTCTGAGCTGTGCTTTAGTGCAGAGAGGCACGTTGTTGATGGCAGGTACCCCTGAACTTGGCTGGCCTGTGGCAAGCTGTTTCAGAGGCACTGAGAGGAGATGGGGCTGAATTATGTAAGGGCTGTTACTTGTGGCTCACTCCTGGGTGAGGACAAATGCAACACAAGTTTATCGTTTTTGCATCTTATTTGCAGCCATAATGCAATGTTCAATCAGCTCAGGAAGTTTGAAAACGTTTTATTTTAGACTCTCCAGGTTTTATTTACATGCGTATCCCAATAAGTCAAACTTAGAACCGATAACATTTCGGTACTATTAATTACTTAATGATGTGCTGAAGTAACACTTGAAACGATCTGCGTGGAGATGAGAAGCAGAGAAACAATGGAGGAGGAGGAGGAGGAGGAGGAGGGACTGTTCAGCTGAGTGCAGGACTGGGTCATGGGAAAATGGTGAGTTTAACTAGAGATTAAGGTCTTGATCCTGAAATATTTAGGCAGGAGGTTAACTTTGAACATGCGATTGGTGCTCCTGAGTTGACTGGACTGCCCAAAATACTTGTTACATCAGTGCAGTAGACCGGAAATAAAAACGTTCAAGTGCATTTTTAAGAATTAAAAAAAAAAGAGTACTTAAAAGTTTAAGAGAATATTGAAACTATTGCGTCCGGTTAAGTTACATGAATGGGATTTGAAGCCATTGCATGTTGTTAACCATGTTATTTCATTTGAATGCTCCTTCTCCATCTCTTCCTTCATGCTGACTTATACCCAGGTTTATACTTGGGTATACCTGAATAGAAATTAAGCCCTTCTCCTCTGTAAATATCTGTAAACACTTGGGGAAGAAACAATATCTTTTGGATTTGTATGATAAGTAGGACAGTAGGATCCTGAGTGGGTCTGCTGGGGGCTACAGCAGTTCACCTAATTGCATGGGACAAGCTGTTTTTGCAATACTAGAACAAAAGTTGTTTCACGTTAGGAGAGATGGAAATGCAAAGTCTGCTGAAGAAGCGTTTTTATCCGTGCATTGCACCAAAAGAGGTTCCTGCCTAACACACTGCTGTTGCGTTTTCTCTTTTTAAACCCATATGAAAAAGAAAGTTTTGAAAAAGGAATTGAAGCTCTGATTATAATTAACAGGAAACCTTTATCCTTCTATTGATACCTGAAAAAGACCCCAGTAAGTCACAAGTACCAACTTCTACAAAATATAGATTTAAAAAGGTGAATAACACTTTAAGAAAAGCAGGTTCTCTTGAATATATGCAAGATACTTTTCCAAGGTTACTAAAATGTGTATGGCTAGTCTAAATACCCTCAGTACTAGTCACTCAGCCATTTGCCCTGTTAATTCCCTGCATACATACCTGCCCAGTCTGGCTTCAGGCTCTGGTGCTGCTTTCCTTGGCCCCTTACTTGGCAGCTTGTAGAATAACATGGGGCTGACAGCACTGCAGCGGGGATGAAAAATTATCCCAGTGATATTAAATCATAGTAATGGGGTATATGTTTTTTAACAGGTAGAAGTTATTCTGAGGTATAAGAAAGGGTAAAATTGAACCTCTGTGCTTTCTTCTGTTGATGAAACAGTTTATCTCTTAAAGTTGTTAAAAATACAACTACTGATGTGTTGGTACCTTCGCTACCTCGTGCTCTGGCAGATAGAAGGCACTGCCACTTTTCCGTAGAGGTTTGTCAGTGCCTTCAGGTCTGTCTGCACTTTCAGGTAATAAATTCTTATTTAAAATATTTTACTTGTGTTTAAGAGCTTCTGTCTAGCCTTGGCAGGTACATCTGAGTTTGGCTTCACTGAATGTGGCCAAATGGTGACGCCAGCACCCCTGGCACATCTGGCTGGCTGGGAATTGGAGGGGGCTGTAGGTGACATCAGTCCCCAGCAGTAATCCCACGGCATGTCTCTGTGCCTGTCTCATGTGGGCAGTATAAGTTTTATTAAATCTGTTCTACTGTTAGTTAAGTGAAAAAAATCCCTCATCTAATTTATTTGAAATAATATTGCTTAAGCCCAGGACACTTGCAAAGAATTCCCCAGCTGAAGTTTTAGGCCTATCCATTAAGAGAGTTTTTCTTGCTGGAGCCCTTCCGAGTGACTGTTAGCAGCTGTGCTGGTATTGTAAATCCTCTCGGAGGAAGCTGCTGTGTTTCCTGTACAGCAGTCCAATTCCTGCCTGGAATTGTTTTTGTTTCTTTTCATATTGGAGGAGGAGAGGGAAGCCGTTCTGCCCTGGGGGCAGAGATGGAGGAAGTGCAGCAGAAGTGCAGGCCAGCAGGATCACTGGGACCAGGGGAGTGCAAAGGTTGGAAATGCAGCCCCACACCTTCCTTGGAGAAGAGTTTTGCCTTCTTTAGTGTAATTCCTGGCTGCACAGTGAGCTCTTTTCCTTGTGGATCAGTATTCTGGAGGGCTGACATTGTCATCCACAAACTTTAGCTCTCCTGAAATCCTTCATTGCTGTAGTTATACAGAACTAGAACATCTCTTCCCATAGAAGAAATATGGCTGTATACAAGGATGTGGCTTGCAAACACGTACAATAAGTCGATGTATAGAAGGGAAGGATGTATTTTTTTCTTAGACATACTAGCATTAATGAGTGTCCCTGGTGTGTTGAATGCTTACACCCAAAACATTTCCTAACAAGGTAGATAAGATTTCTCTTCTTTTACCCTCACCCACTTAAACTCCATTAATGTAGGAGGGCATTTTGTAGAGTAAAGATAGAAGGAACAAGAGCCTGAAGGAATACTTAAATGAATAGAACTTACTGTTGCTCTTGCAATTGGTATTCACCTACTGCCAGTGTAGAAATGGTTGGTTTTTGTTTTTTGATTTTTTTTTTTTTCCCTTTGCTGGACTCCAACCTGCAAGTTCTATACGTTCCTGGAACACTTCTGAGCAGAAAGACTAGCGAATGTGAAAATGGAATTCTAGCTGTGCCCTAGTTTCAATATTTCACAGGTTTGTGGTAAATGTACATTTCCAGATGTCTGAAATCTGTCTTTCTGAGAACTGTTTTCTGCTGGGGGAAGCAGTGCCCTCTAATGATAATTCTTGATATCTCAAAATGAGAGTGGAAGCCAGAGAGCTTCCCTATGTGGAAATTTAAGTCAATTCTCTGATTTTGTTGTAGACAGATGGTGGTTTCTTTGGTTGCTTTTGTTTTTATTGGTTTTTATTTCATGCTGCTATATTGCCCTTGTGTTATGGGCTGGTCAGAATGGAAGATGCTCAGCAAACATTCCTGTGTTTGGAGGAATTCTGGCTCAGCAAATAAAGCACGATTCGAGCTCATGTGTCCTTGAGGTTGGCATTTGGATGGCAAGGAATGGCTGTGATAAAGGTTTCCAGCTGGTAAAGCTGATGTTGTCTGTTGGCTGATATGTTAAAATCAGTACAGCTGATTTCTTCCCTAGCTTCCTTACTAGCTGGAAGCTGTAAATACATAAGTCCGTGTAATGGCAGCTTAGCAACTGTTGATATTTACGTAGTTTTGTGTCTTTGCAGAGCTGGTTTTCGTGTTGGGAGTCTGCTACGACCTGACATTTACACACTCTTCCTGTCAGCTCTCTGGAGCGAGAGCACGGCTGCTGTGATAATAGTTGCTGCTCTGCTGTGATCTTATTCCAGCCAGGAATATCCGTGCCCGCTTGCGAGCTGCCTTGCCTTACAAAGACCGGCAAGAACCGCCCAGGTTTTTCTTGCTGAATGTTTTTAGCTGTTTCTGTGAATCGGATGAGCTCCCGTAGGGGTTTTGACAAGAAATAGAGTTTGTGCAAAGCAAGCAAGGGAGAGGGAGAGCTGGAGGGGGGAAGTTGGAAATACCTTCTGGGGGTATCCTGCTTTCATCATGGCTCACGGGAATTCGTGAAACCCACACTGAAGCGATGTGGGAGCATTAGCTATAGAGAACTTCCTACCTTTCTGCATCTAAGGTTGTTAATGAACACATGGCAGTCTAGATCACTCTAATTCCTGGCTTCCAAGCAGGTATTCTTCGCTGTATGTTTTCACTCTCCTGCTTTTCTTTCCCTCTGTCCTCAGTCCTTTTTGCGAAGCTGTTTCAGCCTGTTAAATGAGGAGAAAACTTAGTCTTTCCCAGGAAAGAATTTCTTGTAGTAGAAATGTGTCACAGCAAATATCACTGTGGGAACAGTGAATTTGGAAGGGCCCCACAGTTACTGCAGCTTAAGTGTTTACAAAATGCAAAACTATAGGAATAAGTGTTTTAAATTTATCTTCTGGTCTGTGAAATGGGGGAAACAAACCAAGCCAGCACCAGAGCTGTTCCCCCTGGTGACAATTTCCAAGGCAGGGTGAGGCTGACAGGGTAAATGAACTGAAGGTATAAAGCCAAGATCTTGATCTGTGGCAAAGGGGAAAGGAACATAATGTTGCTGATAAAATACAGTGAATAACAAATTCCTGGCTTTCTCCCTTGGGGCACTTGTTCAAGTGTAGAAGAATACTTATGGCAGAATCTCGTGTGCTGTTTCAGCACGCTTCAAAGAACGTAGCCTTTCCCGACGCATGGAAATCCCTCCTGCTGGAATTCACACCCAAGCATCTCAAAAATGTCTTTCTGTCTCTCTTAGGCTGTAAGTCAGCACAACTGATGTGTTTTACCCATGAGCCTGCTTGTGCAGAGGTAGCTTAATCTAGGCACGGCTCTACCTTGAATTGAGAGTCTGCTGTATTTAATGGGGTGTTAACTCGGTTTATTCTCTGGGATTTTTGCAGTGGTTTTAGTGTCTGCAGAAGGAGTGATTTGAAGCAGGATGAGTGCAGGTATGCACTGAGACGCCTCTTGAGCTTCGCACTGATGCCTGGACACACTTGCCACATTGGTGTGTTTATGTATTTTTCATCCCAGCTCTTCCACCTGTCTTTGTGGTAGTTCTGTTTTGTGAATTTGTGGGTTATCTCCATGCTCTCAGGAAACACTACTGAAGGTATTTTGACATTTGCAAGGAGCATCATCAGGTGTGTTTTGAAATGTAGTATCCCATGTTGGGCTAATACAACCCTTGTTTTTTTGCAAGTTTGCAGAGGCCTAACCACAGGCAAGGTTTGGTCTCTGTCTTCTGTGGCCTTGGCCAGCTCCAACTTAATCTTTGTCCCTTCTCACCTTCACTCCTCGTCTCACCTTCACTCCTCGTTTCTCCCCCTACCTCTTCACTCCTGGGGTTTGCTCTTTCACTTGCATGGATTTACCCATTTGGTGCTTTCTCCATCCCTCTAAATCACTCTGTCATTAGATGACAAGAGGAAATTTATGTGGTCTATAAATGGCTCTGACCGGAATTCTAAGATCCTCCCTAGAAAGTGACTGTCACCTACAAATGCAATTGGACTTTGGTTCCAACCAACAATAGTAACACAGAAAAAATATCACAGAATATTTCATAGACTGCTGTTAGTGCATTCAGGTTTCACTTAGACTGTGCTGTGGAGTTTGCCAAGGCTCCTTGCGCTCGGTTCTTGTTGGCTTTGTCCCATCAGCCACAGCTCCTTACGTTCAGTTGCTCCATTCCTGAGCACGGGAAGGTCGTGATGGTCCTGTAAAACCTTTTGTGTGGGTGGAAAGACTCAGTCCCAGCCAGGCCAACAAAAAAGGGGTGCAAAATGCTCTGGGCAGTGCAGAGCAGCATAAGATGGAGAAAGGTTGGTACTGAAGTTGCGTTCAGTAATTTCAGCTGAACTTTCCTGAATGCACAACGTGGAGCTTATGCTGTTATGGACCGCACCACTTCAGAAAGTTTTCTGGAACAAGCTTGTGCCCTAAACCGATAAGAAGTATCCGAGCGAATTTGTTTCAGGGCAGTATGTTGTCATTTGGCTTGAGCATTTTTTGGCCTAGTGGTAGATGTTGTCTTGTGGAACCAAAACTTCTGGGGAATGTTTTGGCTCCATCGAAATGAATGAAGCTTTAGTCGCTGAACCTGCTGGTGCGAGGCCGTGCCCCGCAGTGTGGAGCAGCTGGGGGGGGTAGCTGTTCCAGGGAAGCTGAAACCAGCTCTGCAGCTCTTCTAGGCTCATCCAGCACCTCCTGGGCATCTGCGGGTGGGTAATCAGTGCCTCCACGGGAATCTGCCCACGGCCTCTCCTAGGGAAAATCAGAGCTCCTGGAATGCTGTGCTGCACTGAAAGAACAAACGTTTCCTCAGCTAAAACAGCGATGCCCTTTCACAGTTAAAGGGGTTGCTGTTTCTCTCGTGTGCCTGTGTTGTCACAGATACTTACCAGGTTTGATCCACATTGTTAACATTCTTGCAATAAGAGTTGCAAATGATCAAGTCAGTCATTAAAGAAATATCTTTGTTATTCTACTACTGCAACTTTTTTTTTTTTTTTTTGTAGAAGACTTTCTGGCATTTTCTAGTAGCAAATTCCCTGGACTTAGTGCCTCACTATTGAGGACCAAGCTTGTTCACATCACAGGAGAGGTGTTAGAACCTCATCCTCAGGATGGGGTGGGAGGACTGAGCCTGAAGCCAGATAATCAGGGTTTCATTTCCAAGGTTGGCCATGGATTCTGTGTGACTTCCTACAGATACTCCTCCTGCCACGTGGTCTGACCGAGGTGCTAACAAAAGGTACTCAAATACCACAGCAGTGAGGGTAATACAGGAACCCATGCAGAGCAGAGGTCTTGCTTCAGCAATTCACTTGGCTCGAGTTTGTCGTGCAAATTATAACAGTAAACACCTGCCCAAGACAGGGATTGTGCCTGAGCACGGGTACAGCAGTGCCCAGGAAAATACCAGTGTCATCCGGATTGAAGTAATAACATTACCTTCAATGGGCACTCGATATATGTAAAATGAAGAGGATTAGGGATGAGAGAGTAATTTCTTGTTGACTTTTATTATGATGTAAGATAGACTTATGATATACAATATGTATTTAATACATATGCTTTTATATACTTCCCCCTGTTTCATATGTGCCTGAAATTGCTCATATATTGGGGTATTTTTTTTTATTCTCCTTTCTCAAACTGTGGCCTTTAAGAACACAAGCAGAAATGACATCCCTACAAGTAGGTGGCAAAGGTCTTATGTAGTGCCCTGAAAACAATCCTTTTTTGTTTGCATGGCATAGTAGTCAGAAATGTGCGGGAACATATAATGAAGAGGAGAAGAAAATAAATGGCATTAAATGTAGGAGCCAGAAATAACCTTTTGAGTGGGCTGGTTTCACTACTAGTCAGGAATTATGAATATAATGAAAGTGTTGAATTTTAACCTGTATAATGCAGGACGTATTGGTAGGCTGCCTGGACATATTTTCACATGGAAAAAAACATATATATATTGGTGTGGATACATAATTAAAATGAAATGATTTATATTAAATTCCACAGGCACACTATTTTTTACAAAGTTTCACTGAGTTTGACTTAGTAATTTCTATTATATTAATGAATCCTCTCTGAGTACATTGTCTGCAGAGACTGAATAGTGAATAATACCATTACAGAAATGTCATTTATCAGGACCCTGAATGCTTAGTGAACTTACTGCTTTCCCAAATCTGTGTCTTTTTTGCTGGACTTCTCAGCCTCTCTCCCATTTCAGTTTCATGTCTCAGGTCAGTGTGATGCGTGTCTCCCTGGGCTGGGAGATGGCTGCTTTTCCAGAGGTTTGGAGCATCTGAGGAGCCACTAGCAGGGATTTGTCCGGCGGAGACGGGTCTACTCTGAGTGCTGGGTGTCAGCTGAGGAGGAGGTGGCACTGCCAAAAACTTGCACTGCAGTTGGAGGCTGCTCAGCGCCCTGGGAGCGCAGAGCTGTGTGCGGAAGAAAATCAGTTGGTGAAAATTACCTTTTTCCTCCTGCACAAGACGGAAATCACAGATGAGAAACCTTATTTTATTATCTTGGTAGGAAGTTGGAAAGAGAAGAAAGGATGGACTGAAATACACATCAGATTAAACCCCTGGAAGTCCTAGAGCAGGCTCTGCTGCCCACGAGAGATTCTCATCAGGCAGGGATCTCCTGAGAGGCTCTGCTTGCTGAGCCTCTCTGATGAGAAGGTTCAGAGCTCATGTCAGTCTGGACGGTTCATTAGCTTAAAGGTCTAATTTTGGGAGGTATGTTCTCAAGCAAAGGCTTCTAAATATAAAATAGTCTTCTGAAGTTTTCATCCTATGAATATTCACTTGTTGAATTTACATTTTGTTTTTCATCTCTGAGCTTCCAGAACAGAGCCTTACACAGAGGACAGCCCTCCCATCTGTCAGATTAAACTCTCTGATGGAAAGACTTTGCAGAAGCAGTACCTTGTTTTTCAGATGTCCCTTCCCTATAGTTACTCTTTTTTTTCAGAAGACTTTGAAGACCCAGCCACTGTGCCATGTGCCAGCTGCAGCAATCCAAGACTTGAGCATAATTTCCATCTCGGGTGCACCTGTGAATGTGGTGAGCATGGTGGAAGTGCAGATGGAGCTGATGGTGAGAGCCAGAGGGTATTTGGTTGGCTGTTTTCCATACGGAAGGTCCTGATGAACTTGGGAAGAGCAGACACCTCTGACAGTGAGCGACTGTCCGCTGGGGCTTGCAGAGGAATCTGCTTTCTCTACACATCCCAGCCCTGCTTATCACCTTGCTACGTGGTCCTTGCCAGGATTAGCACTAGCCATTGCTGCTCTCAATCCTGTGCTTTCATGTGCACTAAAATCACTAGTGCAAAAGCATGAAACCCTTAAATAAGGATATATATATATATATATATATATATCAATATCAAAAACAAACAAACCCCAAACTTAAAACCCTCTTGGATTCTTGCTTCTATGCAGAGAATTTTGTTGTTTTATACTCATTTTTTTTATGTATCAAGTTATTTCCTGTTCTGGCTTCACAGTGGTGGCTAGTGGAACAGAATTGATGCAATTGCTCCAAAAAGAGCTTTTAGTCCCTGGATTCTAATTAAAGCAACTTTTTTTTTTTTCCTCTCTCTCAGACAAGGAAAAAAAATCCTTATTCAAAAAGTGCTCGCTCTTTGTATCAAATGAATGTATATGCAATAATTTACCATCCTGTTGGAGGCAAGGAGAAGTTGAAATGTGCTTGGAGCAGTTGTATTCAACCATATGCAAGTGCTGGCACTACCTGGAGCCTATTTCTCCCACAAGGTGATATTTCTACCATGTAATCTTGCTGCTTCCTGCCGTAGGCAGTATTGGGGAGAATGTGTCAGAAAAATTGTCAAAATGCTTTTCTGTCAAAAGATTTTCATTATAGTTATGCCCATGGGGGGAAAAATGCATAGATTTAGTTGAAAATTCACAGTTCTGAATTGACCAGCTTGGAATTTCGGGGCAAGTCCATCTGCCCAATCTCAGCAGCTCCCTGTCTGCAAACCCTGCCCTCAGCTCCCCTAGGGAGGAAGGGATCTTTGATCTCGCCTGTGTCTGCCATGGGCTCAGTTGCACAAGCAGAGATGGGAGAGCAGCTTTTGCTAGCATGGGTGTGCTTCTGGAGGGAAAAAATAATCGTGTAGCTCTCCTCCTTAAAAATAACCACTTACATTTCACATGGGAAGGGTTCTTGGGGCCTGGAGTGGGGTGAAGATGCAAAGGGCCGGGTGCTCAGGAGCTGCCCTTAGGTGCCCTGCTGCTCATTGAACCCGCTGGCTCTGATCTGCAGGGAAGGGATCGCCTTGTCACCAAACCCCATCTCCCTTCCAAATCTTTAATCCCAGCCTGAGAAGTCAGCTGTTGGGAGCAGCAGGAGCCATTGCAAATGCACCTTTTGGCCCGGGTGCCGGGGCCTTTTTCGCTGCCTCATGTGCCAGTGAGCCTAGCAAGGGTGCCCGGGCCAGCTCAGTGTCCCCACTGCCCACCCAGGGGACAGGGCTGCACAAGGGGCTGCAGCTGGGCCCAGGCAGCCGCAAGGCTTGTTGGAAAGGCCTAGGCCCAAAGGCTCCCCTTGTCTTCCCTGCATCGCTGTCCCCGTCGCTCCGTGCGGTCCCCGATCCCTTTCCTGTGCTGGCCTCACAGCAGGCAGCTCATTGCTCCCCACGTGGGGCTTTTGCACTCGGTGTGCGTGAGCACCTGCTCCCCAGAGCACCCTGGCGAGCACAAGACACTACATCTCTGACAGCCCTTCCCTTCCAGCAGCCCTGGCAAAGAGCATCTTTTCCCTGTCTTTTCACCCCTGGTTTCTTGCACCTGAGCTGGGCTGTGTCTGCAAAGCTCCTGAACCTCTTAGAGAGGCTGTTTGCCTCTGAATCAGAGAGGCTTTTAAATCTGAGCGTAAAATGAGACTCCTACAGCAGTAAACAGAGTGATCATGCAACTCCTTTGAAGTTGCCATTTAAATAACCTCCAGGGCTTCTCTAATGCGGGAAGCGAGCGAGAGGAATAATTCCCTCCTCCTCCCACTCCCCTCTTGGAGCAGGGAAATGAAAATGAATTCCCTGGCAAAGAGGGACCCCGGTTTTCAAGGCGTTGCGGGAGCGATGAATGGCTCACACTTTTGGCTTGTTAATGAGTCAGCCCATATTCATCCATGGACACAATTTATTAACCCATAAACACTGCAGATGATGGCGTTATCACTGCGATAGTTATTTTAATTAGCTGTGTAATTTATAAGGTAGCTGCTGCCTCAAACGAAACCTTGGGTCTGCTCATGTCTCCAGGTCCTGGCTTGGTATGAGGGAGGGAAGAGGAGGGATCCCAGTGGAACTGCGGGCGCTGGGCTGGTTGCAGACACTTCTCTGCTGGTTCCCCATCCCTGCAGGCTGCGGCTGGTCTTGCTCATGCGGGAAAGGATGAACGTGAGCGAGTCAGGCCGCTAGCTCCACGCCTGGACTGATGCTTGGCTTTTCCCCGAGGGCTGACAGACAGCAAGAGCACAAGCGAGTTTGCATGGCATGTGACAGCGCTGGAGGGTGCTCGGTGACGCGCTGGGAAGGAGGCCGCGCTCTGCTGCACGGGCTGCTGCTCCTGCGACGCACGAGGCAGCGCCGGATGCCCCAAAGGTTGTACCCGGGTCTCCTCGGGGAGCTGCTGCTGCACGGCTACCAAACAGGAGCCGAGCGCGGCCTCCTGAGGCCTTGGTGCCCTGGGAGCGCGGTGCTGGGACAGCCCTTGGGTGAGACCCGGCCCTGGCCGTGCTGGAGGCCTTGGGAGAGAGACAGCCTGATGACCTGCAGAAATGGTGACACTAACTCGCTTGGGTATTGCTTGTTTGCCAGGTGATTTAATTAGTTAATTCCTAAATGAGGTCACTCTTTTGTTTAGTGATTTATTAAACAGTAAAGTATTCAAATAATTAAGTAGACCTTATTAGTGCGGCAAAATAACTGGAAAAGAGCCTAAAGGCATCTTAGCAAAGTCTGGGTCTTACTAAGCTGCCTGAGGTTGGTTCCTTCTAGGATCAAGCGGTGCAGAATTCATAGATCTTTATGTTTTTGGACTGCTCTTAATCAATTGCTTTGGATAATCTTTCATAAGGAGAAATATTCATGCTTGAACATGTTACTAGTGGCTGTAATATGTAAAAACATGGGCAGTTTCTGAGGCAATTACACCAGGGCTGATCATCATTTGCTCCTTAGTCTCGGGATATCTGTCTTTATTCCCATGCTTACGTTGCGTTGCTGACGGCTTAGGTGCCGTGCAGCGCAGGATCCGCAGCCCCGATGCCTGCGTCGCTTCCATAGGGAAGCTCCCGCCGCGCTCGTTCCCGCTGCCGTGCCCGGAGGGGCTGCCGTCGGCTCCGGAGCTCCGTCCCACCCCGTGTTGTCCCGGCGCGGTGCTCCCCGGGACAGCGCGCAGCTCCGCTGCGCTGCCGTGCACGGCACCTTGCAGACACTGCTGGATCGTTCATCATAGTGTGAAAAATAACGAGGGAGCATGAAGCCATCCCACGAACGTGAGAGCCCACTGGTGTTACCAGCGTACAACATCTGGCCACCGCTTTGTTTCTCATCACAGGGCTCTGCTGCTTTTTTTGTATCGTAGAAATCTCCCAGCAGGACCTTGAATCCATGAAGAAAACCCACCCTTGTCCATATTTCCCCAGCGTTACCGGTGCTGAAGCTTGTTAGTGTGTAGGAAATGGTGGAATTTCAAACGTTATTGGTGCTGAAGCTTGTTAGAGTGCACGAAATGGTAGAATTTCAAACGTGCTTGAAAATGGCCCCTTCTGCTTTTTCAGTGAGTTCTCCTGAGAGTTGAAGATTAGAGCCAGGCCATCCTCTTTCATATCCTCAGCATGGGCTTATGTTTTATCAAATGCACTTTATTGCAAGCTGAATTCTTTCCCAGCTTTTTGTACTTCTCCAGATTCCCTTGACCCTGTGCCAATCAGTGACAAATTGTACAAGTCCCCATTGAAAACTCTGCAGAAGCCGGAGGATTGCCAGCTTTACTGTGTAGTACATTTAACTCAAAATATTTTAAACTTACAACTGGTGGGTATGATGCTTCTCTTTCAATCTGCTCCTTCAGATCAAAAAGCTGTTAAAAGCTTCAGCTTGTCTTGATGCATCTGCTGCTTCATGACCAGTGAATGGCATGTCCAGGACTGGAGGCTGTGGGGTAGGAGGATGGTATTTTGTGATAAATGTTTTTGATGGTATTTTGCGTTCAAAAAGATTTTTAAAAGCCTGTTACGGCAAATGATCAATCTGTAGGAGAGACTGCTAAAACAGCACTTAAGAGTCCTCTGCTTTCATGAGGGACAAATACTGCCCGCAAAGACCACAGGCCTCCAGCACATGCAGTTACTTTTTGCTTAAGCCTCTCCCTTGCCTCCCTTGCTGCACTGTTACTGTGTTAGATTGGCTGTAACTGGGGACTATTCTGTAATAGCTTATGCATTAGATCCCTTGTTAATTATGCAGCTCTTTTCTGTAGCTTTCTTGCCGGATGTTTAGGTCTGCATTTGAGTCGTCCTGCATTTAGTGTTGGTGTCAAAGGTTCAGGGAGACGGTTCAGGTGCCGATGGCAGTCGGTGGTGATGGAGCTGATCGGTTTGAGAACACGACCGTTTCCAGAGTGAGCTGCGGGGCTAGAGACATGTTCAAAAACATAATTGGCAGAGCTGGTCTGCAAAACCTTTGAAAGAGTAATAAATAAATGTTGGGCTTCTCCCTGTCGGGCGACTGTGATCTACAATAGCACCAGTGGTGGAAGGAGAAGTGCAGCAGCTGCAAAAAGGAGCTCATGGTTTGGAAACGGCTGGTGGGATGTAGATCTGGTTTTAGCTGGGATGAAGTTTTGGGACTGAGGCCAAGTGCTATTTCCAGAATTTGAGGTTGACCCCTGGTTTGGATTAAGCCCTTGAATTCAACGCGGTTTAAATCTGAGGTTGAACTTCAGTTGACATCTGCTGGTTGGGATTCTAGGAAAGCAAACCCTAGTGAGCTCTTTGAAGCCTCATTGACTGAGGTGAACTTCAGGCTTCAAGTACGGGTTGGGAAGCAAGATTTATTTAAGCCACATTCCAACCAGAAAGAGAATCTCCAAGCTGGTGACATTCAGGTCTGGCCCCCACACCCTAATTACTGCTGTGTTTTGGAACCTGAGGGGCAGGGGAGAGCAAAATAGCAAATAGAAATTCCACTGCTTTAATAAACTGACTATTTTACTGCAGTCAAACTGGAGCCCCTTATTGGGAATCTGATGGCATTTCTAAGTAGGGAGAGGTGCTCCCTTGGTGGGGGCAATCTCCAATCATACACCAACATTGCTTTTGACGTATTTATGGCTCCAATAAAATCTCCCATCTGGTATATTTTAAAATAAAATTGAAAATTTATCACTTTGCTTTAGTTGGTTTGTCGTTCTCCCTGAGAGAAGATAGCTGGGCTAAGATTATTGCATCGGCAGCCTGTCAGCTGAGGTTAGACTGAGGTGTGATTTAAATTTCAATACTTTCCACGTTACAGCTGTCTGGGGTGGGGAAATTACAAGGAGAAAAACAGAGTGTGTTTCTGTTATTTTTATTCATTAGTCTCCCCTGATTTGTTTTGTTTCTGTTCTGTTTAGCTCTACTTGCTACTCGTCTACCTGGGAAAAGCAAATCCTCTCTGTTTTTCTGCATTTCTGCCCCCTTTGCTTGGACAGGGACACTTGGAAGGGGCTGGGACACAACCTGAGTGTGGACTGTGCTATCCCTGAGCCTTTAGGCTGTGATAGCAGCAAGAGATCCTGCAGATCCAGACACCCAACACGTGAGATACAGCACATGTTTGTAGCATTTTATATACCTTATAGACACTGCTCTTGCAGGGTCTGAATTTTGGCAGTGTAGAACTAAGGGTGCAGTGCCAAATCCTATTTCACTGTTTAAAAAAAAAAAAAAGGTGGAGGGACAGACATGGGTGGCATTTTGTGCAACTTGGACAGCTGCATCTGGACCCATCATCTTGGTCCCATGAGAAGATAGAGAAATGGGCATTGCTGGAGGCAGGTGCAAACACCCTGGAGGTGCCTGTTGTCAGCTGGTTGTCGCTGGGGTTTTGTTTGGCCTGTCTTGCACAGACAGTGGGCAGTAAGGGTGATGTGAAGGTTAGGTGCCTGCACCAGTTCCTGGCAATACGATACCCAGAATTTCTGCCGTGGAGGATACTCTGCACTCTGTAGGGTCCAGTGAGTTGAGCCTCATCCTTCGGGCTAATAACGAAGCCATTGCTGCCCTCCCGTGCATTCGATTGGGTGAACTGGTTTGGGTTTAGGTATCTTATTTGGGCAGTGGGGAGGTGGGAGGGCAGCGTGGCGAGAGGCACCAGGCTGCAGTTCCTCCCCCCAACTCCCTGCACCTCCTGGCAGCCCTGATCCCCAGGAGCTCGTAGTTAGAGGTTAGCTCTGGGGAATTAAATCCAGCAATGCAGGTGCTCCCTCTGGGAGAGGATTAAATCCTGCTCCTGGCTAATGAGCCGTGGGTATTGAGCTGATGCGGGGCCAGCGGGAAGCTCCAGCCCACTCGCGTGCAGCCTCTTAAATGCAGCCTTCCTTTAAGACACATGGGAGCATTTTCGGGAGGGGAAGGCACATAAAAACCTTTCACACACAGCTTGTGTTTTGGGCACTTGCACAGCACGTAGTTTGGGCTCCTGATTCATTACGTGTGCAGGGATTTTGTGCTTCTAATGAGTACTTGTGCATGTGAAAACAGTTAACGACCTGTCTGTGTGTGCTTCAGCGTGGTCTTAATGCATGGACAGGTCTCTTGGCATTACTGTGTGTGCGTTTGTGGTGTTGGGCTTTCACCAGCGTGTGTTTTGTACACACACCGTGTGTGTGTAGGGGTCACTTTGTTCTGTTTTCCTATTTTCCAGACTGAACAATTAACCTTGTTATTTCCTCTTGCAGCATTCGTCTATATGCTAATGTCAAGTTTATTCTAAATGGATCTGCTGGTGCAATATTTGTGTAGACCTAAATCTTTAGCACACAGAATGAGTGGATATTTTGTTTGGGTACTCAGGTAACGTATACTCCAGGAGTATTTTTGTTTCCTGTAGAAACCAAAGCATGCTTTGCACTGGAAATACCTGTGAGCATTTCCTGCACATTTTAAATGTGTGTTTGTGAAAGAGGGGTTATGGCATGCATGTAGGAAAAGCGTGTTTTATCTCTAAAAAGCTGTGCATTCGGTTTTCCATTTGTGCAGAGTAAGCACATATTTTCCTGTGTTTGCTGGCAGAGATACCGAAGTGTTGAGTCTTTATACTGTAAAAATAACAGAATGGTTGTCCACATATCTTCTATATTTTTTTAAAATGTCCTCCAGCTTTCATGGTTTAGATTTCTATGTGTCCGTCCGAGTGATATATGTCAAAACATCAGGAAGGATATTTAAGCAATTATGTCAGTGGAATGGAGCAGAATCATGAGTTAATGTTTTTCTGATGCTATATAAAAGGGAAAATGGTGAAGAAGAGGCACGAATAAAATACAAAATGAACGAGATGAACCAAAGTAGGGTTGAGAGGTTTGTTCTTATATTGAGAGACGTCTCCAGCAAAAGGATTCCTATGGCTACGTTCCTCTTTTGTGCTACCCTGTGATCGTGCCATCGTGTCCCAAATCTCATCCTTCTCAGATCAGTCCCCAGGACCCAGAGGACTGGGGCAGCCCCTGCCCTTGTCGCCTCCTCTGTCTGCTCCATCTCCTGGGCTCTCTTCATTAGCCCCCAATTTCTTCACAGTAATGTTTCAGAGGAGCCGGCACTGAGCAGGAATGGTTGAGAACGTGCTGCTTTCCTCTGCAGTTATTTGGGTCCCTTGCTGGGACCCTCATTTTGGCCGCGCAGCACAACTCGCCCGTTCCCCCTTAGGGCAGAGCCAGTCTAACACCAGCCTGCCTGGCTGTGCCTAACACCCCTCCCCATGTTCAGTGTAAAAGCCGTTTCTCCCTGCGCGCAGACCCTGCGGCGCTGAGGACGCTGCCCGAGGAAGAGCCGTGCTCTGCCACGGAGCCGCTCCAGCAGCAGCTGTGCTGTAAAAGGTGCTCTAGGAGTGCCCGCAGCCTTTGCCAAGAGAAACGAGGTCTGCAGATGGGAGGAAAGCAGGGAAGAGCTGAGCTTGCTGAGCCTTCCTGCAGAATCAGGGTGTTTTAGGGCCTGGAGGCCGCAGAGGCAGCTGGCGAGGCTCGCACGGACTTGATTGCCCAGCTGCTGTGTGGACTTGGTCCTGGCGAGTCAGCGATTAGCAGCTGCTGGAGCCCTGTCCTGTGCAGCGCGGCCTCGAGAGGGGCCCGAGCGCGGCCCCGCGGCGCTGCGCAGGCAGAGGACGGGGATTAGGCTGAAGGATCAATGCAGTAAATTACTTCCGTGCTCAGCGAGCTCCCTGCGATAAGGAAGGAAGCAACAAGAGGCCCTGTGTAATAACCTCTGAGCTCTGTGGATAAAGCCTATCTCGGCCTCCTGCCTGTCCCCGCAGCTCCACGCGCTGCCACCCTGGCTGCTTGGCCCCCGTTTCCTGCCTCCCAGGGCAGCACGCGCTGCTCTTCCCAGCCCCCTCTCCTCCAGAGCCTTGCAAATCCCGGGACCCCGAGGCCGGAATGGCATTTGGGCCTCGCTGGGATTGTTTATAAGCACAGAGCTTTGATGCAGTCTCCAAAACCTCTGGAGAGCCGAGAAGGGCTATTTTTCATGTGCTGCTTTTGGAGAATGCTATGGGAAAAGGTCAAGGGACAGAGTGGGAACGAGCAGGTCACATACTCACTGGTGCAGGGCACGGCGGCAGCGGCAGCTCTTTAAGATCCCAGAGGCTGCTCTGTAAAAATAAGCACCTCTCCCCGAGGTGCCTGGGAAAGAGCAGGGCCGCGTCGCGCTGCGGCGGCCCCGTGCAGCAGACGGCGCCGTGCGGCCCCTTCCCCGGCATGGGCTGGCTCTGCTCCTCTGCATCCAGCACAAGAAGGGGAAAAAATAGCAGTCGAACAAGGATTGCCCTTTTTGCTTCCCTCCTGCTTGGTGCGCACGTTTAGCAGTTATCAGCCAGAACGTGGGGAGTGCGAGAAGGAACAGGAAGCAGAGGGGTGAGGTGGCAAATCATTTACATTGGAAATAGAGGCTGAATGCGCATTTCCCTACTCTGGTGCCATCAATCACTTGAATTTCTTCTACGCTATGGAATAGGGGAGTAGAGTTTGCTCGCTTCCCCTGGGAATGGAAGCAGATTCATTTGTTTCATGGCTTGGAAATGCTGATAACTCAAACGTTTGCTATTCCAAAGGCACACACCCCTCAACTCTTTGGCTTTCTCCTATTTGGCCTTCAGGAAGGTGTGTGTGTATCCTGCAGAATCCAGCTCCGTGAGCGCTCGGAAGCCCTTGGCCAGCTCCAAAGATGCTTTAATGCCCTGTAACTGTGGAGAGCGCTGGCAAATGCCCTCTGTTCTGCATCCAGCCAGCCCAGCCGCTTTTATCTTCTTGTGATCTTGCACTTGATCCACAGGGGAGACATTTTCCAAGGTCCAAGCCCTGTTTGTTTTTTAAAACCTTTTTGTGGCTATTTTTCTTTTTTGTGACTATTTTTGAGGGCTAGCAAATCTGCTGAAGGGAAAGTCATGGTGGGGAGTTATGGGGAATAGATAGACCACCCTGTGTTGCTGCTACTGTTATTTACAATTTAGCTCTCTTCAAAGGGTTGGGAACAATAGCAGAGACAGCATGGGACTGAGAAAGGGACAGGAAGAGAGGAAAAAGAAGAAAAACAGAATAGGAGAAATGAAGAGGAATAGAACAAACAGGGAACTAATGACAAGTTGCCTGTTTCCCTGGCAAATAGCGTAAATGAAATGTTACGGAGGGTGTTCAAGCCACGGATGGTCTGGGCTGAAGGGCCAGGCACGGGCTGGAGGGCTGGATCCCGGGCAGTGCTCAGTGTCCCTGTGGCTCCATCCATGCTCTGCTGCCCAGGAGAGCTTGCCCGTGGGGTGGCCTGGCCACCAGCACCTGGAAGGTGCCTCCTTGGCACTCGCCGCCAGCCTGCTGACACTCTGGCATCCGCCTGTGCTGAGCGGAGGGGACGTGCGGAGGAGGCAGGGGGGTGTTCGGGGGGCTGCGGGGTGGGCTGGGGAAGGGGTGAACGTGGAAGAGAAAACAGCATGACCGAGGGATAAAAATGTCTGCCGGATCCCTCGTTAAGCAAGAGAGACCCTTAGCGGTCACCTGGAGGAAAACCCTGGCGCCGGGTTTGGGCCTGCCTCAGCGGTTGCTTTTGATGCCCTTTCAGCTAGGTTGGAGCCATCCCGTTCTCCTCCAACTAGAATACATGCCCATTTCTGACATCAAGTCATGTAATGACTTTAAGTGTAGGTATGGGTGACAGTTGTGTGATTTCAGATGTTTTGTTTAGCCCCAATGAGTGGCTTCACTTATTATTATTTTTAATGATCAGTTTTGAAGTGGAACATTGTTTTGTAGAAGTGACACATTTTCAATTCGTATTGATTGCCATTTCATATTGCTGTGTTTTATTCAGCATCACAGTTACTGCTTTATTCCGACCAGTTTTTGTTTCAGATCTTTTCATGAAGCTGTTTGGGCTGCTCTTCTGCTTCTGTCCAGCCATTCAGGCTACCTCTTCTTCCCTGAGCCCCGGAGCCCAAGTGTAACAGGATTTGAGCAGCTTGTGCAGATGCACAGGTAATCTGGCAAATGTAGCCAGCTCCCCCATGAGTTATTTTGATGGGCTTGCTCTCTTTGCTGTGTTGGCAGTGGGGTCATCCCACCCGTGCAGCGGTTTGGCTCTGGCACTGGTCCTGAGCTGTGTGGGATGCTCTGTGCTTTGGCCTCTGGCATCTGTTTGTGGGAGCAGCCTGGCTTGCTCAGGGAGCCACCAGGAGCAGGAAAATCCTGCGAGCTCCGGGGCAGTTTGTGGTGGTTTTCACTGGTCCTCTCGTGGTCGGGGCCGGCTGCCCCCAGGGTCTGTTGTTGCAGCTTGATGAATGGCAGCCTGGGAGTCAAAGATGAGCTGCATCTTTTGAAGGGCGCCGCACTTTGGGCAAGTCGCTTTGGGTAAATAACCACCTGGGGATGTGTAAAACACAGGCTGACTCACCTTGCGAAGACCTTAGAGAACTCAGCTGCAAAGCGCCGTGCAGAGCGTCACTGTGTGACTGGTGCTGCTGCATCCACCAACCCCGAGCTCCACCAAAGGCAAGCTCCCAAGACAAGACCTTCTCCAGGACTCTGCCAGCATCATTTGTGCTGATCTAGGGAGGCGCACAGCAATATATTGCAGCTCTTCCTTGTCTGTCTGTCTCTCCTGTGGGTGTTCTGCCAGTGGCACACAGCTTTGCACCCTGGCACACATTAGCAAACCAGCATCGCCATCGTTAGGTTGCTGTGTGCAATCACCACTCTTGGAGCAGCTCTTTCCTGACTGCCACAGGTGGAAGTGACTAATCCAAACTCAAATGGACTTATCAAAAATAGAATGGTTGTGGGGAAAACAAACAAAAAAACAGGAGACTGGGTTTTCTTCTCAGCACACATTCCCTTCTCCACGGTGTTACGAGTTTTATTTGTCAGGATTACATGTAGTAAACTTTGTGAGGCCATGAGCTGTTATATTCTGCACCAAGAGAAGCATCGAGAGACAATACCATGTGCAAGCAGGTGATGGACATGCACATTTGGAAGGACTATGTGATCCCAGACAAGTTGTGCATGCTGTAGAAATGATTCCAATACAGGCCAGACTTTAAGGTTAGTGTCTTGATCATTGTTAAACCTATCTATGGAATTTGAAACCCTCTTGCTTAATGGTCAATAGACTCTAGACCAATAAATAGACCTTCATCAAGCAACACCCCCCATTTTGGGGATAGAGGGGTCTCCATTGGAATCTGCCTTATGCCCAAGGCCAGCCTGGGCACTGGTGGCACCCGTCTGCTTAGCCAGGGCTTTCTTGTGAGCCTGCATCCCTAGGAGACAGTATGTGCTTGTTTCAAGGGCACCTTCAGAGCACGTAGTGGTTGTTTCTTTAAGGTCTCCCTCCCTTCTCCACTACTCCTCTCTTGATATTCCTGCTGACACGGATTTTCTGTAGCTCAATTTCAGTGCACCTGCTCTTGCAAGCCAGGCTGCACAGGCTTTGCTCAAGCTGAGCCGGGCTCTCATCACAGAAGCAGCCCCGAAAGTGTATTCATAGGCTGAGAGGAGTCATCGATAGGAGGCAGCTCCTTGGGTAACGCACAGAAACTAGGCACGAGGATGCATTTTCAGTTCAAGGTCAGATCAACCGATACAGGGAGCAGCAGCAGTATTATAGGAAAGCCTGCTGTTTGACTACTGTTTATCAGATCTAGATATTCTTTATTATTGTCTTACACTGTCCATATATACTCACTTCCTCACCTGCTTATACAACCACATGTGCTTGAGACATTGCACTCAACTTTAGTACTGTGAAAGACAAGCATCTGAAACGTGAGCTACCAGGCTGTGTTTTACTTGAGCTCCAGGACAGCTTGCAGCTCACATGGCTGGCGTGCATTAAGAACACATCTTTTCTTCTTTTCCCCCTTTCTAAGTGACAAGGATTTAACGTGGGTAGGAAGGGCTTTGTGGCCAAGCTTCAGGAAAGACCTGGTTAGAGGGATCTCTGCAGGAAGAGATCTGGCAAACGAGTGGAGAAGACTGAGAAAAACAGGGCAGCCAAGGTGGTAGAAGACAACACGGAGCTTGATAAAAGAGGATTAAATTGGATTTTGGAAGCACAGTGGTGACCAGAGGCTCTGATTTGACATAGCGTTGGCTGGAGAGCCTGTGGAGGGGCAGACCAGACAGTTCACATTTGTCTGCTGCACTGCTTGTGTGCACTGAATCCGTACGTATTTCTAGCAATTTTGGTGCAAAACGGAGTCACATAAGCTGTTCCTGTGCTAGTTAATTATGCCATCCTCTGTGCAAGGGGGTTGCTTGATCAAACGGAGCCGTGCAGAAGATGAGCTGACGTCCAGCTTTCAAAACACAGATGTGATCCCCACAGATCATCCTGATGTGTCTGGAGAGGCAGGATGAGCTCCGTGGCAGGCCCGGCTCGTGCGGGCAGTCCCCAAGGGGCTGATCTTACTGCTCAGAGCAGCGTGGCCAGCAAGGTGGTGACGTGGGAAAAGCTGAGGCACATCCCAGGCCTCGGGAACTTAGCAATGACTCCAGGAAGCTTTGAAATTCCATTTCGGGAAAGGCAGGGTTGCTTCGAGTCTGGGTGGGGGTTAATCAATGTACATTCATCGTTAATTTATGCACGTAAGGGGGTTTCAGAGTGGAGTTGTCGTGCTGGTTTTGATAATACTAACTCTATCCACCCTGCCAGCTGCTGCAATGTCGTGGTAGTTTGTGTTGCTGCATGCAGAATTATGGTGCTTTTGTGGGAATAATATGTTCCCTGAATAGAGCCCCACAGAGCAATTTGCTTCATCCTTACAAACCCATCCAAATAACTGGCAGTGCCTTACAAATACAAAACAATTGAGAAAATAAATGTATTATACTGTACATCTGTGACAAAACAATGCTTTCATGTGCAAAGAGAGAAATGTGTTTGTTTAACTTATGGTCTCCCATTTGGAAATAAATGCATTCATTTAAATCAAAATGGGACGTTGTTCACTATTACAGTGTTTTGCATGCCAGATGTAAGAAATAGGCTGCTTGAACGGCAGACTAAGTTCTTGGGAGTGGTTGATGTCACCCAAGTATGAATGTGCTGGGTTGTCTCGTACTGCTCCTTTGCCGATGCAGCGGCTGCTACACCTGAACGGGAATCTCCTGGCTTTGCACGTGAGGGACCTTTGAGCAGGGCTGGCTCTCCCAAGGGATTGGGAATGGGCTCCTCTTGGGTGGCGGAATGTGGGCCCCGTTGTGCACCCTGGAAGGCTGTGTCTCCCCAGCGCTGGGCCCAGAAGGCTGCTGAGCGGTTGGCAACCGTCAGAACTTCATATTGTTGTAGCCGTGTGATGAACAGATTCACTGCAAGAGCTGCGGAGTCCCACGGGTTGGGGATCAGATCCAGGTTTTCTGTTCAAGAAATCTTAGTGCCGTTTGTATGGAGCAGTGGAAACGTTAGATGGAGGTAAAAGAAGTAACATTCAGTAAAATACAGGTTGAATTCACCAATATTTGTTTTTAAAAATGTGCCACATCTTACAATTCCGTCTCTTTAAATGGTTGAGCTTTTGTAATGAAAATCTGCTGCATTTCAGTTTACACACAAGCTTAACATCATCAAGCCAAGTTTGTTCTGGGAGTTAACATTTGCATTTTTGAAAGTAGCAGCCTAATCCAGAGCAAAACCAGGTGAGAATGTGCTTTAATAAAGTCTAAGCTGTGTGCTGGTAGCTGTGACAAGAGCATCTCAAAAAGGTGCTGAAATTTGATTTGGGTAATTTTCCTTGAGCCTGCAAGTTTAATTGAATGTAACTCAGGTTCTCTATACCCATAGTATAGGTTGTGAACTAGAATTCCATTATGTGATGACTGTTAGAAGGGAAAATATTAAAAAAAAAAATCAAAGTTAATATAATGAGTTTTCTTTAATCTAAATTTTTAATAAAAATAATTCTCAGAATCTTTGAGGTTCGTTACTCTTCCACAGTCAAAGTAGCTGCTCGTGTTGATAGGTGAGGAGGAAGGAGTTAGGAGTTTTAGCCCTCTGCCCATGTTGGCTGGCCCACGCTGTTGTCTTTGGTGGTCTTGCAGGTGTCCCGTAAGGCCTGGCCAAACACACATTGTCACTGGAGAGAGCGGCTCATGGTGAGAGTCACCACCAGATTCAGTCCAGCATTAATACACTGAGTTCAGTTTGGAAACCAGGCGTCTCCCCGTTGAGCCGCGGGGCTCCTGTTGCTGCAGTCATCCCGGTGGGGCCTTGTCACCCTGACCCAGCAGGACCCGTGCCACGTTGATGAAAGCCAACAGCTACGTCTGGACTGATTGACCGCCAGGGCGATGCAGCGAGGATGGTTTGGCCTAGGTGTGTTTTTTTCTCGGGACTGATTAATCGAATACTTCAAGTAATTGCCGCAGTTGTGATTGATGTCAGCTGCATAGCTAATTACCCAGGAGATTAAAATGACTCTTTCTGTTTAAAAAAAACTGTAAATGAGTTAATTATTTACTCTGCTCACCTCTCTAACCTTGTTATTCTTGTAAATGAATAGAAATATTGATCTTGGAACTGATTTGGGTGTTGCACAGTTTGCATCGGTTTAATTAGGGGTTTAAACCTAACACCGTTTGCATCTTCTGACCAAACATACTGTCTTTGTACTTTGCTTTTGTAGAAACCTTGAGTGTGGCCCTGGAAAGGACAGTTGAGGCATAAATGATCTCCAGGATCCTTAGGACTTGCCTGCATTAGCTCCATTGCTCTTAATCTAGACAACTGCTGGCTCATTGCAGCAAGGCCTTCTTGACCATGTCTCTTGGTAGCAGACTCTACCACCCAGTGGTTGTTGCTGTTAAAACAATCTGCTGCTGCTTCACTGAACCGCTGCCTTCTGTTAGCTTCAAACCACATCTTACTCTCGCATGGCCTCAGTCTGTGAGTGTATTTCTTCCCATACATGTGAAGCTACATTTTAAATATACCCCTGGTTGCTCTAATGAGTTGCTCCACCAGGACAGAGAAGCGTCAGAAGGCAGCAGGTTTCCTAATAAGGACCCCCACTTCGTTACCATGGGATGGAGACCTGAAGACTTTCCAAACTAGCTGGTGTAGCTGGAGCCTGTGGGATCCATCACTACTACCTTCTTTAACAGTAGGGTCTCCTGAGGCCCTAGGAAATTGTGGGCTTCCTTGTCAAAATGGCAAAAACAGCTTTGGAACAGTTTAAAAATGTACCACTTGCTAAAGGTACTGAAGGGACAAGAGTGCAGAAAGGTCCTCTGCTCTTACCCCCATGCAGTTATAACCAAAGGAAGCTTGAAGGCCAACTTCTATTTGAGCTCCTATCTACCCCCTTCAGTCAGCCCTCTCTGCTTTCATTTCCTAGCAATTTGTTTTCCAAACAATTCCAGAAAGGTTTGTATGTATCTGCGTATGGAAAGGCTGCAGCAGCCCTTGTCAAGCTCCTATTTGCCCAGCTCCAGGGACACGTGGTATGTGGCCGTCTCTATAGTTTGGTGGAGCTGGATGTCTCTTGCTGGGGCCGACATTAACTTCCCTTGCGGAGCTCTGCTCGTGGCTGCTGCTGTTTGGATTTGCGTCCACCCCAGCCCGATACCAGGGCAGAGCACCGTGCGTGGTGGCAGTGCACGCGGCTGCATCTTGCGTTTCTGTGTTTTCAGCCAGGTGTGGCCGTTGGCGCGGAGCCGTGTGGTTCACACCAAGCCCCGGAGAGCTCTCACGCGGCGCGTGCAGAACTGCAATAACGGCCATCACGGGTTCTTTTTCTCTTCTCTTTGTTTCCTGAAACTCCGGGATCACTCTTTAAACATGACAATTTGGCTAGCAAACAGTATTTGTGCATCCTGGGGCTTGTCTCTGCTCTTTGCCTCTTACATGTGCTGATGTGCTTGAACAGACTGGACAGCGACTGTCAGCGATAGCCTTTCAGAAATGCAGTACCAGCCCGCGAATCCTCGACCATCTGTCACGGTCAAATTAATGTAACCTCCTCGCCGCCGTCAGCCGGAGCGGGGAGAGCGGAGCAGCAGCCGGTGCGTGGTCCAGCAGGACTCGTCCATGCGCATGGCGCGCTCACACGCTCGGATCTGTTCCACCGGCTGCTCTGTTCCACCAGGACAGGAATGATCTGAGTAGGTGCTGAGGTTTCCAAATGTTTTTTCTTCAGCCGTGGTAACCTCAGGGCTGTGCAGATTTAGTCCAGACATGTGTTGATCCACTGTGGTGCTAGTGTAACATAAGACGACTGGTGCTCAAAGGTTTTCTGCTGTTGGGCCCTGTGGTTTTAAGTACACGGTATCACGGCTTTGTAAGTCATGTACCAAGAGCCAGACTGGTGGTGACACAGTCTGTGATGACAGTGGACGGGGCCTGGCAGCTCCGTGGCCAGCGCCAGGCTGGCGGTGCGGGGCCTGGTGCTGGAAGGGCCCTGGTGCTGTGCACTGCTCTGACAACCCGGGCCGGAGGGGGCCAGCGCCAGGCACCATCAAGCAAAATTGGCTGCTGCCCAGATGCTTGAAAGTTGATATATTTTCCTGTAGTTTCTGAATGTGGTTATATTTTCTAGCAGCTGGAGAAAATGGCTTTGAAAAATAATAGCAGCTTTTAGGTCAAATTGGTGTCAACATTCAGGCCAGGCCACTTAAGGCTAATCGGTTTAAGTTCCTATTTGACAGATGAAATTTCTGCCTTGCTGGCCATCCTTTCTCTTTAACCTAGCTCTCATGACTGCCACTTCTTTTTCAACCTCTTTCCTTCCCACGAATGTGACTCCAGCCAAGGAGATGTTTCGCTGCTGAGCTGTAGGTTCCGGTGTGTTTTGTCTGGGCGACCTTGGTTACGTCTCCCTTTCTTGATCAGATCTTTCTAGGAGGAGCAGAGGAGAAAGAAGGCAGATGATGGAGAAGCTTTTGTGCCTGCCTTGAGCAAAGCTCAGCTCATGAGGACAGCAGTGAGAATCCATGCGGGAGCCATTACGGGCTGTTCCAGGTGAACAGAAGAAGGAGAAGAAGAAAAGGTGCTTCCAAATGGAGAGAAGTAGGAAAGCAAGGGGTGGATAGGCTGATAAAATAGTACTGCCATTGTCTATGAATAAATAACAGCGTCGCGGGGGACAGGCAAGGCAGCAGTTTTGGAAGGTTAAATTAAGGTTAAAGATTTAGGATTTGGACTAGAGAAATGAGGACCCCTAAGGCATATATAGTGAATGCAAAGTATAGAGGCATAGGTAAAACCAGATGTGTCTGGAGAAATCTCTAATAAGAGCATGTGCATTTATGCATACGTACGATACTCGGCATTATCTTTTGATTGTTATATCTCCGTATTATATTTACATATGTTATATATATTATTAATTAGCAGTAGATTAGATGTTACAATGTATGTAGCCTAATTCCTTGGCTTTATGGAACGGTCAGAAATTGCTGTGCCAAGAAAAAGGTTTCCTCTGGCAGCGTTTTGCATCGGCTCCTGTGTGTCAGCAGTTTCCAGACGAGGCGCTGAGCGAGGGGCTGCGAGCGGCGCCTTGGCCGGAGCCCCTCCTGCCTCCGTGACCGCTGAGGGCTCCCGCGGACTGCGTGGGCAGCAGCGCAGGGGCTGGGGAGGGAATAGAGCGCGACGGGAGGAAGGAAGGAGCTTGTCTTCCTCAGCCCTTTGGAAAGCAAGAGGACATTAGCAGCCTCACGACGGAGTTTCTCATCTCAGCTGGCCAGTCTAGGCATGGGGAGCGGATGCCTGGGGGAATCCCATGGCCTGTGAGCCTCTTTTATGTCATGAGCCTTCAGAGGGTATTTAGTCCCTATTTGGTTTGCAGGATTAGGTTTACTCAGCACTAATTTTGTATGAGACCATCAAACCTCACAGAAGAGCAAATGCACCAGAACAAACTTGCTTCCAGCTCTGCCGGGGATATCTATAGCATTTCCTACCACATCCTGGGGCGCTGCAACATGGGACTCACGTAATGGACCTCCCGCTCAGGTCGGAGACTGATCATCTGTGACTACAGAGTCACGTATGTCGCATGGGGACCCAGTAACACAGTCATTCCTGCCACTTTTACAGCCATATCAGGTCTGATGTGTAAAGGTTGACTGAGTTGTTTTGTAAGTCTCAGCAGTAAAAATGTGTCCACAATCACCTAAATAATGGAAGGAAGAGACGAGAGCATAACATGATTATGCTGGTGAAAGAAAGGAAGACTAGTGGAGTCTGAAAGAGACGTGGGCAGGTGAGCAATGGGCCTTGTGAAGCAGAACGGAATGCATTATTATTTTTAATGGAAATTCAAAAAAGGCTTTGCAGATGCATTGGGCAGAGGATAAGCAGAGAAATTGCTAATTCTATTTCATAAAGAGGATGGGAGTGAAGGTGGGTTTGTTCCACTGCACAGGCAAAGGGATGTGGCAGCTGGCGAGGGATAGGGGCACTTCACTTGGGCACTGCACTTCACACTTGCCAGCTTTTGTTCCCGTTCGTGGCACACGAGTCCCCTGTGCTGGTGTGAAAAGCTGCGTTTCTAGCAGAGGGCAGGCGCTAGCCCAGCAATCCCAGCGAGACGCTGGGGCCAGGCTTCCCGCTGCCTCTAGTCTCACACCTGAGCACACCACATGTTTTCCATGGCTTAGGCAGCCCCTGAGCAGTTTTCCTGGCCGGACCATCCTCCATCTAACATCCTCCCCACGTGTTTGAAACTTCTCAGAAAGTTTTCTGCATCTGCAATCAAATAATGATGTTTCTGGAAAGGGTGAGCAGAAGTGTTAGTAACACTTGCTCTGAGAGTGCTGGGGGGAAAATTGCTGGATAATGTTTTGGCCCTCAGATCCAGCTCTGTATGGAGGCGTTTGCCTGCAAATGTAGGTAAATTATTTCTACTGTGCTACAGGTAGCAGGCTTATCTGCCTGCTCATGAGTGAGCTACAAGGATGGATGGTGGTGTTGGTTTTGATCTCACCATTTGAGGCTTTCACAGACTGAGGATCTCTCCTCTACTGATCTGGAATTGGAAAATTCACAGTAGTCTAGCTAGGATGTGGAGCGGGGATGTCCTGCAGCACGTTCCTGTAGTGCCTAGAGCTGTTCCAGAGGCACGGACAGAATGTGGCACAGCTAATAAACAGTCTGTGTCCATAGGGAGAGCAGTCCCAAGAAAATCATTTGTCAAGAAAGTGGTTACTCTGCTTCAGGCAGAGTCAGAAGTAATTAAACATCCTAGCGAAGCACTAGGGATGGGCAGACTTTAGGGAGGAAGCCGAGCTCTCCGTTTAGAAGGATCTGAAACCTAAGAACGAACAACTCCAGGAGAGCTGGTGGTGAGGGAGGTTTCGGCAGGAGGGCAGCCACTACAGGTGGCTTCATTTGGTCATGGGCTTGAGGCAGAAGAGAGGTAAAAGCGTAGGAGAAAACTGCAGACAACAGGCAGGGACCGTAACCTGTGCATAGCAGGGGCAGCGGGGTTTGAGCCTGGAAGTACCAGGGGCCTCGACAGAAGGAGCAGATGGCTGAGGGTGGAGGCTGCACGGCCGGACCGAGCTGCCATTGTGTGATCTGGGGAGACGGAGCTCGCAGCTATGGCCCGGTTCAGCTGCAGAGCTCATGGGGGCCTGGGAGAAAATGAGAGAGAGCACAAATACAGGCCTAAACAACCTCACTGCTCTTGGCTTCTGTGCTGCAGTTACTCTTCTCTCTGTGTCAGGTACTCTGTCACAAAGAAGGATGGCTGCCTTTCTCCAGGCTTTGTGATGGTCCAAGCCCTGGGCTTGAGGAGCTGGGAAGAGGGATTTTGAAGTGGCAATTCCGTGTAATAGCAAAGCACAGACTGTCCAGATGCAGGCCTAGGACCTGCCCAAGGCAGCTGCTGAGGTTGGCGGTAGCTTACGTGGGGAGATTTAGCAATGCTAGCACTCCGTGATGGCGTGTAATAGGAAATGGCACTGCGGTTGTCCTTGCTCGGGGCGTTAAGCCTCCTGGATACACAACCTTCCTAGCGGGAGGCGGCGCTCCGCGCTGCGGGGATGCCGAGCTCCCAGTCCAGCGCTGCCAGGGTCTAGGTAGCAGCACCCTCACCTGGAGGGAAGCAGGGAACAACACAGGCTGCCCCAGGCTGCACCCATCCCTTGGCCAGCCCCTGTTTTACTCGGAGACATCCCAGTGCCAGGATGGGCTCCGCAGCCGTGTCGGGATCCACGCTCCGATTTGTGTTCCCCGCTCGTGCCTGTGTGTGGCCTAGACTTGGCGCGCGGCCTGACCTTGCTCTGGTGTTTCAAGGGACAAGCTGAGCAGAGCCAGGCCCTGGTAGGGACTAGGAGCTCCTGCTTTTCACGGCAGGCTCTGGCACTCTGCAGGCCCCATGCCCTGCAGGGGAGTCACACGTCTAGGGAGGGGAACAGAGGAGGAGTTTGAGGACTTGCTTTCTCAATGGTGATTCATTCTGGTCCTCTGTGCTTGCAGAGAGCGGAAAGCGAGGGGATGTCACCGCTTCTCCAGCGCTCCAGAAGACTAATGGACCTTGACAACTGCAGCACAACATGGAAACTATTAAAAAGGGAGGACTGATTAAAGCCCCAGCCGTCCCGGCATTCCCCTGGGCTCTTAACCTCGTGTTGGAGCCGCACAGCTGAGCGGTGCCTCCTCCCCCTCTGTACAATTAACATCTCTTGTCACTAATTGATTCCTGTGGTGCTCACAGGACAATTAGAATTTAAATTGCCTTTTACAAAGGTCATGAAAACATGATAAAAGACGAATCTATTAGGAAGGATCACTGAGGAGTCTCTCTCCTCTTCGCGGCGCTGGCTCTTGGTTACCGTGCGGGCACAAGAAGAGCTGGGAGAGTCTTTCAGGCCCTGGGTTCATTTCTTGTTGAGGCTGGGTCAAGGCAGAAACTCAGCGCTTCCTCCGAAGTGGCCCTTATTTTTTTGCCACCTATTTTAGGAGTGTTTGTGCCGGTACATGCTATCCTCTCTCTTCCTTCTCTGATAAACTTCCATGAAATAGCTGTCATTTTCCATTTGGCTCTCAAACTCATTTCAGAAAGGGGACCTGTTTGGGGTGGAGGGGCAAGGGTTGGCCTACTCAGTGCGAATGTGTCCCAGTGCTGGCCTCCCTCTGTCCCCAGAAGGGAGATGCATGGTTTAAAACCCGACATGTTTCCCCCAAAAGCAGCAGGTTGTGGGGGGAAAGGCAGCTCTGCTGCACAAGGTTGTTCCTGAGGGTCTGCACACGTGGCTCCGCCGCGCTGTCGCTCTGGCTTTCTGTGAAATAGTCCGTGCTAAAGAGCTCCTAGAAGAGGCGTCAGGGTTGCCGGGCGCGAAGGCATCGCAGCTTTCCTCCCCTGCAGTGAATGCTCCAGGCTGGCGGTGCGAGCGGGGAAGCGTCTCGAGCTCCCGCAATCCCGTCATAGCCGGGAGCAAAGCCCGGGCACAGGCGTCGTGGCTCAGCTCGTTGCTTGGGCTGTGGGATATGGCAGTTTGGGCTGGGCTTAGAGAGGGAGCCGGGACGTTGCTGGCAAATGACAGTGTTCAGACTCGTTGTAGTTACCGCAGTGCTCCCATCCCTTACCCCTAGACCTTAGCGGGAGGAAGAGATTTAAAGCCTCATGTGTCAGGCTTAAGGCAATATCTCGTAATTGCAGCAAATCAGGCTGAAATGGATCTTGGGAGGTTACTTAATAAATCTGCGTTCTCCAAGGCAGGATCAGCTCTACCTGCGTCTCTAAATTGTTACCCTGGAAATGTCTGACCGAGGCTGCGTTGCTGCAATGGGGCTGGGACAGAGGCAGATTTCACCCCCTTACAATTGACTGGATCTTGTTCTGCGACAGCCGGGCCTGCCTCAGAGGCAGGTTCTGGACACTCTGGATCTTGGGTCTGGCAAAAGGCTCCCTTAAATCCTGTAATTTGGTGGTTGAACTGAGCCCCAGCTTCCCAGCGGGCCCTGCCTTTTGGCTGCAGAGCGGTGCCATCTGCTCCGACGTTCGTGTCCCCTGGCGTGGGCTCACAGGGAGAACAAGGTTTGAGAGCCACTGATGTGCCCAGACCCAGCCTCATGCAGCTACCGCAGTATTTCCCGCTGAGAGGGAGGATCTGGCCCGAATATCCAACTGCCCATCCCATCCTGTCCCAGTGGCCTCCCCATTATAAAGGAAACAGGCTGCCTATTTGAGAAACGTGTGTCCTTTCCAAGTCTTGCCTTTGACTTCTTGCTATTCTGGTTATTGAAATTGATTTTGTACTCCAGGCACGGGATTTTCCATTGCCAAGTTTAATGTTGGAGATAATAGAAATTATGTTTCCACTCACACATAAATCTCAGGGCTGTTTGTGCTCAGATGACTGGACAGTAAGTGCAGGTGAAATTGCTCCTGTGATTGTTTCAGTAAAAATGTAATATTGTTGTAAGGTTTTATAAAGTGTGTTTAACTGGTTTACACAGATTTCTAGTAGTCACTGGGCGTTTTTTTTTTATTAGAAAAAATATAAACCTCCAAGCAAGGCAGCTAATTTCTCTTCTTGACAGAGTGGGAAATCAGCTGTTTTTGGAAGTAGGTCGAGGAGCGTGCGGGAAGAGCAGCTGTGCGGCCCCCCGCGCCGCGCTGGGGAAAATCGCCCGTGCCGGGGACCGAGGGGACGTCGCCGCGTCCGCGTCGTGGTCCCGGCGCCGCTTGGTGCACGCTGGGCCTTCCCCCGGCTTTGGAAAGCTGGGGGAAAAAAGCCAAGGGGAGTCTCTTGAGCCTGAAGAGCAAAAGGGTTTGAGGAGGTTCTTCAGCTCCCAGGAGCTCGTGGAGGAAATCGTGTAGGGTCATGCAGGGAGCGGGTGCTGGCTCGTGGCCTGAGGGCTCTGTAGCCTGCGGGGTGCCGGGGTCCCCACACGGCAGCTTTGTGCTCCCAGGAGGAGCGAGGAGGAGGGAAGAGGGCCGAGCTCTTCCTCTCTCCGGACCTTGTCTCTGTGGCAGAGCGGGGGGAAGGAGCCCGCCTGGTGGAGGGGCTGCTACTCGAGCCTGCGTTGGCTCCAGGCACGGGCCGCTCCGCTAGGCCGGGAGCCGCTCGGCTAGGCCTGGAGCCGCTCCGCTCTGCATCCCCCTGCCCCGAGCGAAATTCCCATGATCCGGAGCCTCGCCGAGCTTCCTGAGCAGCTCGACGTGAGCTGGCCAGCTGGCTGCCCACCAACCCTGCGGCCATCTGCTGCCCTCCGTCCTGGGGTCTCGGGGCCCGCGCGCCAGCGACGCTGCCGGAGCTCCGGCCCGAGGGAAGCCCGGGCCCTCGTATTTGAGGGGTTTTTTCCGGGTAGTTTTCTTCACGCCATAAACTACCTCGAGCAGCCGGGGCTGCGGTGAGCAGAGCCCCAGCATGAGGTGTGTGAGACGTTGCCCCCTGGGCAGAGGTGCCTTCGCTCCCATGGGGAGCGGAGGGGCCCAATTTGTCTCTCCCGACCTTACAGGGGTTTGGCAAAGCTCAGCTAGCAAAAACGGGTAAATTGCTTGGAGATCATTAGAGGAAAAGTGCTGTAGAAGAGCAAAATATTATTTATTAATGTGTCTCAGTCTTATAGTGCCATAAATATCGAGGTTTTAATTGCTCAGACCTGTAATCTGAGTAACTTCCTGCATCTTTTTCTTTTTTTTTCCCCTTTTATGATTGCCTGGTAAATAATGTGAAGGAGCAGCCGCAGCGCGAGGCAGGAGCGGTGCTCGGCAGCCGCCCCGCGGGGCAGGGGCACCGCGATGCCGCGGTACCGCTCTCAGCTCTCGCTTGCCTTCCTGCTCCCTCCTTGCTCTGTCTTGTCCTCTCCATCTAAACTCGTTGCCGTTCTGTCCTTGTTTAAAGTCTCTCCTCCGCTTGCAAGGAGGGTGAGAAGCAGCACTGCAGTGATGAACAGAGACCTTCCAGGCCCCTGAGCTCCAGCCGTGCCAGCGAATTTGCTTTCCGCTCACTTTGGGGCCTTGTGGATGTGAGGTCTGGTGGGATGTTCTGAAGTCATCCCCAAAGGGTGATGGCAAATGTTGTGTCTGGGCTTAAAACTGAACCCTTTGCGCAGTATTTCTAATACGCAGTGAGGAAATTCCTTCCTCCCTTCTCTCACTCACTTTCTCTGCCTTTTCTTCTGTAATTGCCTCAGAAAGATGGCAAGGCTCAGCCTGCTTCTGTATTCCCCCATGGATGGGCAGCCAGCTGCTTGCTCGTGCATTTCTAAGCTCTGGGATAGGCTGTTCTAATACATTGTTCACAGACCTCGGAGATTACCCCGTTTCACACAAAATTCAGCAGAAGCAGCAGCACTTTTTGTGTGTGTTTGTGTGCATTGTTCTTACTCCTTCCCAGCTCTAGCAGCTCAAGACCAGTTTTAAAATGTTTGCGTTGGCTGTCAGTGAGATACAGAGCTGAGCTGACATTTCTTTCGGGGTATGAGACAGGCGCAGCGCAGGGCTCTCTCCCATCCATGCCTCCCAAACTGCTGCTCCTCTCTGTTTCTTGCCAAGCTCACTCCAGGAGTTCTCTTGGTTGCTGCCCAACCTTCTCCTGTCATACCCAAGGGCTTAAAACCCCATCAACATCAGCATTGTGCAGAAGCCTTCCGTGGGGGTGGTGGGCACCTCTCCAGACTGCCCTCGTGTTACACCTCAACTTCTGTGTTCACTGTAAAGACATGGAGAGGGTCTCCACAGTTGTGACCTTCACACTGGGGCCCTGCGATCATCACCGATCACCACCTAGTCTATGAGTGATGGACTTTGGGTTGGCAGCAGAACTTAAAGCTACATCTGACGTTTCTTTGGCTGTAACCATCTGCCTTTTCTGCTGTCTCAGACAATCTCACTTCCCATTCAATTATCAGCATTCCCCAAGGGACTCAATTATGCCACATGAGGCAGAAGAAGGAGAACAAATGGCCCATGCTTCAAGGGAGAAAAAGGGAGTGCTAAGTCCTACTTCAAGCGCAGTGGCAGGCTGGCTTTTCCCAGTGAGGTTGCACTGACACTTCTAAGAGGGAAAGCTACCAAGATCTGCTGCTATGGAGCCAGATGTGACTTCCAGGGCTTTCACGTGTAAACGAAAGGGGTCTCCAAATGTTGAGGGATTTGAAAGGGGGTCCGGAGAAGATCTCCACTAATGATTGCTCACTCCGTGGAGAACATCAATCAGGGCAAGTCCCCATTCATTTAGCAACGCCAGCAATCTTCAGTGCCAGTGATTCATGCACCTTCCTTTGTTTTAATTATGTGGTAGATATTAAAGAGATGTTTTTTAAGTGTTTCAGGGGCTTTGAAGGTCTGTGCTTATGCTAATAGAAAGGGGAGCCATGGCTCAAATGTGTAGATGAAGTGACATCTAAGTGAAAAAGGAAGAAAACAGCATTTTTCTCCAGCTAATGAAGATTTGAGAAGTATTTCGAAACCCAGTGAAGCTCCTCACAAAGAGCAGGACGCTTTCCTCATGGGTTCTGACTGAGATTTACAAAGTTTTTGCAGCATCGCCACAAGCTGGAGCCTGGGGAGAAGGTGGTAACGGATTGTGTAAGGAGCAATGGCAGCTGTAGCGCTGCTGAGCTCCCTGGTTGGGTTTTGGGGAAGATGTAGCATGGGGTTTTCAGAAAGGTCAGAGAAGGTGCCTGGGGTCCTAGACTGACTCTGAAGAACATGGATGCAGAGATCTCATCTACATTGGGAGTGACATTGGCTGTGCCATGTGCCTTGTTCATGCAGGACGTGCTGAAGCCGCAGAGGTGATGACGAGCAAGGAGAGCTGGCGCAGGCTGGTCGGTAGTGGTGCCATCCTGTTGTTGCCCAGTGTAGCTCTAACCAGGCTTGGCATCTCAAAAATGTTGGAGTGATTTGAGACACGCCTGCTCACTTGGCTTCTAGATGCTGCCCTCCAGCTCACGAGTGGTGAGGAGTCCCTTGGGATTCAAAATGTGGCTAAAACTCAATTGGTGCCCCTGGAGGCCGGCTCAGCTTGGGAATCCCAGCCAGGTGAGAGCTACGCTGTACTCATCTTGATGCCTGGAGTCAAATGGTTTAATGTTGGAAAGCAGCTGGAATAAGGCAAGAGGAAGGGTGAAACACGGGTTTGGTTCAGATTTGCATTTTGGTTTTCTCATCTTGAAGAGCTTTGCCTGTGGCTGCTGCTGCGATGTTCAGCTGATGCGCGCGCAAAGGAGAGCAGCAGTGAAATGGTTAAGGTGCATGGGCTGGGCTGCTTTAGAAACCCAGGATGGGAATAGCAGGGGCTCCTAAGACTGGGACTAAATTGTAGCGACAGGCTTTTGTGGATAGAGGCAGTGGGGAGACTTAATTTCTCCAGCGCTCAGGAATGGAAAAGAAATGAAAGCTGGCACATGATTCTGTTTCCACTTATGAAGCACCCATCTGCCTTTTTAAAATTCAATTTATGGGAATGGTGAGTAAGGCTGGGCCAGTTTTTAGCTATTAGATCCATGCCATTAACATCCCAGCCGCTTCATTGTATCAGTCGCACGCGCCGAGTGAGGAACGTCTCATGCAGGATTGGAGAAATTGATATTAATAAACGGATCTAATATTCTTAGATCTGTATTCCTTCCCAAGGCTCGCAGCGACCCCAAAGGGCAGAGGAAATAATAAGTAAGGGCCTAATTCATTATTTATAACCTGGCAAACCAGGGAAGTAACTCAAGGAGATTACCCGGATAATCCAGCATTAGCATCTCGTTTCAGGGATCTTTATTAGGAGTCAGGAAAGGCTCCTGGGAGGAGGGAGGCAGTGCAGTAAATTCACACGCCAGCCTTTGACCCTGCCTAGTGCCTGCGCCTCATAATTTGCTTTGGGATGTGCGTGAGTTTAATGGGAAGGTGAACACGGGTGGCTGAGGAGGGAGGGGAGCTGAAGAGGGGCCGCCCCAGGCGCGCAGGGCCCAGAAAAGGTCCCTCCGCCGCAAACGCGTCCGGCGGCCGCCCCATCCCTTGGCCTCTTTATGGGGCCAGATCGTTTTGGGGAAGCGCTCCTCCATCTTTTGGGCTCCTGCTCTCCAGAATGGAAGGAATAATAGCACCTTACAGAGACCAGGCTCACGGGGTTAGTTTCATGGGATGCTCTGTAGGTCTTGTAGTCCAGCCCATTTTAGTCTTTCTCAAAGGAGGAACAGCCCAGGCCTGTTACGGTACTGTCCTTTGCTTTGCTTGCCTTTGCGTATGGTATGTGGGTGATTTTGCAGGAGGAGAGATATGGGATTGTTTCACAGAGCAGTTGCTGAGATCTTTTGAGCCAGGGGTTGAGCAACGCTGTCCTCATTGGTTTTGATTTCCCTGCAGAGGTTCAGAAGAGTCTCAAATTGCCTCATGTGCTTCCTAGGGAAGACTCTGCTCAAGTGTCTCCTGAACCCGTGCCGGTTCTAGCCAGGAATGGAAACAGCAAAAGAGCCAAAAATCAATTTTCACAGAAAGTTGTGGAAAAAACACCAGGGAGAGAGGAAGAGACTCTCTTTTTGAGATTCCCAGATCAGTTTTGCAAACGTGAAGTGCTTGAATAAGTTATGGTAAATTGAATTAATGCATGCTCAGTCCTGACAGTGCCTTCAACTCTTTATACTTTGCCAAGGAGTCCTGCATTGCATAAAAAGGTTTGCTTTTGTGTGCAAATGGCCAGGAGATGGGAAGTGCACTCCGAAAATTCATGGAAGCTCCACTCCAGATGGCTTTTTGACTGGGACTGTTGCTCATCTGGTCCCTTTGCAAGGGCAGTGAGTGACCTAGAGTGGGTGCAGAAATGTGGGCATGCAGTTCAAACACAGGAGCAGAACAGGCTGTCAACAGTTAATGGAGTAGCAGTGCAGCTACTTTGCATTTATATTGCACCTTCCCTCTGAGGATCTCAGAGCGTTTCCAAATATTAAGTAAGCCCCGCAGACACCAGCCAGGTAGGTACAGTCAATAATGTCCCGATTTTAGAGGAGGAAGGCTGAGGTGGAGCAGTTTAATGGTTCCATAACAGATCAGTGGCAGTGCTGGGAATAGAGCCCAGGACTCCCAGATGCCAGTCCCGGCTCTCACACGCTCTTGTCTGCCTCTTTCCCATCTGAATGGATTTACCCATCCCTAACATAAAGCAGATCAGATCACCTACCATGTCGACATACACAAATTTCCTTTAAACACTAGCTGTCAGTGGGCCTTTTTGTGAGATTAGACACAGCGGAAAGGAAGAATATTACCATCTGGGATATCGTATCACCACTTCTGGAGATATTTGGTACAGGATGTATCCAATTATAAATGAACTAGAAGCCTTCAGTCTAACAAAAGCAGGTGGAACCTTATCAGCAGCAATGAACAGTTTAGGAAAGTAGAGTTAGCAGGATTATTAACCCCCCTGAAATAGACTCTGCCTTCCAAAAGGGAAAATAATGTCCATAACTGAAATAATTGACAGAAAAACAATTTGCAACACTTACATAATTAAATGGAAAAGAATATGCTAATGCAGAGTTAAGGCTGCGCAAAGGCATCTACTCCAGTGCATGCTAAATATGCACTTTCCAAACACTCATAACTTTGTTAAATCAAAGCCAATTTTCTTCCAATTTATGGAAGCACAGACTCCTCATTGAGGCTCTCTGTGTCAGCCTCCATCACCAGACATGCTTTTGGGGGAGAAAGTTTTGGGGTTTTGCTCTTTTCCCCAGAGTATGCTTTTTCATCATTCTCTATCTTGAACAGCTGACAAGATTTTTCTGAGATGATTCAAGAAACTCTTCAGCTCTTGGGAGAACATCAGCTTCAGTGAGAGCTTCAGGCGCGCGCTGAGGTGGGCTGAGAGCGGGACGCGTCTCCTGGCCGCTCCGGAGCTGCTGGCAGCTCCCCGGGCCGTAAGTTGCTCGTTCTGTGCATTGCATCTCTGCTACAAACAGTGCCTGGAAGCAACGGGCACTACAGGGCGTTGCGAGGCCAGCTGTACGTGCCACCGAATGGCACCTGCACCGCGAGGTGTTGATGTTGTTGTGGTGCCAGGTCCGTGCCGCTGTATCTGGCCCAGCCTCGTCATTTCAGCTGCGGGCTGGCAGGAAGGAGAAACACAGCCCTTTCCATGGACAGGGCTCGGGCATGTGCTTGGATAGAGGTGGGATGGAGCCAGAGACCATTTCTGGGGGCATGGAAGCGCTGCTGGCTCTGTGTGCTAACACATCTGTGCATGGCTTCGGAATAGGGATCCTCAAATGGTGACCAAACTGGGGTAGGGCTGAATCTAAAAAGTGGTACTGAAATTCCTGCTGAGGTCCCCAAAACGGGGATTTTAAGGGAAGAATGCAGCAGCAAGAGGGACGAGAGACATGAGCATGGGTTTTAACAGCTCGTGTGAGTCCATGTGCTCCAAAACAGAAGGCCCTGGCTCCAGCACAGGCTTATTCCCCTGATGCCCAAATGCACACTTCTGCGGCTGCTGTCTGCTGCCTCGTGGCCCTTTTAGGGCTGGAATGGCAGCAAATTCTTTCCCACAGTACAGGATTGTGGGGGTTGCAGGCTGTTTGTTAAGTCTAACACACCATAAGCACAGGTGCTTAGGTAAATATTGCCTCTGCCTTGTCTGAATCAATACCCATGCTGATCACTTTGTAAATTGATGTGCTTTGATGAGAGAAGAGGGTGCAGTTTGCTGTCTTACACTCATTCTGGAATATCTTTTTCTTCTTATTGTTTTGCTTTTATGGGACTCTGGCCCATATTCTGCAAATAACCCTGAAATTTTAAACAGTTAAATATAGTTGGCCAAATTCTTCCCTTGGAGATACCCATGTAGTTCCCGTGGCATTGCCGAAAACCCAGAACACATATCTGAGGACAAGCCTGAGCCCAGCAGAGCCATTTCACTCCAAGCATAGCACTGTTCAAAGCCAATGGAAGCATGATTTGAGCCCATTGTGTTTATATTTTTACAAGCACTTTTCTGTGTTTCTTTATTTCCAGGCCAGTCTCCAACAATGCAAATGTCAGACAGAAGATTACATTTTTTTTCTTTTTAACCCTTGTTAACTGTGGGCTGGCTGAGTGTTTGGCAAGTATAGCATGGATCATTTGGATGATCCCAGGCAGTACAAACTTGAACGAGCAAAAAGTAGGAAAACTGATGTGGGTTTTCGAAGGAGCTATGGTTGGCTTAACTTTGCTTCCTCTGAAGCTGTCTGTTGACTTCCAGATCAAAGCACCCGCATCAAAAGTATGTCCAGACTTGGGCTGGAGAGCTGTGTGTGTGATGGGGGACTTAATGCTAAACCCTGGGTCAGAGGGAGCCCGTGTGCATGGATTGCCCTGCTTTCTTAGCTCCACTCAGGCAGATTTGGGCCTGTCTTGGAAAATGATTGCGTTGCACGCGTGCTTGTGTTGCAAGAGCGAAGCAGGATGGGTGAGTCCCAAGACAGGTTCGTGCAGTTGGCGTGTGCGGAGTGTCTAGGCATGTGCAGCAGCTCTTGTTCTTGGACATCAAAAAATCCTCTTGGCAAATTCAGCTGTCTCCCCAGCAACTGGCAAAGTGACAGGAAAACTGCCCAGGCAGATATCCAACTGGCTTGGTGGCAATCCTGATTTAGGATGAATATTCCCTGTCAGATTTATTTAGGAACTAGAAGTATCTGCTTCCTGGTCTCTCCTCATCTGCTCCCCTGCAACGCCGCCTCGGTGTTTTGCTGCCTGCCTCTCACCATCTTATTTTCTGTCTGCTGGAGTGAACGGCAGCTAGTGTGAGCGCAACCTGCAGCTGCGCGAGCGCACTGGAAGCGCCGGGCTCCTCGCACGGCGGCCGCCCAGCGCGAGCGGCTCAGGATACCGCGCCGCTCCGTGATGCTGTTCCGGAGGGAGCCGGCGCGCTGCCCGGGGCTGCTGTGCTTGCCCCATGCAGCTTCCTTATCGCTCGGCCTGCAGCCGTCAGGGAGGTGCTGGGGACACCGCGCGTCTTCTCGCGCTGCACCCCGGAGCTGACCCTGTGATATTAATTACATTGAGGCTCGGTATTAAAGCGAAGATTTGCCAAGTCACCTTAGGGGGTTGAATATTTGATTCACATTAATTTAAAGTGGAACTAGATATTCCCTCAGGCAGCTTTGGAAGTCTTGACCTCATAAAAACAGAGAGGAGTTTTGCTGAATATGCCCTGCTTAGCCAGGGAGCTACCTAGTGGTCACCTGTGTGAGTGACCATTCACTCCGTGGATTCTTTCTGTTTGCTTTGTCACCATCCCTTGTCCTGCCTATATTGGGGCCAGCTCCATTACTTGTCTTCAGAGACCAAAAACGGTTCCAGGCCTCCAACGCAGAGCCAAGTTCTCTCTCGCCTGTCTCAGTTGTGGTTTATGTTGCTGTACTATATACTCCAAGGGCAGTGCTATTGCCCTCGGGGCTCTCATGTAACCTCTTGGCCTTTCAGGCTCGGAAGGACCCGGCTGTTGGGCTTGTGGGACCGATAGTAGCCGACCAGGTAGTGATGGGGCTCTACAGGGCTCCCCCCGGGGTGGCTTTTGCTAGGGTTTCGTGGCTGCCGCTTTGGTCTTGCCTGGTGATGGCAGGTCTGAGGACAGGAGCTGTTGCTGTCACAACCCTGCGCTGCTCAGCTGGGGGACTGAGCCCCACTGGGGAGGTGAGGGCCTGTGTGGTGCCATCCTCAGCTCCAGGTCAGGTACGGACAGAAGGCCCCGCGCAGCTTAGCCTTGCTCATGGGCGTGTTGTTTGTGCTGGGCTGATGTTGCGTGGTCGGCCTGGGAGGATGGGATGCGTGGCCTGCACGTGAGCAGGCAGGAGCGTCCTGCGGCCGCTGCCTGCGTGCCCGGGCTGTGCAGTGCTGGTGGCAGCAGTAAATTCCCTTCTGCTTATATCTACCAAAGCTGATGCAGTCAAATAAAGCTGTTCTGACAGCGGCATTTAATGGCCCGGCTGTCTGCAAAACTCTGGGTTCCCATACTCGCTGACAAGGGATGGGTGCTTTTAGAAGGCTGAATTTACAGTCCTAGAGCTGGATTTACAGCCTCACCACTCCCTGAGCACCCGTATACACAAGCTACTATAAAAAAGAGAGGGAGAGAAGTGTGGGGAGAGAGAATGCACAGCGAGACTGGCAAACAGCAATAAGGCAGCTGCTCTTGTGCTTCCTGGCGTGCTGAAGTCGGTGGATACTTCCCTCCTCCATCCTGGAGGGAAGCGGGAAGGCAGGGAAGGGAGGTCAAGGCAGTGGCAACCAGACACGTCTCCTGCACATCCCTCTGGCTGCTGCCATGCGGGAGGGAGATGTGACCAGGGACAAGTTGCAGTGCACAGAGCTGCACCGTGTGCAATGTCCTCATCCTGGGCTTCTCCTCATCCTAGAGCTTTGCTCTGTCCTTGCAATATCCTCGAGCCCTTAAAATATCCTCAGCCTTCTGCCGTGAGTGAGTGGTGTCTTTGAGAAGGGATGTGAGCACTCGAGGTGCCTTTAACTTTGGAGCCGCCAATGAGGGTCACTGTGCACTACTGCTGGCTGCAGGGTTAACAGCAGGAGCTGGATCTGATTCTTCTCCTCTGACTTCAGCGAAGTGGTGGCATTTGGCTTTCTGCTTAGCCTCACTTCTGTGTGTTTTGGCTGGATCCAACCACTTTTCTCCGTGCCTAAAATATCAGGTACTGCCACTGCATGTACTTGCACTTCACCCTAGAGGTGGCTGCGTTTTGGTGATTCATGCTGGCTGAGGGGAATGCCTGCTGCTTATTCCATGGATTTGATGGAAAAAGGCAGCTGAACTTGTTCATACAACTACGAGGGCGCCTGTCATGGCCTGCATGGTGGAGAGCTATGCTTGCAATGAATATCTATACCAATGGCCAACAGTGATTAGTCGTTTTCCACTGTTGCATGGGGGTTCTCTCCTCTCTTGGGGTCTTCAGTGGCTCTGCCTTCCCTCGGTGTTGTGGCCAACAGCCTGTGAGTTTGGGGGAACAAGCAGCTCTTCTAGACCCAAGCAGAAGCGCCTGGGGGTGCTGAGGGCCATGCTGCAGGGAAGACCTTGCAGCGTTCATCCCCTTAACACCAAGCGAACTTGGAAAGCTCACACAGCGGTGGCTAGGGGTTTGTCCTGGTGTCTTTCCCCGATAGGAGCGTCTCCTGTCCCCGTGGAGGGCCAAGACTGCGTGGTGGGGAAGCACACGCTTTTCCAGGCTCTGCAGGTCTCCCAGTGTGAGGGTTTCTGAGTCCACTGCAGGCCAAGGGTAGTGGTAGGGGACTCATCCTGGCTGCCGTGTCAAGGAAGAAGCACCAATTTCCAGGTTGTTTTCCCAGAGGCTTCTCCGGCGTCCGTGTCCCTCCTGCCCTTTGCAGCCGAGCGCGGCTCCGCTCCTTGCATTGCTCCCGCCAGGCCCCACGCTGCCTTCCCCGCCACTGCCCTCCCTTCTGCCCCGCTTCCCTCTTCGTTCCGGGCTCTCCTAATTCAGGACACCCCTCCGGGCCATCCCTGGCAGAGTTTCCTGGAGCCCCGTGTGCAGGTGGAGCATGGCGAGACCTCGGCTCGTGCCCGGCCTCGGAGGCGGTGGCCGGAGCCGCCGCTGGCTCCGTGGTGTGACGGGCCCTCGGGGTGACGGGTGCTGTGCGGGGCCAGGAAGGCAGCGTGGCAGCCTGCGGGCGGGATGGAGGAGGGACAGGAAGGGCCCAGGCGCTCTGGCGTCGCTGCGGAAACCTTGTCCGTGCCCGTTCCGGGCTGGGGCTCAGGCCCAGGCCCAGGGGAAGCGTTCTGGGGCATCCCCAAAGGCGTAGAGGTCCTGCGCCATTCCCTGGCCTGCTGCCATTTCGGGGCCTCAGCAACGGGGAAGCAGGAGTGAGGTCAACAGGTATTCCGGCCCTTAGCTCTCACTGCGGCAGTGATGGAGGCCTCACGGGGAGCGCTGGGGCAAATCCTCCTTGGGAAGGGCCTGGGGGAAACACCACCTAGGCCAGTCTGAATCCCTGCAGAAGCAAAAACCTCCCCTCGCAGGCAGCTGAGCCCTGGCAGCGAGCAGGGGGCAACTGGCATTACCCGAATATGAGCGAGAGGAGAACCAGGCCCCGCGGCTTTCCCTAGGGCAGGGGGGAATTTTACCACAGATCCCCAGAAAGCTGCTTCTGGCCGGGCTCGGACACGGGCTGCCCTTTCCTCCCATCTCCTCATGGATGATTTTCCATGGAACATGGAAGTTTTCCTATCTCCCTCTCCTCTCTGTTTAGACAGAGCACTTTGGGACTGCAGCCTGGTCTTCCAGGGTGTTTGCAAAACATTTAGGACATACTTGGTGCTGAGTAATTAGCTGCTATTGTTGTTGTTATTATTGCATTAATTAGCTCAGGGCCCTTCGCGTGCACAAGAACAGATCATGATACCAATTTGTTTGTTCCTGCTGCAGGCAAGCGGGACCCCTACGGACTGAGGAGAGCGTCCGGGAAAGGGCTGGAAGAGCAAGGGCTGCTGTCCCCCGCCTCGGGGGGTCCCTGGCACGAGGGAGCACCCTCTCTGCACGCAGGCAAGCAGGTCAGTGCCCCACGGATGTGCACAGTCCTCCCAGCAGTCGGGCACGGTGCCAGGGACCTCTTTCCTCTGCTGTTTCTGCTGTGGGGGCTGTGGAGGGGATCCAGCGCCGCGGGTCTCGTGGCTGCTCAGCTCCCTGAGCGGGGTGGAGGCCTCCTCTCCCCGCCTGCCGTACAGCTGTGCTGCTCACGCGGGTCTCCTGGGGAGTTCAGCACCTCTCCGAGGGCTCCTGCTTGGACATGGCAGGTTTCGACACCATCGCATGCGGTGATCTGAAGCAAAGCAAAGCGAGCAGTGACCCGAAGCCCTTTGATACTTCTTCCTTTTTGCAATGCTCCTCGGTCGCCCTCTTCCTCCGCAGCTGGCTCAGCAGGCAGGATGTGCTAAGTGGATGCATCGTTTGGCCTGGAGGGCTGATGTGACTTGCCCAAGATGACACATGAGAGTCAGGAGCAAACCCAGGGACTCTTGCTGCCCAGTTGTGTTTTGACTGCTCAGTCGCGCTCCCCAGGACACTTGGATCCTGGTGGAAGTGCAGCAGATGGAGCCAGGCAGCATGGCCAGCTCCAGCTGGCTGGCAGGGAAAGGGCGAAGCAGCAACACCAGTGACCTTGCTGATTTATTCATTAGACAGTGCTTAGAAGAAGGGGAGGATTGATTTGTCTGTCAAATGCAACACCAAACCGTGTGGCCTGCAAGGGGAGGACTAATTGTGCCTCTGACACAGAGGCCACTACTGAGTCATGCAGTCAAGCACCTTTTTATTATATTTTCCTGCTAGTCAGCCCTTCTTCATTTCATCTGCCCTGTTATCTTGGGCTATTTATTGATGTGAACCTAAACTTAAGGGGTTATTTTCTCTGTGAAAAAGTGAAGAAAAAAGTCTACACTGAAAACAGGGAGATGTTGGATCAGTTTTGCGTTGTTATTTGTAACAAACTTGATGCCGTCGGGCTGCCCACGCCACAGTAACTCCTCGGTAGTAGGAAAATGCCTTCAAGAGCCTGAGCCCTTTGTTCAAAAGCACTTTATGGACACTTAAGAAAGTTATCTTGGCCTCACTACATAAATTCTGGATTCTTGAATGCAAGAGACTCTTGAAGGCACCAAACTCTCTGGCTTCCTTTAAAATCGATGTAAGAGTTGCAACTTTACCCTGAAAAACAAGGGAGGGGAACCTTTCTGTAAGGATAGCGGGATCACGTGTGGGCTGCCGTTCTTGGGGGGTGGAAGAGAACTTTAAACTGCCCGGGTGATGTTCAGATGTTCAGGGGATGTTGGAAAGTGCATCCAGGTTTTTCCTGGGGTCATAGGTGGCTTTGCAGGGATTTCTGTCCTGTGGTGAATTGCAGCACAGAGGTAGCCTGGATAACGGGCATCCTTGGAAATGCTTGCCTTTGGTCCGGACCTCAGGTGCACAACCCATTCCAGGTGTACAATTCCATTTGGGCCGCGGGTCCCAGCCCAGCCCCTGCTGATGCAGAAGTGGCTGCTGTTTCCAGAGCAGTTCTCCACACGCAGCACCTGAACGGGTGCCTGGTGGGCTGCATGTGGGGCGGACATGGGCACACGCCCGTCGTGCATCACGCGGGCACCTCTGCTCCCCTGAACTAAATGCTCACCAAGTTGCTCTCCATCCTTGCTGAGGAGGGAAGATGCCAGGCCTTCGTCCGTCCTAAAGACGAGAGTCCTGCCGTGAATGAAGCTGGCCCTTCTTTCTCAAACTGCTTCTTATCATGCTTGGCATCTTCAGCAGGACGCCAGGCTGGACTCCAGCGGGCGGGAAGGCAGTGGGCTGCTCCCTGTAGAGCCGAAGAGGTGCCAGGTGTCACGTGGGATGCCTTGGAAAATTCATATTTGGTTGAGTCCTGGATGGCTCCTGCTAAGGGTTCCTACTGCCGGCCTTTCTGGCAGCCTTCAAGCATCATTACTGTCAATTGAAAGATTTCGTCGGCTGCAGTGGGTGCAGAGTTGAGCCTGTGCTGAGGGCAGAAGAAGAATTCGCTGTCCTTGCTAATTTGGTTCTCACATTCTCCCTGGCTGCTCTGGTAAATGGACCTCAACCCTGATCTTGAAACAAACACTTTGCAGAAATGTACACCCCTACAGGAATAGAGTAGCTCCCCCATTCACTCCCAGCATCTCCTTTCTTTGCAATTTCTGCTCCTCCTCCACAATTTTTGGAAGCCATTTATCCTCTAGTTGCTAAGTGTGCCTCCTCCTCCACTACCCGAGCTCCTTGCTGCCATCAGTCTGTTGAACGTGATTCCATCCTGTGTTGCAAGAATAATCAGCTTGTTATTTCTGTAAAGGAAAGAGCTCTGTAAAAGCCATTTAAAGCCCACTGTCTCCGAGTCCTGTTGCAAAGCAAAGGCAACATGAGCTCGGCAGTTTATGTGCTCATAGCGAGCTGTTCCTTTAAGCCATGTATTACACCCTCCACCAGCGTTTAGTCATGAACAAAAATGCCAGCTGAGAGATTCCTAGGCTGTTTTGAAAGCAAAGAGGGATTAATTTGAGCAAGAGCTGAATGCCTTCCTCCCAGCTCCTTTCATCCCCACAGAGATAAATTAGGGATACTCTCAGCATGAGGGCAACACAGTTGGAAATCCAACTGTTCTGCAGAGAGATTTCAGAAAATGTTGTGGGTTTGGCAGGGAGGATATCAGTGAAAGTAGCCGTCCACCTCCCAAGGGTAACCCGCCCCCTCCGGATCAGAGGAACGCTCCTTGCGGTGGGATTTGGTGCTTTGTTGCTCTGTGACGCTCTGGACTTCACTGGGACTAACGAAGCAAGGGACACAGCTTACCCATTCCCGAGGCTTCCTTTCTGCGGTGATGCTTGTGTGAAACCGTCTCCTGTAATAGCAAGGGCCTGTGAGGGATCCATTAGTGGCTCAGTTGATATTACCTTCAGTTTACAAGTTGTCCCTAACTGAGCTGCCTGTTAACAGATGCCATCTTGTGCTTTTTTCTTTTGGCTTTACCCTGCTTCCTTCTCCTTCCATCTTTCCTGCCCAAAGCACCTGTAGAGACGACTCTCGTGCATTCGTGTGGCACCCAGCGCTCCCGTGGAGGCTTTGGGACGGGCAGCACAGTCTGCTGAGGGATCCTGTCCCCATCGTGGCCCCAGGTGAGTGTGCCTCTGGCTGAGGTGCGGAGCTGCACAGTTTTTGTGGCACTTCTGAAAATCTACCTCTTCCTGCAGGCCACGATACGATTTCTTTGGGTGTCCTATAGTGCAAGTACCCGGTAGAAGCTTAAGGGGCAACTGCTGTCTGATTCTTATAAATGAGAAAACCTGCTGAGAGGCTTTCCCAAGCCCGTCAGGCCGTACAGCAGCAGGTCCAGGATCTGCAGCTGCTCAGTCCCATGCTTTGGACTAGATCCTGCTTTCTGCCGTGGGCTTGGGTACGCGTATGGATGTCTGTAGGTGACTGCTCGAAGAGGAGCTCCTTCATGACCAGGTGTTCCGCTGATCCTCAGTGCCCGAGCTGTGACGAAGTTGAGAAGGCTGCAGGAATGTAACTTTCCATCTGGTATTTGGTGGAGCTAGGGTGAGGAATGAGTGAGGCAGGGGAAAGGGCAGAGGGAGCTGAGGGGATGAGGGACAGGCAATGAGGAATCAAGATTTCTATCCAGCTTTGCTCCGGAATTAAAATGCAAGCTTGTATTAGTGTTTGCAACCTGCCTTTCATCAGTTTCCCATTTGTAAGATAAGGTGAGCAATTAGGAACCATTGTAAAGGGATGCAGCTGTACCAGTAAAAACTGGTATCCACAGAGAGAATTGTGATCTTTAGTGTGAAAGAAAGGCAGGGCCCTCTTTATTTATTGATACTGTGTTTTATCAGCCAGCAAATGGCTGTGTGCAGCTTTGGGAGCCTTCCTGCTCTGGGAATGATTAAATGGCCAACATCCTGTGGACAAGAAGACCCCAGGGGTTAGGCCGTATCTCTCCCAGCGGAGCCGTGTGCTGCAAGCCTGGGTGAGCAGTTCGGTTCCATGTGACACACAGCTGCAAGGCTGAGCATCAGTCAGACCAGTGATGTATTCGGCTGTCGCGCTGGGATTCAAATCCTTTACAAGTCACCTCATCTCTTAATCTTGAAAAGACAAAAGTAATAAACCTCTTGAAAGAAGGTTGCTGTTTGTCCCGTTGCACTGCCGCATTGTTTGGACACTAGTTAGGGGATGACAGAGTCAAAGCAAAAACCTGTTGAATGAATAAATCAGCTTAGAGAGCTTTGTAGTGATTTATTCTGCTCTTTGATCCTCTGGGCCTGTGTGCAGCTCATAAACGAGCTGATTATTCTATCGTGATTCACAGCTTTGCAAGGGGAGCACAGGTAGATGTGCCACGAGGGAGGACAGAGGGTCTGAGATGGGATGTTTGAAGTGGAGATCGGGGAGAGGGCAGCTTGGGATGTGGTGGAGGAAGGAGAAGCAGAGGCCGTCCTTGCAGCGAGGAGGAGCAGCGAGGCTGAAGGATCACGGCGCGTGCGGGGCTGCCGGGGTGGGAGATGGCCCTTGGTCATCAAGGCTCAGTATTGTCACTGGCTCTGCAACATCCATGCCAGAGACTTTAGTGATCTCCTGGTGATGGGAAGTGCTTTTAGATCTCCTAGCGATAGGAAGCTTTGCGATGAGTCACATACACCTCTCTGGGGGCGGCTTCCAAGTCTCTTCTGCCTCATTCTGGGGCAGCTCTGCTGCCCTTCCCTTCTTTGGGAGGCCTGTTCCCTCCTCACCCAGGCCATGTCAGCCCTCCTTCCTCTTAGGTGACTATGAGTAAAGAATTGAGATGTTCTGCCCCAACCTGCACCAAGGCACCTTAAAAGTCCTCCTTGCTCCCAACCCTTGAGCTCCCCTTAGCATATATGACATGTTGTCCTACTTACAGGGCTGCACAGCTGGTTTATGCATGTTGGGGGCCCCTCTGTCACTGGAGATTAATGCTGCAAACAAAAATCAGCAGGCACTTTGAGATAGGCCTTCAAGATGTCCCAGCCCATCATCCGTGTGTCCGATCTAATCTGTCAGCCGGAGTCTCCTCGGCAAGGGAGTGACAGCGAGGGCCAGGCTGCTTAGCCAGATGCTCCGGCATGTTTGGTGCTTCGAAGCTGTCAAGGTAAAACAGGAGATGCTCCAGCCTTCTGCAGGGTTGTTTTTGCAGCACGAGGGTGACCTGTGGCTGAAGGGGATGGCACGCAGCTCCCCGCGCGGGGAAGGAGCACCAGCAGATTTCACTGTGCATCTCTGCATCGCTGAAGTTTGGGCCCATCCCAGCCACGCTGGAGAACGCGGCTGAGGAGCGCGAGCTGGAGCGCAGCCCTGCGTGGTGTGGGAATCGGGCCGCACGGGCGCTGCGGGCGGGAAGGGGGATCAGCTGAGCCCATGGAGGGCCACGGCCTCCTCAACATGCCCTGCTCTCCCTTGCTGGGTTTAGAAGGACCTTGGGCTGGCTCTTCTGCGCGCGGGTGCGCGAGGTAAGTGAGGTCAATGCACATCTCTGCCCCTCGATGGGAGCCTTTCTGAACCCTACTGGATTGAACCATTCCAAACCAAGCAGAGCCTCCCTGAATGGGCCAGCACCGGGCAAATCCCTCCTGAATGTTGAGGTGGACACACACTCCTGAGATATGTTTCAGTTTTCACTTACTTGGAGGCCTGTGGGGGAGTTGGATCTATGCAGATGCCTGTGGAAGGCTGCGGGAAAAGGGCAAGCCCGAGCGGTGCCTCCTCCCTGGTGATCCCTGCTCTGGCCACTGCCAGGGATTCGGGGCTTTCATGGACAAACATGACCTCTTTGTATTCAGGAGGCCTGGAGTTTTCTCCCATAAAGTGTCCACTGTTTCCACTTTTGTGAATGTATAGCATCCAGCATCCCGAAGCAAGGAGTCTCCCTGCTCAAATCTTTTTCGTGTCTAAAATATGAAGCTTCATGTTGGTTTTTGTAGTAAAATCAACCTAATAAATGAGAGCCAGAATTTCCTAGGGAGATATCACTGAATAAAAACTGAATGGATTGCTGTGGAGGTGTGAGTCAGCACACTTGCCTGTAGCTTATGAACATGTATCAAGTCTCCAGCACAAGGGTTTCTTCAAAATAAATAAATTAAATGCGGATTCCAGTTTGGTACTGCCTGTGCGCCGGGCCTGGGAGCGCCCTGATGTCGGTTCTGTGGATGGACATTTCTTTAAATCAGCTGGAAACAGCAAGGCCGGGACAGAGACTCGCTTCGTTCTCTGCTTCGCCCCGGGTCACCGCTGCATGGAGCGGCGCCATCAGAGCTGCCTCCTGCGGATGCCAGGGGCTGGATGCGGTGGACGGGCTTCGCTGCCCGCAGGGTGCCGTGACAATAACGTCAGAGAAGAGCAGGCACTGCCTGGGTGCGTGACAGGCTCCCTTTGCCCTGTGCTGTGACCCCGTGGCTGGAAAGGGACCCTCTGGAAGGGAGAGCCTTGTGGGAGAGGCCTCCACAGGCGTGGAGGGGCACACGAGAAGTGCAAAAGGAGGCCAGCAGTGGAAACCGTTGCAGACAAAGGTCCTGCTGTTGCTGCAGGGGCATTCAGCAGTTTCATCCCCCTCTCTGACCCAGAACGCTAATGATGAGCACTAAAAAGACCGTGTTTTACATTTTGCAGAGAGATACGAGATGAGGCAGCTCTTCGTTTGATCATCTTGGGAAGAGGCAGCGGAGGAAGCAATGACTGCGGCTGTGCTGCGCTCCAGTCACACACGCCAACCACGCGACTGCTCCTCAGAAGGAGTCGGAGCAAGAGGCCTCCGTCAGGGAGACGAGTCCAGGTCAGGGCGCGCTGCGGTTGACGCCGCGTTGTCAGAGCTGCACCTGCTTAGACCAGCCCCAGGATGCCTCGGGGCCAGGCAGCACTTCGATAATCAGAGGGGAGATGTGCAGGAAGAGAGTTTGATTAAAGCCGAGAGACAACATGTGGGGCAACAGTGGGAGGAACCACTTGGAGCCAGTGGAAGGGAAATCTACTGGAAAAAAAAATGATAGGGACGGATTTCTGTTATTTGGATGGGTTAAATAATAAGAAAAGAAAAGCCCCAAGAAAGCTGCAGGTCTTGGGGAGACATGATGGGTAGGGACAGCAGCAGGAGAACAGCCAAGTACTCCTGTCATCATGTTTCAGGCCCGCTATGGGCAAACGCTGCCGCGGCTTTGGAGAAGCAGGATAGAATACGAAAACCCTGGGACTTTTCCTAGCATGTGCCCTGCTGCTCATGAGGACGGGAGAATAAAGGAGGGCCTGGGATGTGCAGGCAGCTCTCTGCTGTGCGCCAAGGGCCCTCCCGGACCTCCGTGGGTTTTCTTTGCTGGTTATTTTCACGAGGCCTTTTCCCTGCGGCTGCCGAGGTGCGCGCGGGGGCTTTGGCCGGAGGGGCTGCAGGTTGTGACTCGCTGACGTGCTTAGATTTCACCGGGAGGAAATTGCGGAAGGGAGGCATGAACTGCACGGGAGCTTTGAGCGAACCATCTGAGACCCGATGTGATTGAGTCACTCTGAAGGGAGGGCAGTCTGTCACGCGTCCCCGCTGCAGGGAGCGCGAACAAGCCCCGAGCAGCTGGCTGCAGCATATGGAGCAGCCAGAAGGGAACAAAGCTGAAAAAACTCCCTTCCCTCCACTCTCTGCTTATCCTGGCCCTGATTCAGGAGAGCACTGGGGACCGTGCGCATCTTTAGGCCTGCGCTTATGTCCCAGTGATTTCCATGATGTCGAGTTGTGATTTTCCTGTCAACTTGATGAGTTTTCTGCTCCTGCCGGAGCTCTGCTGGCTGCTCTGGTGGCAGCCAGCGCAGCAGCCCAAACCCGCAGGCCCGGGAGGGCTCTGCCCCACGGCGACCAGCACTGGCTCAGGTGGGAACCCCCCACGCGCTTCCACCTTCCTCCTCTTTTCCCCTTTCTTCCATCTATAGCAGGAGATACAAGCACAGGAGGACCCCAGTGACTCGTGTTCTCCCACTGCAGCTCTTGCAAGCAATTCCACCCACCGTGCTTTGGCTCCCATGCCAAAGAGCGGGTGGTGACGAACTCCCCATGTGCAAGGAGGCAGTGGTGGAACCGGGGAGCTTCTGCTGGAAACCAGTAAAAGGAGTGTAGGAAGCCACAAAAAACCCTGCCTGCTTCGTGTTAAAAAGCAGGTGCCTTTGGGTATGGCGCCTGCCTCAGCATTTTTGAGTGGTACATGTAACAAATTCAAATCCAAGGCGCTCGGCACCTCCTGCTACGGCCAGACAGATTGTTAGTTAGTAAAAGGCATCTTTGTGGTATCCATTAAGCAGCTGCTTATTTAAGCTGAAAAATGTCTGTCTGTTTTTTGGGGGAGCTCTTCTGATCTCCTGGCTGTATCGAGTGCCCATTCACGGGTGGTAAGTGCTGATTTTTGGGATGCTGTGGCCCCTGGGTTGTGCTCTTGTTGAGGAAGCCTGAAAGCTGCAAACAACATAGCGAGGAAGGGGTTTTTCAGCACACCTCAGCACTGGCGTTGCAGCATCTTGCCGTGCTCGCAGGCAGGAGCGAGGCCTCGCTATCGCTGCTGTTCTCAAAGGCACATTTCAGCTGTATTCAAATAGCCATTCTGCACCAGGGTTTTTTTAATATGGTCTCCATAAGACTTGAATGTTAACATTAAAGGGATAATGAAAACAGGCAAACAGACGCATCATGATGCCCAGTGCTCTGCTTCCTCATTGATAAAATGCAGGGGCAGCCGCCACCAGGAGATTTTGGCTTTCCGTGCTGCTGATCATTTACATTTTTGTTTAGGAAAAGAAGAAAAAAGGAGTTACAGCACAGCATCCAAGCAGAATAGAAAGGCAGGCCTTGAAGTGTTCGGCATGGGGCTGTGCTGTCAGAATCTGCAAGGAGGTAATAATGTGATTTCTTCTGCTACTGCCCTAAACCTGCCTTCTAGGACATTCACAGAGCTCAAAAATATGTTTGTGTTTGGTAATATCCCTATCTGGTCAGCCACAACTTTCTACTCTGTATTTTTTTCCCTTTTGCAATGTTTCAGGGGTGGCAAAAGCAACTCTGTGCTGCTCATGTTGTTGTTGTTAATAATTATCTGTATTACAGTAGTTACTAGAGGCCCCAACTGTTATAGATTCGGCATGTGCAAGTAAGAGACAATCTCTGCCTGAGGAGCTTAAGGTCTAAATAGGCAAGGCAGATAGTGGAAGTGTTATCAGTCTTATTTTTACAGAGAGCTTAAATGACCTGCCGAAGGTCACCCGGAGCCTGTTGCCGAATCCTGACCGGAATGCAGAATTCACGGGTTTTATTTAAACATCGGGAGCAGGTTCCCCGTTGACGGCAGCGCCCGGGAGCCGCTCCGGGTGCCGTCCCGGCCTCGGCGCTGGGTGCGCGTTGGCTCCCGTGGTGCGGGCATGGCCCGGGGGAGCTTTGGGAGCTCGGATAAACGCCGGGAGCTCCCCGGCCATGCGCGCTTCTAGCCAGGGCGCTCAAGGGCAGAGCCTGCGAGGGGCCGGCAGGGCTGCCAGTGCTTTTATTTAAGGCCTCACGGCTTGCACTACTTGCAAAGTTTAAGGGGAGGTGGTGGTAGATATTCGTGTATGGGCACAAGGTGCAGGAGGTGTTCACAGCAGTGTGGTTCGTCATGGGAAAGGTGGACACTAAAATCGGTGTTTACATAAGGTGCCTACAGCAATAGTGGCTGGGACTATGCCTGTGTATGCCTCAAATGAGGGGAGCTTTGTGATGGGAAATACGCAGGAAGCTAAAGATCACATCCACCAAGAGAGGGAATTGTCCTCCAGAGCTTCCTTCTGCCAGAGGGGTCTGTGAAGGATGAGAGCAGAACGGCAATCCTTCCTCCCGTTCCTCCCACAAGGCAGACAGTTCCCTGGACCGTATCTCTGTCGTGTGTCTGCGTATTGGAATGGCTTCTCCTGAGGGTAGAGGTCCTGCATCCTTGCTTGCCTCAAGGAACACCATGTTTTTTTGACCATCATTACTTGGAAACCAGATGCAGTGGGTTGTAATCGCACAGAGTTAGCACAGCACCTTTCTCAGCATGTTTTAAAGCACATTTTAAGGAACTACCATTTCCTTAGCACTTCTGTCTACTTTTCCATTGCCCCAAAGTACAAAATTCAATTTTCTTAAGTGTCATTTTTTATTTAAAATATAATACTTATTAACAGTTTCAATGCATTGCAATGTATCTTTGTTTTTTTTTCATAAGTTAATTCATAAAGCTCTTTACGTGTACAACTGAAATTGACTTTAACTTGAAACTCAGCCCTCACCGAGTCAATATTTCTGCAATCTGCCCAGGCTAGTTCCTCAAGGAAGGCATTATTCCTATTGCTGTGAAGGGGAAGGAGCGGACGTGATGCATACTGCAAGCGTTAGGAGTTTAGGATCCAGGATTTAAATCCAAACTGTGACCAGGGTGGTGAAAATGGACCTGCTGAACCCCTCTTCACGTGCCCATCACTGAATCCCTTGTGTACACTGTGGTCAGCGAACAGCTCCCCAAAGCTTTTTGACATATTTCAGCTTTTGAATAAAACCCGTGGTTTCCTGAGAAGCCAACGTTTTTTTCAGCGGCTGGATTGGATTAAGGCAGTTTAGTGAATTGAAAAGCGAGGGCAGACGTTTGAGGGCTAATGCATGTCGCTGAATGCAATTGCTTTGTATGATTTCTGGACACAATGTGTTCCTGGATTGAAGTTACATTTATGGGCAAATAGTTTGTCTTCAACTCCCTTTTTGTAACTTACCTTTCAATTAATGCGTTTTGCCATTGTTTTAATTTTAAAACTCTATCATTAAAAAGCTTTTAGCACACTCTGAAAAGACCATAAGTGGCAGAGAGTCCTGAAAGTGCCTCCCCATGTTCGTTAGTCTGAAAGAGCTTAAAAATTGCTACTGAGCAATTCAGTGCTCCCTGTCACCCTGCACTGAAGTCACTCCAATAGTTTAAGAATATTTTAAAAACTCTTTTCAAATGCGGTGTATAGAAATGCTCTGTGGGAATACTGAAACACTCTTGCAGATGGGACAGAATGATTTAAATCCTTGCAGTTCAGCCTTCTCGATCAAAGGTTGATATATCCACAGTGTATTTGCCGTATGAAGTCTTCTTATATTCCATTAGCTTTGGAAAATACAGGTCCCCATACAGGTGGACGTGAGCGTTGCCAGTTACAAGTGGAGATATTTGGCCAATATTTCATTCATTTAAACTACGGTAAATTCTGAACTTTAAAAAATATTCCAAATAAGGATTTCAGTGCTGTTTTCAAAGGAACCAGGAAGACAATGTCTCGTTTTCTTTCCAGCTCTGCAGTTATAAATAATTAGTGGACATGTTTTGATATTTCTGAAGTTTGTGCCATCAGAGTCCCCAAAGTAAAAATGTCCTTTTCAATCGTGTCTTTATTTCCTCTACTGAAAGAGAAGTTAATATGTTTTTGTAAATAAACTAGGATTTTGCCCTGCTATAATGCAGCAGTTTAGCTATGGGCAAATCTTGGAGAAACAACATTATTTAATTTGCTGTTGCGTTCAAGAGAGATCTCTGTGAGTAACCCTGAAGAGTGCTGCCGTGCGCCTTTGCTTTCTCGGAGCCACTTCCCTGCTTTCTGTGTTCCTTAACCCATAAATGTTTTCAGAAACGTTGTTTTTAGAAGCTGTTCAGTAATAGCTTTTGAGATCTGGGCTGTCTTGCATCTGACAGTCTATCATGAGCAACTGGGAAGCGTCTACATAAACTGGGGTGAGGCTTAAGGAAGTTGTAGCCACCTTTAATCATCCATGCAAAATCATTTCCCGGTTCATTTTGGAAAATAAAGAATCTCTTTTTCCACGAGATGTATTTTGAACTATTGCTAAAATGCTGAAAATGATGCCATTTTCCCTGGGAGTGTTACCTGGCCAAAAAAGAAGGTAAATAATTCTTAAACTCATCTTTGATTACATGTCTCTCTCTGCTTGGTATCATGCTGGGTAGGGGGCCAGTAACCTCCAGATACTGGGAACCGTAGAAGGGGAATTTAGGCTGTGATAAATGTAAGGAATAGGTAAATCTTTAGAACAAGAGGTTGAGGAAAGTGTGGTGATCTCGGTGAAGACATTCAGGGTCTGTTGGCCTGGCGGTGCTGTCTGCGTGTGGGCTGCTGCTGTTGGAGGTCACCTGTGCAGCACTTGCTCTCCAGGAACGCGGTGGCCTACGGAAGGAGACGACCGCGCCAAGAGGGAAGCGGGTCCCTGCAGCGCCGCTCGGTGCGATCCGCTCTTCCCGGGCCCTCTCCGAATCCCTCGGCTCTCAGCTGCAGCCGCACTGCAGCATCAGGAGGAGAATCTCTGCTTGCTTCTGAGGTCATCCTCCAGCTCTGCTTCCTCCAAAGCCCTTGTCCCCTTCTTGGCCTCGCCGCAAGGGAGCTGGAGCTGGGTTTAGTTTGCTGGCAGCTCTCCTGCCACCCCACGTACCCCATCCGTGGGGCAGAGCGCTCCGGGGTAGCCTCCGCTTAGCAAACTGGAGGGCCTGCAAGAAGGATCTGTCACCACGTTTCAAAATCCTGTTTTGCACGTGGTATGCTTGAATCTTTGCAATAAAATGAAGTAATACTCATATGAGGTGGGTGTTTGCTATTCATATTTCCTTAATAAACTCTTCCTTGCCTGTCATTCCCTTAATTGGGTTACAAAACCAGGATCAGAGCGTTGGGGTAATATCAAGGAAAGCCACCTCCATGGTTCTTGTTTCTGGTTGGCAGCTTGGTGCATGCTTAGTACAACATTTACAGAGGATTTTCTTTTTCTCACAGGAGATGTGTGGATAATTTTTATCAAAAGTTTCGGTTTGTTCAGATTGAACCCTCCACTGAAACAAGGTTTCTTCAGCACTTGCCTTGCTCAGCGTTCCCTTGCAGGAGTTTCTTTGACCCAGTCATCTTCCTTAAGGTAAATGAGTGAAAAAAGGATGTCTTCTAAAAGAAAGGATGCTTGGCTATTAAACTTATTGCATTATATTATGGTTTTTTTCTTTACTCAAAACTGATAAAATGTGGAACAGAGCTGATATTGGGTCATTTTGTGTTGCAAGAAAAACATCTATGGTGCTGAGTGTGGCATTATTTTAAAAATCTACTGAAGACATAGCAAAGAGTAACAAAGAGTAGGTAAGTAAAGGGTAGCCTGAGAGCTCTGAGACTTCAGAAATTTCCCTGCGGAAATGGCTGAAACCCTCTGTTCTAGGTATAGAATGAGCAGGAGCTACCAGTCAAAAATCAGAATTGTTTTTCATCAAGTCATTTATAATTTAAACGTGTTTGAGGAAAGAATCAATCGCTCAAACGCATCTGAGCAAGAAGTATTGTTGAAGGTAAACGCTGGCCGTTCTCTCCATGCTGCAGGTCAGGCTCCTGCGGGGTTTTGTTGCTTTGTTTTGTGGAGGTGCCAGAAACCTGCAGCTTCCACTGACTTCAGGGGGTCTTGAGTGAGGATCCTGGCGAGGAGGAAGAGGAGACCGAGGTCGGCCGAATCCTCCTGCGTCCAAGCTCTGCCCAAGCCCCTGCGTGTGGGGTGTGCAGGTGTCCATCGGATTCCTGTCCTCGTGGCAGGGTTTAATTTGGAGGCCCAAGTCTGGTCAGGATTACCTGGTTAACCCAGGCATTCCATGTTAACCAAAGCCCTCTCGGAGCAGGAAGGTGATGAACAGCCCAAACCTCTGAATTATGGAGCAGTCCCCGTGAAAAGCGGCCCATGCAAACGCCTCCCCGCGCAGGGACCGGCCGGCGCGCGCCCCCAGAATGCTAACGGGAAGGGAGGATGGTTCCCTTGCTGATGAAACGCCGCTTGCTCCAGGGCCCATATTACTGCTGTTATTTATTATTTATGCCCTGCTGAAGGTGTGCATGGTGCTTCATAGCCCAATGAAGTCCTGGTGTCCGCTCCCGGGGGACGCTGAAGGAGCCGGTCCCCGCTTCGGGGCTGTGCGGGGGGTGGCCCGCGCTGGCCTCCGAGGGGGTTTGTCACCGTCCTGCGCCCTTGCCCGCTGCTGGTGACCGCAAGGCCACGCGCCCTGCTTGATATGCACTGGAGGCCATCGGCAGTGCAAATGAGTGAACAATAAAAGTGTCGCTGTCACAGCCCCAGTTTTTTATTATTATTATTTTTTTTTACAGATTCCCAGCCATCTGCTGCCTCACCAGCTGCTCACGGTGTGGTGCAAAACTTATCTCCATTCAGGAACTTGGCCTCTCTCGGAGGGCAGCAGAGGTGGGTTGAAGGACCATAGCTGACCTCATGCGCCCCTTCCACAGGACGTGGGCTCAGAGCAGCTCTCGAGCTCCTGAGAGGCAGGGAGCAGAGAGACACTTCCTAAATTCATTAAACTTCATTCCTTAGCTCCCTTGGGTCTCAGGACAGTCTCCCCACCACTCCCACACCTGCTCTCCGGAAAGGGACGCGATGCTGGAAGCGACAAGGAGGAAGAGGCAGGTTGGCCACGCGGGGCAAGAGGGAGGGACCCGCTTCCCTCTCCCGTTCCCAGAGATCTCCTTCGCTCTGCGCCTGCCACTTCAAACCACTCAGAGCAGCCTCCTCCCTCCTCGCGCTTCTCTGCATTTTCCAATTAAATTTCCTCGGCAAGAAGGAGAGCGGCACTCTGCATCCATTAGCATTTGTAATTATGCAGCCGCTTCGGGGAGTTGACTGCCCATCATTACCCATAATTAATGTTTCTGGTTATGAGTGGGGGGTTTGCTACTTTTCCCCCCCTTTTTGCGCTGGCAGGGGCGGGCAGGGTGCGGGGGGTGATGTTCTGTATTTAGTTTGCATAATGAGGAGCCCTGCTCGGCTTGGCACGAGGGTAGGGGCAGGGGGACCTGCTCCAGCGCCTGCTCCGTGGAGCTGCCGGGAACTCTCCGGAGGGAGACGCGGAATGCAAAGTGAGGACGAGCGCAGCACGCAGCGGCTGCAGGCAGGGAGAAGCTCCGCTTTGGGTAGCACCGACGGGACGCACTGGGACAGGGGGTGGCAGCTCTGGCTGTGCACAGGTGTCCTGTGCATGGACACGCTTGTCCCATCCTGTCGCTAGAAGTGACATCGACCCCGGGACAGGGTTTCCGCGCTGCGGGATGATGTTCCTGGCGCTTCCAGGCTAGGCTTCAAGCTGTGCACATACCATGGTAATACGGAGCCGCAGAGACCCCGGGCAGCGCTGGGGGAGCTGGCCTGGGCCTCGACCCAAGCTTGGTCTTGTGCCCCCTTTCTCAGAGCCGAGCACCAAGGGGGTGTGTGTCTGGAGGGACTTGGCTGCCCCTTCCCAGCGCTCAGGACAGGCTGTGAAGCCCTAAAGCTTTAGCTCAGGGTTGCTTCTCTAAAAAGGAAGAGCCAGACTTTACCTCCCGTGTCAAACTTTCCTCCTCTTTCGGTGTCATTCGTCATGTACTCCCTTTCTCCTTGGACTCTCTTGCTCTCATCTCGATGTCCTTCCCGCAATGTAGGCCATCTTTCACTGGCCTCAAAGCTTTCATCTTCTCCTGAGACACAGCTGCTGTGATCTCCTCCTCTTCCTGGAAGGTACATAACCCTTGTCTTTTATATCTTGGCTGATAAAGGACGTACAGAAGCAGACAACTGGTGAAGGGCATTTGGAGAGGGAAAAAAGATCCTGGAGATAATCTATGCTGGAGTTCTGTTCAGTGGGATAGTGCCCTGAGAGGATTTGAAAGGTCCCAAGCAAAGGAGAGCTGGAAGTGTTATGAAGATGAGGAAAGCGTCCAAGCTGCATGGATCAGATTGGCTGGAGACTCTCTCATTAAGAAAAAGAAAGAGGGATGCACATGGGGAGAAATTAGTCTGGGGCTGGAGGTCTCGTGCTCTCTGGAGTATTGCGGACTGCTATTCTGAGTGTGACTTTTGGTGCAAAGAAGTTGAGGCCATACTGGATTCTATTCTTGTCAAGGTTTTGGTTTCTCTCACTGGAAGGTGCTTTGGAGATTTGTAGTTCTGAGGTTCGTGTTGTTCAATATTTTGTAACGTGTCTGTACGCTTGGTCCGCTGCTACAGGAAACCACTGGGGAAGACTTTGAGTAAGCAGAAGCATCTGTAAAATCTCCAGTGTACACAGAAGCAGGAAGATCTGCTTTCCTTAGACCAAACGCTTTCCTTAAGGACAAGAGAGGTTCCAGTGTTGATCAGGAAGGTGATCTCTGAAGGGCTGGGTGAAGCGGAAGTCTCAGCATTTCTGTGATGTGTAACTGGTATCAAATCCTAATAGCAAGTGAAGGGGCTTCTCTGTGGTAGGGAAGGAGCTTTGGGTTGTATAAAAGCAGGGTGTAAATAGCTCTGCACTTTTCTCAGTTTCTGGGACACTGAGCTCACAACACAGCGTGCCACCGAGGCACCAGCACAGCAGAGACAGAAAAATAGCTGTCTGTGGAGTAACTGCGTATGGAAAACAAGGTGAACCCATCTCTTCAGATGGTCCTTTGGCGCAGGCAAAAGAAAACGAAGAGGGAAACAGTTGTCTAAGCAGGGTGAGAAAGACTTTGGTGAGGACAGGGACAGCCAGGAGTCAAACTACGAGGAGGAAGAGGAGGGCAAGTGGGCTGATCACAGGTGGTGTCGGGCCACCTAGGAGGGTGCTGGACGTGAACATAACATAACTATGGCCCAGCAGGATCTGGAGCTGCAGGAACACGTGTGAGCAGGCAGCTGACCTTCTGCAGGGATCAGCTTCCCAAAACAGCCTGCTCTGGTGTCCACTGAGGTCAGCAGGCAATGAAGAGGCTTCAAGATGTCACCACACGATTCTGTGGGAAGGGGCAAGAACACAGTCTGACCTGAGCTGTGCTCTGCAGCGGGTCCGTGAAGAGCACCTCGCTGGTCTGTGAGCTCATGGCTTTTTCTGTCTTTCCCTTTCCTTTCGAGGGGTGCAGCTGGAGCCGAGGGGTCTAGTTTTTGCAAGGACAGGCGCAGGAGCACACACGTGGGTGCGTGCACACACAGAGTGCATGCCCAGACACTTGAGATCGCTAAAGGCACAAGTTAAATCCCACATCAAAGCGGAGAGCTATCAGAGCAGCGTTGTTCAAAGGCGCCAGCTTCCTTCCCGGGCAAGACAGATTGTCACTTTGATTAAGAGATTCTAACAAGAGAGAAAAAAAGAAAGGGAATGAAAGAAGGGAGAAGAGAAAAGAGAGTCTTCATTTATATACTTTCTTCCCTTTGGCCATCCAAATAAGGTTTTGGTTTGAAGAAAAAAAAAATCCGATTTTAAAATAAGTTTAACGTAACAATGAATTATTTAAGGGAGAAGAAAACACAAGCTGGTGCTTAAAAAAAAAAAAAAAAGCAAAAGCTATTATTGAAATGTCAGAACAAATACCCAGCTTGATCTGCATTAATATGATAAATACTAATATATTCATTTCCCCTGGTGCTTGTGGGCTTGCAGAGGTACATCTGCAGTGCGTTGCTCATGGTAATCAGGTCACAGCTCCAAAGGGAGACAGGCAGGGTGTTGTGGGTGACGTTGTGCAAGTTGCTCTTCAAGGCCTTATGGATCATCCTGCAGAACTGGTCAAGGGTCTCCTAGAAGGCCTCTTATTGCTGAAGGAAACTCAAAACCTGGTCTTAATCTTTGGTGGGACAGCAGTCAAGGGACAACACTGCTGTATGATTTTGTCAAAGGCAAAGTTGCCCTTTTTCTGCATCAGCTTCACCACCTGCTGTCCCTTTGGAAGACTGACCTGGAGATCACACCTTAAAGCATAGATAAGGCCAGTTAGAGAGCTCCAGAAGCTCTGTCTGGGGCTCTCTTGAGAAGTTCTGCTGCAGTGTGTGTTCCTCTGTGAAATGCCCTGGTTTCCAGAGAGTGCTGGTGTGCTTTTCCAGGAGATTTTACTCACAAATGTGTAGAGGTTTAGTCCATCTGCTTCTGTCCCTCTTTCCCTCCATTGCCTAAATTTGAATGTTTAATGTTGGCTTTTGGGCACAAGTGTGCCGTGCCCGAGCTATAGACCCCAATTAAAGGATGCATGCATACACTTTATTATTTTTATCATTATTATGTTTTTCTGGAAAGTCTCCACAGTGCCTGCAGTTTCCTGCACACCCCAATGACAGCCCCTGGCTCTGGACTTCAGAAGGCAAACTCTCCCAGTGGCCTTTTTCAATCCAGTCAGTGGGAAAATGTGATTACTTCTTATTTATTAAAGTTAAGTATTCCTGCTTGTAGCCACCATGGCATTAAGTAAAACGTTCAGTGTTTAGCACGACGAATGCAGAGACACGAGGCTAAATGCAGTGCATAAAATCTTTATGGGGCTGTAAACAGGCTCCCGGAATATTTCCAGATGCCGTGTTGTGACTCAAGCCGGGGTCCCCCCTCCGCCAGGCAGCCACCAGGGGTGTCCTTGGGAATCAGATCAGACCGTGTCACTCGCCCGCCTTGGCCAGCGGGGCTGGGGGAGCCGGGGAACGGGATTGATGGGAATGACACAGAGCTGCTTGGTGGCAGGTCCTGCTTGTGCCAAGACAGGCCTTGGCCACACTCGACGGCTGCTGCGGCATAAATGCAGATCTGGGGGGCAAACAGGCAAAGCTGCCATAGGCTGGGATTGCTTGAAAGCAGCTTTCTCCAGTATCAGTCTCAGATAAACAACGCTCAAGAGAAAATCAGTTCGGAGTGAGTTTTGTCGGCTTCAGAAGAGATTCATTCCTAGTGTTGTCAGTCACGGGAGACTGATGCCTGAGATTGCTGAGGAAAGCAAGGCCTGTGGGCATTAAAACAGACACAGTTTGTGGAGCTTGGGGTTTAAAGACAAGATTAAATCTGGAAAGTGGATTTGTATAAGCTCTCTCCCACCACCCTGGTCCATTTTCTTGCTCCGTCGGCCGGGCTCCCGTGGGCTTGCTCAACGTCCCGCACCCGCTCCGCGCTCAGTGGCAGCCCCCAGTGCCATCATCACACATCTCTGAGCTCCAGGTATCATCCAAGCTCTGTATATCTCATTTGCATTAACAAAAGCCAGTGGAAAGCATTTAAACAGCCTTCTGAGAAGCCCTGGAACAACATCATTCCCGTAGAGTGAAGGCAACGGCCACAATTCCATGTTTCATGGAGCATCCGTGATGATGCTCATGCTGCAGGGAGGTGAGCATAGCACGGACCGACCTTCCAAAGTCCTTTTCTGCCATGCGTTAGTCTCAGTGACAAGCCTGAGATGATAGTTTCTCCCAGGGACTGATCTTTCTGATCGTTCCACAGTTGTGTCCGGAATTTTGGAGTGGTGTATCCCTAGGATTTAGCATTTTGCAAGCCTTGCTCTTGCTAGAGCCTTAATGTGCCTGCTGGGAACGCCCCTGCCTGTCTGCAGCAAAGTGGGTAGGACAGCTTTCCATCTTTGCCCAGCCTGGATTGCTTTGGATGCTTCACTGCTGCAAAGGCTCCTGTCCCCCAACCGTGCCGCCTCCTTCCTCCCCCGCCACCTCCTCTTCCATTTGGGAAGTGTCTCTTGTCCCTACCATATGGTCGGAGCATATTCCCCACATCGGCGGCGCTTCTGCCTCCTCACCCCAGCAGCCGCCGTCACTGTTGAGCGGGAAACGTGTCGTTTAGCTCAGCCGTTTGCAGTCCTGAAGAGGAGTAATTACAGAGGCCTTAATTGGCTGACTGCAGAGCCACTGCCCAAGCAGTAATAAATAGTGCTTAGGAGCCGGGCGAGGTGTAACCACTCCAAGTTCCTCCTCCTCCTCTTCCAGCAGGCCTGGATCCAGCCCGCTGAGGAGGCTAACAAGGGCGTCAAGCTGCTCCTTAGGAATCCAGCTCTTTTTGGGAAAGAGCTGCCGCTCGGCTGGAGGTCTCAGCATCTCCCGCCCCGCTTGCAAGGGGTCCTGGCAGAGGCGGCTCTTGGCAGCAGCCCTGCGCGTGGCTCCGCGCGCGCTCCCTGCTCCGCTGGCACCGCTGCCAGCCTATGGGGCGGGTTTTTTCATTAGCAGCCATGCGGGCAGAGCGGGGCCAATTACTCACTGCTTTATGCTTGCTGGAAAACCCACCCAGGACTGGTAATAGCCATTAAGTGAGGGTGCAGCTTTAACTACGTGCCATTACATTAAGTTTCAAGTTGATATATGGCCAGAGCAAATTGAATTCCTGCTGCTATCCCGTCTGACATTTGTTACATTACAATGCCTGCTCTATTGTTTTTGAGTCAATAGCTGCTGCTTTCGAGAAATATGGATTATTAGAATTTATAGCCCGTCCTACGCGTCTTTTCAAACACTCATATCCTTTTATCATTTCGTTTTGTTGTTATTCTGCCCAGCACAGTTTGTATTTCTTCAGGTTTTAGCACCTGGGACTCTTGATACTTGTGCTAAATCAATACCCTTTGTCCTCATTGCTTTAATATACACAACCATTTGTGTGATGCATGAATTGCAGTGGGTTTTCTGCCTGTGATAGTCATTTACTCCTCCTGCTCAGGCATTCCTTGCCCTGTCTGCATGTGGGTCGTGCTTTGCAGGAAATATAACACGTCTACATTTGTATGACGATTTCCAGGCACCAGGCCGCACTGGGGAAGGTGAATTTGCTGGCTCCGTAACAGGGATGACAATATTCTAGTTTCTCCTAGAAAGTGATAGTGCATAGACTTTGGAGAATCCACCTTCTGCTTTAATGTGGGGTTCTTGTCTTTAACATCTAGGCTTTGAGACAGCAACGCTTTTTCGCGGAAGGAACGTGCAGAGCCTCGAGGAGCAGCGACAGGGTGAGTAGGACCCTTGAGTTCGTGCTCAGATCTCCTGAGGTCAGTAGGAACAGACGCTGTCCCTGATCAAGTGGCAGTTCTGGGAACATGGGGACACAAATTGTTCCAATGCCCGTTTCCATCGCCCTGGCTTGCCCTGTGGAAGAGCTTCTCCAGGGAGGGCATCCTCTCCTGGCTGTGCAACCCTCCTCGTCCCGTCCCACAAAGCCGGAGGCAGAGCCATTCCCATCTGGAGTGAATCCCTGCTTCACCAGGTGCCCTCCATGCGCGCGGAGCTGAGGTTCCCGGCGCTGCTCCCTCCTTAGCACTCAAGAGGTGACAATTTAGGCAAGTGCAATTTCCAAGAGTGATGAGTGTGATTTTGAACGTCTCATTGAAACGCAGAGCAAATCCTTCATCCCCAAAGAGAGACGCGCTGAACGTGGCCTCGGAATTAATCCGAGCAGAACGAAGCTCCCCGGCCACGTACGTGAGAAGCTTCTCCGGGTGCTTTCCGGGCCGCGACGCCTCCCTCCCTGCCCTGCCTCTGCAAAACGACATCCCAGCTCTCTCCGGAGCATATGGAGGAGTGGCCTGGGCAATCTCTCATTATATATTTTCCCCATAAATACACAGCAGTGATTTGCCCAAATCCTCCTTTCTGCTCCCAGGGAGGACTTTGCCACCGACCACGTCGGTGCAGACCACATCCCCGTGCCCCTGATCCAGGAGGCCGAACCCAGCAGGGACATCAGAAGCTCCTTCCAAAATCTGCCCGTGCGGGTGGCACCTGCCTGGGTGTCTCATGAAACGTAAGTGCTCCTGAATATAAAGATTATTTACATTCCCAAACAAAGCTGCCAAACACTTTCTAAATGCGTTAACGGTGCCTCTCTCTTTCTGCTGCGCTTGCTGATAAAGGGCCATAAACAAGCCTGGCACATTTATAATAACCTTGCTCCCTCCCTCTCCCAGCGCTCTCGTCTTCCTCCCTTGCCTCGCTCACAGACTGCACTGGGTGATTTCTTTATTCTTCTGCCATTAGCTGGGGATATATTGTTTGATAGGAGGAAATAAAACGTTGAATCTCTCTTTATTTTTATTTTTATTTTCCTGTTCTAGCAGCAGCTGTTCCAAATGCCATCAATGGATGTTTGGTTTTAAAATTTTGTTTCCCCCTGCTTTTTTTTTTTCCTCTTCATCCTCTCCCCTTTCCCTGTGTCTCCCTTCTGAAAGGTCATCTTAAATGATGCAAGAATATGTGTTTTTGCAGGTTGTTTTTATCACTTATCAGCCTATTCCAAAGGCCATTTAGTCTTTTAGGCAAAGGTTGTAGCTTTCAGTCTCTTCCCATTTACAAGAAAAAAAATGGATATTACATATATAGATAAATAAATAGGTATAGATATAAGCCAAATCCTCAGCCATCTACAAGAAGAGACTCTTGTAATTTCTTTGTCTCCAGTCTGAAGAGGTCTCGGGTTCACCTTTTTCACGTCGCCTGTTCCTCTGGAGGTATTGATGGAAGTGCCACATCTAACAGTTCCTTCTCTGTCCTGTATTGATGGTGCTGTACGAGGCGGCTCCTGGAGATGCAACGTGAACGATCCCAGTCCCTCCGGGCTGCCCTCGAGGCTCCCTGTGCTCTGGGGCTCGAGGCCACGGCGCGGGTGACGGGCGCCGGGCACCGCGCGGCGTCCTTGGCCCCCCGAGGGGGCTCCTGGCGCTGGGAAGGGTCAGCCCTCGCCACCCGCCACAGGGCTCCTTGCTCTTCCAGGGCAGCAGGGCTCAAAGATAAGAAGCCACCGACTAAGGGTGACCTTTTCTGAGCAATATTCTGGCATATTCTGAGGCATATTCTCCCTCAGAAGTAGCCAGGGCTGTTAAGGGAGACCTCTTTTTGCTTCGGGTTGTGTGGTATCCAGCATCTCTGGCCTCCACACTTAAATGGAGTCCCTTTTGGTGTTCGAGTCTTCCAGATCAGCGTTGAGGAAAGGGCTTTTTATGATTGCTAAATTTAAATTGTTGCTTTTCCTCTTCACTTAATGTGTCCTGCTGTATGCGCTCCATAAATTTGGAGAGAGACAGTGGTGGCTGTGGAGCTCTCACAATGCAATCATTAAATGGTCTAATAGTAAAGTATATTATATTCACCATTGCACTCATCAGCTATTCTATTGCTCTTCTTGGAGGAACACAGTAATTATGAAAAGCTGACACAAAGTTTCACTCTTCAGGTGAACGCAGCCAAGTCCAATGTGATGAACCCAGCAAACCCTCGTGGTGGCGTTTGGCTTAAGGAGTCGGAGGCAGGAGGCAGGCACTGTGCAACAGTCAGATCACAAGGTACCTGTAGTGCAGAGGAAACCAGGACAATTTCTGCTTAGATACCATTGTGGCCCTTTAAATCTCTTCTACTGAGCAGTGCTGAGGTCCAGGGGAAGAGGTACTTGTTCTTTGCAAGAAACGTAGAATTTAAATACTTGGGGGGATCACAAACATCCGCAAATGAGATGCACAAACTGGATGAACAGATAAATACTTATTTCTTGCTCTTATTGATTCAGAGTCAGCCCAAGGAATCCATTTCCCCACAGACTGTAGTTGGTTATATCCGACTTCCCAGATTTAGCAGAGCCAATTCTAACCAACATAAACTCACCCCGTGTGATTCTGCTGCCGATGCTGTGAGAAACTAGGATGTTCACGTCATGCTGCCCTGGAACCAGGAGGTCCTAGATGCCTGGCAGTGACAGAGCCTCCCAGCAGTCCAGTTCCCAGAGAGATATAGCTCATGGGAGGGAAGGGCTGGGATGGCAGAGAGGGCGGGAGGGACGTGGATATCAGGCTATGTTATTTTCTCCAGATGATTCCCTGCACCTTTCCCAGTCCAGATACGTGTCCATAGCTTGCAATGCCGAGGAGGCCAGGGCAGCAGGCAGCATGAGGAACTCAGGGCCCTTCCTGATGAGATTTTGCCCCAGACCATTTCGTCTCCAGGAGATGATTTTATTCCTCTCTGAGCTCTGTGTCATGACCAAGCGACTCAGTCTCCCTAGTCCAGGCTGGATTTGAAATAGGCCTGTGCTAGATACCTCAAAGCTTTTGTCAGGACTGGGGGCTGGTGCTCTCTAAAAAAATGAGGAAGGAATGAAGTGTCCTCTCTATTATGACACAAAACTGAGCCATTTTCCAGCGTATTAATATGCATTTTGCACTAATGCAGGATGAATACATTTGAATGTTTGGCCAGAGCACATTTGTCATTTTTATGTCATACTCACAGAATGCATCAGTGTGATAGATTGTGTATTTTACCATAATAGTAGACAATACAGCTCAGTATTTCATTTGGACAAGTAGCAAGTAGGAAGCGAAGAGACAGTCACTGCTGGACAAGGGGTGAGCTCGGGAAACCAGAAATAAATTAAAACATGTTAATCTGGAGTGAAAAGTCAGTTCTCCAGTAAATTAAAAGCAGCAGTCCTCAATTCCTGTTGAGATTGCCTTGTTTGGCTGCTTCAGAAAGGCTTGGCCAGAAGGTGCTTCTGGATGGAGCTTAGATGTAGTCAATTCGGCTGTCTCAGCCTTGCAGCATCCTCAGGTGGTACCTGGAAGGAGGGTGTTTGGGGACACTCCGGGCCAGGGTTACCTACAGCCAGACGTGGTGGGAGGTCACATTGTGACAGGTTTCAGGGTGAGGTGTGTTTGTACCACGAGACACAGCAGTGGGCGACGAGGTTTTAAATGTAGGCCCTGGCCAAGCTGAGCAGAGCCGCTGAAGTGGCTGAAACACGAGGGACGAAGCATGCGGAGCTTGGGAGCATGGACGAAGCATGGGTGGAGAGGTGCTGGTGACTGGCTGGTGTCTTGGGCTGGACGTGACCCGTGCTGGGGGTGAAGGGGCTCTGGGTGTGGGGAGATCCAAGAAGGGTCCCCAAGGAGGCCAACGAAGTCTGCGCAGGCAGCGAATGGACTTTTCCCTGTTGCTTTATTTTGTCCCCATGTTCCGCCCTGGGCACTGTTGTTTAGTAATTTAGACCAAAGGGAATCAGAAGAGTTGCTGTAAAGGGCAGTTCAAAAATCAATGGATGTTAGAAAGGGTCAAATGATGCTATAAAGAGATTAACAGCGGCATGGAGAGATAATATTCCCCTGAGTGCAGAGCTGCCCTCAGAGCACCGGGAAGGGGAAGGGACGAGCAGAAGGCCCCACTCTCCCTGCTTCACTTCTCCCCCCTGCAAAGCTTGGGGCGCGCGGATGGGGCAGTGATGGGGCAAGGATGGAGGGGGACTGATCCAGACAGACTGCAGCACCCTGAGCACTCCCTGCTGAATTACCTGGCAGGAAACGACGTACTCAGCAATTAGCCACGGGTTTACAGCACCAAGGTCGGGTTTTATGAGGGTGCATGGAAGTGCGTGGCGCTCTCCGGCATGGGATGCGGCACCGACGTGCTGGCGACGCGCAGCCGAGCGGCCGTGCAGGCCCTTCTCCCCAGAGCCATCCGCACGGCCTCCTCTCGGAGCCAGCGAACAGCGTCAGGAGCAGAGCCCAGGGGACAGGGGCTGAGGAGGAGACGGTGTTTGGTGACCAGCTGCACGTCCTTGCGAGGAACAGGAGAAGTGCTCTCCGGGGATTTGCTTTGTGCCTCATCTTCTACCGTTCTTTGGCTCTGCGGCATGTTCTTCGCTTGGACAACAGCCCCATGTAGGAAAACCTTCAATTAAATGGCTCCCTTTTCTCCTGCCTCTCTGCCAGGGCTCCGCTCTCCACGGGACAGGCAGACCCCAACAGCAGCTCTTGTCACCTAGTCCCCTCGATGCACACAGAGCTGTGCAGGGTGTGCGGAGAGGCCATCCAGGTCCTGCCTCAGCCTTGCGCTTGGCTGGGCCCTTTGAAGGCACTTGAAGGAAGCAAAGAGACAAAAACCCACTGAGTTCAGCAAGGATCGCCAGGGAAATCCTATCTGGAGGTTGCCCCATGGCAGCCCAGCTGGTGCCCGGGGACCCCGGCAGGACCCGACACAACCTGCGCACAGGGACTTGCTCTGGAGCTCGGGCAGCCCTGACGGGCACAGCAGCAACAGTTTGTGTTACCGTAACACGTCAAACCAGGAGAATTTGGTGTCCTGTGTCACCTGGGATCACAATGTAGATCTTTGTGTTGCAGGAAATTAAAAATCACACCCGGTACGAGCTGTTTTGGGGGTGAAAGGCCATTTTTGGTGGGTGCTGCAGGTGGGAAAGAGCTCACTGAGCTCATCATGGGCAGGGGGACCATGGGGAAAGCGGGGCTGGGTCCAGTGGTGCAGGTAGTGACTCGGTTCATCTACAAGAGATGTGTTGAAGGGTCCAGGGGGCTGCTCTACTCCCCTAAGGAGCCCCAAAGGACTGAAGGAGGTGGCTATCAGTGGAGTAAGGGTGACCTTGATCCACTGCCCTCCAAAGCCACGGAAGCTTCTGCTTGCTTGAGGAGACAGCTGGATTTCATGTGGGAGCGTTGGAATCGGCACGTGCTGAGAGGACTGCCCGGGCCGAGCTTTTCCTGCTGTCACATGGGGGTGCCTTTCAGCCAGCCCCAGCTCACCGCCCGGTTTCCCTCAGGAGAAACCTGCCATGACTCCCTGGAGTCTCATCCGAGGGAAGCGGTGGGTGCCCGAGGAATCAGGAAACGCTCCTGTGCCCTGGGGCAAAGCCAGTGTCCTAGGCTGGGAAACCTGGATCAGCAGTTTGACCTTGGATTCTCATTTATCTTCTCCTCTGCAAGGAAAGTGGCATTTTACTGGCAGACTTCCTTGCGTGAGTGCTGGCTTTGCTTTGGCCACGTTTTCCTTTCCCTCTCGCGCTGCTGTTCCTTGTGGCGCTGTTTTATCTGGCCTCCTGCCCACGCAGTTCTCCTCCTCCTCTGGTTTCACTCAGTGCTGCTGCTCCTGCCCTTCTTGCTTCCTCCTTCCCTGTCCCCAGCCGGCTGCCCCTGGTCGTTGCTGTCAGCCCAGCCCTCGTGGAGCCTCCTTTTCTTGCAGATGAGACTATGGGGGCAGCACTAGATTCCTGTGCTTGCTTCCATCAGTGCTCCCTGCAGAGCCCGCGCGATCCTTATCTCCATAAACGACTGAAAGAAGGATAGCGATAAAAGGATTAAGCCAGGCATATTTTATTTTATTTATTTATATCCTGCCGCTCCTCCTCCTCTCCCTGTTGCGTGGCGGTGGAGCAGATTGTGCTGCAGCTGCTGCTGCTGTTCCGGAGAGGAGCAGCATCGTGGGGAGCCGGGAAGGAGCAGCGCAGGCCGGGCGCACAGATGGGTGCTCGGGTGCTGGCAGGCAGGGAGCTCAAGCAGGAGAGTGGCAGATCTCCTGTTCCCATCCCAAGGTCTGCAGAAATGCAGCCCCTTACGGGCATCCTGGCGTTGCCCCAGCCTTGCAGAGCTCCGCACCTGCGGCCTCCTTGATTCCCTTGTACGGTCTTCCCATGTGGGAGCCAGTGACACTTGCAGCCCTTCCGCTGGGTCCGGAGTTGGATGAGGTTTAGACCAAAATGGAGGCTCAGCGTTCAAGGCAACTCTGTGCCCCGTTCCCAGCTCCGTGCCTTGGAGGGATCTCGGCACGATTGCAAACTCCTCCTGGAGCGAGGGGAAAAGCTGTAGAGAAAACATTTCTAGTGCGGGGCTCCTTCCTAAAGCCCATCTGGACAAGGAGGTGGCTGTTCTAGTAAGGTCAGAGCAAGTGCCTGGAGTTTCAGGCATCCCCGCTGCAGCTAGGCATGTGCACTTCCCTGGAGAGCTGCTCCCGATCCTCACGAGGGGAGCAGGAACACGTTGGGAAAAGTGGGGGAATTCGGCGAGGAAGGGAAGAGGGATTTGTGGCAAACAGGAGCAGACGCAGGAGGAGTCTTTACGCTGTAGTGTCTGTGCTGGAATGGTTGCGCGCCTGTATCAACAGGAAAGAACTTGGCACCCTCCATGTCTCCGAGAGCTGCGTGGAAACAAATCGGCTGCTATATTTGTATGACTAAAGAGACCCAGGAGTGCAATCATGAAGGAAGTGAAACAAAACGATGGCAGCACTTGGGCCAATACCTTCCGCAGTCGTAAGGATATCAGAGGTTTTCAGGCAAGTCAAGGAGCAATTAAAACCCTCTAAAGCAAAAACATGTTTCCCTGGCCCTTGGGAGCAGGAAGTAGCCTAAAGGAGTAACAGCTCTGCAGTGATTTCCCCTAGGAAATCACAGCCCCAAAGTGGCCTTGTGGATTCTTGGCTCTTAGGTGTGTGCTGGCAGCCACCCCCCTTCCCGTCCTTCCTCACCTTCCTCTTCTCCACCATCCCTGCCACATCCTCCACCTGTGCCCTGAGGAGCCCATCAGCCCAGCGTGGCCCAGTTTAATATTCCACAAATCCTCCCCAGCTGATAAATGAGAACAAGAGAGGGAAGGAGGGGGTGGGAGCCTGGTGTGGGGGGATGCAGAGCCCTGAGCCTGCATTCAGAGCGGCAGAGATAACAATAAGCGAGAATAATAGTCTAACAAGTCGGAAATGTCACACACGATCTGGTGCCATTAACACAACATGGATCTGAAATATCACATAATTAGTTTTGTGCCTGTTGTTCTGATTTGGAGAGAAGAAATATTAAAGGGAAGAGGGTTTGGGGGGGCAGAGAGGGGACTGCCAACAAAGTGAACTCGTGAAAGGGCGAAGCCTACAGCATCTAATGTTTTTGGAATAGTATAATAAAGCTCTATCTCCTTACCCATGTTTGAGGCAGAGATTTTTATCTGGCAGTGTGGGATAAAAAGAAATGAGAGCTTGAAAAGGGTAGATAAAATTGTGATTGATCTCTCTCGGCCTGCCTTGCCTCCTTTCAGGGAAGCTTGTGGGCCTCACGGATGGCTCCAGCCCTGGGACACGTGGTCCCCAGCCCTTCCCATGCCACCTCACTGGAAGATGAAGCAAAGCTCTGTGTTTTCGAGGCTTCTTTCCTCATCCCTCTATTTGTTGGTGCGCAAAACCTGTGTTTGAAGGCTCTGAGCTCACTCCAGATGTGCTGCTCCGAAGCTTTAGCCCCGCAGGACCGGTGCACGGCCAAGCGCTGAGCGCGGAGCTCCTGCCTCTGCCATGGTGCCAGTTGGCTGCTGCTGCTGCTGTTTTGTGGCTCCGGTCCTATCGGAAGGCCCAGATAAGCACAAATCTCTGCCGTGCAGATGCTGCATGGGGACAACCATATCGGAATGGGCACGGGACTCTTCTCAAAGACGTTAGACAGAGAGAAAGGTGCAAATGTGTGGGAAAAACACTGTCAGGCCTTTCCTACCCTGCAGCCTGCTCTGTGTGATTCCTGGGGTGGTTCCCTTGTGAGACCTGGGTAGTTGTGTCAGCTCTGGTGGACTGGATTTAGGAGCATCTTTGCATTTACGAGAGCAGGACACGTTGCTGTCTGGGCCAGGCCAGCAGCTTCCCTGCGTTCATCCGCTCTCCCGAACCTCTTCCAACAGGAACTGCCCTCTCTGCGAGGCCCAGATGTTGCATTTCAAACACTCATTGGAGACAGGAACATTTGGAACTGGAGGCCTGGGACGCTTCCCACCCCTGCAATCCTACAACACCATGATGTTTTCATGGTCTTTTCCCTGCACGGCTCCTTACAGAGCAGTAGGTGTGCGCTCGCCACTGCAGGAAGGATTTCTCTGGGATGCTTCATGTTTAAGTGTTTCCCTTTCCACTTGCTCTTTTTTTTTATTTTTTGTCCTTTTTAAAGAGCCACTTAACTCTGGTGATCCATGGGACGTGGATAGCAAATGGATAGCACTCCTCACCTCTTCCTCCAGCGGGCAAGCTGGCAGTGCTTTAATGAATCCAAGTGTGGATTTCTTCCTCTCCCAAGTCCCTTCTCCATCCCGAGCCTGTTCCAGGGCCTGCAGGAGGCTGACAGGGGACTCAGTCCTGCTCGTCTTTGCTGACCCTGGTCACTTATTGATAGTTTTCCAGGCAAGGCTGGGGAGAGGCCGAGGAACATATGGCGAATGGAGACTAGAGCTGGGCTTGCCGGGTCGTTGGGAAGCTGCTCGGAGGAGAGTGAGGAAGGACGTTCATCCCCACCGCTGGCTCACGGCCAGGTCCCGACCCGGGTTCTACAGGCACCGTGCTCGCTCCTCGCCGCCCTGGCAGTCACGCCAAGGCACTGCTGTCACTGCCACGCTGTCATTTCGAGGCCAAGGGCTTTCACACACGGAATCAGGGCTGTACAGAGCGGCCCAAGCGCAGCTGCCGCTGCGCTGCAGGACAGCAGCTGTGTAACCAAAATCTGCACGGGAAATTTGCATGGGAAATGGAGGCACGACTGCACCCTGCCAGCACCCAACAGAAGCCATAAATATTAGGACGGGGAAAGAAGCGAGTTTTCCTTTTGACAAGAAAGTCTGCGACATCAGTTTTTCCTTCCACTCTGAAACAACTGTTAAAAATTCTGATGAAGCATATGTTCTTCCAAAATTAAACATTTCTTTTCTATTTCATCCTTTGCAGCTTGTCAGGGTTTTTTAAAAAGATAAAAACAATGTTTTTGTTTGGAAAAGTAATTTTGAGCAAGATATTTTAGAGTTATCAAAATGCTTTGTTTCATTTTCAAAACGGAATGACTATTGAACAATCTACATGACATAAGTATTTTCGGAAATGTGTTGATTTAAATGAAAATTGATTTTTTAGCAGAAAGCAATGCTTTGATGAAAAACTTCTGATCTGGTTTAGCAAGATAGGTAAGGTCTGTATTATATATTGGCCTCTATCCAGACAGACATCTGCTATTGCAAAAACTATAGGGAAGCTTGCATGAGTAATGCTATCAAAAAAGCCTTAAACATATAACTTCTGTGTCATATGTCAATGTAAAGAATTGATTTCTTCCAGGAAATTGCAAGGAACTTGATCAGAATGGAGGGAAATGATTTATTCCTGAAGCTTTTTCTTCTGCCTCGTTATGCCCCTGGCTGTACCCTGTCACCTCCCCCTGGTTGTGTGCCCGCAGTTTCAGGCATGGCCACATCAGCTGCAGCTCCTGGAGCTGTTCCCCTTCGCCGCACCCAGGCCTGCAGCCACGGCGAGGGGCTGCACCATGAGCTGGGCTGGGTCAATGCCCCCCTACTTTGGGTCTGCTTGAGTTTGCACCAGGCCAGCTGAGTCGTGATACGTGTTGGAGGGTCAGACAGACCCGTAAGGCCAAGCAGAGAGTCTGCTCAAAGCCCATGTCCCGGGAAACCAGGCAAATCCCACCAATTCCATGAGTTTGGGTTGCAGGACTGAGACCAAGCTCATGCCCTTGACACTGGGGAGTAAGAGCACCCAGAACTACCAACACCTCATACAGCTGATCAGGATCAAAGCCAGGGTAAAGAGCAGCATATCTCCAATCCCTCTTACTGAGAACAGGCATAAATGCAAGCAGGTGACGCTAATAATGGAGGAAACTTGGTGCCAGGTGAGTGCTGCAGCACCTGGGATCAGGCAATGAGAGGTGATAAGTGCAGCTGAGATGAAGGGTGGTGCTAGAGCATGGTGGTCAGTGTGGAAGAGTGCAAGCAGGGAGCAAACTGGGGCTATTCTGCTCCGTAACTTCATCTTCAGGTAAGAGAAGCTTCTGCAGAAGTGTGTGAAGAACTGTGAGTGGTTGGTCAGTGAAGGATGAGCGATTTGGAGGGGAAAACCTCAGGAAGGGGAAGTGCTCTTTGCTGGATATGCTTTTGTGGTGCGCATGACTGGAGATGAAGGTAGCTCTTCCCGTCCTTATTCCTCTGCCGTCCCACAGATGTGGCTCTGGATTGCTCTGGTGGCCTCAGCCCTGTGAAAGGGACGTGGATGGGCAGGGGTGGGAGCAGCAGCTGGCAGGGAGCAGTGTTCTCCGGTGCCCTGACCTTCGGGACGCTCCGTGGGTGCCTGGGGGACGGGGCTGCAGGCTGGTGCTCGCCCAGGTTCAGGGGAGAGCGTTTACCTTAGCGGAGTGACCTGCAAAGCACCTCGCTTGGCTGCGAGGCTGCTCCTCTGCATTAGCACAGCTGATCTTCCCCAATCTTGCTGGGAAAGTGGACCCCAAATCAAGTGACTCTAAGACTAGAGCAGAGCAGAGAACTGTACGTTTGGTCTGTCTGCCTTGCATCCCTTTGGGCTCTTCCATGAGGATTAGAAACATCCCACCTTCTTCAGCTGCCTAGGAAAGTGAGGTTAAGCACATTCCTAAGACTCCAGGAGCCAAGCGTGCATAATTCCTTGAACCCCTAAAATCATGAGTTGGCAAAACCACGTTAGCTGCAGAGCCGCTCGTGCTCTTAACCTGTGCTTCTCCTAAGCCAAATAGGCTGAGCTTCTAGCGAGGGCAATCCTGGTTGGACATACTCTTCTGAACCAGTAATACGGGTGGCTGGAGCAGAGGAGCGGCCCGCTAGCGAGCGAGCGGCTGCCTGCTAGCGATGCACTGCTAATGAGCCCCGTCTCCTGCAGCCCACGGCCGGGCGGAATGCAAAGATATTCCCACCCAGTGCCTCATTATTATCCAGCCGCACTCGGGTGAGCGGCTCGGTTTGGAGCAGGGAGACAGCACGGGATGCGGCTGTTCGAGGAGAGGTGGCTTGTCCTGCATCGCCCTAGGGGGCTCCTCTGGACAGGGCTTTTGGGTTGGGGATGTGTCACGGGCCTCGCTGCATCCCCAACCTCCTGGGAGAAGGAGGGTGGCTCGGAGCAGGGTGCAGCCTCCAGAGCTGGGATGCTCAGGGGGAGGCCGGTGCTGGCCCTGGCACGCGTAGTATATTGAGATGCCTACAAGATGTTAAAGAAACAGAGATGATTGCTGGTAGGCTCATTTATTACTTTTTAATAGAGAACAAATACATTTGAAAGGGATAATGGCAAATTAAAAACCATATTAAGCAAATTTGCTTGCCTAGTATTTAGTAGCAACTTGGACTTAGATCCTGCAGTCACTTAAATACATGCGAAGCTTTACTCGAGCATGCAGGCCCAGAGAAACCTTAAGTCTCTGTGGAATCAAGAACACTGATATTAAACATAAAATAATTAAAAAAGAATCAAATTAGTCTTTTGCTCTTGGCACCACTGGTCTCCTCCTGACTTTCCATGTTTGCTTGGAAGAAAGTCAACCACTAAAATGTTACTCTGCAGACTTGCTTTCTGGGGGCTGCTGAGTGGATGCTGTCAACCTTTAGGTGTTTGGTGACTTTCCCTGCACATCAGTGCAGCAACAACCGCTCTTGGGCTGTTGCGCTCCATGCGGTTCCTGCCTCCTGTGTGAAGGAACAGGCAGCTGATTGAAACAACCAGCAAAGTCTCCTCTTCCCTCCCGCAAACAACTCCAGGCCCGTTTCCTCCGCACAAGCCTCCTGCCGTGCGGGGCCCTGGAGCTCCTAGTCCTCCCTCTCCTGGTCTCTGCCTCGGGCAAGGCAGCTGACAGGCTGCAGCAAAGGCTGCCCGTCCCCGAAGACGGTCGTTACGGGCTCTTCGTTAGCGCTCGGCTGGCTGCGGAAGGCCTGGGGGGAGGCTGCAGGCAACGCTGTCTCCTGGCACCCGTTGGCTTGGGCCTGCCCTGGCCATGCTCCGCATGGGAGATGCTGGCGAGCCCTGCGCGTGTCGGGAATGCGTGAGGAGAGCCCTTCCTTGTCGGGAATGACATGCGCTGTAATTCCTGTGGCGAAAATACCCGGGCAGGTGCGGTCCTGGGAGAGGCGGCCACTCCGGTGAGGCCTCGTGGAAATCCCTCCGCTCAACTCGTACGGTGCCTTCTATTTCTGTGGAAGCGCAGCTGCTTTGAGCATCCAACATTTGACTTGAATTTAGGTGAGGAGGGTTTTTTTTCCAGCTGAAAGATGAAATTTTAGCAGTCAAAATACTTTCAGATGTACAAAGCAGTTTTAAGTGACTTCTTTGACCAAACTTAGCTGAAACAAATCCTTCTCCTGGAGATGAAGCTCTTCAGGGCAGCGCTTGGCTGCCTCGACGCAGAAGCGCTATTTTATTTTATCAGCCCGGGCTCGCCTGCAGTGCTTGAGGAAGGTGGCTGGATTACCCGGCAGCCAAGAGCTCACACATCTACCCGTGTGTTTCTGAGGTCTCCCCATCACTTCCTTGCCACAAGCAGGTACTAGATTCATTTTGCCGGAGAGCAGAGAGTCACCGTGGGCTGAGCGGGAGCTGGCGGGGTCGGGAGCCCCGGCTCACGGCGCGGGCGGCTGCGTCACGCGCCGCCCTTGTCACGCCGCTCGCCTTCCCCAGAGCAGGATGCGGTTGCCTTTATTTGGAAGGTTACGAGCAGCCCTGTCTGAGCTAATTGACCAAGACAAATTTTGTTAAAAAACCTTGACATTAATAATGAGGACTAAGAGCAGGGAGGTAAAACACATGCTCTCTAGGCATGCATTAGCAGCAGCCCCCCCTTTCCTGGCTCCTCCTGAGCTACTGTGGCAGGGAGCTAAGGTCACTTAGTTTAAAATTAACTTCTAGTCCCCAAGGCAGTCTCTAAATAGAGTATTTGAGCTCTGACTACCATTAGTCTTTTTAGGCTGTGTAAGAGCATGAGTCATGGAGGAGAGGAGGTTCAGGAGAACCCTGCTGCTGGTGCCTGGCATCTTGACCATGGTCTGGGCATGAGAAGTCACATTGCTCTCAGGACAAGGGACAGCCTCATCGCCCCCACCCCAAGGGGCAGAGACATCTCGGGGCAGCTGGGTTGAGTCCAGGAGGATGTGGGTTCCTTTGGGTGTTTGGATGCACAAAGGCAAGAGATGACGTGTTTTGAAGGAAGAAAATTCTTCAGAAAGAGAAAAAAGCCCCGGGTAGCTTCTAAGTCCAAGTGAGATGAGAGACTTCTGAAAAATACTCGCTCCTTGGTAGCGATGTGACTTAGCGTAAACTGCAGTGCTGCCACCTTTACCATATCAAAGTGTGCCTATATTAACACATCTTTTCAACCTGCTGTGCCTGTAGGTGCTGAGTGAGCATCCAGCAGCACCGGCTGCGCTGGTGCAGGCGCGTGTGTCTCCCAAGGGTCAGAGGAAGCTGTTGCCCCAGCTTCTTCAGTTCCACACCCAGATGTAAATTAGAGGTGAAAGATGCTCCCGAAAGCACCAGCAGCCAAAGAAATATCTTCATTTGGATCTGGAAATGGGCAGAAGCTCGAGTCTTGCCAGTGGCTCCTTTCTGGAGCTGCCCTGATCCGTCTCGGGGCTCCGATCCATGCGCCTGCGTCTCCTCCGGAGCAGCAGGGCTGCAGCTCTGCCGCTCGGATCGATGCCGTTGGAGGCCGGCCGCGCTGGGAGCGTCTTGCGGGCCCGGGGCCGCGTCCCGGCGCTGCCTCCCTCCCCGTGCTCACACTTTGCCATCTGCTCCGGAGCCCTGGAGGAGCCGGCGCTGGCAGAGCGGGGACCGCAGCACCCTGCCCGTGCTTTGTGGTGACCGTGTGTCCTTCCTTGGGGCTGCCAGGGCACAGACCGGCCCGGGTCTGCCTGTTTTTCTGCTAGAACCTTCATTTTTTTTTTCCAAAGGATCCTGGCATTGAGCTTTGCTTTTATTCTGGCTTTGCTACTGATTTTAGCTGCAGCAATTTTAATCCACTGTGTATTTCGATCTTCTTTGTGCTCGCACTCCCGGAGGGAAAGGCGAAGGCTTAGGATGTTCCTAGAGAGCAGCTTTAAAACACTGATTTATTATTTATAAATAGGGGGATGGATGAGGTCTGGGAATGGAGTTCCTGTGAGTCTATTAGCTGCCCTGGGTCATGGCAAAGACACTTTCCTTTGTATCAGTGAAGTCTTAGACTCAGCTCCTGACCTTGGTCAGGAGCCGTTAATGATCTCTGAAGAAAGAAATACACTGCCCCATGCACGCTGGGGACCTTTGGGTAGAGCTGCTGTGTGCCGCTGATTTACACGCGCAGACTCCGAGTGCTGTGGGTGGGTTTTCTTTAGTAGCTTTCATTTACAGTGAGGTCCAAGTTTCAACCTTGGCCTCTGATTTTCACGGGCAGGAGCACTGCAGCCTTGGGGGCAAGGATGCAGCTCCCTGCATGTGCGGGCAGTGGGAAGGGACAGGGTGGCCAGAGGAGGAAGGTGAGGGTGGCATGGCAAACAGTGGGAGCAGGAGATGACAACGGCATTCCTGGGAATGAGGGGATGGGACAGGCTGCCTGTTGGTGAGACACGTTGCTCAGTGGAGCACTACCAAGGACCACTCCCCTTCTTCCTCCTCGCAGACAGTGCAGAAAACCAAGTCCAAAATCCGTGTCGGCCGCTTTGCTACCCGTGTCCTGGTGGTGTTTGAGACGCTCGGTCCGTGTGGGAGCCTCGTGCGCCGGCGCCGCAAATGCCAAGAGCTGAAATGCAGCCCTGCCCTCTAACTCCTGACACCAGCAATGAGGGTCGCGGTGATGGATGTGCCCTCCCTGCCGCATAAAATCCATGTTTCTGTGAAGCTTAAGTAGTTCACTAAATTACTTGAAGTGAGCATCCTGTTGTTTTTTTCTCTGGCTATGAAGAAAGCTCATTTAAATGTGTTGAGGGTGAGACTTTGTTCCTAGCTATTTAGGGAGGAAATAATACAACTTTGCTGTAGAATGGATGGTGTTAAAGACAGTTACCCCAGCGTCAAGGGAAGGGAGACTTGCTCGAGTGAGTTTGTGGGTGAGGAATGTTTTCCAATCTGGCATCTGAAATCACTGTTGGATGAGGCAGCCCAGTCTGTTTTCAGGGATGGGGAAAAAAGGGCAACTTTAATTCCCTTGTGACAGTGCAAACAGTGTGTTAAGGATGGAGGTGCCCTGTCCACTTCATTTAATGCTGGGATGGAACAGGAGAGGGAAGAGCTTGAGCCTGGTGAGAATTGGAGACAGCTGAGGTAAATGTTCTCTTTTATCACAGTCTGTGGTCATGCAGCTGGCAGATTACTGGCTCCCCTTCCAGAAGGGATCAGGAGAAGATATCCCAAGACTTTCCTTTTTGTCCCTTGCTGTGTGCGACAGGCCTGGCCCTCAGTGCATCTGCTCTGGCCTTCTGCATGTGCAGCATGGGTGAGACGTGCTGAACCCACGTTTCCATATCCATGGCCTTCCACATGGAAGCAGACACAGCGTTCTTGGGAAAGCTGGGATTAGTCACCCGCTTGCCAGGGAGCACGGAGCCATCCTGCTCGCCCGGTGCTGATGCAGGCAGGTCTGTGGGACCCCCGCCTGCCTCTGCAGCCACCTCTCCCCAACTGGGAAGCTAATGCTCCCACCATGGGGAAAGCTGCAGGATGGACCTGCTATGTATGGGCTTACAGGATTGCAGGGAAGGATTACGGGACGTGGAAATGAGTGCTGAAATCGTGGGAACGCTTCACTTGGCTCTCGTGCTTCCTGACACGGCCATGAGGCCTGTTCGCAGGAGAGCAGGCTCCGCACAGCGCCCATGCTCGTGAAATCGCCTCCAACTTATGAGAGAGAAACCCTTGAAAGCAGGACTTGTCATAGCTTCAGCAAAAGATGCATTTTATTTCATTTGATTTTGGGGGAAGGAATTTGACACCACTCTGGGAAGCGGCACTGGCAACGCTGTGAACTGCTCTAGAAACCCCCTTTGCTCGGAGACCAGGGCTGCGCTACACCGGGTGCCTCCTTGGTGCCTTTCCTCGGAGTAGAGGGCTCTCCTATGCCCCGGGACGTGTGTGCATGGCATGGGCATAGCCTTTTGCCCAACTGGAGTGTGTAGCCTCTCTTTTTGCTAATCTCCTCCTTTTTTCTTAATCTCTTCTTGATTTCAAGAGATGAACTTACAGCTTCACAAGAGTAATGTTCATGCTAGGTCTCATGTTCTTTTGTATATAAATGGAGGACAAGGGAAGCCCGAGGTTCCTTTGCACACAGGCTTCTATACAGCAAAGCCAACCCACAACTTGGTTATTTGTCATGAGTGTTTCCTTCTAGAAATCTCAATCTGACTTGGAGTTATACATCAAGTAAATTTTCTGTGGGAGAAGTTGGAGTTTCTCTATAGGGTGAAGAAGAAATAAACTCTTGTGTTTGCACCTTTTCTAGGATTTTGTTTGCTTTGGAAAAGGAAAATAAAGCCACTCCCCTTGGCTGGTCGGATACAGAAGATGAGATGATTAGAGTGGATGGAGACAAGGCCAGGCTAAAAAACAATCTTCTTGCTTTCTGAGGACACACCAACCATCTGGCTGGTGGGAAATGGGTGAAGGAGGAAGGCTTGCCAGCTGGCTCTAATGGCACTGATGCACTCTTTAGGAAATCTTTAATTCCAAGTCAGCTTTTTTTTCCTTACAAAACTGTTCCCTTTGATCACTCTGACCTGGCTGATGAGGTTAAAGACAAGAGAAGAAAAACAGTTGCAACTCTGAAATGTTCTGTTTATCTCACCAGAACTGGAAACTGAACTACTAAATTTGTTCTTATGCTTCTCAGCTTCGTTGTCCCAAAGGTGGGAATGTCTGTTCTAGCTGCGGGCTGGGTGCTTGGGATGGTCTAGGAAGCAGCACCAGGAAGCAGGGCTCATCGCGCGGGTGGAGGCGGGAGGTCCACGCGGCCCTCCTGGTGACACGGGCTGGTAGGTGGTCTCCGAGTTAGACCTGTCCTGTCCATCTCCCTCTCAATCCACCCTCAGTCCCCATGCTGCAGTAATCCAGATGTAATCGATCTGGCCCTTTCAAATATTTATGAATCACTGATGGATTTTTTTTTTTTTTTTTTTTTTTTTTTTTTTTTTTGGAATTTGGAGTTGTAGCTTTCATGGAATTTGGTTTGATTAGCTTGAAAGTCAATATTTTCGCTGTGCTGTATCTGAGCTGCATTAATTCCAGCGCGGGCAGCAGCAGCACGAGCGCTGCGGTGCTGATGGCTCTCTGTGCCCAGGGGTGGCACTCGGGTGGTCTGGGGTGGGCTCGTGGAGAAGCCTTGCAGAGATGCTGATAAAGCTTGTGGGGAGAGTTGGCAGAGGCAGGTAAGGAAAAGGCCTGCAGCGATGTTTGGGAATGTGCAAGATGAGGTGCTGAGGGTGCCTTTTTAAGGTATTTCTTCCAGCATATCCAAACAAGATGGATTGCTCCTTACCAGAACTCTCATTAACTTGCCTTAAAAGAATAAGGCACCTTCAGAACATGAATCAGAGCCTCATGGGACCAGACCTTTATTCTTTTTAGCTGATGCAAATCTCAAATGGATAGGTGAGCCGAGTTATCCTTATCCTTCCAGATGAGGAAGCATAGACACAGAGGGATCGTGTGAGCTCGGCACAATCACAGCCCGTCTGTCTTTCCCTTTCTACCACGATAGCTATTGCTGAGATGGGAGACCCACCTCTGCCCTGCTCTGGTGACCTCCCACACTCCTGTTCTAAGCAAACTGGCCAACTTCCAAGTTATTCCATGGCCAAGCAGGCAGGCCCAGGGCCTGCAAGCTGCAGACAGCTGCTTGTGCTCTGTGGGTGAATATCTGGGCGTGCTGCAGCCGCACTACAGCGAAGCTGCCCATGGATGTCAGGTTCTGGATATTCCATTGCCAGGCCACAGGTTAAATGCCTGCAGCAGAATGTCATCTCCTAGGGTTTTTCCTTTAAATATGCATGTCATGATGTGTTTCTATCCCATGAGGTAGCCTAAAGAAGCCCAGTTGTTTGCCACAGGGAATGTAACCTGTGCTCCCTGGCAAAGACAGGCTGACAGAGGGTCGGGAAGGTGGTTCTCTCTATGGATGAGATCCCCCTTGAGTGATGCGGCGGTGCTCTGCACTGACTGCATCTACCACGTCCAGGGCTCCATCTGAGAGGACAGCCCTAGCTCTGCCAATCAGGCAAAATGAGGGCCAAGGCCCTGAGTCTTTCTTATGGATTTCTGCATGGGGATCTGTGAAGCAGCAGGGGGACCATGGTAATAGGATTACTGAGCCCTTGGGAATGTGGAGTGTATTTCAACCAGTTCCCTGTGTGCTGCAGGCTGCAAGCGAGGGGCTGTCGTGGTGCTCAAACCCAGCTGAGAGGTGGCAAAGGGCAGTCAAGTTTGGGGCACTGTCCTTGGGCTGAGATGATCTCAGATCCTGGCATTAATGGAAACTATTGATCACAGATGCAGTGATATGATAGCTTAAAGGCAGCAAGGAATGCAGGAAGATGTAAACTAAGAACTGAAGTGGCTGTGCCAATAGCACCAGAAGCCGTGAAGGCGCTTCTAGTACTTGAAATGCTCTTTTTCTTTTCTGTGAGCTATGTACCCTCAAACCTGTGCTCGGTTTCCAGCACGGCTCTTCAGTTATGAGCTGATCTTTCCCAAATTCTGGGATACCTTTGTGGCATTGGCGTCCATGAGAATGACAGAGGCTTTAAACCTTGCTTATTTTGGCAGAGTTAAGCATGCAATAATGATACATAAGCTCTCCTGAAGCAGGAAATGCAGTGGCAGACTGCACACCCTTACCTGGCTGATCTAAGATTTTGGGTTGGATCCAAGATCCCGTGAGATTCCTTCGTCTGGAGGTGCGTGTGTACATGTACATGCATAGCACATCCTTAGGAGGCACCTGCAGTAAGTACCAGTGAGAGGGGTGGCAGGTTCTCACAGATTTATGCTGATCGTAGAGGTGCTAATGCCTTGCTTTTATGGCTTGATCATGCTCTTGTCTCTTGTGGTGGCTAATAAATACAAGGCAGTTCATCTTCTGCCTCGACTCTTCGTGTGACCTTTCTTTAAATCTGGTCAAGCTCCTGATGCATAGACTGTCTTGCCCTTCACCGTGAAGAGACCTGCCCTGGGATGATCTCGGGTCTCGCTGTAATTTCTGCTGCAACGCTTTATTTCTGACTTTGTGCTGGCGGGATAAGCCTGCATTCAATCATGCTCCACAGGGTGCTAAAAGCCCATGGTCTGGGTGATGCTCTGTGTAATCTGCCTTGTCAATACCCATTGCTCACGTCTGCAGCAGTGGGGAGGGTTTTCACCACCTGACTGGTTGCTTCTGAAACCAAAGTGCTAACTCTCCACTCCCAGCCTGGCCATCCTGCTTCCGTTTCAGGTGTCTGCTTCCCACTGCAGGTTCTTGGAGCACACGGTGAACACACGTCACGTTCTCCCGTGTGCATCTCTCCAGGGGTGAGTGGTACAAGGACTCCCTTGTTGCATCCTGGGGAAGCGCCTTTCTCCAAGGGCAGCTGTGGAGGCACTGCCATGTAGTCCTCTGCCCTAGCTGGCGCTTCATGTCCCCATTAGTCACTTCTGTAGGAGCCAAATCAGCTCATCACTATTTTGAGGTCTCTCTTTCAGGGACAGTCAAAAGCAACTCTTTTAAGGAAAACATATGTCACTTTTTTTTTTTTTTTTTGGAGGAGCAAGTCCACAGGCTGTGTGGAGAATGGCTGCAAGAGGGTGCTCCCTGTGAGCTAGAAATGTAGCTCATGGCAGGGGCTTGGCCATGGTTCTCCAGAATGTGCTGAGATCGGAGCTGTTGGCCTGTTATTTTTACATGGTGTTTGTGCTTTATTGTTTGCTACCAGTAGAAAATTCAATTGGAAACCAAATGTTGGTCTGGCAGAGACTGTTGGTTAAAATGGTGAGAGCAGTAGCAGGGGGAGATGAGGGTCACTTCACAGCAGAATCGGTTGCAGCTGGTTATGGAAAAGGCTTGGAAAGACAGTTGGGATAACTCCATGAAACATGCATGGCATGCACAGCAGCCACATCGAGGATGTGTTTGGCGGTCAACATTAACATGATGTACTGCTGCTGGCACAGGAAAGCAGCTCGCAAACGTGCCAGCTGCAGAAGGTGACCCTGGCGCAGGAGATATCGCAGCCACGTAGTGGGAATTGATGTTTCCCGGTTCCACTCAGGGCCCTTCCACCTTGAACAACTGACTTGATTGATGTAGGCAGCGCCGGCAGGTCCTGGGGAAACGATGCCCACCCAGCCCAGCTTGGACCTCGCAGGTCCCGCTGTCGTGGGGTCAAGAGCAGGATCACACAGACCCCTCGCAGCATCAGCAGCCCTGAACATGCAAGACTAGTCAAGCAATAGTTTCTGAAAGCGTGTTCTATGCATTTGGACAGGTAATTATTGCTGCCTGAGGAAAATACCTGTCCCTTCTATCTACCTGAAAAAGGATGAAATTCAGACCATTTCCCAAGATATCAAGATCTTCTCATCAATCTAATTCTGTCCTCTAAAAGGACCTGCAGTCCCTGCCGCCTTCATGTCACTACAAGTTTAATAAGATTCCTTTCTGCCTCATCATCCAGGTCAGTAGTGAAAGCCCTGAAAAGAGTGGTGTACGACAGCCCTGCTCGTCAGCACGCAGGGGACACCACTGGTATCTGCCTCTGCATGCGGCGCTCTGAACAGTTTTATACCTGCCCTGTCGTAGTTTCTCCTCAGAACGTATTTCCTCCATTTACTTGCGGGAATGGCAGGCAAGAGAGTGTCAAAGCCTTCCTGAAGTGAAATGTTTGACAGGTAGCGCTGTCTGTGCTGAAAGCCTGTTACCCTGTTATGGGAGGAAGACAGATTGGCTTGATGTGATTTGCTCTTGACAAATCCATATTGGCTGCAACTCATCTCCTTGTTATCTCATTGATTTTCAGGGGGTTTTGGATTGGGCTCTCGGGCTCAGGGCAGTGCGTGACGATACAAGAGCTTCCCATCTTTAGCACTTGGTGTTGGCTACACGAAGCACTGAAGTTTCTCTTGGTTCCCAAATTGCCTGTTGCTCCCTAGCATCACGGTGGCCAAGGGATGGGTATCCACGTGCCCGTGGTGTGGTTTTGTCACACCCTAGTGGCTAGATGGCACAGTGGCCACCGATGCAGTAGTGCTGCCGGGGCTCCGTTTTCTCTCCTCCACAGGAAGCTTTTGCTCTGAGGTCTGGGGTTCTTTGCTGGCCACGTGCCTGGCCATCTCCTTGCATCCCCAAATCTGCCCCTCTTGCCTCCATTCGGCAGCCCTTGGGGTGTTGATGGGCTGCCCTGGAAAGGCGGGGAGACTGTAGGAGTGATTTTTTTACCCTGTGTTGAATAGGACGGTGCTATTTTCAATGCTCCTGCTAAGAGGCTGGGCTGGGAGAGGCTGGATGAGGTGCAACCACTCTAGTCCCTTCCTGTGCGAGTGAGTCACATTCTGGTGCTATAAGAACTACACCAGCAAAAATGGCCTCGTCGGCACCAGCTCCTTCCTGGTTGGAGGCATCTTTGGCCAAGGTAGCAGGTTTTGGGGGCTCCCCTTTGGCTGTTAGATCATTAGTGCTGAACATCCGCAGTGACAGACCTTGGGATCAGCACCTGGTTGTTGCATCTGGTTGTTGTGTGCCTGAGCCTCCCTGGTTTGGGACCTGAACCTGTTACCTGCTGCTGCAGAGGAGATGGGAGGAGTGAGGCTACCTGCACCCCAAAGAAGCCTGCTGCACCCTCTGGTCACGAGTGGAGCTGCTGTGACTTTCTGGTGGGCGCAGACACTGTCACAAGCTCCCTGCTGACTGTTTCTCTTGCAGAGCTTGCCCTCCCTTCAGCAGGGAGGGTGATGAAAGCTTTTTCTTTACCTTCTTTGGGTTCTGAGTTGCTAAAGTGACTCTTGTGGCTTAGTCGTGAAAGCAGTTTTGCACTTTTGCTAATCAAGCCTGAAGTCACAGGGTTGCTAATGTGTTGGTGCTGGCACCGAGCAGCCGCAGCGGGACGGGCACTGGGATACGGAGCACTGCCCACGGCTGAGGGGCCTTGTCCTGAACCAAGCAGGGAGCCTGGATGGGGAGCCCTTCCCATCCTGCTGGGACTAGTTCTGCTAGACTCGGAAAGCTGTCGCTCACCAGGCAGATGTCTTGATGCTCACATTTGGTCCTACAAGAAACAGAAGCTATTCTTGGGCCTCTAGCATCCAGAAATAACTGGAGCTGTGAAAAGCCTGCATCAAATTCCCATCGAGCTACCAGAAGGAAAGTGCTGAGTCTGTGCCCTCTCCCTCATGGAAGCAGCAAACATGTTTTCTGCTTACAGATGTACAGGAAGTCAATGTTGCTGTGATCCCATGTTGCCTTGCCTAGAGAGCTTTTATCTCACCTTTCTCTTGTGAAAGGGATGCAGCTGAATTCTGATTTCCTACTAATGGGACTCCGGTGCCCTTGCTCTTGCCCTCCTCCTCTTGCTTTGATCCTGATGTCTTTAAATATCTGTTTCCAAAGTGTATCTGGATTGGATAGAGGAAAATACGTTTGAACCACGAAGTTAAATGCGGTGTTTTTCTCAACAGTCTCTTTGCTTGTTCACAACGTGCTGCCCGTTAACATTCCTTGGGTTTGCAGGATGCGGAGCTGCGGTGCGTGCGAGACGGCAGCGCAGGAGGTTTGCTGAAGAACGAAGGGTTTGAGCTTGGTGCCTGGTGCGGGCTCAGGGCTGCAGTGAGGAGAGGCTGGAGGAGATGGGAACACTTGCAGAGGACACCTGTGGCAGTGACGAGTCCCAGCGCTGGAGCTGCCCTGCTCCTTGGGCCAAGCCGAGGAGTCCAGGTCACCTGCAAGCCTGGAAGCAGCACTGACCATCCATATTCCAGCCTGCAGGGGCTGCGAGCTCCTGATGCTCTCAGGAGAAGCATCTGCAGCTTCCCCAGTTCCCTCCTGGTGTACAGCAGGCCTTGGTGGACGCCCTGTGCCTGGGCTGTCTCTGCAAACGTGATCCCAGTTTTTCCTCTCTAGCTACCGGAGGGCAGGCAGCAAACCCCTAATTACCATCCACAGGGGAAGAAAAGCACTGGAATAATTAAAAAGCAATTAATGCTTGCACTGCAAATCTGCTGTGGCATTGCTCTTTCCAGTCACATTCTCTGCCTCTGGTCCCCTCGCCACCTACTTCACTTCATAGGTTTTTCTTTATCAGTTGCTTTTCATTTTCAGTTGAGCTGGCTGTGGGAGCTGAAGGAGAAGTTCAGATTAAGCTGCAGCCGAGATCTGCTTTGCTGGGGGATTAGGAAATTTGCCGTCGTGTCACCCATCAGGTAGGGCGAGAGAAGCAAAGCCCTTTAGCAGCCTGTGATCAGACAGAAGCTTTTGCTTTGCAGGGCTGGAAATGCTGCCAAGGGGCAGAATGTTCTTTGGGTCAGGGTTGCAGCGGTGAAACCAATACTGCTTGGTGATCCAAGCAGGGCAGCCAGGGCGTGCGGGCCTTCTTGGCAAACTGGAGCTTTTGGAGTAGCCCTGGAGCGCTGCCTGCAGTGCTGGAGATGCAGACAGCAGCTGGGGAGAAGCAAATTGGCTCCTGGTGATGTGTTCCAGTCCTGGGCAGCAGGGTCCTGCATGGAGTAGAAAAATGAGAACTTGGAGGTATATCAGCTTTTTGTGTTATTAGCTCAATTTCTGTAATGGCTTTCTCCAGGAAGTTCCCAGACTGAAACAGTTCTGTGTATTGAGGAAATGTCTCACCTGAGAATTAAAATGCGGCCGCTGTGAGATGCGGGGCGGAACAAGAACAGGCCAAGGCCAGGAGCTGCCACCGAGGGACGTTCATGAATTCTGTGCATGGAGGAGGACTGCTCTCAGTGCAAGAGCTCTGTGCAAAGTTAAAATAACCAAAGCTGAGTGGATGCTTCTTTCAAAATGATAAAAATATCCCAGATTCTCCAGGAATCCGAGAGACGCAAGTGCAGTTGCCTAGCACAAGTGTGGATGACTGTCCTCCCTCCAAGCTCCGGTGGGAGCTGTAATACTCGCGCTGAGATGATATTTTAAGGACTCCTATGGAGTAAATTGCTTTAATTGCTTTACTTTGGCAGCTCAGGTGACCCAGGTGGGATTTAGCCCCACCGCCCAGGGCAACTTGCTCCTCTGAATAATTTAGGGTTTGCTGTCCTGTGCGGAACTGCATTGCTCTCACTCGAGAGACAAGGTCCAGCCCATGAAGTTGTCCACGCACGACTGAAACTAGAGAGGTGGTCTCTGAAGACCCCTGCTTGTTGAGATGCTTATCTGTTGGGGAAGAGATAAAAACCAGAGCATGAATGAGGCAAAAGCCTCATGCCTGAATCTCTTAACTAACCCATCAGACACCTATAGACAGAAAAGAATCCATAAATACAACAAAAAGATGCTTGGACAGAAGGTGATGGTACTATGGACGGCAGGATGAGGTGTGTGGTGCCAACAGCCCTGTAGACTCCTTTTGAGGTTGAGTCCTGCGCGGTGCTGAGCACCCCCAGTGAGGGCTGCAAAGTCTCTCGCAGCCCTTTGGCGGGTGCCAAGTGCCACCCAAAGTAGCTCAAAGCCGGGCTGCTCTGGCTGCCTCTCCTCCCACCTCTTGCTGCAATCATGGCCTGGGTGTTGCATTTCCTGCTCATCGCCTTCGTAAAGCAATCGCATCCTTCTCTGAGGGTTCAGAAGAATTTGAAAGCTGGAAAAGCAAGTGTTTCACGTAAACCGTCATGTAAACAGCCTGTTAACTTACTGGAAACATTACAGACCCCTCCAGCCCTCCTCATTTGCCTGTTTCCTACTGAACAGGGGCTGGGGTATGCTGAACGAGCAGCAGTCCCAACAGTTCATGTCCAAGTTGAATTCCTAAAATGAGAGACAGCGAATGTTTGTTTAAAGTTTCTTTCCACCTAATCTCCACAGATGCTAGTGAGATAGCAACATTTTTGCAGGGTTACTCAGCAACGCAAAAAATATTTGGGTCAAGTTGAGCTGTTTACATTCATCTTGGTTTATCCATCTTGTAGGGAATGAAACAAGTTTCTTGTTAGTTTTTGCCCCTTCGTTTTATTTTTATCTCTGTACTTTGTATTTAAAAAATCGTCCACGTGAGTCCTGGCTGTTACGGTTCCTGTCGTGATGAAGGCCCTGTGACATCTTGCTGTGGTGGCACATGGGGGTGTGCTGCGTTGGGTAATATAAGACTCAACCGCATATCCCTCTCCTGCACTTCCTTGGTCTTCTGGTTGTGAATGCAGTGCCCCCAGTTTGTGAATTGCTGATAGTAGCAGAAATACCTTTTTCTCTTCTAATAAGTAGCCCAGGATTTCACACACAATTCCTAGTCTGTACATGAAAAAGCCCTTAACAGACCTGTTCTTTAAACTCATGTTTTCATGACCTTCTCTGCTTTCCAGAGTCTAAGTGCAAGTCCAGCAATGGCTTTCAGAAGTTTGTTTCTGCCTTTTGTTTGATCCGCCTAGGAACAAAGTCCAAATAAAACAAGAGGCTTCCTGAAAGACTCTTTGTGCTGGCCCCGGCCCCGGGGAAAGCTTAAGAAACATCTGGTCTTTGAGGACCCATCCAGCCTCAAAAAGCATCAGTTTGGCTGAAGTTTCTCCTATGGTTTTAGAGAAAACCCCATGGGAATTGCCATGTATTGGCCTCTTGGGTTTATGGTCTATATTGTGGTGCTCTTTTGGTCTTGTCGAATGGAAATGGTGGGTGCCCGGGAAGCCAGGAATGGATTGTCATCCCAAAAAGAGATGGTCTACACTGAGCTCGGAGGGCTAACAGGGAAATGAACCTCCCTGGGAGTCCTATCACTTGAGAGGACTGGAGAGAAGCGCTGAAGGAAGGGACTGGGGTGCTGCTGCTGCCCTGGCTTCAGGGCAGGGAGCAATCTTGAAGGCCTTGTCTGTCGTTCACGTCGATTGGTCTTATCTTGGTACCCGAGGGCCTGCCCCGTGCCCAGAGCCGCTGGAGTTGCCACAGGGCTCTGGACAAGGTGCGGGTGGCTGTTTTGAATATCTGGGGCTGCCGGAGGAGCCCAAAAGTGTGTCACAGGCACAAGAATGAAAAGTAGGTCAGCGGTGGGTAGCTGGTCTCTGTGGGCATGAACATGCTTGCATGCGTCTGGCAGACGCAGGAGATGAAAACCGCTTTTCATCCTTTCCTTTCTAATGTGTGCAGTGCAGGGAAGAAGGGTCTTCAGGGAGAGCAGCCGGATTCTTCTCTGGAGCAAATCTTTGTAGCTCCATTGATTTAGTTGGCACTTCAGTGATTCATGCCGGTCGAGAATCCAGGCTGGAGTGTTTTGTATGCTTGTAAATAATTGAAGATCATGTGAATACAATGACGTAGGGGATGATGGGAATAAAGCAGAGACTGAGAAAAAAATAGGGTTTTTGCAATGAGGTTTTTATGTGGAAACACATTGGCATCTTGGCTGCAAGGCTCTGTGGTCGAGTGTGAGTTTCTTCATCGTAATTATAAGGGCGGGAGCTCGAGAGCTGTTGAAACTGTGAGAAATGGCATCTCCCGGCTGGGGAGAGGAGGATTGGTGCCAGCTGCTTCCCCCTCTCTGCTGCCTGCCTAGGTTTGATAAATATGCATTATTTTTAAATACTAAAAATGAGTCCTAGTTCTGGCAAGGTGCTCAGTTGACAAACCTGGAGATTAAAGCCCCTGTTTTGTAGCGATCTCTGACAGCACAGGCTTCCCTCAGTCCCGTGCTGTGGGACCTAGTGAACATCCAGCCACTTGAGTGGATGCCCAAGGGACAGGAGCTGTGGCAATGGCATTTTATGGGGTGGACAGCAATGCTCAGACTAAAGGCTCCTCTTGCACATTGGCTGCCAGATCCCTGTCTGTGGAAAAACCTCTTTGGAATGAGGAGACTGGTGGGAGCAGAGGTCAACCTGCCCGTCCTCCTGGTCACGGCACCGACCGAGGGTGCTCAAAACCTTCACCCCATGGCTTGAACGTGAGCTCTGCCTCCAGCCTCCCTCCCGTGTGTCTCTGGGTGTCGCTGCTGTGGCTGCTCCAGCCTCCAGGAGGCTGCGAGCGCCAAGGGGGCCTGGACGTCGCCCATGAGATCCCGGGAGCTCCGTCGTGCGTGAGCTGGTCGCACACAGGACGGGATCGTATCTGCCTTGCATCACCTCCCAAGCCGGGAAGGCTGAAAATGCAAATGCTTAGAGGGACTTGGGCACTTTAGAAGGAAGAATGAGTTCCGGGAAGCTTCACATTTGGCTGGAGCCTGTGGGTGGTTCTTTTTTGCCCATCACAGTGAAAATTAATGTCCCTAATTTCTTGCCCACCACAGAGGCAGCCATGGAGCAGCAGGAGTTGCCGCTGTCCTTGCTTTGCGTGTCCGAACGCAGGCTTTGCCTACCTGCAAGCACAGCTGCCGTTTGTGTCGTGTCCCCGCTAGGCTCCGGGGTGAATTGCTGTGCTCAGCCTCTCTGGAGACTTTATATTCCTCTTGATATCCTTCTTTTCTTCGTTGCTGCCTTTAACTTATTGTAAGTCACTCAAATGCTCCTTTTGCTCTGGGTGTGGCTGCAGGTGCCCTCCATTTCTTTCCATAAGTCACTTCTACAGGGCTTGAGAGCCTGTGTTTTTCTCTCTGTGATATTTATTATAGCTAACTATTCCCTATGCTGCAAAACCCCTTCTACTATGTGCTCTTTGCATGCTGCCAGCCCTCTGCTCTGGGTCCGAGGGTGTTTGACCTGTGGTTGCCGCCTTTTGCAAAGTGTCAAAACCTCCAGGAATATCACCTAGAAATCCACCCCAGAGAGCAAAAACCTTGCAGGCAATCTCACATACTGGCCGAGTGTGGTGCACGTGGTGAAGAACCTGCTTTGCTCCTCACCCTGGTTTCACAAGAATTCAAGTGCTCTCACCTGGGATCCAGATGGGGTCTATTTGGTTCCAACCTACTTGCCCCTTCATGTCCTGCCTTAAGTTTTTGTTTCACAAATGCCCCCCAGGGAAACTTAAATTTGAAAATGAACCAGCCTGGAGGGAGTATTCCTGAAACAACATCTAAAGCAAGCATAGGGCCGCTGGAGAAGCATTTGTTTCTGTGGTGGAACCTGAGGTGCCAAGCTGCCTGCTGCAGGAGGGAATGTGTTCCCAAGGAGGGAAAACCCTGGGCCAGCAGCTTTGCCCCTGCCACCTTCCAGGCAGCAGCTGCCCGTGGGCCCTGGCTGGCTCCCTGCTACGTGTGCTGGTGACAAGGGCTGCGAGCTGCTGTGCAAGGGCAGCGCTGGGGCTGAAATAGGCCCCCAGTGCTCAAGTGGTGCCTTTTTCATGTCTGCATGTTTCAGAGGCACTTGTAAGAGTGCTACTAAAAAAAAGAGGGGGGGGGAAGGCAAGCGAAATTTCTAATCTATTATTCATCCAGCAAAAATCATTTCAGTAAAATAAAATATTTCCCTTCTCCACCTCATTCTTAATATAGGCTCTTCTCCCATTCTCTCCCCTCTGCCTTCCATCCACCCTGCAGGGCTCCAGGGAACAGTATGTATGAAATTATTTTGTAAAATCCAATAAAAATTTTAATCAGGTCAACATCATTACAGGAAAGCAAAGTGATGGAGCTTTCCTGATGCAGGAGAAAAATGTAAAGAAGGAAGCACCATAAACATGCAGCTGTAGGAAGAGACAGATGCAGCACCTGTACTCCTGGACACCATTTCATCCTCTTCCACGTATCCCACACCTACCTAAAAGTGTGGAGCTGAGCTATGGAGATGCATGCAGGACTCCTGGGCTGCAGATCTTGGTCTGGTCTCAAGCAGAAATTGCCTGTAACACTAGAACTGTCTCTGTTGCAGAGCCCTAGGCCCATATGTTAAGCCGTGGTCTCTACATGGTGTCTGGCAAGGCAGAGGGAGAGCTAGTTTAGTGGCAGGTCCCCTATTTAATCCTTGTCTCTCTGATTACTATGGAGGGGGAATAAAAAGCCCTGGCAACCCATGGTCATGCTCTGAGGATTTGCATAGTATATTAAGGCATGCTAAGATCTCCTTCCTATCCTGACATTTACGGGAATCGTGGCTGGCGAGGCTCCTCTCCATCTTGCCTCTTCCAGATTAAATGTGAACCTCTAAATCTGCCTGGGGGAGTGAGGGGGAGGGCTGGGGGATGTCACTGTCTCACGCTGACCTCGGCTCATTACTGCCATCAGAAAGATGGAGCCAGGCCAAATAATAGGAGTGATGGATCTGTCCACGCAGGTCAAACCCCCTGTGGGAAAGGAGCAGGCATGCCAAGCCCTGCAAGTATGCTGTTGACTCGAGGGATTTGCAAAAGTCTCCAGGAATGAGGCAGCTGATGCTTGGAGTTACATATTGTAGCCATCAAGTTCCTTGGGAGAGTGCAGGAGGGGTCAGCTGCCTGTCACACCTTCCCACATCATGGTTGAGACAGTGATGGTGGGAGGCAAGGCCCGGCTTTGGGGGTGAGCACAGCACTCTGGGGAGCCCACGCAAGCCAGCGAGAGAAGCTTCTCCCAAGAACAACCCTTCTGCTGGTGGAAATGTTCATCTCTGTGTGGTGAGGACTTCTTCTATAGAGCTTGCTGCTCTGCTTGGGAGTGCGGGGACCCGTGAAGTAACCACAGGTCCTTGTGCTTCTCTGGCCATTTTGGGTGCTGAAATGTCCTGAAGCCTGGGGACGTTTTTGTTGCGCTTCAGAGAAGCTTGTGGTGGTGGTGCTGCCTTTTGGGGTTGAGGAGGTTTTGGATCTTTGAACTGGGGGTAATTGAGGTTGAGGGTGTTTGAGCTTTCTGAGATGATGGTGTCTAGGACTAGAGCAGGGATTGCTAAGGCTGGATGCATCTATGGAGGTGGTATGGCCCAGAGAGGGCCTCTCATTCAAGGTCTTGGGGTAAGTGCATCAACTTACACCAGGGGGGATGTCCCAACTCATCAGCTCGAGCATGCCCCTTCCTTTACTTTAGTCACATTTTACTGCCTTCCTGCATCCTGGGCTAGATGGGGATGACTCCTGAGGGATAGTCCCTTTACTAGTGCTCCAGGCAGGACTCGGGATTGGCCTGTTGGTGCTGGTGCCCTTCTGTGCGGTGGTGTCTGGGGAGCCTATAGGTGTGTTACTGGCTGCAGTGGGAACGTATGGTGGGACCTGGAGCCCCTGTGTTCCCTGCTGGCGGAGGGGCTAAAATAAGAGTTGAAACATTCAGTGCTTCTGGAAAGAAAAATAAACTCCCAGGCACGTGCTAAGTGCAGCAACCATTTTGGCATGTGAGTGTCTTCTAGCGGGAGGGGGTACCCGTCACATGCTCAGTGGGAATATCTATAAGTGGAAATGGGTCCAGCACAGGCTGCACACATGGACACCCCTTCCCAAGCAACCTGGCAGCACGTGGGCTGGGAAGGGGCTGCGGCCGCTGCAGCCATGGGATGGGGGTTGCGTGGCGCGTCTCCTCCTCCCCGCGGTGTTTCTTTGCCACCCTGTGAGTATGTGTGTACATACATCTTTCTGCAGCTCTGATGTTTTTGTCCTTCGGTTGGTATGAAGTACTCCAAAATGCCCATTTTAGGGTTTTTGTGTTATGGGAGCTGGACTGAAATCTCTTCATGGTCAGTGACAAGCAAATTATGGAAACAGATGAACAGTACTCCCAGGAATTTTTCTTGTGCCTGCCTGTGTTTAAAATCTAAAGTTAGAAAGAGAAGGGGAAAAAATAAGGTTTCATAGGCTTGATTCCAGTTGGGTGCTGTGACACACAGCCTGCAGCTCTCCCTGTATGGGTAGAGAGCTCGGATCGCAGAGCTGGCATGGAAAGCTTTGCTGTGTGCAGATCTGCTTTCAGGCGAGCGCTCGTCTCCGCTGGAAAGCTGGCAGAAGGGATTAGTCTTGCCTGGAGCCTTGCAAGGAAGGGCAAGCCCTTGCGGAGGAGGCCGTGGTGCTGGGAGCCCCTCTGTGGTACATCCCAACCAGGCCCAGCCAGATGTGTTTGTGGAGAAGACCGTGCTCCTTGGACCATGCCCAAGTGTGGGGCAGTGTGATTGACTTGCAAGCAGCATGATGATGCTGAAGAACCTAGTGACCACCCTTAGCTACCACTGGTATCTGCAGCAGGGCTTGAACACCCAGCTCTGACCCTTCCCGGGGGCATAGATGTGGCTATGTAGGTCCTATAAGATTGTACATGGCCCACCCCAGGCCCTTGCTGCTGGCTCTTTTCTCTGACCCGTGAGTTGCTGCCATCAGGGCTGTGCCCAGCGTTGTCTGCAGGTGGAAGCCGTTCCCAAACCTGGGAAGGGAGGGCTACAGCTGCTGTAATAGATGGCAAGGGGGACTGATTGCCCTCGTGGCAGATAAATCGCGGGGACTGGCTGATATAAGAAGGCACTTGACCTTTGCCCTGGTGGTTTATTTTGTAATCGGTGCCCAGCAATTGATTTATGGGATAATCAATCTCTCTCCCTTCCCTTGGCCTTGGCAGCCTCGGCACCGTGATCCTGGTTTCTGAGTGATGGCTTCAGGTTACAAACTGCACCCGGGGACCAGGCTGGCTACCCCTGCTCCCCTGCGGCCGCCGCGTCCCGCTCGGCCAGGAGGACCGACTATTTACAGCCTTGCCTGCCCAATAATCATTTATTAGGCGGCTCTCATTCCTCTTGCACGGGCAGCGCTCTCCCCGTTGCCAATCTGCCGTGCTCCTGGCCTGACAGCTGCCTTCCTGACACCTCCGGTACAAGCCCTGCAACAAATTGTCCCGAATGAAAGGTTTGCAGGCCTCCTGATGGATTCCCCTCACATAAATTGAGGCCACGAGGCATCTTTGCTCCTGCCAGGGATGCTCTACGTCGGGAAGCTGCGTTGGGGGCAGCGAGGTGTGTGTGGGGACAGGAGTCGTGCCCGGGAGATGCTCCTCTCTGCTGCCATTCCTAGCACGGCTGCCACAGGATTCACGAGCACTGCAAAGGGAAGCCAGGAGCTGCCCGGGAAGGTGGGAGCAATTTTCTCTCTAGCTACAATAACAGTTCTTCATCTTCATGGCTATTTTTCCATCTTTCTCTTTTACTGGCATTGCCTGTGTCTCTCCCCAGCCGTGTCCTGCCTGGCAGTGGGATGCAAGCTCTCACAGGGATGGGTAAGGGTAGCAAGCCTTGGGATCGGGCTGGCGAGGAGAAGGGCTACAACCCTCCTTTGGGACATGGCAAATCTGTTCGTGCTGGACACGAGTCCCACCCTGCTCACAGAGAGGCTGGCAGCATCTCGCGGCTCTCATGGCTGCTGTGTCACCAAGGCTGCTTGGACGATCGATAGAGACCTTGGAGGGATCTCGTTAATACATTACTGTAAGATGGACAGACAACAAGTGAGAGAGCTCAGAATGCAGTGCCTCTGATGGATGAGGTTCGATGGAGAGCAGGTTCCTGCCGTCAGTGGTAGCCCGGGAAAGGCGTTACAGTGCTAATTATATAATTAAAACCTGGTGGTGGCTCTGAGGAGCCAGCGAGATACAAACAAGGGAGGAAAGGTCTTGATATTGCCCGGCGTTACTGGGAGAGAGGCAGCAGCACTGAAGCCTTGAGTTTCTGACGGCCCTGGAAGACTGCCCTGATTTAAAGGTGTTGTGTTTGGGCCCATGTTTCTGTCAGAGGTCTATCCTAGCAGTGCCCACCTACCAAGATGTGTGTGTTTTCCACCCACCCATTGTGGCCAACACCATGTGCTATGCCGTGGGCAAGGATGATGAAACATAGACGCTCAGAGAGCTGCCTTTTTGATGGGAACCTGTGAGAGGGACTAAGGGGAGTTACGATGGAAGTAGGTAACTGAGCAGGAAGCTACTGGGCAACAGACCTGGCTAGATGACCTAGAAGGTCCTTCTGGGGCCACCACTGAGTGTGAGACAGGGCTGGGCTGGGCTGGCTGGACTTTGCTAGCTGGGGATCATGTCGTATGACTTCAACTCCTTTTCTTGGAGTAGCTTAAACTTCTCCCTCTTCCTTGCGGGAAGTCTTACCTTATATCTATTCTAAACTTGCCCTTCTCTCATTTAAGGCCATTCCTTCTTGTAATACATCATCCTTGGTCAGCCTTAAAGGTTGGCAAACCCTGAGGGAAGAGAGGAAAGAGTTATAATGTCTAAGGGACTAAAGGTTTGATTTGGATGCAACTACATTTATTCAGCAGCAAATTACATCTTCAATCAAACCGATGCAAATCGGGCTCCCACTTCAGTCTATTTGTTTGGGCTTAGTGAGTGCAAAGGGATTCATTATTTCCCGTTCTCCCTTCCGTCCTGCAAAGTTTGTACGTGCAGGTGCAGATTTGCCCACACTCATCTCTTGTAACCCTTTCCATGCCAAAAAAAAAAAAAAAAAAGATGCTATAGGGAAGGGGTGCTGGGGGAAAAGCTTCCTCGGAGCTGCAATTAGAGCTCTGTGAATAATTCAATTTATTTCTTGTTGTGTCTGAGCAGGAATGGTTAAAAATGTCTCTGGGTGCCTGACAATGATCCCTTTCCCCTTGAGCATCCCAAGGAGAAAAACAGACTGTGAAAATCCATTTCATTTGTTTGGGGTCATTTCACTTTGCTTCTTGCTTGTGCATGTTGGCTCCCTTCCTAAATGAAAAACCTTTTGTTTCAAAATGCCTCGGAAAAAAGACAAACAAAACTGGGTCTGAAATTTTCATTTTCATTTTCTTTTTTGTTTTTTCCCTGAAGTTCTTCTCTGAACGCGACCTGTGTGTGTCTGCGCTGATATGAAACCTGCGTTTGGGGGGAAGGAGTTGAAAGAGGAATCAATCATCCTGATTCCCCTAGCCTGCGCCCTGAGCCGCGGCCCTGCTGCCTGTGCAGCTCCATGGAAGCGGATCCCGACCCCGCTCATTTCCCCTAGGCAGAGGGAGGCTCCTTCCCGTGTTATCAGCCCCTGTTTCTGGATTATCCGTGGCAGTATTTGCTGAGGGCCCATAGTGTGTTTGTGTTTGATGGTCTCCAACGGGGCTAGGCGGCCGCTGGGCTGAGACACTGGCACGTGCCGGTCTCCGTGCCCATCGTCCGGCCTGGCCCTACAGAGGCTCGTGTGGTCGCTTAATTTCATGCACTGTCGAATTCAATAGACTTTCTCTGGCGCCAGCGCTCAGGTGACCTTTGCAGCCTTCGCGCTGCAGGTCGTAATCCCCAGCAGCGGGAACTGCCTCCGCGTGGTCCGCGCCTTGCACGGGCTTTGGCTCCTGCCAGGGGAAACAGATCCTGGAAAGAGGAGGAAAAATTCCAGTGCTGCGGATAACGGGGGACGAGTGCAGAGGACGGTAATGGCGGGAACATCTCTCCTAGAAAGTTGTTCCAAGCTCTGGATTCCAGTGCAACAAAACCCTTAGAGGGTCTGGAACAAGGCTGAAGTCTGCGCTGCCGTGTACGAGGCGGTGCCGTGTTTTTGAAACGCTAAATCCCTGGCAAGCCTCAGGCCAGCCTTAAGATCCCATCGCAGCGGGGAGCAGCTTGCTCCAGGCTCCCCGCTTTGCTGTCGCCGTCCCCGAGGCCGATGCCCTTTCCGCGGGGCGCTCGCTGCTCGTTGCTCCTCAGGACGGCTGCACTCGGCCCCTCGCCCGCTGCTCCCCACGTGGAGCTCGGCTGCGAGGAGCGCTCTGTCACTTTGCCCTTGTCACCTGCGTCTCTGCTTGTGCTGCTCCTGCTTTACGGGGCAGCAAACAGCAGGTACGTGTCGGCTCCGAGGCCCTTCACGGTGCTGCTGCTGCCAACCCCGCGGCCCCGTGTGGCTCGTCACTTCCCACCCTCCTTGGGGACAACCTCTGCCTGCACCGCTGAATTCAGGGGTGTGCAGCACGCAGTGAACCTGCTTGTCCTTCCCTTTCCTTTCGCGTGCTGGTCTGCCAGGACAGGAGAGACCATGGCCAGGGCACGGCAAGCCCGAGGAGCGTCCAAACTGCAAGTGCGAGGGGGAGCTAAAATCACATTGGAGCCTTCATCTGCCCTGATGGGTTTTTCCGACGTATTTGATCAGCATTAATTTTTATTTCAAGTCAGTCCGATTTGGAAATGAGCTTGTCTGAGGAGCTCCACTCAGATCTCGTTAGTCTCATGGAGTATTTCTATTCATTTCTGCTAATGCTGTTTGCCCGGCCGGCTGCACAGGGCTCCTGTGCCGGGGACCCGGGCAGCACCAGAGGGAGCTGGCACCACCGCGCAGGTGGCCCTGGTCCTAGTGGTTAGTGAAATGCCTGGAGTAGGGAAAAAAAATCCCTTGCGGGCATTTATACACTGTGGATGTGAGCCCTTGTCCTGAGGGCCACTGCAGAAAGGGCCTTGGGGCAGGGGTCCTCTTGGCACATCTGCTCCAGGCTGGAGTGAAGGGTCCTCTGGCCATGGATCAGGGGTTTAGGAGGGTGAAGTGTGGGGTCTGGCAGAGCTGAGTATTTGTGGGGAGAAGAGGGGCTGCAATTTTCCCCCTTGCATCTCTGGATTGACAGCCTGCTGTTATTAGCCCCCTGGAAACAGGCACTTTGACTGAAAGAGCCATCCCAGCCTCCGCTGTAGCAATCAAAGCGGCTCAAGAATAAACATGGCTTGGCAAGAATAAACACAAATTGCAGTGCTTGCTGTGAACAGGGGTATCCGGGGGAGCAAACATCAAATGAAGGATTAGCCGTGTTTGCAAGGAGGCTCTTCTAGTGAGGGATTGAATAAGGACTGTCTGCAGCTGGGAGCAAAGGGGCCACCAGGAGAACCTGCTTGTGCCATCAGGAGCTCTCCTGTTAACAAGACAACAGTCTTTGGGCTCATCTCTCTGTGGGCAGGCAAGTCCATCCCACCTCCAGGTGAGTCCTGCATGGCATTGGGGTTTGGGGCAGCCACCAAATCTCAATGAGAAGCTCCGTGGTGCCCCCTGTGCTGGGCTCCGCGCAGCGATGCCACTGGCCTTGGGGCTCACATCCTGAGCACCAAGTCTCCCCCGGCCCGCATGGCATAAATCACGTTTGGAGGCCCAGAGGTTCCATAAACAAGCTTATTTTCTGAAGCCAGCTCCCATTATGTTATCTGTCACTTTATTGGGGTTTCTGAACCATTTATTTTTATGTATATACATCGGAGCCGGCGAGGCGGCTTTGGCCTGAGAGTATAAAGCTGACAAGACACGGCGGCGGCGTGTGAGAGCTGTCAGCAGAGCAGCCGCCTGTGAAATTAACAGCCGCAAGCGCCGGCCCCGCTTGTTTACGGGCATCTCCGGGATGCGCCGCCGGTGCCGGCACCCCAGGGTGCCACCTCGGGGACGGTGGCGGCCGCCCCATGGGAGGGACGCGGTCACGAGCGCCGGAGATCCCCCTTCGTGCCTGGGGAATAAGGGAATTCCCTGAAATGTGTTTGCTGTTGGCCAGAGTCTGTGTGAAAGGCCAAGTCTTCCCTGGGTGGGTGGGAGTGAAAACCATCTCGCAGCACTTTGCTTTTGAAGGCTGATCTGTTGCATGATTATTTATTCTTTTGCTTCTTTCTTTGTTTTATATTTTTATAATAGCTTTGGTACGAGAAGTTGCTCTGAAATGGAAAATCCGAATTTCCATGCCTGAAAGCAGCAAAATCCACGGTATTTAAATGTTTTTGAAACTTGTTTCCTTCTTTTACTCTGGAGCAACATTTTGCCAGATTTGATAGTCTTTCCAACACCAAAATGAGTAATTGATTCTGACGTGTTTCAGGAAAAAAGCGTTTCAATCAGCACGTTTTCTTCCTCATTGAGTCAAACGTGGGATGTCGGATTGCTCTGTGGATCGTTGCAGACCCGCAGAACCATGTGGCTGGTTGGGCAGAGTGACGGTGAGGACCATGGCTGAAGCGGTGGCATTTCTCCTCCTCAAGCCCTGCCTCAGCAGCAGGAGGTTTCCCCGTGCCACCCTGCAGCAGCTTCGCAGTGAGTGGTGTTTTTTGAATCCTTGTTCTCTGATTTCTGTGAAGAACCAGCTTCCCCCTGTGCTTTCTCTCGCAGCCGTGTCCCTGGCCGGGCCCTTTTCCCCTGCAAGGGAGAACAGGCAGCTCCACCTGATCCATCGGCCGCCTTGCAGCGGGATCATTCCTCTGCCGGGCTGTCTCTCACCTGCCTGGGCACTGCTAAATCTTCCCTGGAAGGAATGGCTATTTGTCAAGTAAAATAGGCAGGCTGGAGTCTTGCGGTTCCCAAGGCTGCTTAGCAGCGCTCTGGCTGCTCTCGGACACTTGCTTTCCTGTCCCTGGAGTGGTACGAGGGAGGATTAAGCTTTGCTGGAAGGAGAGCTGCCTTGATCCATTGGGAAGCATCGAATGCTCTCCATCTCCCCCAGCCATGACGTGGTTGGACGGCTGTGGAGCGGCACTGGTGGTCCCCATGCCGTCACCTCGTTCCTTGGTGTTTCTGGCCATGTGCTGGCAGGGGTTGTAACTGCGCCGCGTTGTGCCCGATCGCTTTGCTCCGTCGCTCCCCATTCGCTTTGCTCGCCCGCCCCGCTGCAACGCGGCGAGAGCAGTTGGGGCGCCGGGCCACCGTCCTCATTGTCACAGGAAGAAAAGGCACCTGACTTCCTCCTTTCTTCTCCTAAATCCACATGACAAGAAACAGAGGAAAACAATTTTGCAACCCCTTGGCGGAGGGCCAGCTCTGATAAAGAGCCGTAATTAATCTCCCCAGCTTTATTAGAATATCATTACAATTAACTCAGCAATCTTGTGTTGATCAAAGGTATTGTTCCCCGCAGAGCAGAGGAAGCCAGCGCAGCGCGCGCAGAGCCGGCGCCGGGAGCGCTCCAGAGCCTCTGGAGCGGGGTCATCCGCGTGCACCACACAGCAGCCCTGGAGAGCAGGAGAGCTGGGCTGGACACGGTGGGCAGAGCCGTGTCCTCGGCCTGGCTGCAGAGCCCCTGTGAGCATCTCCTTGCTGCTTTGCACGGCCCCGAGCCCTTGGAGGCACTTCCATACATCTCACTCCCAGGTTCTTTTGGGTCCAGACTCTGAAGCAACAGGTTTAGTCCTGTGTACGTGCTCGTACCGTGCTTTGTGTGCCAGCTTCTTAGTCTCAGCTGGGGATGTGGTGACTGTGGCAGCAATACAGCTAACAGCAGTAGAGCGGGGTAAAGAAATCAAGGGAAACTTCCGTGGAAACCACGTTTTAAAGAAAGGAGAGTTGTCAAAGTGAAGCTACGCAAGTTCTACGGTTAAATAGCCCAGGATGTGTGCTATTGAAAAGCAAAGAAAAGGAGCAAACTACCCCTTCTTTGCTTTTCAAACTGCACTCTTAATACCGGGTATTTATCTATAATTTAAGCCTGTGATTAGTTTTATCAAAAAGAAAGTATGGAGACAGAGATCTTAAAAATGATTAGGTGTGTTGTGTTTGAAAGACAAGAGCAGCTACAGTGGCACAGCCAGATAAAGACATATCTGCTTCTTTGAACCTCCATCTGTGAGGGCCTCATGCCAAAAGGAATCTCTGGGTTGTACATGGATGGAAGCCCACCCCAGTCTTTCAGTTTGCCTGAACTGACTTCAAGAGGCCCTTCTCGTGTTCTCCTGGGGAGGGATAACCTCGGCACCAGTACCAGGGTTCATACAGGATATTTCATCTCAATGTAAGAAAGCATTTTATCACCGTGAGGGTGGTTGAACACTGGAGCAGGTTGCCCTTGGAGGTGTTCAAAAGCCGTCTGGACAGAGCGCTGGGCAGCCTCTTCTAGGTGACCCTGCTTGAGCAGAGGTCCGGCTAGGTGATTTCTAGAGCTGCCTTCCAACCTCAGCATCTCTGTGGTTCCTCCTCATCACTCCATTTTGCTCTTTGGGAAATGCTCTCAGCTTCTGATGTTGCCAGAGTGCTGACAGTAGTTCAGGATGAAGGGATCTAGAGATACCTTGGTCATGGAAACACTTGGCTGTTTTGCCTCAAGAGCATCCTCCCAAAGGGGCTCAAAACAGAGGAGACTGCAGAGGCTGCATCCCGTTTCCCACCTATTCCTGCCTCCTTCTGCATGGTAACAATTTCCTGCCAGTCTGGAGCAATACCCGGGGACTATTCTGCTCTCCTGTACTTTATGTAAAACTAAGGAGGGACTTGCGTATTTGCTCCAGAGCAAGCAGCCTACACCTGCCTTTGTTTTCTGCCCTGGATTTCAGGATCCTGTGTAAGAGCAGGATGACGCACTGAGGTTTTATCCTGAGAATGGCTCTGTCTGCCACAAAGGACTTATATTCCACCAGGAGACAGAGTAAATGTGAAAATGTGCCATTCAGTGGCACAAAGAAAGAGAAGTGCAGGGCTTAGAGAAGATTTGGATCTCCTTTCCCAAGCGGTGGCTTCCGAGCAGGCTGCAGCGGGCAGGTGAGCGGTGCGGGGAGCCTGCGCTGCCGAGGTCTCCGTCCCTGCCCCGTGCACAGCTCAGCTGCTGATGCTGTGGGCCTGGCTTGCCCTGCTCACACTGCTCTTTCTTTCTTTGAGAAAATGGTCATAACAGAGGAATAGTCATTTCTTGAAAGCAAAGTGCAGTTGCTTGATGTAGTCACTGCGGGTGGAAACCAGAAGGGGTGGTTGGACGTGGTTCAGGTCTCTCTCGGGCTGCTGCATGATCAGGCACAAATATGTGCAAGAGAAGGGGCAGCCCCTGCTCACGCCGGCGGATGCCTGGCCTGGCTCAGCATGTGTTGCCATCTGCAAAACCTTTGAGCCTACCTGGGCAGGATGGTTAAATGGAGGCTTTTGAAGCTGTCGCTCTTACTTTTTGGCCTCAATTCTCAGCTGTTTGAATTGTCATCACTTGTGAGCCCTAGAAAAAAGAAAAGAGGACGAAAGGGAAGGCCCAATTCTGGGCCTAATCAACCTTGGGAATGTCCCTTTAAACGGACACCTAGGAAAAACGAGCAGCTGCTTCAATCCATTAGCACGGTGCAGATAGAGCGATAACGCATGGCGATGCCGCTCTGCTGCCTGCGCTGCCTTTACCTGTGCCCTGCAAATCAAAACTGAAACCCCTGAGAGCAGAGCAAGGAGGCAGAACTGGGTCTGCAGCGTGGCCATCAGAGGTAGGTGGAAAGACATGCCGAGGAAGCCGCTACCGGTGATGCTATGGATGGATGGAGCATCCTGCAGGTCCTGGCAGCGGGAGATCTGCCACAGAGCAGCTTCACACCATTCCTGCTGCCTCCCCTGCCCTCGAGCATTCTTGTTGCCTTTGAGTGCTGGTTTTGGTAGTGGTGTGGAGAGATGTGTGCCTCCCATGGAAATTGTTGCTCCACTCAGCAAAGGATATGGGATTCATTGCTCCTGAGCCAGGAGGCAGAGCGAGCCTGGAGCTCTAGTCTATTGTCTGGGGCTGGTAAGAAGGGAGGCTCTTTGGGGTTTTTGCCGCAGGACTGGTTATGTGTTTTATGGTATGGTTTCTAACGTGATGTGTGGGAAGAGCTTTTTGTGACAAATCTTTTCTTCTCTGCTCCTGTTAGATGTGCCTGGGGAGCATGTCCCACATGGACACCTCCACGGAGCTCCGGTGGGACTGTGCAGGGCTCGCAGCGCTCAAGCGCCGATCGCAGGCAGCGCGGTGCATAATTTGCGGGTGACGCTCACTGCTACGACTGCTGCAGGCCAAGGATGTGAGTAGATTAAAACGTGCAATCAAGTGACTTCATGGAAGAAAGGTTCGTTAAGGACTAATAAGAAAATGGTGCAGGGAGACGCTGTGGCTCAGGAACTCTCCAACCTTGGCTTGCCCGAGGCTGGGAGGGACGATGTGGAAGGAGTGCTGCCGTGTGCGCTCACCCCGTGCTTCCTCCCTGCCCCACGACCTGCTGTGACCATGCCTGGGGGCAGACTCTTGGGGATGTGATGCTGGGGCTGGCTCCTTATGGGGAAAGGAAAAGTGCGGAAGGGAAGGGCTGAAGACACGAGGTCCCGAGGGGATGGCAGGCTGGGCTTTGAGCCCAAGGAGGAGCTGTTGCTGAGTCCAAAGGACTTGGTGTCGTGTGCCCTTCTTTCACCCGAGCCCTGGCCAGGCTCAGAGGAAGCAGGAGCTGGGCTGGGGTCTCCCCTGAAGGACTTCTGCACCCCAGGTCCAGGTCTCGTGTACTGCTTCACCACAAGCAGGTGGGGATGTTAGTCATGCTCCCAGCTCTGCTGTCTCCGATCTCTGAGTGAGAGGCAGGGATTGAGTGTCAGGTTGTTATTAAATATCATCAAACAGTGACAAAACTGTGTGGAGCACTCGAGGTGCAGACAGTGGCTGGAGGAGACGTCGCTTGCGGCGCTGGGGAGAGCCGAGCAGGTGACGAAGGTCAGAGCAGCTGCTCAGAGCTTCCTCTTCCTCCCTCTCCTGTCCATCACCGTGAGGAGGCAGGAGGGGATGGATGTTCCTGTCAGGGTAGGCGCAGGTTCCTGAGCAACCCCTGGATATCTCAGGGGGGTTTAACACAACAGAGCTGGTCTGGAAGGAGGGCTGAGAAGGGAGCGCTCGTGTCAGGGGAGGTTGCGGGCAGGTAGAGTGGTGCTGAACATACCCACGGTGGGAGCAGAGGGCTCGCAGGGAGTGCAGTCATCTGCTCCGAGCAGCAGCAGGTCACGGGCGACGCACAGAGACGCGGCCTCGCGCTCGTTCGAGGCGAGGTGCCCTAGTTTCGCGCTTTCAGCGGAGTCCCTAATTATTCCTCAGTCTTTGTAGTGAGCTAATTAGTTTAGCAGCGCTCAGGCCTGGGGAGCGCTGATAGGCTTGGGAAGCGCAAGGCGGAGAGACGAGGAGCAGGGAGCCGGCAGAATATGGCGGACTGGAAGCAGGGATGGCCGGGAGCAGGGCAGGGCGGATGGAGGATGACGGAGCCGGGAAGAGCCGCGCCGGGCAAGGCACTGGGGTGCAGCAAGGCATGGTGATTGTGGCAGGGAAGGGGGCATGAAGGCTCCTCCCTGGAAAAGCATCCATGCCCGGCCACCTCCAGGATCCTGCTTTCCTCCCCGGGACCGCATGGAGCGCAGGTGCCTCCTTGTCCCTGGCACCGCTGGTTGTGGCCTGCGGCGCACGCAGTGTTTGGCCATCCCACCTCTTTCCTAGCTTAGCAGTGATGCCGGGGGCCTGCAGAGCTGCAGGTCCCGGAGCCGGCTCCCTGGCACTCACCTTCCCATCCCGTTGGCACCGATTCTTGCAGCGAGGGCTGCTGCAGGTAAGTGCCCTCCACCATAGCCAACGTGTCCCATGTAGTCCACTGCGCTCCATCGTCTACCATGACCCATCTCCGAGTGCTGGGTTCCGGGGAGCCAAGATGGAGCCACGACTCCATCCCTGCTGGCTCCAGTGGGATCCCCGTGCCCTGCGCAGGGAAATTTGGCTTGGGAACTGCCAGAGGGGAACAAACTCTGGCCTGTTACGGCCAGGTACCCTGGTCTGAGTGTACCAAATGGGTACCAGATTTTAGTCTGGCTCGGTATGGCTTCCCTGCCCCTTGATGCAGGTTTGTTTTAAGGGGAAAATGAGGAAAAATCTCTTTCACAGGGCAGTATTTCTTTAGTGCCACCAGTAATGGAGGTGGATTGGGACCTCTTACCCAGGCCTAGCTGCATGGTCTGAACCTTCCAGTCACAATCTGATTGCCTTGATTCCTGAAGATTATCGAAAATGAGGAAAAATGCCAAATAAAATTTATGGGCTATAACCACAATGTGATAGAATTGCACTAAATCTGCCCTGTGTCCTTGCTGTGACCGGGACCCTGCAGGAGGAGGCAGGGAGCCGAGGAAAGCGGGGACACAGGGAGCTCGGAGCACCCGGCAGGGAGGGATGCAGGATGGGAGCGCAGGCAGCACCAAGTTAAATTAAAAGGAGGAAAAAAAAAAAGAGCGATAAGGGAGAAAAAGGGCGAGAGCAAAAAATTGACTCTGAAGCTGAGATAAGAGAGGGAGGGTAGTTAGTGAGAGAAGGAGTAAAATTAAGTGCGATAAGAGCTGATAGAACTGGGGAAAGGCAGCGGAGGTGAAGGGGAGGTGTGGGGGCTGCCCCGGGGGGCCGGGGGCCATGGACACCCCCTCCTTTGCTCCAGAAACCCACCCCCTGCTCCCTCGGCCCTCATTAAGCTGCAATCAAACACACTGTAAATCTCAGCACAGGAGAGAAAGGGATTTCATTTATTTATTTATTTTCCCTCCATCTTTTACAGCCATGAAAACTGCTGAGCTGAGATGCTGGCTGCTCCACGAGGCTTTTTCTTCTGCTCCATCCATCTGCTTTAATCACACGGCAACTGGAGAAACAAAAAAGAGGAACTATCCACAAAGCAGCGAAGATGAAGGAAACTCCGTGCTCCAGCACGGCGCCCGGGCTCCGGTGGGAGCAGGAATGCTGCAGCAGCCCCAGAGATCCTTTTCCTTCTCCTTTTGCTTTTCTTGAAGCTTCTTTTTAGCACTGAGGGACTCCTGCTTTCCTCTGATTGCTGGGACGCAGCTGTATGTAGCTCGTACCTGGTTGGACTTGGTTATTATTATTATTATTTTTAATCTGCATACGTTTTGAATTAGCTCTTTTAATTATGGCATTAAAAAGGATAACTGGATTCAATTAAAAAGCTCTTTCAGATCACTAGTGTTAGTAGCTGTCCAGGAACACGGAGAAAACCCCGTGCCTTTCTGCTACCTGAGGAGCGGCTGATTGAATTATTGCCAGTCCTGGCAACAAAAAAAGTGTAAAATGGAGATTTCTGCACCTAGTGCCAAGGCTCTTGGTGTCCCTCACAGTGGGGCCGGGTCCTCTTGTCACCCACAGCAGGGCCCTGAGCTGGGGCCTCCTTTTGTGCAATATTACTTGGGGTTTAGTATCAAGCCCACTGGGAAGATTGGTTAAAGACAGTGCAGGGAGGAGGAATTAGGAAAGGAGCATTTTGCTTTGGCTCTTTGAAAAGGAAAAACAAAAGCAAAAGGCTTTAAAAAAGATGCTTTGGTTTCAAAGATGTGCTAACAGGGAAGATGGCTAGAAACGAGGCGCTAGCAAATCAAAGCCCGTGAAAGCCACCGCGGAGAGAGGAGCGCAAAATATGTTGTTTCAAGATGAATGCAAAGCTGAAACCAGCAAAAAAATGCTGCCCTCCCAGCAAACACAGATGTTTCAGCTTGATTTTCTAGATTGGCATGTTGCTGGAAGAAACAAAAATCCTCCCCACTCCTGCCTGCGCTGCAGGTCCCTGTCTCTCGTTTTTTGTTTCATTGCAGTGACTTTGATCCCCGCAGCCTCCGTCACGGCCCTGCAAACGAAGCGTGTGGATCTGGGCGCTCCCGCCGCAGTGAGCGAGGGCCCGAGGCCGGGGCAGCTTCCTGCACGTCCCCCGGTGCGGGGAGGGCTCGGCCACCGTTGCAGCCGGGTGCTGGGCTTGTTCTGGATGGGCTGATGGAGCAGCAGCACCCCTGGCACCTGCAGACCGGCCCTCATGTGGTGGGATCAGAGGTTTGGGGGTTTCTTAGGTATTTCCTGATTTATTTGGGGACATATCTCGCCTCTCTGGTACCAGGTTGCCCAGGACTCACTGTCTGCAGTCTCTGGTCCCCAAAGTGCCCAGCAGAAGATGCTGCCCATGGGAGGAAGCTCCCAGCACAGCACCAGCCTTTGGGGCTGCTTTGGCAGGAGAAGCTCTTCTGGAGGCGCCCAGGGAGCCCATCCCCTCGGATGCAGAGCCGTGTGGTCGTGCCCCAGGCCTGCACCAAGAGAAGAGCTGGCTCTTCCTCCAGGAGAACTGCTTTTTAATTAATTTTTTTCAGAAGCTGGGATAAGGGGAAAGCCCAACTGGGGAAAAGCTGAGCAGGGTTGGTGAAGCTTCGCTTGTTTTCAAAGTATAATTTGAAACATGGCCTTCCGCAGCGCTCCCCAGCTCTTAGCATGGCGCTCTCCCCCTGCGCACGCGCTCCTCACTTGCTCCTTTGAATCTATCTGCTGTACGAAGCCCTCTGCCAACGTCGTGAGTGCTGCGGCCTGGCCGCTCGGGTCCCTGGGAAGGACGGCTGCTGCCAAGGACCCGTGCTAGCCGAGATGCCACAGTGATGGGCACACAGCGCGATGGCAGCCTGCCCTGCCTCCCCGCTGCCCCGCGCTCGGCCCTGGGCATGAGTATTCATGTATACATTGGATTTTATTTCTCCGAGCAAGGTTTCCTGCAAGCCGAATTGCCCTGGAGGGTGCTCGGAGGCCGGCAGCCGGGGGCGAAAGGCACCGCGGGGGACTTTGGAAACAGGCAGGTGGGTCCCCGCAGCCTCCATCCGCCAGCACGGCCCCGCACAGCCCGCAACGACACGGCGGTACCTGCCCGGGATGGGGCTTCCCATCTTCCCGTCCCGTGGAGGGCAGGAGCCCGGCAAGCGCGGCTAGTGCTGCGTGCGCAGGCACCTCAGAGCTGCGGCTTGGCCTCCCCGCTGAGCCAGCCAGGCAGAAAGGTGTCGGAGGGAACTGGCTATAAAACACAAGCAGGCATCAGGAATAAACCATCCAACTCCTCTCGATGCGGAGCAGGGCCTCGGCACGGCAGGAGATGCTTTTTCTGAGCCCTTTGCATCCGCGGGTGAAAATACCTCGGAGGTGCAAGAAAGAGCATCAGGAGGGGAGAGCCCAGCGCCAGCCACAGATACAGAACCGGACAGAGCAAGAAGTCAAGATTTTGCATTCCAACTATCTATAGGAAATAGGGTTTTTTTATTATTTCAAGTTTTCATAAAAATCCATAGTTATTGAAATCAAAGTTACAGAAGAAAGTTCGTAACTTTTTATTGATTTTATTTCTTTTCTCTTTCTTTTTCTTTTTTCCCCCCCGTTGTTTTTTTCTTTTTCCCCTCTTAGAGTTATATCTGACACGAGAGTCCATCAGACAAAGTCCTTACAAACATGGGAGTCCTGAAGACATCAGCCAAATGTTTTCCTGGTATAAAGAAGAGGAGCAGGAGAAAGAGGTGGTGTCGGTGCGGGTGCAGAGGGTTTGGATAGGGGCGAAGGGTGCGGTGGAAGGAGAGAGGTCGGTATGTTTGTAGCAATGTTTGTTTTTTAAATTATTTTTTATTTGTTCATTTGTTTTCTTTTTTTAAAAAAACATTATTATTTGCAAATTGTTGCCTGGTTAAATCATTTTCATGTTGAACTTGCGCGGCGCGTCAGCAGAGCTGATGCCTGCGTCGGACTTGCGTGGCACGTACTCGATTTCAATGTTGTGCTTGGTGTTGCCTTTGCCCCGGCTCCACAGGAAGAGGAGCACCAGACAGAAGAGCACGACGCCCAGGAAGGAAATGAAGCCCATGGTGGTGGCGATGATGAGAGTCTTGATGTCAAAGGGGAAAGGCACGGTGGCACGCGTGCTGTTGGCATCGCTCTCGTTGGGCTGGTTGGAGATGAACGCGAAGGTCTTGTTGGGCTGGTGGGGCCAATCTGGGGAGTAGCTGCGCACGTGCAGGTGGGCCAGCATGGTGTCGTTGCCACCCGCGTTGCTGGCGATGCATAGGTAGGTGCCGTTGTCCTGGATCTGGGCGTAGCGCACCTCCAGCGTGCCATCGGGGAAGACAGTGAGCCGCCCATTGGTTTTGGTAGAGATGAGGTGCTTCCGAGGAGAGAGCCACATGATGGTGGGAGGGGGGTCCCCATCTGCCCGGCACACGAAGTGCACCGTGTGGCCTTCGTCCACAAAGATCTGCTGAGCTTTGCGGTCCCGTATCCGTGCGCGGCGGCAGGTGAAGTAGTTGGGCAGGAGGACGTCCGGGAAATCCTTGAACTCCTTGCCCTGGACAAACTCGGGGGTGGAGCAGGTGGGCTGCTGCTTGTTGAAGTTCAGCCTCCATCGCCGCCGGAAAACCCAGAGCAGCCGACAGTCGCAGGCTAAGGGGTTGTTGTCGAGGATGAGCGTCTCTAGGTTCCCCACCGAGTGGAAGGCCGACTCCTCCAGGGTGGTCAGCAAATTCCCCGACACGTTCAGGATGCGCAGGTAATTGAGGCCGCGGAAGGCGAAGGGCTCCACCATGGTGAGCTGACCGCCCACCAGCTGAATCTCCTGCAGCCTGAGCAGGTCATGGAGCATGGAGCCCTCGATGGTGACGATGGGGTTGTAGGACAGGTTCAGGAAGCGGAGGTAAACCAAGTGCCTCACCGACACGTACGGGATGGACGTCAGGTTGCAGTGGGTGATGGACAAGGAGGTCAGATTCAGCCCATAGAGGCAGTTGGATGTCATGGTATCCAGGTAGGGCCAGTGTGAGATCTCAAGGACCTTGAGCCTGTATAACCTCTTGAATGAGTAGTCCCGGATGGCGTTGATGTTCAGGTGGCGCAGCCGCAGCACGATCAAGCCGTGCAGGTGGGACAGAGCCTCCGTGGGGATGGAGGTCAGGTTGCATTTCTCAAGGGTCAGCTGCTCCAGGCTGTTGAGGCCGCTGAAGGCCCGGTGGGAGATGTAGACAAGGTCGTTATCCCCAACCTCCAGGGACTTCAGGTTGTACAAGTCCTGGAACATGTAATCTAGGAGGATCACAATTTTGTTCTCACTAATGTCTAGCTTGGTAAGGTTGCTGAGTCCGGTAAACACCCCCAAAGGGATCAGCTTGAGTCTGTTACTCCTGAGCCCCAGTGTCCTGAGGTTGAACAGGTTGTTGAAAGCCCCAGGTTCAATGGCACTGATAATGTTCTCGTTTAGCTCCAGCTCCTCCAGGTGAGGGTAGTTGGCAAATTCATCCTGGTTGAGCGTCTTGATGCGGTTCTTGCCCAAGTCCAGCAGCCTGGTCTCGGTGGGGACGCCCTCCGGGACGACCATGAACCGCTTCCGATGGCACAGCACGGAGCGCTCCTGGGCAGAGCACTCGCAGCGCGGCGGGCAGCCCGTGGCGGAGCCGGACAGGATGGATCCCAGCATCAGGAGGAGAATAGGCTGCCAGCAGGCCAGAATTGGGCTGCGCATACTCGCCTCCCCCGCTATCATCCTATCTCTCACCTGCAGGTAACACAGTGCGGGAGGGGAGAGAAAGCAAAGGTGGACGTGAGCGACCGACCGGCACGACTGTGGCACGAGGCGCTCTGCCCCCAGCTGCTTAGCCCTGAAGGAAAAAGTAAGAACCGACCATGTCTACCTGCATGCTGTTTATCCTGGGCTTAGTTCTCTACAGACCAAGCCTGACTACAAAAGCACTTTGCAAACGCAGAGGAGCCAACCGCGAGACCGGGACCGCGGCGGCTGCAAGCTGGCCCCCAGACCATAAACAAGGGGCAAGCGGTTGTGAACGCTCCCGCCACGCTGCTTCTGTTGCATCCATTCTCTGTGTTCGAGCTGTTACGAGGGATCAGATCTTATTAATATTGCATACTGGATGTATAGCTGCTCTGGCCTGTGTTTATATCTATTGTAATGCGTACGCTCCGCTTCCACTAATGCTATTTATGGCTATTGCTGAATATACTCAATAGATTACTTTCATTGGTTCAGTTTACATCCATCATTATACATCCTGCACGCTGCTTCCCCTGCCCTGGCACTATTTATGCGTCCAGTGCAGATTTTGTGCATTGCTTTCATCGCTTCTGTTTATATTCACCATTTCATGTACACACATGGCCCAAATATAACTTCTTTTGTTTCAATATATATATATATATATATATATATATATTACTTCACAGGGGTGGAAGATGAGGCACCAGACATAAAAACAGCCACCGCCACCAGCTCAGGCACCACGTCCTGGGATGGTCCTGCCCAAAGCCCTTCATTGCGATGGAGTGGCCATGGGAAGGGCGGCCAAACCCGTGTGCAGGCGCAACGGCTTCCACGGTAGGTGAGAAGGAAACGTTGATAAATCAGTCGTGCAAAAACTCTGCACGTCGCTAAAGCCCAGGCGAGCCCCCTCGCATAGAATTAAAGTCTAGACACGCCTCACGTGTTATTAGTTCTCAGCTAAATTTAAATCCGTGATAAATACAATCCCCGACAAAAACATCCGTAATCTTAATAGCCAGAATCACATAAGAGCTTTGCGAGAAAGACAATGAATAAGCTGAAGAAATTCAGGGCTGAGATGAGCTTTAAATCGCTCCCATTTCCCATTTACCTCGGGACACCTCGGACGGAACCACTCTGCCTCCAGGCGTGCTGGATATTAAGAGGCACCATCTCAAAAGGACTCAAATCTCCATCCAAGCCCAGTTTCGGCGACTCCTACGTGTGTCCCCACCATGACCGGGTTTCTCTAGTGCCAGCAGAGCATCTCGGCCGCCGGCTGCCGATGTCCCCGTGTTGGTCCTTCTTCTGCTGAAGAAGCCACCGCGTTTCAGCAGGTCACGAGCTCGTCCCTGCCAGGGACACGGGTGCACTCCGGGGGGCAGGTGACATCCGAGCAGCCTCGGGCACCTCCTTAATGCACTGGCCCCCCCACCTGCCACCCATAAATTACAGCGCAAGCAGCGTGTGCCCTTGAACCAGATGCTCTCGAGAGCCTCTACGACAAGGGGTGGCTTCGGGTGAACCAGTGGAACCCCCGTGGTGTTCCCAGGCTCACCGCCAGCCCTGGTTTTCAGTGGTGTGGTACGTGGAGCCGGTGCTCGCATCTCCTCCAAGCTGCTCGGGCTAAATCAGATTTTATTGAACTTGACTACATTTTAGAGATAAAGACTCCAGGTTTACAAATAAATATTTAACAACCTTTCCTGCTGCTAACGGAGTAGCTTACCCAGACCCCGGGCTCTGCACTAAGTGTTTCTGTAGCTCTCTGCAAAGCAGCAAAACAAAGGCAGGAGCTTTAATTTGCCAGACACGTTCGTGCCCATTTCCTCCGCGCTCCATCACTCCCTCTGCGGCCGCGTGCGCTTCTGGGCCTGCCTCTTTGTCTGCGCGACCCGCTCCTCCTCCTCCTCCTTTCCCACGCAATCCCAGAGCCGGCAAGAGCTCCCCAGGGGACGCTGGGCACGAGGGGCTGGGCACGTAGAGGAGGAAGCCTCTTCCCAGAGGTTTCGCTTGCCTCTCTTCTCGTCTGTTGTCCTTCAGGTCTTGCTGCTGATTCCCGACGCTCCACAGTGCTCTTCCCACACCGCGCTGCTCCGTCCAGGAGAAAAGAAGCCCCAACGCAAGATGTCACCGTGAGCTGCTTGGGCACCTGGGGTTAGTGACACCGAGCTGCTTTGCTCCCTGCAGCTCTAGGGGGGCCTTTCCCTTCATTCTGCCCCCAGGGCCCTTCAGTTTTGTCAGCACCTGCCCCGGGCCCATGGGAACCTCTGGGCAGCTCATGGGAATCCACCATAGGATCTCCCTGGCTTGAAACCCTCCAAAAGCAGCCGGAGTTGGGTAGAGGAGGGTGGAGAAAATGCTTTGAAACTCAAGAGGGCTCCTTGAGGACTTCGTGGCAGCCAATGCAGCGGGGGGTCCCGGGCTGCCCCTCACGCACAGTTCTCCAGCGGGGAGGTTTGGCTGCGGCCGTATCCGCTTTCAGCTGCGGCGAGGCAGGAGCCTGGAATAGGTGTGCAGCAACCCGATCTGCCACAGCAGTTGCTCCAAGGCCGGAGAAGAGCGCTGGGACGCGCTGGGATGCCCATCCCCTTCCTGCGGTTCCGAGGCTGCGGGCTCCCTCTGGACCGTGCGTGCTTCCATGACCCATGAGCAAAGCAACCACCCCGACACGTGATCAATCAGCACTCCCACGGGCGGCTGTGGGGGCTCAGATGCAAAGCCCTGAGAGAGCAAGGGAGGAATGGGAGCTGTGGGGTGCAGAGTGCTGACAAGTGGGACGCAACCCCTGCTCCCCAGCCAGCGTCGTTTGTGGGTGCCGTGTTTTCCAGGTGGGAAGAGGACGGATGTTCTTGTGCTTGCGAAGGCAGAGAGCAGGAGAGGAGCCACCTCCCAGGGGCCGTGCTGGAGGCTCCATCACTTGAGGCATTCCGGATGAGGCCAGTAGGACACCAGCGGGACGGCTCCTGGCATGGCTGGTGCTAGTCGAGGCGGGATTCCTCCTCCTCCTCCTTTCTCCGGCACATCTCCTCCCTGGGATTCCCGGGCCTGGGTCACCCGCGCGTTTTAGTGGCACATGGGAGTGCATGAGCAGCCCAGCACAAGGGGCTCGCCAAATATTTATCTCCCTGGCCTGCAGCTGTGCATGGAGGATGGAAAAAAGCTCAGCCTTCCCTAGGGGCAGTTGGAAACATTTCGAGGAGGCGAAGGGAAGGTCTGTCTACAGAGTGTCTTCTGGGAGAGCTGCCAGGGTCAAGATGACATTGCAAAGGCACGTCCCACGCGCGGCCGCCAGCGGCACCGCTCCCGCGGGAGCAGCCAGCGGGACTCCCCGCGCAGCAGCCACGCTCGCTCCGGGCCCAGGGAGCAGCCCACGGTGCCGATGCCCTGCATGGTTCGGGTGGCTTGACCCACTATCCTAGTCCTGCTGAATCTACTGGAGTTGGTGCAAAGCCACCTGCTGCCGCCGCTGCATCCCCGGAGCATGAGCACCTTTCCCAGGTTTAAGGCCAATCCCTACATGCTCCCAGCAATATCCAGGTGTTGGTACAGGAAAAGCACCAGGACTCAGCCAGGGCATGGCACCCTCCCTGCAAATCCAACTGTGGGATAACGGTGCGGGACTTCGGAGACAATTCAGGAGCTCGTCTGACTCCAGGGAAACCTGCTCATTTACTCCACGAGGACTGGCCCAGATATTTTTATACCACTCTCTAAAATAAGCAGCCTCGTGGGCACAAAGGCCGGCCAGCACTCAGAGCCACTCGTGGATCTTCCCGGAACTGGGATGATCCCGGCCGTGCCGGCACCGCTGCACCTGGAGCAAATGAGAGCCCTCGCCATCCATCTCCTCGCCGGGCTCCCTCGCTAGCCAGATCGCTCTCTCCCTGCCCGGGATTGGGTTGAGCTCACGGAATAACAGGAACACTGCTGCAGGAGCGTGTGGGAGAGGAGGAGCAGGGAGAAAAGGGAGCAGGAGAAAGCGTGAGCGATGGCGAACGTGGTGAGAGCGATCCCTCTTCCCAGCCCGGCTCCCTGCGTGCCGCTTTTACGTGCGGCATCCTTTCTTCTTCCCCTCCTTTCTTGCTTGTTTGATTTTTGCATTATTTATGGCTTGTCTTCGGGGCCTGCATTTGTTGTTATTGTTTCATTCAACAAAAAAATAGATTAGATAAAAACAAACTGCGCCGAGGCCCGGCCGAGCCTGCCCGGCGCCCGCTGGCGATCCCGGCACGGAGGAGGCCGAACCGCGGACGCTTCGACTGGGCCGGCACCGCCACCTCCGGGCCCGAGGGCGCTGCTTCCCCGTCCACCCGCGATGCCGCCAGAGGAAACAACAAGCGGAAAGACTGGAGCACAGCAAAACGTTTGTGTTTCCCCTCCTAGGAGAAGTCCCCGTCTGAGAGCAACGCGGGTAAGGTCCTGCTGGCCAAATTAACCCGAGAACGGGCGATATTGAATGTTTTGCGTTAACAGCTTTGGCACAAGGGACACGGCAGAAACCAGAGCACCTCAGTCTGCAGGAGACACCCCTGACACAAGGGACAGTGTCTGGGAGGTGACAGGGGGCACTGGGGGACATGTCCCCTCCTGTGAGGAGGCACCCGCAGGTCCCAGCTCCAGGCAGGGACCTAGGCCTGGAGCTGGCAGCCGTTCCCTTCGGCAAGCTCCTGGTTTCCCTGCCCCAGGCAGAGCAAGGGAGAAAAACGTTGCCTCGGAATAAAACCAAGGCCCAGGCGCTGGGCTGCGTCTCTCCTGCTGTTTTTCCTGTGTTGTTTGATTTGAGCCAAGGCCTCCCCTCTCCTCCCAGCCCCGCTACCTGACGAGCCGCTCTGGCTCCTTTCCATGGAGGCTCTGGGCGGAACGAGGCCGCCGCTCTGCCCCGCATGCTCGACGCACCGGCTCGAGGCGGCCGCTGCGGCCAGCACCAGGTCCACGCAGCGCTGCCATGGGGGTGACCGTCCACGCTGCTCTCTGCAGCTGGACCGTGAGAAGGGGCACGCGCTGTCACGGCCGTGGGGCCATGGTGCGGGGACCATGAGGCTGCGCTGCAGGAGGCAGGAGCCTGGAGCATCCCAGCGGTTCCCCTTCCTCCTCGGCTGGGACAGGGGCCACTTCCCACCGGTGGTGGAGGGAGCAGGTCCTGGGGATGCTTTGAAGGCCCCAGCGGTGACACCGACTCCATCCCTTCTCGGACCGTGCTCCTGGGGCCCATGAACCTTCTTCCCTGCACAGAGCGCTCAGACCAGTGACCATCCAGGCACCGCAGCTCCCGCCCGGGCTGGGGCCACCAAGCTCAATGTCGGCACGTGCCACGTTCAGACGCTCAACACCAGCCAACGGCTGAGACAACAGGTACCTACCGCGCCAACCATGGGGGAGCCCCCAGCTTGTGCCCAAGCAACGTTCCCAGGGGACACCAGCCGGGCGGGCTGCTGGGGTTGGACATCCCATGAGCAGTGGCTCCCACGTCACTGTCCCTCCATGGTGTCACCCAACACCTCAACCCAGCCAGGCCTGTCCCCAAGGAGCTCCACGCACCCCAAGCAGCACCCAACGGGGGGCACCACCCCTCACCACGAGCTCCGTTGTGCTTTATCATTCAGTGGCTGTAATTACACTATAATTACAGTATAATTGTGGTGTTATTATACAGTGATTTATCAGCCCCTGAAATTAAACCTCGAGTTCCTGGATTTTTTTTTATACCTGTTAGATATATCAGGCAGCACAAACTTCAGTATCATTACAGTGAATGTATTAAGGAGGGAACCAGAGGAATAATAAGTCATTCAGTCATGCTGCTACCCTTCTAGTGATAGGAAACAGTGGTAATTAGAGGTATCGCAGAGTAATTACGTTATAGGTGCAGAATAGCTGCAGCACATTGCTGTATCACAAAAGTATAACCAGTAGTTTGGTAATTAATCCTGCCACTCGTCTGCCAAAAAAAGGTTTGGGGAAAACCCTGACTTTGTGCGAACGGGGGCCCTGTGCATGGGTGCATTCCACCCACATGCACGCTCATCCCCACACTTTGGCAGTGCCAGCGGCGCGGGGACGAATGTGCATGTGCACCAATGCGCTGAGGGACGACCCATGCCCCGATCGATCCCCCGACCCACCTCCCTCCGGTGCAGGGGTGCAGGGAGGCAGGGATGAACCCCCGATGCCGACACACAAGGGACCCCCATGGCTCCTGCCTCCTCCCTGCTCCGTCACTGGCGCCGCTTGACTCTCGGAGCGGCGCGTACGGAGGAGGAGGGTCGAGCCCTTCTCCTCAGTGGCTTGCCGGCACTGCCAGCGCCCAGGTCGGCTCGTCCTGCTGCCCCTCAGCTAATCCGGGCTGGCAGCGCCGCCCTGCCGAACCCCACCTGAATGTGGAATCCGGTCTAGGCTCCGCTGCGTGAGGAGGAAGAGGAGGACGAGGAGGGGGAGGGCTCCCCCATCACGGTGCGGCTCTGCACTTGCATTGCTGAGCCCCGTGCCTGGGAAAGGCAGCGAGGGCTGGGGCGCAGGGCAGGGGTGCAGAGCAAGGCAGAGCTGCGGGGACGGAGGGACCCGGGACACACGTCTCTCCGCCCCCGCTGCCACCCCACGCTCCGGCGCTGAGCAGCGCCTGGCCCCGCCGCCCCTTCCCTTCCCTCCCTTCCTTCCTTCCTTCGCCACCCAGCCCCGCGGTGCCACTTCGGCTCCCCAGTGACCGGCCCCCCCGGAGGCGGCCCTGGCCGGGCACGCAGCACCGCGGGGCCCCGCACACCGCACACCCGCACACCGCACACCCGCACACTGCACACCCCACATTCGCACACCCCACACTCGCACACCCGCACACTGCCCAGCGCCCTCAAAGTTCCCACCCCGCTCTGCTGGCACCGGGCCGGGAGGCTCTGGGCACCGGGTTGGGGCCAGCAGGAGAATCTCAGGCACCGGGTCGGCTCCAGCCTAATGCGCCCAGCACTGGGTCGGGTCCAAGCCAAGGCTACGGGCATCGGTGCAGGGGCCAGGCGCCGGATCGGACCCAGGTGCGGCTCCCGGGCACCGGATCGGACCCACCCCGAGGCTCCTCGGCACCGGATCGGACCCAACCCGGCGCTCCCGCGCACTGCATCGCACTCAGGCGGGGCTCCCGGGCACCGGATCGGACACAACCCGGCGCTCCCGGACACCGGATTGGACCTATCCAGGCGCTCCCCGGTACCGGATCGAGCCAGCCCCGCACGCAGGTCCAGCGCCGGTTCTCGCTGGCGACACGGAGTAGCGTCGCCGCCGGCAGTGCTGGTGCCCCGGCCCGTGTCCCTTCCCCGCTCACCTGCATCTCATTGTGGCCGGCGATCTCCTCCGCTCGGAAACAGCATCTCCCGCGGCCCCCGCCCTCCGCCCAAACCGGCACCTGCAGTAGCGCAGCTCCCCCTCCCCGCAGCGCCGGCTCCGAGCGGCAGCACCGGGCCCGGTTCGGGCTCCGGCTCCGGTTCCGAGCCGCCCTAGGGCGGCGCAGCGCGGCGGGCGCCCGGCTGCCTCCCGGGCGGGCGGCGGGCGGCGCTGCGGGCGGGCGGCGGCCGCATGGCCCCGGTTCGGCCCGGCCCGCTTCAGCCCGGCCCGGTTCGGCCGGCGCGGTTCGGCTGGGCTGCGGCTGCAAGCGGCGGCCGCCCCCGCTGCGGGAGGAGCCGCGGGCGGCGCGGGGCGGCGCGGGCCGCGGCCGGTCCCTCCTCCCGCCGCCGCGGAGCCCGGTGCGGAGCGGGGGGGACCGCGGAGGGACGCGGGGCGCTACGAGCGCCGGGGTCGGCGCCCGATCCCGCGGGGCTTGGGCGATCAACGCGCCTGGCAGCGGCGCCGCTGTCGCCGCTGCGCGGATGAGGGTGCAGTGACATCGGTAGAGCCGGTGACAGCCCCGCAGAGCCGGCGACAACCCTGCACACGCAGTGACAGCCCCACAGACCAGGTGACAGCCCCGTAGACGCTGTCCCGGGCCATCCCGGAACCCTCACGGGGGTCCGTGGTGGTTCCATCCCCGCTCCTGCCCCAGGGGAAGGGAGGCAGTGGGGAGGGATGGAGTCCTCGGCTCCCAGGCTCATTGCATGCCAGGCTGGTGGCACCTCAATCAGAACTAAGTGCCCGACTTCTTGCGCTCTGTCCCCTCCGTCACCCTGCTCATAAGCGCACTCTGAGCTATCGAGCAGCATTAGCAGCTTTGCCCGGTGCCGGCTCCTCCGTTGGAGCCCGGGCAGTAATGGACACAAACTCTGCATCTAATGGGCACTTTCTGCTCCCGCTTCCTCCCGGTGGGGCCCTTCTGGGACTCTTCCCGTTCTCCGCGCTTCCTCCCAGCCTCCCCCGCCCCGCGAACGGGCTGGAGGCCATAGCGGGACGGAGGCAGCGTGCTCGGAGCCAGCGGCACAGGGCTCTGTGCTGGCACACACGGAGCCACAGCCCCTGCGGAAGGCCCCACGCTGAGTCCCGCGGGCCTTCCCTTGGACGGCGCTTTCAGCCTCTGGGAGCATTTGATGAAGATGATGGTTTGGCCCTCATCCAGGACCCACTAAACCAACCCGAGGGTGAGGATTCCCATGCAGAAAACCTGCTCGGGCTACGTTTTCTGCCAAAGCAGAGCAGGAGACGTGTCCTGGGCTGGGCAGGGGGTCCCGAGCCCCAGGGCGGACCAGGTGCTAATCCCAGCGCGGCCGGAGCCGGAGTCGCCTGCCTCCCGCTGCCGGCAGAGGAGGCAATTTTCCTCCTTCTCGGCACTCGGGAGCTCCTGAGCGAGCAGGAATAAACAAAGGGCATCAGCGCGAACCTGCAGCAGCGCTCTGAACCAGCCAGCCGAGCGCGGCCGCTCGCTGCCCGGCCTCCCCCTCCACCCTCTGGCTCACACGGAGCAGCCCCGCGTCGGGCTGCGCGGCGGGTCAGCGGGGCCGCTCTGTGCGCCGCTCAGCCCGCTCCTCCGCGCCGATCGATGCCTCTTATCAGCAGGGCTAGTGCAGCGATGCCAGCCGTGTTTATAGCACTTCACAAAGCGGCAAGTTGAATGAGCCAGAGGAACTGAGCATGGCACAGAGGAGGGAGGGCCTCCTTTGGCAGGGCTTCTCGATGGCTGGTTAATATTGGGCAAATGCTGTGTCCTTATTCTGCCCATGACCGTGTCTCTGGCTGTTGGCCCTTATTGCCATCTTGCTCCCAAAATGTTGCTGTCAAGTTACCCTGGGTGCAGCAGCGATTCCAGGGGACTGGTGCAAATGATTCGCACAGTTCTCCTAGGAGGGAGGCCAAAGCGTTTTCTCATGGACATTGGCTTGGAGCAGCACAACTCACCCCTACCTGGAGCCAAGGAGAGCCCCAGCTCTACCAGGACCCGTCAGGTTTGATGCCACTTCTTGCTGGGATGCACTGGTACTACCACAGGCAGGGGACCTTCTGCACAGGCCTGGTTGTTGTCCGAAGGTCCCCAGGGTGCTCTAGCAGGGGTGGCAGAGCTGGAGATAGTCAGAAGTAGCCAGGCAGATGCCAGCCCCTCTCCTGTCCTGCCTGAGGAAGGTGGACATGGATTTTTTTTTTTTTTTTTTTTTGCCATCATCGCTGCTGGCCTTTTCTATGATGTGGAGACTGACTCTTGCTGTCATGGGAAGCCACAAAGACTTTTCCAGCTCTGTTCACCTGGGTTAACTGCCTCCTTGCAGCATCGAGTCACCCAATATGTGCCCCCCGCTAGCTCTCCAGGCACAATGATCATGTCCTGATAGTCCCAGGCTGCAAGGGAGAGGAGGACTCTGCTCGCAAACCTGCACAGAACATCTTCCTCTTCAAAAGATCGCTGAGAACATTTGGGTGTCCATCTGCGGGGACTCATCCCTCCGACAGATGCTCAAGTTCTTTGCCACCGCCATGCTCAGATGATACCGGGCTGCGGCAGATGGTTCCCTTCTGCTGGCAGGAGGCAGGGATTTATCCGCGCTCCGAGCTCCGGCACCCGCGTGCGGCATCGGGGATCCTCCAGGGCGACGGGACTGGCCCTTTGGCACCGCGAGCGCGGGAGCGCTTTGATGCCCGCTCCCCCTCCAGCAGAACTGCTCTTGTTTTTGCTGCACGTGCCCAGGATTCCCCGAGCAGGTTCCGAAAGGGCTGAGCTGGCAGGAGGGCAATGGATTTTAATTACATCCATTATTAGCACAGTTCCTTTTCTTTTAAATTTTCACACTTTTGTCGTAACAAGCTGAGCTGAGAAAAATATGTGTCAGAAGCTGCACCACACCTTGAAGTGCTGCCAGCACCGGGATCCGCCTCCCGCAAGGCGGGCGAGGGGGTGCCCCGCTCCCATTGCGGGTCGCCATGGGAAGGTGACACGGTGGCTCCCACTGGATCAGTGGCAACTGGCGCCCAGGATCTCTCCCATGTTAACCAGAAACTTCCACACGCCTCAGGTGTGGCTGCAAATGGAAGCTGGTGCCTTGCACAACGTGTGCCCGTGTCTGCCGGACTGCGCGTGGCTCCTTCCTCGGAGGTGGTGGCATTTGGGGGTGCGTGGGGGGAGGAAGGGGCAGTGCGGGATATTCTTGCAGCCCATCCCCGTGGCCATCTGGCTGCGCACGGTGCCTCCTCGCAGGCTGACTCAGTCCAGTGGCTTCTCATTATCAGCTGGAGGGAGGCCAAATTCTGCAGCGTGCGGCTGCTCCTCAGTGAAATTGAGGATCGTTATCAAGTATTATCATAATGGTTTCTCTCTGTACTGTCTTGTACTGCTCCTTGTCCTGGCCAGCTGATTGATTTGGAGCAGGACGAGGCAACATACCAAAAATCCCTCAACCGCAAGGTCCAGAGAGCTGCCCGGGTGACAACCCAGCTCCTCGGGGGGCTCCTGTCCTCAAGGGATGCAGGTGGCAGCAGTCGGTGCTTGCAGAGGTGTCCCCAGGGCCACCTCTGTCACCCCCACTCCCGAGCCCAGGCCAAAGAAGGGCTGCAGGGAAAAAGACCCATTAAATTCCTGAGCTCGTTGACACATATACAGAAGGTATTAATAATATCAAGCATCTCCATGGCTATTGTAGCCCACATGGAGGAGATGAAAGATCATTTCTGGGACAGGGAAGTTGTGCCGGTGATGGCTTTTTTAACAGCTTGGAGAAGAATAGGAGCCACACAACGGGACAAAGAGCAGCGATTAAAGATCTCGGCACAAAGGCAAGAGGGATGGGAGAGCACAGCAAGCGTGGAGGACATCAGAGTCACGGCAGATGCTAATGTGGATGGTAAAAGGATGGCGCTGGACAAGCAGGATGAGGAGGTGCATGGGAGACATCCTGCTGGGCCTCCTTGCAACTGCTCTGCACCCCAGGGAAGGGTCGGGCGCCAGGAGCGGATGAAGGAGGCTCCTCAGCTGTGTGTTTAAAAGCGCCTGGCTCCGGGGTGCCCAGGGTGGGCACGTCTGGCGGGAGGGCGGCACGAGAGCGATGAGCGGAGCAGGGAGCCGCCTCCGCCCGGAGCTGCGGGCGCAGAGGCCAGGGAGGAGGAAGGAGAGACATCCTAGGACAGGGCTGCAAATCAGCCCTGCTCCACAAAGGCCACCAAAGCTGGGGCTGGTGCAGCCTGTCCCTGCAGACCCTTAGAAGAGCAACTGCTGATAGTAACCTGTAACCACCGTCCTCTTTAGCGACCTTAAAACCAGCTCTAGCATTTGCTGAGCTTCTGTCAGAAGTGACTGGCACCTATCCAAAAAGGATTAAAAGCAGGGAGTGAGAAGCATAAAAGCACATGTAATTATGTGCAAAAGCCCCTTAATAATTTATGGAGGGAAAGGGTAAATATCGTCGTGTGTTATTCACGTGCAACACGTTGTCCCGCCTGGCTAATGCGCGGCGTGCGTGCGTCGCAGCCTGCATCCAGGAGGCTGCTTTGCCTTTAATACCTCTCATAAATTATTGAATTTATAAAGAGGAAAGCAGGTGTCGTGTCGCTCCTATAAACAGCTCGTTAGTTAAAGCTAACGAAGGTGGGGAGCCACGTTCCCCTGCTGCCGCGTCCCGCGCCCCTCTGGCTGTCCCTGCTGTCACCTGCGGTGGGAGGCGCGTAGCGGGGCGGATCGGAGGAGGGGGATTTGCCTCGGAAGCGCGGGGCACGCACGGCTCGGCGGCCGTGCCCACCGTGCACCAGCCCCGCTGCTGACTGCCCCGCAGATACAGTCACGGCCCGGCCACGCGCACGGAGCTGGCGCCCGGAGGGACATCCTGGCCGCCTGGGTGGCCCACACAGAGGTCTTGGACAGGCCAGGAGCGCCGTGTCCCCTCCATGGACCTAGTTGAGCAGCAAAGTCAACCTGCCCCACGGCGTCCTCCTTGGAGGGAGCTCATCCAGCGGCATCACGGCTCTAGGCGCCGGAACACAGAGCTGTGCAGCGCAAACCAAGCCGTGCCGATGGCCCCGGCAGCTCCGGATGCTCCAGGAACAAGAGCACAGGCTCCGAGCACCGCGCGGTGCTCGGGGACGAGGGTGCCGCCGACACGCGCCCCGTGGGGGCAGAGGAAGCCTGTGCTCGGGGAGCAGCTGGTTTGGAGGCTCAGCTTTCACACCCGGGAGAGACTCGCTGGAGAGATGAACCCCCGCCACACACGCACGCGCCCGCTCCAAATATAAGCCATGAGCATTAACAAACAGCCACGGCAAGGGGAGCTAGCAGGAGTATTTTAAATAGTGTCTAGAGCAGCTAGCGCTGAATCAGGGTGACGAAGCTGGGGGTGTTAAAGACCCACGCGGAAAACTGCCAGGGTGTTGTTGCAGGGAAGCGTTAGGATGGGGATGCGCAGGGCTGCAGGACGCAGGGATAGGGATGCACAAGGATAACAGAGCCCTTCCTGCCTGCGTGTTGGGCTCCACCTGGCTGGCGTTCAGGTACCTCACAGCCACTTGATGAAGAGCAGCCCAAGAAGAAGACCCAGCACACGGGAAGAGGGCACGGGGACTATTGATGATCAGTTAACTCCTTCCATTACAGAAGCCTAACGAGGTAGTGCACAGTTGGCTTTAATAAACCAGCCAGCTTAGCCGAGGCGGTTCCTCGGGGCGCTGCTTTTTGACTCCATCTGCACAGGGCGGGAGGGACATCCGCACGGGCCAGGGCAGACGGGAACAACCAGAGCCACTTGCCGGGTGCAGCTGCGGGTCCGTGTGCAGCCAGTGTCCCCAGGAGTGGGCAGCGGGGACACGGGTGTCCCCAGCCCAGCCGCTGCCCTGTCCGTGCCAGAGGCCTCAGCATCCATTACAACTAGGCAGCTTGACACCCCGAGCTCATTCTCATCTCCTTTCTGGTGTGGCTGATTTACTCTAAGACTATTAGTGGATTAACTGAGGTTCTTACGGTGCTGGGGAGGCATCTCAGGGCTGCAGAAGTGTTTGCTTTTCCCAGGACCCAGGGGCAAGGCTGCAGCTGGGCGGCCTTGTCGGGGGAATAGCAAGGGATGGACGCAGGTTTTTGGCAAAAATACTCTTTTCCCTGAATCTGGCAGTGCTGGAGAGAGGCTGGGCCGCCTGCAGGGCCCCACGTCAGGCGCTGGCGGCCGTGTGGTCCCTCCTGCTTTCCCCCCTCCAACTTGTTCAGGTTTGCAGCTTCTGAGCTCCGCGTCCCGGGGAGGCTTCCAAGAATCAAGGGACTGAACCCAACCAAGTGGGAAGGCTCTCCCCACCATATGCTGCTGTGTCCTCCTCTCCGTCTGCAACTCACATGGGGGATGTTCTCCACATCAGCTCTGTTTCCTTGTCCCAAAGGCCACGGCCCGTTGTCACTGCAGCACGGAGGAGCCCACGGATGAGCCACCTCGCGGCATCTCTTATTTAACTATCAATTTTACTCACATACCAGAGCCTTCCCCTGCCTTTCGCCATCGCTGCACCCGGCAAAGCCCTGGCGGTTCCCTCGGAACATGCGGTAAGACGCAGCGTGAAGCAACGGTGGATAATTAAAGGATTGAGCGGGGTACGAGGGCCGGGACAGAGCCCGCGGCAGCCACAAATAGCTCGCCCTGCCGAGCTGCTTAACTCCTTGCTCGTTCTTGCCAAAGAGCAGAGCCCAAAGGGATGGCGCTGGTGCATGAATAGGGGTGGAAAGTTCAGGAGCTTATTTTTAAACCATTCAAGTTTTACTCTGGCTGGGTGATACGTTATTGTGTGTGTGTCATTTGAAATCTCTTTCGAATGCAAAAAAAAGGAAGGAAAAAAAAAAAAAGCACCATTTTGTCTCTCTCAACTCCCACCCCTCTGCTCCTACCCAAATAACGTCAGGCTGGATCTGACAGGCGAAAGGGAAGCAGCACAAGGCAGGGTTGGTTAAAAGCAGCGTGAAATGCTCTTCTCCTCCGAAAGGCAGCAGGGATGAGAGGCAGGCGTGGAGACACGTGAGGAGGTCCCCGAGGAGCCGCTTTGGCCAGGTCCATCTGCCCGGGCAAAGTGGGTCTCAGGGAAGCACTGTGGCTGGATTCCCCAGCAGATCCCTGGGACAGGCACTGGGCTATGGATGCTCCGGCTTCCCGTCCCTGATGGAGGCGGTGGCTCTCCTGTTACATGGCAACAGATCTGCGTCGCTCCTGCGTGAGGGCCCAGCTCTTCTCCTAGGGAAGCAGCTCCCCACCTTCCTTCCTCTCGCTGATGCTCCTCTCGGGCTTTCCGGACTCCCTGCTACCCCACATGCCCCCCCAGACCACAGGAATACTGGGAATAGTGGCTCAGCTCAGCTCTGGTCCCTGCTGAGACCAGAGGAGACCCCAAAAGCACAAGGGGCACCAGATTGTTGACCATCCTTGTTACCCAACCTGGGGTCACCTCTTCATCTGCTCAGAACAGGATGGTGGTGTCACCTCCACCTCAGTGCATGGAAGGGAAGTCCCCACAGAGAGACCACAGGAGTACAGTATATACTGCGGCATATGCTACAGTATAGCAAGTATACTATAGTGCATCCTCATGCTATAGCCCCATCGAGATGGGCCTTTGGTCCATGCTCTGAGTCCTCTGCAGTCACTTGCAGCAATGAATTACAGATTGCACAACAATCTGCCTTGGAGGCTGGCGTGGTGGTAGGAGGAAAAACAGGGAAAAAGAGGAGCAGAATATTTGCCTGTGGGAAGGAGTTGAGCTGCGAAGACAGAGACCAAAATAATCTGCTGGGTTTGGGCTGGTGGGAACATCCCCGGCGCAGCAGCTTGCGATGTGCCTGGGGGAGGTGGGGATGGGACACGCTGCTCCCGGCACCGCTCCCCGCTCTCCTCGGCCTTGCCGTGGTGCTCCTGGAGCCACTGCCTGTCCCTGGACACTGGCGGCTCATGGGGCAGTGGTGACAATTTGTCCCCACAGGGCTCCCTGGCTGACAGCTCCAAGTGATGGCTGGAGACAGGGCTACCCAAGAGGCTGGCACGGGGCTGGAGCCCCGGCAAGATGCACAAGAGGACTGGGGGAAAACAAACCCGGACCTGACTGGGAATAATTCCTCTCTTAAATGGCACTGATGCAATTAAGCAGCACCAGCTTTATGGATGATACCATCTCCGCTTCGGAGCACATCATTACCTCTCTCTTTTAGGGCAGTATTTTTAAATACATATTTCCTCTTTAAAGGCCTGAGAAGAAGGCTCCGAGGCTGTGATAGGCTGCTAATCACATCTTATTTCCCTCGGTTGTGGAGAGATGTTTCTTCCTCTGCTGCACGCACCTCTGCTCCAAGCACTGCGTTCGGTTCCCTCCTCATCCTCTTTCTTTACCTTGGTGGAGCTCTCATATCTGAGAGAGGAGATGCTGAATCCATCCCCATTTCCCCTTGATCTAGTGCGGGCACTCCAGGCATCCAACCGTCTCCCCGGGGAGCCTCCCAAGCCACATGGGGACACGGATCTCAGCCTGAGACACCAGGGACACAGCACATACTTGGGCATTGCTGCTTGCCAGGTGACACCAGGCCAGGCTGGGACCCCCTGCCCATGGAGCGCTCCATGGATTAGAGAGGCCCGAGTGAGAAGCGAGGGCTTTTGTCCTGGAAATTGAAAGCCGATGGAGTGTGTCACAGGAAAATGACAACAACATCCTCCACCTCGAAAGACAATTATTTTCCCCTCGTTGGAAGTGATTGAATTTCTCCAGCAGCAGCACTAGCGATGTCGGTGGCACCGGGCGCTCTCGTGAGGCCAGGCCCATTCTCAGCCACCCAGCCGGGGTGTCCTCAGCTCTGTCCCGTGTCCTTCTCCCCGCTCTGCTTCTTGCTCTGCTGCAGGACGTGCCGTGATTTGCAGCGTTACATATGTTGTGTGGGTTGGGAGCACATACGTTAGCTATACACACATCTACGCGTGTGTGCGTGCAGATATATATATATATATATACACACACACACACACATATATATATGACAGTCTATTATAGATATGGATTTACATATACAATCAACACCAAAATGTACTGCAGAGTTTTTTAAGACGGCACAAGCAGATATCAGAAAATAGATATGTTCTTTATCTCTGCTCTTTCAGCTAATGTCCATGCTTTGGCTAGCAAATGCTGTGGGCTAATAGCCCGCAGGGATGGTCATCCCCAGCACGTGCATTTTCCCAGTGCCCTGGATGCCATCAGGAGCCGCACACACAGCACGCGGGTCTCTGAGCGCCAACATGATCCACGTGCCCACGATCATGCAGCCAGCAGATGAAGAGCGGTGGCACTAATGGAAAGGGCCTCTCGGAGGCAGGATTAATCTCTCTCCAAGGCGGCTGCCTCGGAAAGGTCAGCCGCGCTCGCCCGGACATACCTTTCCTCTCCCCGCTCACTATAAATGTCACGCAGCTCGGAGGCAGGGATCTCCGGAGCGGACGGGTGAAGTGAGGCGAGGTGGCTCCAAGTCCAGGTACCCAAATGCTACAGTGGATGCAGCCGGGGGTGACGCACACCCGCAGAGACAGGAGCCGGCGGCGCCTTCCAGAGCTGGAGATGCTCCTTCTGGATGCAGCAGTGGAAAATGCTCCTCTGTTGCACCCAGTCTCAAAGCTTCGCACAACCCTAAAACCAAGTCTGGCCTGAGGACATGAGGTTGAGCACTTAGAAAGGTCTGGACAGTTAAGCTTGGTGAGTTGCCCCCAAACTTGGGGCATCGCTGAGCTCGGAAGCACTTTCGAGTTGACTCAATGTCACAGTCAAGTGCTGGATGAAGCTAGGATGCCTCAAAAGGGTTATGTAAACCACCACACCGAGGCCTGGGAGGGTTATGAAGGTGAGCAGCAGAGCATGGGAAAACGGGTCATTATTTCACAGCAGTATTGAGGACCCTTACAAGCAATGACCAGCTTAAGGGGGCAATTCATTTAAGAAATCCACCTGCCAAAATTTTCCTTATTCCAGAAAATAACTGATAACTAGAGCCTCCAGGTAATCATCCGAGGTGTTGGGAAGATAGAAAGGCTTAAAACATGGCAAGTTGCTCACTATTGTCTTCTCTTTTCTTCCCCTTTTTGGAATGTCATATTTTTAATTATGTGGTCTATTAACTCCAAATTCAAGTTACTCATCTCTGCTGGTGCCTTGGAGTATTTGGGGGAGACTGCATGGTTAACTGCGGAGTTATTTGCCACGGACTCTTGAACGTCTCCAAAGTCCATGGGTTCCCCACTGTGTTTACAGAGTCCGCAGCGCTCATCTTCAAGAGCTTGAAGACATCTGCAGGGGCTTGCATTTGGTCAGAGTCTGGAACTGACCCAGCCAGGCTGACAGCCGTTAGGAAATCTTTAGGAACAAGGGGGAAAATGCTTTTTATGAAGCCCAGAGCTGTTCTGTTTGAGTTAAATAACCCTAAGAAGCCTTCAGGGGCAACATGGACACTTGTGAAATTGGAGGCCTGAAGCAGGTGGGTTGAAGGACTTTCCTCAGTCAGCAAATCTCTAAAATCCATCAGTGCTGCTGTGATACAGCAAGCAACCAGGCTAATTATAAAAACGTGACTGATGAATCCCTGTTCTTAATGCACTGGATGAAGAAGAAGAAAACAACAACCAACCCCCCAAACCAAACGCCTGCACAGTATCCAGGTCATGGCACTTTCCCGTGATGGATTTACACAGAGTCATTAAGAAAACCCTCGAGGAAAGCTTTGCTGGGGCTATAAATTCACATCAGCGCTTGGAGCTGACGTTCTCCCGGTAGCAGCCGGCATGATGCACGTCTCGGCACAGCACCAGGATGCTGGTTCTGTGGGCACGCGGGCCAAGGTGAGAGCGGGACAGGATCCATCCCAAGCACCTGGTTTTAACCCGGATTATCACACATGACCCGTTGTAGTGTCACTGTCACCCCCCTACCCCAGCAGGGTGCAAATGCAGTAAATGACACTGGCATCTTCCCACATTTTTGTGCTCGGCTGTGCGCTCAGCAGCGTGTGCAGCAAGGGGCAATGGCACCCAAGGAGCCGGGTCACTGCCCAGGCGCAGGTGCCTGGTATTCCTGGACAGCTCTGACTTCCTAAAATCGTTCCTTAAATCCCATAGGAACACAAGGGGTGGCCTCGTCCTGGCCTCACTCCTGCAGGCTACATGGGAGCTCTGCCCAGGGGATGGTGCAGAAGGACCAGCCCAACCTGCTCTGCGCACGAGGGCTCCAGCCTCCTGGACTACCAGCTGGCGCTTTGTACTGATGGCAACGTTCGTTTAAGAAAAAAAAACATAAAAGAAACCTCCAACATGGGCTAATTAGCTAATGACATTATTTTGGCCTGATGTGCCATATAATTAAACAACGAATAAACGGCAAGAGCCCTGCGCTGCCGCGGCTCCTGAGTCAATACCGTGCTATTACCACGGGGTAATTGAGTTTGCAGAGCACCTCGGCACGGGCGTCCCGGAGCCCCACGCGTGGAACGCTATGGAAAAGGCCACCAGCGACCTGCCACCAGGCCCACCCGCAGAAGCCAAGCCTGTGCTTCGCGCTGCGGTAAATGCATTTGCTAGACGGGAGGGTGAGTGCAGCCCAGAGAGGGTCAGACGTGGGCAAATCTCTCCTTTGGCAGCAAATGGAGCTATCTGGACCGCAGCAGTGGTGACGAGAGCAGGATGAGACACAGCTTGCCCTCACTTTTGCAAAAAAAAACCCCAAAGCCCATTCCTTTCTATGCAAAATGTTTACATTTCCCCATTAGAAAGGTACATTTTGGGGACTGGGGCTGCAAAAAGGCTCTCTTTAACGTGAGTCACGAAGCCGTCACAGATGTCTCATCATTAAACGCTGTGCCAGGGGCAGGCGACCTCGCAGGTGATTTTATTATACGGATGCTCTGCAAGCCAAATCCACTAAGCAAGTTCACAGACACCCGTCCGTGCCCTTGTCCACACACGCTGTGCGGGATCACCATGTCCCCACGTGCACCCCGGCTTGTCCTCGGGCTCCTCCTCACCTCCCTTCTCCAGCAGGGCCTGCAGTAGCTTTTTTGGCTCCCGGTTGCTCCGGGGACAAGGCTGAGGGCTCAGCAGAAACACAGGAACATCTGCCATCCCAAGGCAGCTCGAGGCCCCGTGCACCGTCCTGCTGCCAGGTCCCTGCACGGCAGCCGGGAGCAAAGCCCAAACGCGGCGCAACGGGAGGAGAAGAGGGATGGAGGGACACGCGGGAGCCCCGCGGACACCCTCGGGAGGAGCAGGAGAGATGCTGCTCTTCCGATTCCTGCCTCCAAATTGCAGCCCAGTGTCACACCGGAGATGAGTCCAACTGAAGGCAACAGGAAATGAGCCTAAACGCAATGGCAATCTGGCCCAAAATGCCCCATCTCCAGGGATTCGGGCTGAACTCGGAGAAAGCCCAGCATTCCCAGGCAAGAGGCTCCACATGGAGCTGCCCAGCTGCAGGACTGGGAGAGGCACATGCTGCCCTGCTGGCCTGCAGGTGCCTGGGATGCTTCGCACATGTGGAATTACCTGTCTGACCCATCATGTCACAGTGTGAGATGATGCATCGGGACAGGTGTTGTACGGAGGTGGACTGCACAAGCACAAGTTTAGGGGTCTCAGGAGGGACCGGCGGGTGCAGTGGGATAAATCCAGTGATAAAGGCCACCCAAATCTCCTAACTTTTCCTTTGGGAAGGAGGCACTACAGGCCCTATAAGCCCTTGGGCAGTGCAGACTGAGGCCAGCGGTCCTGGTGGTATCACCTTCCCATCTCTCCTCTTCGTCAGTGGTTTTTTTTTGAGGATTTCATTGCCTTTTCAGCGCTTTAATCGCTCTCCTGAATGCAAACAGCTGCAGCACTTGCCAGGGCAGGAAAGTATTTCTTCCCTGAATACTCCACAGATCCTCCTCTGTCTGGAAATGGACACTATCATTAGCGGTATTTCTTTCTTTACTATCTCACGCAGCCAAGGAAACCCTCTTTCTCCTAATAAGTGCTGCAACAAAAGCGAGGAGGAGAGAAACCAGTATAAAACAGCCCCATTCCCGCTGCGAATCCCTCTTTTATGCAGGCCCTGGGGAGCCCATGCTGCTGCGGGGAGGTTTCCATGCTGGGATTGGTGCAGGACGTGCCCAGGGCTCTGCTCCCCGGATAGTGCCGCAGTCAAAACCGATGCAAAGACGCTGCTCGCGGGTGGCCAGGTTAAAGCCTTACGCTTTGCAGGTGGAGGATCACAACGCTCTGGATCAAATTATTCCATTATTCCCCAGGGAGGGGATTAAATTACCCTGGAAATAGAGGATTAAATTACTCACCAAGGGAGAGGATTGAATTACTTAGCGCGATGCGGGATTAAAACGCTCCGCAGGTGGCAGGCTCAAAATAGCCCCTCGCGCAGAAGGCAGGATTAAATTATTCCAGGGCTGACCAGGAAAAAAAAAATAAAATAACCCACCCAGCCGTACTCTGGAGGAAACCATATTAAATTATTTCTGGAGATTAAATTGCTTGCTGGATCTGCATGCTCCGGAGCAGGCCATCTGCTTGGTGCAAGGTGTGCGAGGAGCGAGCAGCCGTGTGACGGTGTCCCAGGCCTTGTCACCGTGCTTCCCAACCGCCTGCCACGTGCCCCTCCGTCTATTCCCACTCCTGCACGGTTGGGGACAATCCCCAGGGATGAAGCCAGCCACTCAGCGGGAACCAAGCGCCGGCTCCATCCCATCACCCAACGGGAGCCGGTTGCATCGCACCCTGCGCCTTGCTCAAGCCACCACCGGCGAGCGCCCCCGTGTCCCCCGCGTGTCTAAACACCCGTCACCGCCTGTTCCCGGCGCCAGGGACAACTTGTTATTTGCAATGCGTATCGGTATTTTTTATGCTGATTCCCTTCCGCAGCGCCACTGCTGAGATTTAGAGAGCGAGAAAGCGAGCGAGCGTTTTAGGATAATCTTAAAAGCAGAGAAATTATTACATGTCAAACGCCGAGCAGGGAGTTGAAAAGGCTCCCAGGTGGGCTGCAGAATTAAATGTTTGGAGGGTTTTTTTTCTCCTATTTTCCCCCGGCGAGGTAGGAAATGGCACTGTCACCATGGTAACCGTGGGGCACATGGCGGCGGCCGCGCGGCAGGACCGGCTCGTGGGAACGGGCCCCGCGCGCCAGGGCCTTGGGGATCGCACGGCACGGGACGGACGGAGACATGGCAATTCCTGGGAAGCAATGGATGCACCCGAGCTGGAGCAGCCCTAATGTTTGGTGGCCGCATAGATGTGCCCATGTTGTCCTGCACCTCCATCCCTGGTGGGGAGAAGCAGTATGTGCATAAATATATGTAAGTATGTGTGTATATATATATATATATATATATATATATATATATATAGCACCCGCCCACACTGCAAGCAGCGCCTGGACGTCAGAACGAGCTCTAATCATGGAGATTGGTCCCTGTGGAGGCAGCTCCACCGTCCAGCTCCCTGTTTCGTCCCTCTCCTCCCTCCTCTCCTCCTTCAAGCACCTCAGCTTGGAGGGCTTTTTTTTTTTTATTGTGGGCAAACAAAGTGGAAAATGAATTCCTTTAGATAGCAAATGAGTTTAATAGAAATGGTGATGGACTGGCTCTGTGCCGGGAATGTTAATCTGGTGCCCGATGCAGCCGGACTCTCAAGCAGGGCAGTGCTGGAGGAAGAGGGTTGCACTTACTGACAGAGATGCCAGGTCACCCCTTGGCAGGACCTGGGGATGCTGAGCAAGATGGGGCCCATCCCTGCTTCTACCATGGTATTCAGGGCTAGGTGTGGAGCATCCATGCTCACCAAGGCCCTGGGTGACATCAAACCTGTCTTTTTGCTGTCCTGGCAATAGGCTGAAAGGATACGCAACTCTGCCTAGCACATGCACACACCTTGAAACCTGCATCTCATGCTGGAGAGGTCGGATGGACCATGGAATGGGAGAGCAGCTCCTGCTTAATAGCAAACATCATCCATCCCCATCTCCTACCCATGTTACCCGCTGTCTGGGTGCTACAGGGAGGCACTAGTCACTTGAGGGCCTGGTAGGTCACCGAGCTCATCGTCCCAGCACCCAGGAGCCCTCCCACCCTGGATCTTTACTGAGGAAGTCCAGGAGGATTTGCAATCTGGGAATCTGGGGAGGTTTAGGAGATGCGCGGATGGAAGCGGAGGAGCTCGGCAGTCCCTGCCAAGTCTCCATGTCCCTGTTCACCGGGGACAAAGGACTCGCACGAAGCGGGGAAACGTGCCCGTCTGGAGCACGTCAGCTCTGCTCGCGTACACGCGGCCCTGGAGACGCTCCAAGTCCACCCCGGGGCAGCCGAGATTTCAATCCAGATCTCTGTAAACAGGCTCGCACCAAAGGAAGATGGCAGCGTCCACGCTCCTCCCGCTCCGCGAGCCTTGCCCTTGGATCACCCCTCGCGGGGCTCCGAGCCTGCACGTTGCCGGCCAGCGGATCTCCCTGCGGCGCTCCCTGCTCCCCAGGCTTCTCCGCTCCAGCGGCACGAGCCCATCCTAGAAAAGCAACCCTGGAATTCAGCAATCGTGCCCCAGTTCAGCCCTCATCCTGGCCCCATGAGAGGTCCCAGGGTGCCAGGCACAGAGGGGTGCGAGGCTCCTGCTCCGCTCTGAGGAAAAGCCCACGTTCCTGCTGCCAAAGCGCATTTGATTCTTCAGCTAACCTGACCTTATTTAGTTCATTATAAGCCCCCAAGACATTGCAACTGTAACTTAAAAAGAGGAAAAAGAAAAATAAAAAAGAAAAACCCCTAGAAAAAACACAAACCTTTCCTCTGATCAATAGTGCAGGCAACTGGAAAAGGTATAATTCAATTTGTCAGCGTGCAGTTATTAGTTACTGTGAGGAGGCCCTTCCTCCCAGCCCGGCCGCCTGGGGAGCAGCGCAGAACAGGGACCGAGACCTCCCGGCCAAATCCACCCGTCCCAGCTACACCCTGATGGGACCTGGAGGAGCCACCTCCATCCATCCATCCATCCATCCATCCATCCATCCATCCATCCATCCATCCATCCCTCCCTCCCTCCCTCCCTCAGGCCTTTTTAAATGTCCCCCCCCCCCCCCCGCAACTAGCTATCAATTAGCCCAGGGAATGAGCTTGGGAGTGGATTTTTGAGGTGGGTTTGCTGAGGAGGGTGTACACAAAAGGGATGGAGCAGCAGCACGGCTGGTACACACAGCAACATGTGGCCCCTGGGACACGCATCCCTGCTCTTCCCTTACCAAAGATGCCCCCCGACCCACAGACACCCTGTGAGACCCTGTCGGGGAGTAGAGCACATCCAGCAAGATGAAATCCCATCCGCTCGTCCCATTCCCGTCCTCCTCTCTGCCGGGGAGACCGGGGGACGCGTGCGGAGGCGCCGCGCGCCGGTGCCGACGGGCATATCGCGCACACACTCATTATTTAATCTACCTTTGGATTGGGCTAAATGGTTCTGAGGATAATTACGGAGCGTCTGTATTTATAGAAACCCGCGGCGCACAGGCTGCATCCGCACAGAGCACGTCGCTGCCATCTATAAATACGGCGAAGGAGGGAGCGGGAAGGCAGACGGGGCTCCGTGTTTCACATGCGCAGGACCCTGCAAGACAGTGGCACAGGCATCGCCCAGCCCTGTGCATGCACACCCACAAATTAGGAGCCCTTATATTGCATTAGGGCCTGAAAATTTCATTGCAGTCATACCCCATTCAGCTGGAGACTACGCAGCTACATAACAAGCAGTATTTTTCCTCGAGAGAAGAGCTATGTTTCTCTGTATATTGGTCTAAAGGAAACAGCCAGAGGCTGAGCGTGCTTGAGTAATGGCCCATGACTGTGCCAACGTACAGGGAAGAGATGGCAATGCAGCATCCAGCCTCATCTCCTTTGAGATCTTACGCTGCTCCAGTAATGGATTTGCCCAAGCCCGGTCTGCAGAGACCGTCTTCAGCAGGAGAAGCAGCCCAAGCCAGGCCCCATGTTTCTTCAATTTAGGGCTTTATGTCTAATGTTTCCCATTGCTAATTTACAAGCAAATATTTAGCCATCTGGCAGCACCATGCACTGGGCAGCGAAGCAAACCATTTGGCTTTGCTGCAGAATGGGCGAAGAGAACATTAAAGCTCTCTCCCTGAACACTGGGCACCCCTACCCGATGCAACGTGGCATCCACCATTTGGCACGTGGCCCCTTCACCATCTGCTTGGAGAGCTCTCCAAAGGGCATTGAGGCTGCTAAATATAGCTGAGGAGCTCAGCAAACATTCGCAGCCCAGTGGAGAAGACTTCTCCCAAAGTTGCCTCTTCCCTGGTGTTCTTGCCTTGCCATGAAGTCTCCGCTATCTTTAGGCACCTCTGCATTTTCCAGTCGCGCTTCCTCCCTGGAGTCATTCCCTGCTCTCTCCCCCATTCCCTTCTCACCACCTCTCTTCGCTCCCCCCTCCGCGTTTCTCCTTGCGCTGGTTTTCGCGCTCCTTCGTCATCCCACGGATGTGCAAGCGCGCCGGGGCCGTCACGCGAGCGTGCGCAAGCCGGGTGCCTCCTGCAGGCTACGGCCTCCTCTTTGTGCTTGGGGCTCCTTTAGCCCCTTCTGCTCTTTCATCTCTCGGCCTCCTCTGAAAGTGGCCCCCAAACCTATGTAACATCAACAGGAGATTTAATTGCCTCTGCCCACATGGAGTTTTGCCTCCTTGCTCTTCACCAGCCTCCCTTCCCTCAGCCATGAGTCCCAGCATCCCCACTTTGGGCAAGCAGCACAGCCCAAGTCAGCGGGACAAGACTTGTTTCCAAACACATACACACACATGTCTCAGGCAACCCACCAGAGATAACTGTGGCTCTCAGAGATCCTTCACCAATCTGCACCACTCACTACCAACCATCAAGAAACCTTTGCACATCATGCCTGCTTCCAGCTCATGTCCGTGGAGGGCCTCCTGGGCATCCCCCATCCCACTTTGCATGGGGTTTCTCCCAGTTCCACATGGAGTTCCCTTTTCTCCAGGTACCGAGTTAATATCTGGCAGTACACGAGAGGCTGATGTTTCCACCTCTTGGTCAAAACCCATGGCCTCAGCAACTTATTTTCCATGTTCTTGATCCAGTTTTACCCTTTCTCATCTAGAGACGACAAAATTTCTCCTGGTCTTTACAGGAGAGACCAAGAGCATCTCCGGAGAGACCAGGAAAGGTCTCACTCCTGGCACCGCTGCCCTGCTCGCTGCACCTTGCACGAAGCCAAAGCTGCTAAGAACGAGGAACATTATTGTACAGCTTGAAACAGCCTTTCTTTCAGCCAGCTTCATTCCCTTGTACCTCTGCTCCCTGCAGAAGAAATAGCCGTGTCTACTTGTGTTTTATCATAGCAAACAAACTAAGAAAAACAAGCACCCGGCACCTCGAACACGGACGAGCCTGGCGCAGAGACAGTTTTACAGCTTCGAGTTGTTAGCAGAGCAGCTCCTGCCGTTCCCTCCTTGGGAGGAGAGAGAAGGGAAAGAACAAGCACGGCGAAACCCCCCTTAACATCCAGCTCTCGTGTTCAGTCAAACGTAAAAGGAGAAGGGGGAGAGGAAGAGAGAGGCAGGAGGAAGAGACAACAGAAGACAGAGCACTATTTCCTCTTCAAATATTTATTTTCAGGTCTGCCTCTGAGTGCTGCTTATTGAGATATAGAGCATTGCTGCATGACAGCCCGTGCGCTCCTGCCGCGCACACATAGTACTGCCCTGCCTCGGGAGGGCGGGAGCTGCCAGGGATTTCCAGCAGCGCAATCCTGGGAATGCTCTGCTCCTTGGACCCCTTCCCTGGGCCTCCATATCCACCATCTGTGCCCTGCGTGCTTCCCCGCGGTTAGATTATCCCGTGCTCACCAGCGGGTGCTGGAGTTGGACTTCTCCAGGCGCCGGGCTTCCAGTTGGGATGTGTGGGCACGTGGCCAGGCTCCGTCCCCTGACTCCAACATGCCAAAGCGTGGCATGCCCTTGGGATGGAGACCTTGCAATCACTAGACATCCTCGTTGCCCTTGCTCAGGAAGCGATGCCGATAGCTGGAGATGGGACGTTCCCCGGCTGGCCGAGCGGATGGCAGCAGCCAAGCAAGGTGCTAGCGAGCCCCGGGCTGCTGGCAGTGACATATCTTGGAGGAGAGCCAGGGCTGACATCCTGATCACAGACAGCAATTAGGAAATTGAGCTATCAGAGAAGCTTTTGGGGCAGGGCGAGTGTCCGTGGTTTGGTCACCTGCCAGAGCAGGTCAATACAGCTTGTCCTTCCCCTCTCTGCTGCCCACAGATGGAGATCCTTCTGTATTCCCAATTCTGAAGCAGCCATGGGCCACCAGCAACCCTTGCATGAAGGACAGCTCTGCCCAAGGCACAGAGGACACAGGGAGCTGCAGGCAGCGTGACGGAGCACACTGCTTGGGACAGCACAGAAAGGTCTGTTGAGTGACAGACGACACGTGCCCCTGGCAGCAAAAAGGGCCCCATCCATCACCTGGAGCCTCCTCATCCTCCCACCGACAGGGTTTGGGTGCAACCTGCACCTTTGCAATGAGGGGCAACCCCGGCACGAGCGCCCACGTGCTCCCCAGCCGCCTTGCCAGAGAAACATCCATTTCTCTGCCCCCTGCAATATTTCGCTTGGCTGAGCAGATTTAGGACTGGGGAGTCTGGCTCTGCCTGGAGACCAGGATTGTATTTAATTCTGCAGTTTAAGGAGCCCTGGAGCAGGTTATTCTCATTTTAAACTACCAGTGTATTTAAAAGCAAGTGACACTGCAGCGAGAGGGACAGGAGGTGCCTGGTGCACATCCCGGAGAAGCCTCTAACACACTGGAGCCACCACTCGTCCCCACAGTATTGGGACAAGGACCCCAAGGACTACTCATGGTGACAGGGGAATTGTCTGGATCTGCTGTCTGCATGGAAAGGTCTGAGATGAGACAGAGCAGGAGAAAGGAAAGAGTGCAATTAGTTGTGGTAAAGGGCAAGGCTGTGAAAGTGCATTATCGTTAGCACAATTATTATTATTTCTCCATTTTTTGGCAATTTAGTAAGAATTAGCTTGGCTAGGCAGGAAATGCATCCCCTTTCCAAGCCTAGTGAATCCAAAGTGTACAGAAGCACAGTAGTGTTAGGCTTCAGATTCAAAATTTGTTTTAAACCTTTATAAGGATTTACCCATTTTTTCAGATAAAAAACGAGGAAGTATACAAATGGCATCATTTTCTACAGGCAAATGACAATTACTCCACTTAGCAAATCCCAAAGTGAGACCCTGGGACCCAACTCATGGGTTCCCTGCACTCCTCCCACCATAAATAACCACAATGCACCAACCAGAGAGAGCAAAGCGCATGCAAGGATGGAGGTGAAAGGAATCAGAAAGTGCACAAAAATACCAAAAAAAAGCATCACAACTAAAGGAACAAAAAGATATTAAAATAAAGTTTCCTGAATGTCAAATTGACACAATTCCTTCTGAAAGGGCTGAGCAGGGAAGGAAACGAGTCCCCTGCGTAAATCCCCTCGCTCCAGGGCAAGGCATTAAAGGCCCTTTGATCGGGGCTGCTGCTGCACGTGGTGAGCATCGTTTCTCAAGCGAGCCGGGCAGCGTGCAGAGCCCTCGGAGCATCAGAAGAGCCCTTTGCACATCCTCCTTCCCAGCAGGATAAAGCAGGCGTGCTGCTGTCACCCAGAGAGCAGCATTCAGCAGGTTGTACAGAGGGATGATGTTATTTTGTGTCTGCAAGGTCATCCGTGAGAAATAACTACAAACATGCATACAGGCATATGCACGTGTGCACGCATATATACACATTCCTAGGTTTTTCTTGTGCTTCTCATACCACTGTTATTACCAGGGTCTTAACCACCACCATACTGACCAATACATCAAAGGAAGCAATCTGTCCTAGGCCACCTCTGATGTCACGGTGTCCCCGCTGACAGTGCACAGCTTGGAAGGGTCGACATCCTCTTACACAGAGGAGCACGTGGGGATGTGTGCGAGGATCACAACGCAGATTTCCCATTCATTTCTCAGCTATATCCTTCAGGGAGCAAAAGCACGACGCTGGAACGCCGCAAAGGGGGCCAGGCACAGACACCCCCAGCCCATAACTCAGCGTGGGCTCCTGTGCTGGCATTCATCACAGCTGCGATTCCTGGGTGTCACACACCCTGGGATGCAGGGGACAGAATTACAGCTCTGTCACAGTGCCTGCCTCTTCCTGCATCCCCTGCAGTGAGATATATTGCAATAAAGGCCACCAAAGCCACACGCTCCGAGCGTGCTCGGCGATGCCAGTGCAACAGGCAGCATCGCTCTGGGCACTGCAAGATGGACAAGGTGGGTCCCATGTGCATGGGAACGAGCAATCCAAGCAAGTTTAGCTGCTGCCAGAGGGCTTCTGGAGGACATTCCAAGAGCCAGGATGTCCAAGACACAGCATACACCCCATTCACGTTGCCACCACCTGCAATGGCCCTTATCCTGCACAGGGGCTCAGGAAGGTGCTCCAGGCAGGGCTGGTGGATTTGACACATTTACTGTATAATATATGAACTTGTAGCAGTTTTTAAGGCCCTCTTGGCTCCAATCACATTGTTATTCTAAACAGCCCTAAACTCATTTAAATCCTAATAAAAACACTGCCCTGCATTTGCATGCACAGCTCGCTGGTCCCCGTGGCTGCTGTGGAATTGATAATGTTGGGGACTTCGCGTGCCGGAAACTGGCTCTCACTAGCAGGGTGGGGACTTGGCTTAATGTGATGATAAAAAAAAACAGTTGCAGGAAATGGACCTCCAGAGCAATGCAGGATGATGCACAGAGCGGGCGGGTGCCAAAGTCCAGGGCAACACCGGAGAGCCCATGGCACCAATGACACCACCAGCCTGTGTCACCTCCCCAGGGCTGCATCTCCAAGGTCTCTATTCCTTCCCAGACCCTCCACCCCAGGCAGAGAAAGCCAGGCACGCGGCAGCAACTGCTCCAGGAACACAAGGATTTCTAAAGGAGGACAGGGAATGACTAACGGGAAGAGCCGAGGCACAACACGCACCGTCTGCGCCGTGGGCAGCTCGGAGGCGGAACTGGAACAGGAGCACGGGGACAGGACGCACGTGCTCGCCCTGCTTTCCCCAAAGCAGGGGGGTGGCAGCAGCCCCCAAGGAGCAGCTCCACGTCTCCATCACGCCACCAGCACCCACGGGCCCTCAGCAGCCCCTGGCACCTGCACGCAGGGAGGTTCTTGCCCAGGCTGCCACCTTACACCCTGCCCCAGCCCCAGGGTGCCCGCAGCTCTGCTCCTGCCACCGACATCAACCAGCTCCCTGGCTCCTAACGCTGCTCTGCCAGCGCCCAGCAGCAACAGCGCTGCTAATTATTACCGAGATAAATGGGGATATCAATGATGAAAGTCAATATTATCGCCGGCTTTGTTCCTGTTTGTTTTATTTGCAGATGAAAGGAGCACTCAGCCCGTCTCCCCAGGATGCGGCCGGGAGCTGGAGCAGTTCCTAGCGGTGGCTGGGCCGGAGCCGGGCTCTAAGCAAGCACGTTGCGCGCTCGCCGGCATCATCTCCGATTAATCCACAAACCCGGCGCTGCCTCCGCGGCATCGGGCGAGGGAGGATTCAGGGAGGGGGTCGGTGCAGCACGAGTGGAATCGGTTAATTGCAGAGCTTTAAAAAAAAAAAAAAAAAACATGCAGAAACACCTGCCTTTGGGCCTGCTGAGTGCTGGGCAGCCCCTGCCCACTTCCATGGGCGTTTTGCACATTCCCCCATGCTGGAAACTCAAGAAAAGTCTGAACTGCTCCCATGACACAGAGGTTTGGTGGAAAACACAACCTATTGTGAGTCTGCAGCTCCATCACGAGGGCCAGCAGTGCTGGAGAGGACAGGGAGGAGGTTTTTGAAGCATTTATGGCACACACAGTCAGAGGAAGAGACACATCCCTCCCAAACCACAGAGGTTCAGAGATTTGTTCAGTTTGAACACTAAAAATTCATGCATTAAAAACCCACTCAGGTCCAGACCTATCTCAGAGTTAAATAAAACCTCCAACCACATCATCCGGCCCTGTGTTTCACAGCCTCCTTGGGGACAGGGTTTACTCATATGCTCACGGCTCAAATTTAGATCCCTTCTGGCAGCCCTGGGTCCTGGGGACACTTGGCCAGGTGACACCAGCTCCTTGTCACCCCCATCCCAATGCTCACAGTCTCTGAAGGGAAACGGAGCCACATGGACCAGGCACCAATCTGTTGGTGGGGAGATCTGGCTCCAAAATGCAGATCACATCCCCCTCCATTACTCTCAATTTCTTTTAAATAAAGTGAAAAAAATACAACTAAACCAAGCCACCTGGGTGTCTGAATATAATTTCTTGTTTAAAAAGAAAAGAGAAGCTTCTTCAGCTTTTGCAATTGGGACTCTGGAAGAAAATATCAAAATCCCAAACAATCAAATGACTTGTAGTGCTTGTTTATTTGGTGAGGACTTCAACCAGCCTGACGATTTCCCCCTGGAATTTTGTTTTGATAAAAGATCACTAAAAATAAGCGCGTTTCAGGGCTTACTGCTGAGAAAGCGCTTTGATAGCAAATTGCTGACTATGTCCATGGTCTCCTCCATTCTGCCCTACCAATATCTACTGACTTCAGCCCTGGCACTGTGGGGCAAGCAGACCCATCCTGCTTTGCAGAGCAAGGGCAGATGCCCATCTGCCACCAGAGCAGCCCCACTGCGGTCACTGTCCCTTTGCCCAGAAGCTGTTTCGGGGGTCTTCTCCTGTGCTCACACATCACACAGCATCAAGCAGCTAGAAATACCTCTCTGCAAGCCCCTTGTGCACAAGGGCATGGGGCAAGACAAGACACAGGTCCCTTCTTTGCATGCATCACATGGAGCCTATGCAGGCCACCCAGCTTTGAGCATAAAACACAGTATAAAGGGGAAATTATACACCCATGTGCACATGCTTGTGCATGGAGGTCACTTTGGGCTCTCTGCCTTTACTCGTGCTCTTCTGGGGTCAAAGCCACCCTGGGTTAGCACTGCTGCACTGCAGCTGATGGCCACTCTCCCTCTGCAGGGCACAGACTCGAGCACCATCACACACCAGCTCAGAGACGAGTCGATTACAATAATTGCCCCAGCATATAAAAGATGCTGAAAATATCATGTTATTTCCCCCCCTCTCTTTTTCCTCATTAGGAAATGAAACCCCATTCCTTGCCGAGATGCTGCCGCCCTGGGAAGCTCCTTGCGCCCGGGCAGCTCTGATGTTTGCTGTCGCACGCACCGCCAGCATCAAACTGACAGGTCACAGATTCCAGGTGAGGATTTTTTATGTACAGTACAAGCTGAAACCTGCTCCTGTCTCCAGCTGTCCCAGCAAGCACACAGCACCGCATGCAGTGATGGAGACATCGTGAACAGTCTGCCCCCCTCCACCGCGGTGTAATCTTGGTCTTTGGTCAAAACCTGCATCACCTAATGCCCCAGAAAGGCAAGGTAGACCCTGGAGAAGGGCACTTCAACCACATTACAACAGAACCCATTCAGGCTTGGACTTGGCACAACCAAGAGCCATGAGCATCACACATCGGGTCACACCACACATCCGGGCTCATGCATCACCTACCCAGGTCAGATGGAGTCAGGATGCTGGGGGATTGGATCCCAGAGCCTTGGTGGGCTTCGGTCTCTCCTCTGCTTCCCGCTCATGCACTGTGGAGGAAACAATATTGTGCTTGGAGCTTTAAGCCTGGCATTTAACAGAGGCAAGATGCAGAGAAATTAAAGCTTTGAATGCTTTTCCCCTCTGCCTCCCAAAACAGGAGCTCTTCTGAGCATAATCTTCATCCAGGCTGATATTTAAAAAGCCATAAATCAGGATGCAAAGGACAAAACAACACGACTACCAAAATTCAGCAGGCCTAGGACAACTATATTACAGCTAAATCTCTCCTAAGTAGCTGCTGAAAGGACCAAAATGAACTGCTTAATAGAAGCCATTTTCTAATAGAAACAGAGCAGGATTGTTCCTGGCGAGGCATTGATCCACTGACAGCTACGGACTGGATCTGGGACAGATCTGGGCCAGGACACTCGGGAATCATTTGCAGCAGCCTCACAGAATACGTGCATGGAAAAGTCCTCTGAAAAACTCCCCCTGTGAACTGACATCATGGGAGTTTTTGCCTCTGTCCTCTGCAGAAGCCAAGAAGCTCACAGGGACACGAGCAAGTCCCTGCTCCCTTTGGGCTCCACAGCCCCACGGGGAAGCTTTGGCACCCAAGTATCTCCTGCACACACTGGATTTATAGTGCAAGTTAATGGGTTTTTGCTTGGTTGTTTTTTGAGGCACATTATTGACGACAATTCTTTGCGAACTCATATATATTTAGCAACGATTTAAAACCCAGTTCCAGGAGACTTTTTAAACCTCAGATTATTCACTCAACAGGCCATTTCTGAGCTTTGTTTTTCAAAAGGGGCATGGGAATTTGCAATGTTGGAGAGTAGCCCAGAGGACAAGGAGGCTTTGGGGCAGATCATACAACAATCCCAACAGCTACCAGAATCACCCCAAATATAAGTCAAGAGCAAGCCGATGGCCCTATTTCAGAGGACTGTAACCAGCAAAACTGTGCTTCAGAGGAAATAAGAGGTCCTAGCATCACTGCAAGAGCCTGGAGAAAAACCCTCATTTGGTTCATTAATATTTTGCTTGTACACAATTATTTTAAGACTAAAAACACATGTATTAATGTATTCAGAGGGATCAGAATCTGTTTAGCAAGGAAGGAGAACAACTCTCCCACCGCAAACTTGCTGTGGGCTGGGATCTGCTTCTCAATCCGCCACCCACAGCATCTCAAAGCCCTTTTTCAGCGGAAAGGCCACTCGCCATGAGCGAGCAGGACCCTTCTCACCTGGTCCCCACGGAGATGCTCCTGCAGGGAGACCAGCAGAGCCCTCGCAGAGGGGAGACCTTCCATGTTCACTGAAGGAAGACCCAGATGAGGCACAGGCTTGTGTGCAGAACAGCCTCAATCGGTGCCAATGCTTGTGAGCAGGGTCTTTGCTACTCACAGGGAAGGCAAAACTGGAGAAATGCTTTCCAAGATGCCCCGGAAATTTTCCTTTTGGAAATGCCCCTTGGAAAGCATTTCTCCAGCTTTCCAGCCCTGCGCCCTGACAAGGCTGCTCTGCTCATCCTGCTCTCCAGGGCTGCAGGGGCAGCCGCGCCGACGCCGAGTGGCTGTGCAAGGATCTAAGAATAGAGGATGCTTCTTTTAAGGGAGGAGAAGAAAAAAAGCACACACACGAAATCAGTCCTTCCTCCTCCTCCATCAGCAACCTTCCACAAGGAGGATCAGCGCAGCCCACTGTAACTGCACTGTTGTTCCATTTTTAATTAATGAAAGAAAAAACTAATCATTGAATTAAACTTCTCATTACTCCAGCTGAATACCCACTAAGTAAATTTAATTACTGCACGAATTGGGTTTCTCCCTGCCTGTTTCATTAGCTACTGATAAAGATGAAGGGAGGTAAAAAAAGAAAAAAGAGAATGAGAGATAGAAATAATGCAAACACAGAGGTAAAGGATTCAACTAATTTCAGAAGGCTTCTAGCACTGGACTGGACAAAGTGGTTTTAGGAAGACCCTTGCATCCCATCTCGAAGCAGCCTGGATGGTTTCCTTGTGGAAACAACATCCCTTTCTCCAGCCTCCCCTGCTTCCCAGAGGAGACCAACTGCCTTCCAGATTCTGCCCATCAATGGGCAAAAATGGGCTCAAGGATACACGGTCCTTGGGTTCTAGCCCACCTGCAACATGACAGAGGCTCAGGCAGAACTGACACCCTCCTGAAGGGCAGACAACAATCTCCAAGCAGCAGCTCTTCCCCTTCCAATCTCCAGCACCTCTGAAAGGCCATCGTTTGCCTTGGTGACAAAGGCAGCACCCTCCAAAGCTTCAGAGAAGCTAGTGCTGAGAGAACATGAGAACAGATGCCAAACGCCCGCAGTCCTACCACGTATCCCAAATACCAAGACACCTGCCCAGTCTCTTTGTATTTTAAGCCTTTCTGCTGGAGTGGGAGTCCTGCGAGCTCCGAATGTTGGGAGCTGGGGGCCATGCCAGCAGCCAGCTCCTCCTCAGAGCGTGGCAGGGGACATTATCCAGCTTCCTCCCTGCACTGCAGCACAGATTTTGTTTATGCCACAATTTTGGGTCTCTCCTCCTCTCCCCATCGTGATCCAGCCCCCCACTCCTCCCTGATGGAAGGCGTCAGCCAACATGGGGCACCCGCAGCCTTGGGGGCCGCTGCCAAGCGCGGCGCTCTCGCTTGCGGCAAGCGCTGGCGACGCGTGCGCACGTGTGCCGTGGTTTCCATGAGCACTTGTGGATGTTGATAAGGGCACACTTGGGAAGAGCTGGGGGTGGAGGGGGTGTAGTCAATGAAAGATGCAGCTTCTTTCTCTAATTAAGAGACTTCAGATGTTCAGCTGAGCAGAGAACATGGTTGGAAGGACTACCCAGGTGCTAACAGTGATGGGATTTGGCAGGTACCCCCAGACCATCTCCTTGTCATTAATGAGGAGGAGACCATTCAAGCCCCTTTTGCAGATAGGATGGCTGGGAGCTCTTGGGCATGCTTTGGGGGAGATGCTACCATCCATATTCCTTATGCCAACAGCCTGTGGCCCTCAGTGTCCAACTACTGCTCTCCAAGTCACAGATGCTTCCAGGAGAAGACACTTACCCCTCATTCCTGAGACTTTGCTAGCTCTTCTGACCCAAGCCAAGCCCACATGCACTTGAACCCCCAGTTACGCCTTTCCTGCCATGCCTGCAACATAAACCAACCTTTCATTTCCCTTCACCACTTCAGAGTCTTCCTGTTCCTTCTTCTCTGCAGCTTCATAACCCTTCTCCTCTTCTCTCTCCTCCCTGCTCAGAGCAGGAGGCTGGATCCAACCACACAAAACCCTCCAGGCAAATAAATCCCTTCAGCATCATGCTGATCTCCCCCCTGCCTGGTTCAGCCCAGGTCCCACATCCATATGTGCAGCAGAACCAGCTAGGCAGCCCACAGCCCAAACCCAACCTCTGTGGATGGTGGGGTTATGCAAGGCAAGATGTTTCACCATGGTTTCACCAAGGCTTCTCTGACCACAAGCTGTTTTGTCTGCACGAGCAGCGATCAAGCTCGTCCTGATCTCGTAGACTCCGGCATTGGCTTTCTCTCTCATCTAAATTTAGCTTCCACAAAGTCTCCCTGCTAAGTCACTGGTACAACATGTTCTGCCACCACCGGCTTTTCCCAGCTTCTCTTAAAAAAATTTAGAAAATCATCAATCCATAGGGCATGCCTCAAGATCTGATGCCCTCGCATGCACACAGAGTAAATAACCTCGATTTTCCACCCAACACATCTGCTGTGCTGCATTACAAACGATGATGCTGCCTCCTAGCCCTGTAACCTGTTCCCCAGGACACTTGGGCCCTTTCCCAGCCAGGAACACCCCACAAGTCATGGGCAGGTCTCACCCAGGGCCACATCTCCTGGAGCCCTCCATGTCATCTCAGGGATCCGCAAGTCCAGAAAACCTGTCCTAGAAACCCATTTCTTCAGATTTCAACCCCAAAAGCAATATATCTTTGAGAGCCTCAGCTGCCAAAGCAGTTTGTTTGGTTGCTTCACTTTGGTGGCCAAAGTGAGAAAAGAAAGCAACTCAAGTTGACTGAAATCAGATTATTTTTCTTGGCCAGAGGACAAATGGAAAAAATACACAGCCCCTCCACACACACCCCAGTAATAATCTGGGACTCAATGAAACATTTTGTTTGGTCTGAAACGAAGCTTTCACTTTGTTTGTAGGTGGCTTCCCCCCCACACTTAAGGAAAAAAAGCTAGAAAAATTTCAAAATGAAATGTCATTTTGAAACAGATGGTTGAAAGGTTTCATTTTGAAAATGTCAAAATGAAACTTTTCAATGTTTCACTTTTTTTTTTCCCAGCCAAAACCACTTGCTAAATATGACCTGAATTCGTGAGCTGTTTCTGTTGACTGAAACCCAAATTATTCGGCGCAGAAGCCGCTCACGCAAAGCCTTTGGCCCAACCCTACCCCGTGCAGGGCTGGTGAGGAGGGAAAAGCCCCAGGACCTACCGTTGCAGCAGAGCTTCACAGCTTCGTTTCCAAAAGCAGAGGAGGAAGAGGATGGTGCCGCGTCCGCAGGCAGGAGGGCCAGGGAAGGCCTGCCCGTCTCATGGGACCAGGCGAGGAGCAGCTCCGTTAATCCTGGAGACGCTTCCCTGCGAGCAAAGAGGACAGGGAGAGGATGAGGAGGTGTGGAAAAGTCAGTTTGGCCCAAAAGGAGGGATGTAGCAGGTGGAACAGCCCAACCACGATGCTGAAAAGCCAGTGCAGCTCCCAGAGCCTGCAGCCCCGGCCCTGGCCGGTGCGCAAGGACCTCAGCTTCCAGGACATGCCAAGCACAGGCCTGGCTCCCGGCCGCCTGCTCAGCTTATTTGACACCACGTTCTCCGTGCCAAGGAGCTCGGCGTCTTCTCACCCTGCTCTCAAGGTGCACTCGGCCATCTGCTCTCCTGCACGAGGCTTTCTGAGCACCAGAGCAGAAAAACCCAAGCAGAGGATCTGCGCTACTGGAGGACATGCACTGGAGAGATTCATCCCTCCACCCGCCACCATGCCCATGGCCAAGTCACCACAGCTAACCCAGCATCACGACCACGTTCACAGATGACCGAGGAAGACTTTGAGGCAGGCGAGTGCTCCAGTGCTATTCCCTCACTTGCAGCGGGACCTCGGCAATCACTCCATCCCTGTGTCCCAAGGCCTCGACTCCAGCTGGGTGTCCAGGGGATATTGCAGGAGGATAGCAAGGCTGCTGAACCATGTGCCCATGCCTGCCCGCGGCTTCCAACGGGCAGCGAGCCCGTTTGGATTGCAGAGTTCACAGGCCAGGAGCTTTCAAGCATGAGTGAAGGCCAAATGAAGTCTGGCAGCCCCAAATCCTTCCTCAAATTTGGGCTTCCAGACCTCAAGGGGAGAATGGAAATATTTTTAATTTAAAAAAGAGTCTTTCTTCTTTCCATCTTAAATGACTCCCATGTGCTGACCTCAGAGACCCTGCATTGCCACGGCTGTCTCCTATAGCTGCACCCCCAAAGAGATAAAGGATTCCCCAAGAAGCCCAACACAGCTGGACCATAGGGGACACCAGCAGGGATGGGCAAAATCTCAGATTCAAGATAATATTCTGAAAAAGTATTAATCCAACCAGAAGTCTTGGCTATAAAAATCAGGTTTATATCATGCAAGAGGCCAGCTAAGAAGATCAGATGTCACAAAACCGCACAAAAAGCGGCAGATTCCTAAACCAGAGACCCAGAAGTCACAACCGGAGCTCATGTGAGAGCTCTTGGGCCACCCTTTCCCTTCTCTCTGGCAGGGCGCTACAGGCAGCATTGCCCTTCCCACATAACCACCACGAAACACCACGCCTGATGTCAGAAAACCTGTTCCTGGGAGATCATTAGCCCGATTTTGAGATGAAAGAGGATTAGGAGAAGCTTAGACTAAGCATCTCAACGGTATCAAGCCACGCAATGATGCCCAGCCACTACTACTGCTTAGGTAACATGGACACAGATTCATCTGCTTAAAGGGGGAAGCGTTTGCTCAGAGAAGCCCTCCTTGGTGCAGAGATGAGTGTTCACCAGGTCCTTGGCCCCCCTGGTGCACGCGGGAGGCTCAGCTGCCTGCAGAAGACGTCTATCAAATCAAGTCACATGGAATAAGAGACAGACTCCATCTCAGCTCAAGCCTCCCCCGAAGTTCAGGGGGTGGGAAGCGGAAATTAAGCCCATCTGTTTCCAAAATATTGTGCTACCAGCGAGGTGAGAAGGCTGGAAAACTAAGCTATAAGGAAAGCAGAGCGCTCAGACAGCAGAGCAAGTGAGCTGTCCATCAGGCAAGGGATGAGGTGCTGCAGTTCACTACTGCAACGAGCCTGCAGTTCTCAGCACAGACCTCCCCTGCCACCAGGGAGGTAAAAAGGAAACATCCTTAGCAAGGGAGCCCTAGCATGCGAATCCCCCATGTGTTTTTCTTAGCATTAGCCAACCTGGGCAGGCACAAAGTCACCTAAGCTTTGCGGAACTCAGATTCTCCAAATTTGACACACTCAAAACAAATCATCCCAAACTTCACATTTTTGTTTTCCCACAAAGGAACAACGTTATAAGCTGCAGCCATCCCAGAAATACCCCTTTTTCCTGCTTCCTGCTAAAAGTGAGGCCAGCAGAGCATCGGCAAGGCTAGCCAGGGAAGGGAAGCGTGGGAGGGAGCAGCCAGGTGGGATCTGGAAGTGCTGCCTACAAAGCACCTCCCTGTGCCAGGACATTAATAAAGCGATTTTCAGGCCGCCTTTACCTCTAAGGGAGAGCAATGTGGAAGCAGAAGTGGAGCAGTAAAGACCTCCTGCAGGGATGGGGCATGTGACTCCTTAGGGAGCATGCAGGGAAAACAAGGAAGATCTGGGAGAGCTGCCCAGGATGGACAGGATCACAGTGGGTCCCACACACCAAGCTGAGGACCTGGCATCTGGGCATCACAAACCAGTACAAGAGATGTACGTGGAGCAAAACTCATCAGATTTAGCATCGAGTATTTATGAGCACTGAAAAAAAAAACATGCCAGAGGGAATAAGAGGGCTTTCTTGTGGCTGGCTGCTGAACGGAATAAATCTATCCACTGGGCATAAATTGTTTAAGCAAAAAATCCGTCTCCCTTGAATATTTGGGAAGAAAAATAGCAACAAAGGAAAAAGGAAACTCTGAACCCACACCATTTCTCTCAAGGTCAGAGCTGTTATTCTCTTCTGTGAAGGATGGAGAAAAAAACCCTTTCGCTAGGAAGTTTGTCCAAAAGAAATGAGACATTCGGGAGAGGAATGCACTGCTGCCAGCTTACATCCAGCTACCTCTCCCCGTTATAGGGGAATTATCTTGTCAAAGGAGCCGGGATGGGCCCCGCAGATGCAAACAGGGATGCAAAGCCCACAGGATGCTGGATTTTGCCCAAACCAACAGAGCAGAAAACTGCACCTGCACATGGGAAGGAGGAGGAGAAGCGGCTTATCGCAGCCCCGGCCAGCGCGGGGAGACGCGGCGTGGCGAGGCGGCAGCTCAAGGTCGCGGCGCGCGCATTAGCGCTCGTCAATAATTCAGCGCGCTGGGTCAGCGAGCGGAGCCAGGGAAGGGGCCGCTTCCTCCAGAGGAAGAACGGGAGGGATGAAGAGCCCCCGAGCGGTCCAGGCCCCCACGGCACACGATGCCACAGCAATGGGCACATGGGGAAACTGCGACACCTGAGGCTGAGCTCCTGCAACCCGAGTCACAGGGAGGGACTTGGCTCACATGGAACCGAAGCAACTTCCCATGGCTCTAATTTTGTGCAGGCCGGCTAGCAGCCACATCAGTCCGCTTGCCATTCATTTCCAACATCCTGATAACACCAAGGCTTTGCAAGAAGCCTTGGGAAAACTATTATCCAAGTTCAGGTGGCTGGACCTGGCCCAAACCTTAGGCAAGTGATTAAAATGATTGGCATATTTTTGGAAGCAAAACTGCTGTGCTATACCTGCCATCCCTCTTCAGAAAACCACTGCCTACGTGATCATAAAAGCAGATACATCTGCAAGCCTGCTCAACTGCACGAGGGCTTGTAGAGCAAGGAAGCTCATGCTGTCTGGTGCCTGCAGCCCATGGGACCAGCCACCCCTCCTGCATTCCCTGGATGTCCTCAGAGGCTTGGAAAACTGGGCACTTTAGCCGACATAGCTCTTGGGGGCATCATATTGCTGCACCTGGGCAGCTTGTTGCACAATCAGGGATGGGAGCGCACACAACAACGGGGATGAGTCTGCCAAACTGCTGACCTGTGGCTTGGGTGGGCTTCTGCATAAGGGAGACACTGCTCCAATGGGAGCAGAGACCCACATAAGGGTCTTCTCTTGGGATCTGGTACCAGGTAGCATCCAGACCCATCAACCACATCCCCTTGCTCCTTTGGGACACAGCAACGCTGCCAGCAGAGGACTCTTTCCTTTCAACTAAAAACACTTGCTAAAAATCAGGTTGCACAGAGAGCATCCCCCAAAAGCCACCTACCAACAGTGCCCAGGATGAGCCATGGGAATAAACAGCTCCACAAGTATTATCCCTGCTCTGCTCACTGCTTCACATGGTTCATCCATGAGGCTTTTGGCCCTGAAGGACAGAAACCACACTTTCCCTTCCCCATTTGTTGCTTGGTGTCCTAGGCTAGTGCTGTCACGTTCACAGAGGCACCACTCGAGGAAAACGCTGCCCCTCCAGTGTGCAGCATGGGCAGCTCACGGGAAGGTTGAGCTCCTGATTCCTTTGGATGTCCTCAGAGGACGCATGGTCACAGGAGAACAAACAGGAGCTCTGCTCAGAAACCATACAGTCATGGAGAAGAGACATAGCAAGTACATAACCTTTGCATCTGCAGCCTCCTTTGAGGCTTTTTTGACTCCCCAGGGCTCTCCAGAGCACGCTTGGACAGGGAGGTTTGTGCTGGCCTTAGGGTTACACCCCAGCACCCGAAAATCCAATATCCTGAAGTCTAGCAGGCGCCAGGAGAGGTCATCCAGGCACAACTGTGTGTCCCACAAGCACCAGCCGCTCAGTGAGGGCCCAGAGTAGAAGCTGCCAAATTCTGTGCACGGAAGCTGAACTGTGCTTAGCTTGGGAGCCCAAACAGGGTAAAACCTACATTTAATACCTATTATCCTAACATCTCCCCATCTGTCCACTTCCCTCACACGCCCGCATCTGCAGCATGCCAGGGCTGCCTGGTATCAATGGTGCTTTAATTTCATCATTCCCAACTTATTTAGAGCAATTAGGAGGCAATGAGTACACGCCAGGGGCCAGGATGCACTTGAATGGCATCCAAGGGTTACCGCAACATCGCGGGAGACCTTCGGATGGAATTATTCGGCTGCAAAAAAAACTTAAATGAAAAGGCAGGCAACCCTCAAAGGGAAAATAAGGTACTTTTTGCTCCTATAGGCCCCCTTTTAATTTGAAATCAGCTGACAGAAATGCAAAGAGATGATATTCCTCACTTAATTAGCAGAAAGACAGTGTCTCAGGTTAGAAAACAAAGCTGGTTTTTGCCTGGGCATCTGGCTGCAGAAGTGAAGAGGGCAGGTGAGGTGGCGATTCCTGGAGGGCTGCTACTTTAATCCCATTGCAGGGCAGTAAATTTTGCCATTGACTTTCCTGGGAGCAGAAGTACAAGTTGAATAGTCTGGGAAATCCCAACCATGAAGGCAAAACAACAAGGAAATGGTTTCTCCCTTGCAAATCCTGCCAAGCAGCTGGAGCACTGCAGGAAGCCACCCAGAAAAGTACCAAAGAAGCCATCGTGGCTCCTCCTTGTCCCTGTTTCCAGGTGAAATGCCAAAGGAGGGACTGGCTCCTTGTGTCCAATTTAGCTCCATGTCCACACTCCTCCTGCGCAGTCTCTTGAAGCGTCTGCCTGCATGCAAAAAGCGCTGCCCTATTTTTTCCCGGGAAGACGAGTACAGCTTCCAGCTCGGAGCACAGCACGCAGGTCTTATATAGGATGCTTCAAACCCATCCAGAGGGAATTTGGGAACAAACCGCAGAAAGAGAAGACTAAGCAGGTGACTGGAGTGAGTTTATTGCCTACAGGAATGCGGACAAGCATCTTCCACCTGAACAGAACTAAGCACCACTCCTGTTGACTCCAGGGAGCAGGGGAAGAGCAGCTTTCCTAGCATATTCCACAGATGCAAAATAAGCACACGCCACCTTTCTCATGCATTCCTACAGAAACTCCTCTCCCCATGGGTGTCTGTAGCTTCTGCAAGATAAAAGCCACCAGCAGGCTCTGGGAGCACGTTCAGGGGAATATATGCAAAATGCCAAAATAAGAGCTGCTAATAAGATGTATTTTCGAATGGCACCAACTTCTGATCTATTGATCTCACACCAGAAGATTGACTTTATCTATGCAATATTAATCTGTGCCACTTGCAACACGTTCTGAGAAGTGCAGATTGAACAAGTGCCATTAGACTAAAATTAGGCATTAAAATTATTATCTGCTAGAGGCCAACCCAGCACAAGTAACTCCCTGGTAGGCAGGAGCACCAGTGCACACCAGTGAGCACCCTCAGACCCTCAGGGTAGGTGCTGGGGCTGTGCACAGCTGGAGCCCTGCACCAAGCAGGGCATCTCCATGGCCACTCAAACACATCCAGGCCACTTTATGGCTTCACCACGCACATCCCGTGCAGCCCACATCCCTTCTTGGGGGCACAGAGCCCCCCGTGTGCCCTGCCATCCACCCAAACCACCCTTGGGTGCATCCCCGTTTCCCTGTGGAGGTTACTGTGATCTCGAGACCGTGGTCCCGATAGAAGCAGGGAAGCCAAGTTGTTCAGCAGAGGGTTTTACAAGAGCTGAAATCACTCCAACTGGGTTTCAGCCAAATGTTTTAGCTTGCTTTCAAAAACAAGGCCAGCCCATAGCCACTTGTAATGATCCAATCGACTGCTCGACACTGTGCGCTAACAGAGACAAGTTGCCTCCTTTAGGCCACTACATCACAGCTGAGAGCACCAGGAGAGGAAGATGATGGGCTCGGAGAGGAAGAGCATCCTTCCCGCACGCCGCTCCAGCTGCTAACGGGAGTGCCAGAGCTCTCCAAATGCCGCTGCAGAGAAGCCATAAAGCCCTCAACCTGCACATTACGTATTTGCAGGGGTACCCATCAAGAAAGGGCTGTCTCCAAATGCCACACAAGAACCTACAGCAGAGCAACTGCAGCCTAGAGAGAGCAGCAGCTCGGGCAGAGCCCTATGGTGCCCGCAGCTGGGGCAGAGAACTCATGGGGGTGCTCAATCCATCACATTTAACCAAGGGGAGCTGCATGGATCAGGCTCCTATATCAGGAGCTCAGGAAAGCCCCACAGTGCAGCCACTGACTCCGCAAGTGCTTCAAAACCCACCTGCATCTCCAGGGCTCCGCTCTCCAGGCAGCTGCTCCCATGGGAAAGGTGCTTCTGGAGCCACCCCAGCACAGGCCATGGGTATCCTCTCCTGCAGGCCACACTCCTACAGGATTTGAACACCAGGACAGAGGCTACCCCACATATAGGGATGATGAACCAAATCCAGGCCAGGAACCCATCCAGGAGCAAAAGGAGATGGTGCTGGAGCCAAGTCTTCCCCTCCCAAAAGCTTGCAAAAGAAATGGAGGCCCCAACCTGAGCTTAAACAGGGGCCTGGTGTGGCTAGAGCCCCAGGTGAGACTCATCAGGGCAGTTAAGGCCCATTAGCACCGCAGAGCACCCTGCACAGCTCCCAGCTGGCTCCATGGGGCAAGAAAGGTTCAGCCCCAGCAAAAGCACAAGTGGGAAAACACGTTCCATGGTCCTGTCCCACTCAACTCGGCTCCAAGGCTGTGACCCAGAGCCTGCACATCCTTGTGCACGTGCAAATAAGGAAATTTGCACTATATCATTAAACAACAGTGCAACTTTATGATACAGGTCGTATAGGTAAAGCACCCAGAACATGGCACAGCCCCATCATGTAGGGGTCTGCAAGCTACACAGGCATTTTGAACCCCATCTATTTGAGCCAGGGCAAAGAGGGGGTTATCATGCATGTAATGGGTCTGGTTGTAAGAAAGAACCAGGCTTTGGACTCTGCGTTTGTTCGTAAATGCTCACAGCTCGGGGGGAAAGACACAGCAAAAGCCTCATCCAAATGTAATGCTGGTATGAATAGCACGAGAGCTGCTCCAGATGGAGATGTTGGGAACGGGTAAGCAGTACTCAACTAGCTTCTGCTTCACTAATGGCAGAGAAAAGAAATAAAGAAAAAAATATAAAGCCTAGAGGCAGAAAAGCCAAAGGAGCCAAAGGGTGGCAAGAAACAAGGACAACTGAAAACCCACAAGCAAAAGATGGTATCGAGAGGCAGAACCGTCTGTGCTTAGCAAGGGCAGTGCAGCTCCTGGCGATGAACACCAAGGGTTAAAATTTGCAACAGTTACTTTCCGAGAAATGGAAAATATCACAGCTCTGGCAACACATACTCGTTTTTTCTTTCCTAAAACAATGTTAGATTTTAGGATTTAAAAAAAAATGGATCTGGGCAAAGGAGTGCATTGACATTAGTGACAGATGGGATGGAAAAATTTTGTTTGGAAAAAATATCTTCTTTTGAGTCACACGCGTGCAGAAATGAAAACAACTTAACCCCTCCACTTCCCACATCCCAGGTACATGTTTTAATGCGCCAGCAAAGAGGCAATTCCTGACGCACACCAAAAATATATGGCCCTTAGATAGAGCTAGCAAGTAGGGCTTGAAGTGCCCTACAAAGAGCCTCGGTTGTGAGGAAGAGTGGGACGGGAGGAAGGAGCTACAAAGCGTTTGCCCTTGCAGTAAAACCCGCTTGAGACGAACTCCCACCGCTGCTGTTTTGACAGCCCGAACGCACCCGCTCGCACAATATCTCTGTCTTGTTAAAGGTAATTACAGTTCTTCCTGTGTAATGAGATGGTTTTTAAAGGCCATTCAAAAGAAATTTTCTATAATGAGGTTAAGGGTTTTATGGTGTTATACATCAAGGGAGCTGGTAATTGGTCGGATCCAGGCAGCATCCTGAAGCGGGGAGATAGGAGCTCCTATGGAAAACCGGCTGGTGGAGTGCAGAGCCTCCAAAGCGTTCGGGTTCTGCAGAAAGGGGGGATAAAATGGGAGGAAGGAGGGGAGGAAAGGGGGCAGTCGGCGTGCCAGGTTTTGCATGAGGAAGGATCGAGACGTGCAGACACCTCCTCTCCACGCCACGCACCAAGGCTCGCGTGTGGAGGATTGGGTCAGACTGCTCCTCTGTTTCAGGGCGTGCGCCCCCTCACTGTTCCCTCCCAGCCTTTCCCAGCTCCGGAGTGCTCCGTGTTGGTCATCCTTCCAGTCCCTCCTCTGCTCCCTCCCAGCGGTTATTCCGGCGCACGTAGTCCGCGGCCCCCGCGCTGCCATGGGAAGGTCTGAGACCGAGGTCTGAGAGCGGCGGCTGCTTCCACGTGACACCCAGCGCCAGCGCCTTCCTCGGAAAGCTGCTTCCCACAGGATCTCCATCCCCCCTTGTTCCCGCTGGATAGCCAGGAGCGGCAGCTGAGACACAAACACCTGAACCTTGGGGTGCTCAAGGGCTTCTCTGATTGAAAAATCAGCCTCTAGACACAGGAAAGCTCAGTTGACACTGCTGCAAGTGCTGGGCAAGTGACAGCCACCTCTCTGCCACCTCTGCGGCCGGCACAGCTGCCTGTGCTGGCGTTTTCTTCAGGGCTTTTGAAGCTTTAAAGCTGCTTTAGCTCTGTAACCGGCTCTTTGCAACAGCAGCCAAGGTGCAAGCGTCGGGTTGTGGCTTTTCGCCAGCATCTCACCGGGGCAGCGGAGCTGCCTTTCCAAGAGAAACGCTCCCGCCAAGCTGTGCAGCTCCGCAGAAGGAAACGGGCTTTCCCTAGGGGCTCTCCGCTTCCTGCCTTCGTGGACAGCCGGAAAAGAAACTCTCCCAGCTCCTAGATTTAAAACCGCACCAAGGGCACTTTGCGAGATGCCACCAGTCTCTGGGTAACATACATTACTCGCCTTCTTCTGCCCGAGGAGTTGCATTTAATATCCTGCTTGCTTATGGTTCTTAAAGACCAATTAAATATTAAAGGCGTTTGCCAAGGCTCGGCGCTGCAGCGAGCACAACAGCGATGCCACCGCGTGTGGTTTCGCGGCGTTCCCGGGCCAGCTGGGCCATTGAGCGGAGCGTTGTTGGGATTGCGGATGGCTCGGCAGGATGCCAAGGGGTCAAAGATGCCCTAAAAGTGCTTGGTCAATGATTTAAAGCTGGTGGAGAGGAAGGATGCTCCACGGTTGCCCCGTGAACTCTGCTGCAGGAGAGTCCATGCGCCGCGTTGATGTGGCCCCAAATCCACGGCCTTAACCCGCTGCACAGGCGCTGGACGGCACCGATGCTAAAGCCACGTCCCTCGAGCCCTGGTGTTTCACGTCCCGGGTGCCCCGCACCGACAGCCCAAGCGCGAGCGCGCGGCGCTTCCCCGCGGGGCAGCCGAAAGCTGCTAATCACAGACCCAAACGCGGCTCCGCTTCGCTCAGGAAGCCTCAAATCACAGGCACCGCCTGAATAGAGCAGGCTCGGGAATTTGTCAACTAATGTGTTTTCATCAGAAAATACCGGTTTGTTGAAATTCAAAGCCTTCCGAGAAAGGATCAATTGTGAAAAATTACCCATTCCGCAAAACTTCTGGGGAAAGGCTCCAAAGGGTCAAAATGTCCCATTTTTGACGCGTTCGAAGTGAAAGAAAATCTATTTTTTAGGTTAATAAACCCGAGGTAATTTATAGTTTTGCAAAAAATGACTAGAAATGAAAAGCAACTATCAAAATGTTTTGAAATTATTTTAAAAACCCTATTCAGGAGAATCAAAAGGGGTTTTTTTAGGTTTTTTTTTTCTTGCTTTTACTTCTCAGCGCTGCTGAAATTTTACCTCTCTGTTCTCGCTGCTGGGGGGAGCTCATTTCCATTCGCTCTCAGAGACGCCCGGGGCTGGGGAGATGTTTCCTCAGCAGGTTCCCATCCCGCTGACATGACCCCACATTGATTATCACCGCTGCGGACATTGTAGCAGATGCCAGGGCTGGGATTGAACATTTCTGCCCAGTTTGCTGTGGATAAGCCCACGTTAAGTCACGTTTCTGCACCAAGAGGCAGAGCGTAGCAGAGGACACAGTGAGCACGAAGGAAAATATTGGTGATGTTGGAGGTTGTGCAGTTCTCCTGCTCTGAGCGTCTTCAGCCCAGCTCTGTCCCCACGGCATATCCTGATGTCAGCGCTGGCTCCAGGTGGCCAAAACGGCTCTGCCAGGTGCCAGCATGGGATGGGAATCTGCTTCCACATCTCCTCCACTCACACGCAGTGCCCTGGGAATCAGAAACCCCGATCTCGTGTGAGGAAAAGGGCAGCAGAACAGGCAAGATGAGGCCTTTCCTCAAGCACCAGGGGTTTCAGCGACGTGAACCATCCTCACAGGTGCCAGCACCCCCAGCTGCTCGCAGGGCGGCTGCCAAAACCCCCGGCGTCCCTCCCGTGTCCTAGGAGGCAAAAATCTGTGGCACGCGGAGCACTCGTGGCCAGCTGGAAGGGAACGGATGGAATATCAACGGCAGGAGCGGAATATCAGCCCTCGAGCACAGGGGCACCAGCTCTGCCCTGCTCCGGCGCTGCTGGGTCTATAAATACGGCAGGAGGGTCTGACCTTGCTGTAATTTAGGCAGCAGGCAAGGCCGTAATTGGATGCAGGGTGACACGAGGCCCTGCGCCACCTGCTCCAGGTGACCCTGCTGTGAGCGGGAGGTGGAACCGGGCACTCTCCTGTCCAACCTCAGCAGTTTGGTGCCACAAAGCAAACGAGCGGCGTGGACGGGGCCATGAAGGGCTGCATGGTGCTTGGCTTTCTCTGGGAAATGAGTTTCTGGAGGGTTGATGCTTGAGGGGCTCCTGGAATGCAACGAAGGGGTAAAAGAGCTGGCTCCACTAGGTCCCCCGCGTGGATTGAGCCTCCTTTGTGAGCAGAGCCAGTGGGGCGAGAGGTGGGTATCAGCAGGATGAGGGAGAAAGGAAAGGAAGCGCTTTTGGGGATGATCCACCTCTGACTGGGGTTGGTCCACCACTGGAGCAAGTGCTTCGGACAGCAGGAACATCCGTGGGGCAGGAGGGAGGAGAGGCGGTCTGGGGACAGCGATCCCGCCACGGCACAATGTCCCCCCAAGAGCGACCCAGGCAGGAAGGAGAGGGTGAAAGAGAGCGGCCTTCAGTCACTCACACCCAGAACGGAGGCAGCGCAAGGTCCAAACCTAGTCAAAGATGCCACCCAGCAAACGGGCCGCTCAGCGTCCCTGCTGCTCTTCCCCAAAGCAGCTAGACCCCATGTAGCGGGATCATCCCACCGTCTCTCCATCCTTGAGCTTCACTTTGGCAGCTCCTCCGGATGGATCCCTGCTGCTGCCTCTCCCAGGCTGCTCTCCAGAGAAGCACAAACGGCAACGGCACCACTGGTTTCTCTTCTGCGATGCCTCCAGACAGAAGATGAAGGCAGCGAGACAGTTTACGGTGGAGACACCATAAAGTAGCATGTACAGGGGAGGAGAATGATCGCATCTCAGGCCCCAGAAGAGCCACCTCGAGTGCCTACCCTCCCCCTTGCGCTCAGTCCTGCATGCTAGCGAGCGGCACATGGAGAGCTATTGCTTGGAGAAGCTGGAGAATAAAGTGGATATGGAGGAGGGAACTCAATCCCAACTGCATTTATTATCGTCTCATCTCTTGCGGTGCATGGAATCCACGAGCTGCTCCAGGAGGACTCCTGGGATGCAGCACTGCCAAAGAGCCGCTCCAAGGGCAAATAACTCCATGCTAGAGCCAAGAAAGAAGGTTCAAAGTTTAGGGAAAACTGGATGGATACACGGAGCCATTTGCCTTTTAATGAGGCTTTACAAATTGTTTCTAAGGTCCTGTGATTCCTCTGATGTGTCAGCGGAACGAATCCCTCCCTTCTTTTTAAGATCTATATTTAAAGATACATTTAGTCCCCCTGTTAAAATATCTCCCGATTCTTAATAAAATTAGTGCACGAGGGTTTTTATCTAGTTCTAACCCTCTGACTCAACCTCTTACTGTAACCTCTGAATCTTCTTTAGATCAGCAGAGATGGATGTTTGCAGATCAAAAGGAAAGATTTATGATCACTGGAATTTCCCCTGGAAACACCCGCGACCCACACAAGCCAACATAATGAGATCCAATGGCTTGAAGTCAACGCCAGGCAACCGCAAGCCGCTGAGACGAGTTTTAAGAGCAAAGGAAATTGAGCAACAGAATCGTCTAGCAAAGAATAAGCTGTTCTACCCCATGGGACCTTCCAGTCAGGAGCTGGATTTCTGTAGGAAAAGCTTTTCCCGTGGCGATGCCCAAGGCTACGTCCGGACCCCAGCACCACGTGCCCACGTTGATCATCACCTCCAGCAGGTACCAAATACCGGTTGCTGGTTGCATCCCTGTAGGCAAACCAAAAAGGGGGCTGCAGAAAGGTTGGGTTAGATGATTGCATTGATTTCTTCTGGCACTCAAGCTCTGAGAGCAGAAAAATGTCTTACGTTGCAAGGCAGCATTTTGCAGTGAAGCGTTCATGTGCCTGTTCTTTCCCCCGCTAATTTTTGCTTTGTCAAAGGTACTGGAAAGTATTTCTTGTGACTGACAAAGCAGTGGAATTTATGAATAGGCAAATTAAGAATAAAGAGGGAAGAAATAAGTCTGTTGATAAAAAAAAAAAAAAAAGCTGAATAATTCAGTTAAGGATCAGTTACTTGAGTCGATTCCCCCAGAATTTGAATGAAATCATTTCTACTTAAAGTAAGTTTGTCTTTTGGTTTGAAAACCTGCGAGCCGGAAAGCAACATATTTGCATTTTGCTTTCCAATACATAAACTGAGACTTCATTTCGTCGGCTTTCTTGTTGAATAATCTGCTCTAATTTAATTGGAATTTGAATCCTATAAAAAGCATTTTCTACTTAGTTTTCTACTGATCTTGGGCATAGAGATTTTGTGATCTGAAGCAGCAATACGTCTGTGTTTGCTTATTATCATACTCAGAAGAGCTTCATTGTTTGGGCTTTTTCTGCCGAATAATCTGTTTAATCTAAAATGGAATTTTGACTTGGCTCCTTATTGATATTTTTGTGTTAAAATGTTATGATACGAAGAGCAATTTGTTTGTATTTTCTTCTGGGAAGTGTTTTATATTGACTGAGGGGGGGTTGCTTCTGTCAATGTTTACGGGAGTAAGTAAGTCAACAGAATTACTCATACAATTAGCATTACCTGGCCCTAATAGCCAGATATTGAAAGACATTCAAAATGCAGATAAGTGTCTAGTAGGATAATTAAAAGGGTGTAAACACACGATCTTCTTTGCCTTCTCTCCGACTCTTTGGGTGCCTAATATTGTTAAAACTCCGGCCCTGAGATGATAATTGTATAGAAAATCAAATAGATCGAAACGAAAAAGCGATGCCACAGTCTGCACTGGGTTCTGCAGTACGTGAAAAGCATCTGCCCAGAGCCTTTCGTTCCCTGGCCTTTCCAAACAATCCATCTCTGCTCCATGACTCCTGCTAGGTGTCTGTGAAGGAATTTGGGGATGCTACAAGGCAGGAACTCTTGCCCCAGCATCTTGGAACTTCTGCGAGAGAACCCTTCCAGCATAACCCTCCTGGTGATGCTACATATACAGTGGAAGAGATTGATCTAGGACCCAGTGATCCCAGGGGCACCGAGGCAATTTCTAGAGGGGAATGAAGCAAAGAAAGTCCCTTTCTAGAGGTTGCAATGGGAAATTTGGAGGAGCCTGCAAACAAAAAGCAATTGCAACATGCTGACCTAAAGGCCAGCATGAGTGCACGGCCACCCAAGCTGGCACAGGCCAAAGGACGGTCCTGAACCCCTCCAAGAGTCTGCGGCAAAGCCCTTCCCGGGAAAAACCCTCCTTTCTCAGGGCCGTGCCAGGCCCACAGACTCTGCCACGGCTCGCAGGGGCTAATTACTGCACAGATAAGTACAACCTGGCATGCGATTTAATCACAGCAGCAATCACAAGAAATTAATACATATATGTATAGACATACTAACCACTCGGGTCTGGGTTATCAGTGAGATAAGAGGAGCTTGTGAGAGGGCAGGAGGTTCAAGCGGTCTCTATCCCATCCCCGTTCTGCACTACCAGATCATAAATCTCAGCAGCAGATAAACCTTGCTGCCCATGAGCAGTGGCAGCTTGCTGCTTGGAAACAAAATGGACAGCAGGAGCGCTAGGGGGAATATAGCATTTTATTCGGTGCATCAACAGAAATGGATTAATATAAGACAGCGATCCTCTGAGCAATGTCTGGGTAAAATATCACCAGGAGGACAGGAAAGCTACATTGACTGTGAGATAATTCCAAAGGGCAATATCATAATTTTGGTATCATTTCTATCCCCTGGGTGTTATTTCACCACTCCTGTCATCAAAACAAAAGCATGCAGCACTACAGACCAAATCCACTGCAATTGAGGCTTACAAAGAGACTCCTACACAGCGGTGCTTGTGACACTGATGAGTGCCTGGACATGTGTGCAGGTCCTGCCCCTTGCTTGCACCCACGCAGGTGATATTGCACCGGTACCAACGCAGGGGACACGCGTGTATTGGGTAGGGGCACGTGGGTAGCAAGGGCCTGAGGGCATGGTGGGCTGTTGTAGCCGCTGGGAATGCCAGGGAGCAGGACACAAGGATAACTCCCCTGCTGCTACCTCAGAGCCCGGTGCCCCCGTTTAGCTGCAACCCAGCGATGCACGAACACACCGAGACCCCTGGGCTAAACACCGAGCAATTACCAAGCGCAGGTGGCCCAAACCCATCCGCGTTCCTCAACACCAGAGAAAACAGCTCCCCGCAGCACCGGCAGCTCCCGTGCGCACGGATGAGGCCCCTCGCTCGCAGTGAGTGACAGCGCAATTTAGGGAAACCACCGTGTTCTCATGTTAACAACCAGAGCCCGGGAGCCGATGGCGAACACCAGTCACACCGGCTGATGGAGGCGGGAGCGGAGACGTGTCGGGGCAAAAGGAGACGAGAGGATGCAGAGAGGCCGCGGTGCTGGGGTGACATGTGGCACTGCCACCCCTGCAAGCCTGCATGCACCCCCAGCATGCTGTACATGAGCAATTAGGCTCTAATTGCATGCAGCACGTGTCTGGCACGTATGCATGTGCACGCACCTGTGCAATATAGATGTAGCACAAAATGCAGGCTGCAGCCCATAAACAGATGGTTTCCCAAGCGCTCCCGTTCTGCAGCACTACAGGTTCTGCCTTGCCTCGTGCCATAAGCAGTCCCTGGCTTACTGCTTGGGAAAAGGTGGATCCCCTGGTTTTGCAAAATTGTAAATCTCCAACACTTTGTGTTCGCTGAAAACTTTTGGAGGGATGGGGAGAGGCAGCACGCTGCCTTGCTCTACACAGGCTGCAATTCCCGCGCTGGCATTTTCCCCGGGTTCTGAAGAAAAATGTCAATAAGGAACAAGTTATTAAAGCAGCACGAGAGTGGAAATGGCAAGAGCTCCTGGAGGGGCCGCCCTGCAGCAAGGCCCTGACCTCCTCGCACTCCCTCCTTGGGGCTGCTCCTCATGCAAGCCCCTCCAGCCTCATTGTTTTTTAACTTGTTAAAGTAAAACAAAGGGAAAAAAAGTCAGGAATTAATGAATGATTCACACTTTGGCAAAGCCCTCTTTGCAAAAGAGCAGGAACAACAAGTATTTGGCAAGAAGGCAGCAACCGGCTTGTGCCTGGGGGTGCTTGCTGAGAGCATCCTGCTGCCACCCAGGAACCACTCGGTGCCACCAAGGCAGGACAGAGGGCGAGAAAAATCCATCCTGCAGTCCCTGGGCTGCTGATTTGTGGTAGGGAGGACACTGTGATGGTGGTTTTTATGGTGGTGGCTTCTCCAGCTCACCGGAGCTCCTGGGCCCTGGACGAAGGAGGAAAGCAGATGTGCACGAAGAAACCATCAGCGCTGCCGACTTCAAAGGGCCGAGGCTGCCGTGCGTGCACGGCCACCCGTAAATCAGATCATGCTGCTCGTGCCTGCTCCCAGCACGCGTGCCCTCCAGAAACCTGGCCCTCAACGGCTCCGGCTCTGCAGCATGGAGATTTAGGATAATGAGAGGGCTTAATGCAATTAATAGATGTCATGGGACGTGGTCTTGCGAGTGTAGCACAAATGAGGCTTGGATAATTGGTGCTGAAACTCATAGATCAGGGAGCGGAGCTTCGTGCACCTGGCAGAGGTGGAGGCTGGCGCTTGCTGTGGGGTGATGCTGTACAAATGGTCACTTGGCTGTTTGCAGGCTGCATCTGCCAAACAAAGTCCTGGAGTCCTGCAACCTGAACAGCAAACAAGCCATCATCTGGGTTTTAAAAGTATATATATATCCCTGGGAAGTGGCTTTATGCTGGCACGGATGCACGAGCGCGCAACCGTAATAAAAGGTTAAATACAAGAATATAAAAATTAAAAGCATCAAGTCAAAAAGCATTGAAGTCAAGCGATGCATCCGGCCCCCAACTCGCTTGGAGGAGCCTCCCTGCGCCGGAGCTCGTGCGGAGGCTCCAAAGGGGCCCGGCAGCGCGGGGAGGGTTAACGCGCAGCCACGGGAGCAGAAAATGAGGTTCCAGTTATTAGGTGATTTATTGGTCTGTCCTCAATTGGCACTCAGGACTCGGAAGAAAATGTTCCACTCCAGAGCATTAAGCGTCTTCAAAGAGCAGAAGCATTAAAAATTGAAATCGTAAAATAGACATGTAAATATAGCAGAGGTAAACGGGGCAGCGAGGGGAGGAGAGGAGCTGAGCTCACCTGGGCCCGCAGGCCGGGGAAATGGCTGGAGGCCCCGGGCAGGGTAACAACGTCCCCGCGAAGCCCTGGGGACTGTCCCAACAGCCCGTCCTGCACGCACAACCAGCACGTGGCACCAGAGGGGACAGTTCCCCCAAAATGCAAGGTTTTTCCTGTCCCTAGGGACTTCACACACAGCACAAGGGTTGGGAAGGAAGGGGACAGCAGGGGAGATAACGGGACGAGGATGCAAGGGATTGATGCGGGAGACAGCCGGGGGGCTGGCAAAGCCCTCCCAGCGCAGGGCCGAGTCTTGGAATATCCATGGGATTAATTAGTGTAAGAGGTTTAAGGGGCTGAGGAGGCCGCGGGGCTCAGGGCACACGATCGCACGTGGGGCAGAGCCGGGGGGCTCCGGTAGCCCCTGTCCTGGCACGTCCTAGTGGCTCCCCCAGGGATGCGCAGGGGGTCAAGCGAAGCCACCATGGTCAGCGGTGGCCCCGAGTATGTCAGAGGTGACGGGTGGGCAGCGATCGCGTCATCCCTCCGAGCGAGGGTGGCTCTGCACGGGTGACATTTTGTGGAGCGGGAGACGAGGGGCCAAAGTCCCTGGAGACCCTCGGCCACCTGCATTCGACAACGTCACCTCTCCCAGGGCACAACCCATGCAGGGGACACCAGCTTCACGCGGGGAACTGCAGGGCACGAGGAGGAGGAGGAGGGAAGGCACGTAGGTGGGTGAGGGGGAGGTAATCGCGGACCCGTGAACCTGATAACCGCGAGTGAGAGGGACATGGGGACAAGGGAACGAGCACACAGGCAACATCGACATCAGGCCATTCCCTCCCTGCATTTTGGCACCAAACCCATCTCTTTTGGCACTGTCACCCATTTCTTCCCCCTCCCCCCCCACTCCATATAATTTTTCTTAATTGGGAGCTCGTTAATTATCCCAATACTTTGCAGAGGAAATAAACAGCAATTAGAGAAACAAGCAGCAGTTTCGCTCGCTGGCAGCCACTCCGCGGTCGCGGCCCGGCTCCGGTCCGGGGCTCCTCCAGCTGCTCCCATGGGATGCAGGGGCTTTTGCCCCTGACGGCCGCGTGGGAAGCGCCAAGGCACCAAAGCAGCCAGCTGTCCCGCTCAGAACTGTTCTAAAAGTCATGAAATTGCTGTGAAAAGCCCGTTTTTCCCGCACAACAGAAGGTTATCGTGCTTTGAGAGCGCGCCGGAACGCCTTTTATTAATCAGCGTGGCGATAAAGCAAGCGTTTTAATTAGCATAATTATCCCGTTTGAGAGACGCAGCCCGCACCGCTCGGGTACTTCTCCAGCTAAAGGAGCGCGCCGTCACCGCCAGCCGTAATTAAGCCAAACGAGATGTTTGACCTTCCCTGCTACCCCTTTCTCCCGGCCGCATGGTTTCCCTGGCTTCGCCCCAGTGAATATTCCATCCTTCCCGCTTTGGTAGCCCTGCTTCCCGGGTTGGTGGCCCTGCTCCCCCGGTTCAGGTCTCCGGTGGCCATCGGAGCAGATGCTGGGCACACTCCAAGCAGCGCAGGACACGGAAGCGGCCGTAAAAAGCGCAAGATTTGCAGCGTTTGCAGCATGATCTCACAGCCAACAGCGACAAGATTTATTCTCACTGAAAAACACCCAAAAGAATTTTTTTTAAAAGGCAAACAAAAAAAAATACCATAAAAATCCTGGCTCTGGGCTGGCAGCCAAAGGGCTGTGACAGAGCTGGGGGCAACGTGCGCCCAAGGTTAGTTTAATGTCCAGGGGCATCAAGGAAACCCATGTCAGTATTTTAATGGGTATTTTTATGGATATTACACTATTTTGCTAATAACCACCACAATGCACAGTATAATAACCTATGAGCAATTTGGTTTTTTAATTAAAAGTGCCTCTCTTTTTAAAGGGCGTCTCTCTCATGTCTCCCCTCATTATGCTCAAATGCAGCAGTCAAATTCAAAGGAGTTTGAGTGGCCGGTGGAAATCTCAGCGAGGTTAAATTCCTCAGTGATGCTAAATTCCTCGGAATTCCATGGAAATAGGGTGGAGACGAGAGGGGAGGGAGAGCTGCAGCAGGAACCTTTCACGAGGCTCCGAAGGACCCATGTGCGCCAAAGGGGATGCACAGGAGCCCCAATCCAGGGAAAAGGCTCAGTCAGAGGATACACCTTTCTGACAGAGAATCAATCTTCAGCCCAAAAAATGAGCCATGTGTATTGCTGATACCCGTTAGCAGTAGTGTGACAACCCGTTACCGAGTAGGAAATGCAATTTTCATGGGAAACTCAATTTTTCTTGGTGGAAGAATTAAGTCTTCAGTGGTGGCACAAGGGGACTCATAGAGAAGAGGGCAGGACGGAAAATAAAGGTGCTGTTAGTGCCACTGCCAGCATAACCCACGGATCCCGTGCGGTCCCAGCACGGGGCCCTGCCGCTGCTGAAGACGGAGCGTGTGGGGCAGGTGACACTGAGGACGCCGAGGACAGAGCTGAGCGCAGCTCCCCGCTCACACATTGCCCGGGTATCTTCTCTCACCGCTGCTCCCCCAAAGCATTTGTCTCTTTAATCCATGGCATAAACAGGGGTCTTTCCTGGAAAGAAGCCACCAGCCACTCTCAAGCCATCGGGACTCCCGGAGGAGCCTCTCCCGGATCCCAGGCGCTCTTGTCTCATCGTGTGAAACCGCCTGTTTTTTTTATGCGGCCTGGATATCATGATATAAAATATATATACATAAGAAGGCAGCTTTTCCTCGGATAGGCAGCCAGGCGAGCTGTCTTTCGTGCCGTCCTGCATTTCGATCCCGCTACGCTGCACACGCGCGCGCCTGCTGCTCAGCGACACGCAGGGACGTTTTACAATGACAGCCTGTGGTTTCCCCGGCGGGGAATGTGGTTTAATTTTTAGTACAACCTTAAAAAGGAGATCGGCAAGGCATCTCTTTCATAAATTTTGTACGTGACATTTACTTCTCTGCGTGTCATAGCTCGTGATGGACAAATCCCAAGTCCAGGGGCTTGGTTCAGAGAAGCAGCCATCTTATCCTGCCAACTCAGTCGAGATAAGAAGGTTTTTACTCAGTCTCAGCATGGCAAATCTCCAAGAGCTGAACCCTCTTCTGTCTCCAGGACCACGTGTCCTGTTTTCCGACCGCCCCTACATGTCTTAGCGGGGTCTGAGGTTTCTTTTTGCTTTCTAGAAACTCCATCTCTAGCGCTTGTTGTGCCATAACTCGGCCGAGATAAGCAGGGGATTGAGGGCTTAGGGAACCCAAAACTCATCTCCACCTGTGAATTAGGTATCAGTAATAACATGGCAACACTTCTCACCCAATCCAATCAGCTAGGGCCATAAAAGCATTTCTGGCAGGCTTAGATTCCTGCCCACCCTGGCCTCGGTATAATGGAGTTTGCTTTAAGAGTGCAATAGATCTCGGTCATTGAATCCAGCTTCCTGCTAGTCACGAGCCTGCCAAGTTTCAATTCGAATGCACATAAAAGATCTCAACAGCTGGGTGTTTAATTACAGGGACTAGAAATCAGGCTCCACAGAGTCGTATCAGGTTATTCCAGCTCCCTCTCCCTGGCTTTAGAGCATGCCAAAAACAGCCTCCCCCAGGGGAGCCTGGCATTTCCAGCTCTGGCTAAAAGTGCAAAGACCCAAGAAAGCACAAAACAAACCCAAAAGGTGAAGCGTCGGCGGCTGTGACAAAGGTGCCGCTCGTGCTTGGCAAGCAGTTCAGAGTCCCAGGCACGTGGCAGCCAAGGCCTGGCTCCAAACACGCGTGGATTAGCCAAAAATCCGCGGGGGATCCCAGCCGCTGCAGCACATTGAGCCATAGGGCATAGAGACCACAGATACGCAGCACCGTGGAGCCTGCCTGGACGCAGGGAGGCCAGAGCGTTGCAGTCAGCACCAGCAACAAAACCAGCGTCACACGAAATCAGGTTCTTTGCTAGCGGTCAAACGAAGAAGCAGAGAGCCAAAGAGAACTTCTAGTTCTTTGGCACTGATAAAGCAAATCGAAGGAGTGGAAAGCAGAAAACTCGAGGATCAACACTGCCTACTGTTCCTTTGCGCTTGTGAGTGGAGAGCATCAAAATCATATTGTGTTTTCTACAGAGACATGAACCATCCTAGCACCTCCTCCCAACTTTTCCACTGCAGCCAGTGGGAACATCCTTCTTATACCCTCAGATCGGCAGGGCTCACAGGTCAGCCAAGGCTTCTCCTACTTCCAAAGCGACGAGCAAGCACTTGCAGCCTGTTGCTGCGGTGCTGCTTGCTCAGTGATCTCCCTTTCCAGGGTAACACTTCTCAGAACACCTGCACAAGCACAAGTTTCCAGTTCATCCCAAACTGGGATGCTGAAGCACTAGCATTTGCCAAGGGAAGCAATTACACCCAACGTCGTGTCCATACCCAAACGACATCGTACCGGCTTCTGGTTTTGTCAGCCTGAATAATTACAGGAGCTGTTGATGTTATTAGGATACCTGACTGATTCCTTGGTGAAAGTGGATAGTTAACCGTGATGTAATTTGTGGCACAATTAGTTGCACCTCGAAAAAGACAGGCGGCCAATTAAAAGGTGTCAGGGCTGCAATCACAGTTCTTTTCACACACTGCCATGCTGCCCAGCTGTTGGGATGTAGGGATCTGCACATGGAAGCGAAGAGATATTTCAAATAAATTAATTTCTGGAGTGCAGGAGTGCCGTTTCTGCAAGGCTGCAGTGTGATGCTCTGTGCTGTGCATTGCTGGTGAAGGACATGGGAGTGGGGAAGGGTCTGGTACCTCTGTCTGAGTAAAAAGGGAGACCAGCCAGAGCTGGCAAAGCTCCTGGAGACGCGGCCGGGACCACAGGTGGGATTCCCTGCTTTGCTGATGGGAAAGCCCAAGGGTTAAACCTCATTTTGAGCAGGCGCACGGTGACTCCAGGCACAACGCTGGTGTCACCAGCCTTTCTGATAGGCAAAGTCACCTCACCACTTCGGCTAAACCTGTGACATCCTAAACAAACTTTTCCATCAACATTTTCTGGAAGAAGAGCAGGGGAGACTGAGGAATAACAAGCACCTTGGTTCTAGTCCTGACTTGAAAAATAAAGAGGAAACTTAATAAAATAAAGAGGTCTGATAAAAGAGCCAACATCAGAGAGTCTGAGCACCACTGACCACCAGGACCCATTAAGGGTGTTAGCAGGGTGAGCAGTGGCACCTCGGGGAGCACTTTGTCTCTAGCAGCATCTTTGCTCTGAGAACAGGCCTGAGCAAAGACTACATCAATTCTGCTGCTGCATTAACAGAGGGCTAAAGCCAGACAGGATCTCAGGGGATTCCAAATATGAATGAACGTCCGGATAGCAGACACCAGGAGTCAAGCTAGCAAAGTGCCTCCTGTCCCAGGAGGGGCCATGATCAGCGTCGGACTGGCCGTACGCTCCCTCTCCTACCTGGCATGGTGCAAAGAGCCACTCGAGAGCTCTGAAACAGGCACTTAAATGATCATCCTTCCCAAGGAAGGGCACAAGAGTGACTCAGGCCAGCTTGGCCCCATCAGAAAACCTTCATTCCCTCCATTCCTTGGTTTGTTGGGGCACTTCTCATCCAGGTGCCTTCCAGAAGCCTGTCCTGGTGGAAGAGCAAAGGGAGTTTTCTCCTAAGAGGTGTTTTCTGCTAAGAGGTGTGCCATGGATTTATTTCTCCAAGCAAAGAGCAAGCTCGGCTTGTTTTAAATACATTTCCAATTAGAAAATACCTTTGGTTCCAGCAGGTGTTAAAAAAAGATTACGGGTTGTCCCTGTGACCCGGCAGCAGCACGAAGCCACAGTCAGGCCACGCACACCATCTCCGATGCTTTGGAGCAAGCAGATTAGGAGGAAAACCATATCAGTGAAAGGACAGGCAATCTGACAGGCTGCAGCATGAGAGGGGGCTCAGAGATGCTTAGACTTGACTTTGTGGTTCCCTCTCACCCTGCTGCCCACAGTTAAACCAGGGATTGTCCTAGACACATGTCTAAAGGAGACTGGAAGTAGGAGCACCTCTTCGCCCTCCCGCAGATGTTGTATTTATCTGGAAACCAGCTTACTGTGGGCTTAAGGGAGCCCATGTCCTTATGAGTTAAGCTCAAGGAAAAGGTTTAACGTTTTGGAAAAAAAAAAAAAACAACAACAAAACAGTGCTTTTTTTTCCCCCCATGGTCTGGAAGAGCTACTGGGAGCACCAGCAGTTCAATTCTTATTGATAAAACCTCTTTCCTCTGAAAACAAGGGACCAGTTCTTACAACAGGAAAACGTGGGCAGGGTGGAACTTCGGATCACAATGTACAACTGTTTCAGTATTTTTCTGCTGAACCATAAGAAAAAAAAAAATCTGACAACATCTGCAACAGAAATCTTCAGAGATCAGTGGCCAGAGCAACTGTTTCCAGGCTCTTCCAGAAGACCCATCTCCAGGGCCACAGAGGAGAGCCCCTTTGAACCAAGCTGACGAATACATCAGCTACAATACAGCACATCTGCAAGTTGCCTTACTTCATTCTCCATTATTTTGCATCCCAGAGCAAGCATCCTCTCGTATTGCCATCAGCGGTCCCTTCCAAACATACTTGATCTTCTGTGAAATACGGTAAGTTCGATCTACATTCCCACCATAAGTAAAAATTAGGGGACCACAGTGTGTTGCTACACGGACCCTTCAAGGGTCTCTGGATGGGAAGCAACAAATGGGGAGATGGCTTGTTCCTTTGGATCAAAAAGGACATGGACTTTGGAGACCAACAAAGGCAGGAAACACTGAGGAAAACCTTCCTGGTAGCTATAAATGAGCAGAAACACGCTGCTTTGGTGACCTGACAACAACTCTGTTTTGACAGAAGGCATGTGTGCAGAAGAGAGAGGACATAAAGCTATTCCAAGTTCACCATGCACAAATGGGGAACAGTAAGAGCAACATCCCCATAATGTCCAAGCAAAAACAGTGCAAAATAAATGGGACCAAGCAAGTGTAAAAAGCCCCTCAGGTGTAGGAAACAGAGCAGATTTGTACTTGGTGTTGACAGCAAAGAGGAGAACAGCGAATTCGAGGAGACACCTGAAAGACATATGAAATACAGCTGCAAACCAGTGGGACCTGTACCAGTGACATGTCTATCTACAGAAGCTTGCTCGTATTTCACTGCCAACTGCCACAGACTGATCGGCTGCCGCAGGACAAGTAACACTGAACACATTTGAAGAACCCACATCTCTCAGACACGAGTCCAAGTAAACAGGGGCCTGGGTGGAGAGGCAAACTCCTCGCTGCAGGATGAGGTGGTAGGGTGGGAGACAAGCTCAACTTCTGGCATGAGAGGACAGCCAGCACGTTCCACAGGCCCATTTTGCTTTTGCCCACAAGTAGATGGCCTCTCTGGGCTCCTGAACGTGCTCTGGGGTAGCCTGTGCCAACTGCCAGTCCTCCAAAAATGTCAGCATTTGGGAAGACCTGACCAAGGGCCATCACAGAGCCCTCCTTGATGGCTGATCACTAGCACAGATGGGCACAGACTCCCCATATTCCTACACAACATGCAGCTGTATCTGCTGAACTCACTGGGTACAAAGGGTACAAAGAATTTCAAACGACAGGAAAAGATGGCATCTTCAACCAAATCCATACGGAAATGAAGAGGAATAATTGGCATTAAGTAAGCAGGATTTTTGAATGGATGATCTGGATCCCAAAGAGAAGTACGGCCCTCCATGCAACACCAGAAATGACCACTAAAACACAGAGCTCCCGTCCCTAAAGTTTTGTACTAGGCACTGGTGTAGATCCATTAGGTAAATGGAGCAGCAGAGGAGCGACATCAGCCCTGGAGCTGGTTGTGCAAGGATAATACCCGGCACAACACAGGTACGTACGTATGTTGCAGACTGCATTGCTGATGTGAGTATTTCTTCTGAGAAGCAGCACATAATTAACCAAGAGAACAGGACATTATCAGTCTAGCCTGGCAGCTTCAAGCTCCACCATCAGCAGACACTGGGTTTCTCAAAGTCCAGGAGTAATTTCTTAAAATCCATTTTCATCATTAGTCTGCTACTCACCCCACAACTGTTACTTCTGCTAGAGACTTCTGCCTGATAGTTCTGCCTGGACATCCACGTTTGGAATAACATGGGCTGCAAGACAGAACCGAGTCCAAAACGTGCTCACCGAGGGGCTGCCCCATGCCAGGGGTGGGAGCAGGGCTGGCAGTGCTGGTGGGCTCACAAGGATCCAGCTGTGCTCACCCTGGGCCCAGGGGGATGAGTGGTGGTGGCAGAGCCTTGTGGTCAGCAATGGCTTTGGTGCTGCCTTCTGCAGGGAGGAAAGCTTTGCCTCCATATTTATAGCGCATCCAGGTTTCTGAATGTCCTTCCAGCCTAAAAGGTCCCAGGCAGTTTGCAGGTTCAGGTCACGGGATCAGACCCGTGCAGGAGCCAGGCCATCCTTAGCAGCCTCAGCCTTCAGCTTTCGGACACCAGCAACTTCTCGCTGGATTCTCCTTGTTGAAAATCAATTGCTGAGCCACAAAAGTCCTCGTGGGACATTTTGAGGAGAAAAACTGCATCTCAAGAGATTAGCCTCCAGGCCCAGCCCTCGCACCAGCTCTGCTGAATGTGCCCTGTGCAGCAGAAGTGGTTATGCTGTGGAGCAGGTCTGCATCCGGCCATGGTGATAAATTAGCCAGAGATTCGGGCATTTCATGCAGCTGCCTCATCCTCTGCCAGCATGACAATGTGATTAATTCTCAGTGCAGATGAAGCTCATTTATCACAGCCACGTGACGGCCGTGCAGCCCGCAGGGGCACGCGGTGTGCGCTGGGGAGGAGGGCACGCGTGAGGGAGAGAAGGCAAAAAAGCAGGAGGCACCTCGAAAGAAAGGAGCCGGGCTCAGGGCATCTCCCGGGAAGAACGTTTGCCACATTACGTTGCAATTAACCACACTAAGGGAGAAGAGCCCAGTGCGGGAAGGGAGTTTTTATCCCTGCTGACACACATGGCAGAATCTGGGGAGGGATGTGCAATGGGGGAAGTGTAAGAGGATTGGGGGAAGGAAGCTGTGAGCCGATTACTGCACTTCAGCAGACTCAATTTTACCATCGTGGCTACTTCCTCCTCTTACTCCTCTTCCTCTCTTCATCACCCCCCTTTCAACCTGTTTTCCACCATCTTTGCCTGAGACAGCTCTGTCTCATGCTATACATCCCCCCCTTTCAAATCCAGCCATGGTCTTTCCTCGCTGCTCCAAAACCTGCTCTCCCAGCTCCAGGCATGGAAGCTGAGCTGTTTCTCAGTGTTTGCTGCACCCCAAGGAGCTCAGGACCTCAGGCTCCTTCGCTTCCATTTATTTAGCAGCTTGCAGAGAAGAAAAGCACAGATCCTTCCTCTTACTGCACATCCTGCCTTGCTGAAGTAAATGAAGTTGAGGCTTGAATTAGTGTGAAAGTCCCCAGCGTAGGAAAGGTCTGAACTGAATGCCAGATCAAAGCTCTACAAGCACAAAAAGAACTTACTCCTATACCAGTCTATGTCTCCTGGAGGAATTGCCCGGGAAACAGATCTTTACGTTAGCTTCCTGGCGTAATTCAGTCCTGCCATGGAAAAATCATTCAGGCTGAGCATCCACCCAATGAATGGAGTTTCTACACTTACTGGAGAGCACCTGACTCAGCAAGGCTGCTTGTGCTGCATGGAGGAGCTCTCCCAAAGGCTGAAGCAATCAAATGTACTGATTGTGAGCAGGAAGCAAACTCTTCCCTAGCTCCAGGGTTTCTGGCTCCACCTTTTGTTCAGAGAACTGAAATACAACCCCATCCTGTGCAGAGCTTGGCAGCATCAGGATCTGCTAGTTCTGCTCTTGTTTCACCACTTGCTACCCACATGCCTTGGCAGACATCAAAGATGGCAACTCCACTACATCCTTGCTGGATCCTAGCTGGAAGCCTGGAGCGACTTTCTCCATCTTTACCTCGTACAGTGGAACAAGCTGTGGGTGTTTCTGAGGCAGGCGCTGGTGCTAACGTAAGCTGGATGGAGGGTTCTGCCCTGTTGATGCTGTGTGGCATGACAGAGCTTGGCACGAAATCTTTAAGGCGTCCGTTTAAGCAAGAAGCACCCAAAGATGTTTCTTGTATGTCTTCACAAGGTGCAGTTGGCTGTACAGGTCTAATAGTCATCCTCACACACTGACATTAGTGGGAGTAAAATCCTTCATATGCCCAGATGGCCAGCAGAAGATCAGGAAGAACATGCTAAGTTGTGGTGTATCTGTGGTTGATCAAGAGCCTGCAATGTCCAAGTCTCTAGCGTGGTGGGAATTTGGGAAAGGCTCTTTGTTAGCCAACAGCCAGAAATGCTCACAGAGGAGAGAAGGCTGGCACGAGATATAACAACACAGCTGTTTTATTGCACAACTTTGCTGCAAGCCATCCCATCATGGGCTATCTGCATGGTATTTGTCACCACAGCTTCCCTTCATGGCCCAGAGCACTGTTCCTAACACATCCTGCTCATCTCTGAAGCCAGCAAGCTCCTCTTCTGGGTTCTCACTGCACCTAGCACTCTACATCCTCTGCCTTGGGTGGCCTCAAGCCACCCCCATCCAGACCTCCTTCATTAAATACACACCTTCTACCCACCAAATCCTCCAGCAAGGAAAGACAGGATTTCAGTGCTCCCCTCTCAAGGACCAGCTCTCTAATCCTGCACCTGAGCACTCTGAGCTGCTGCTGTAGAATGAGAATTGAGGGTCTGCCTGGGCACACCACCTACAACTCCCAAGGTGGCTTTAACTTTAATCAGGAGTTTTGCTCCCTACCACAAGCACTAAGGCACTGCCAAGTTGGGCTTTGCTTTTTCTCAAAATTCCCATTGCGCCGTGGCCTCCTACACCAGTGAGTCCCCCCGGTTGGTGTCCAGCGCTCTTCTCCGCAGCCCTCTCAAGTCCCCTTGCTGCTTTCATTAGCAGACATTCCGAGTGTCACCAGGCCTTAGACACAAGCTGCTGGCTTCAGGCTGCACGTGTCCTCAGTGATAATCACTGTCTCAAACCATCGTGTGTGCACAGAGGACGTGATAGATGAGGCAGTTTAGAGCAGGGACACAACCAAGGAGGAAATGCGTTGCAGGGTAACCGTGGTCAAGCCCCTCTCCCTCCCAGGGGTTGTCCCATTGCAGATCAGGGCACACAGCCTCTCGCTGAGCCTCCCTCCCAAAGAAGAGCTTCACACAAAGCGTTTTTCCATGAGCTCAGCTTTCTCCTGTCATCAGCTTCTCTTCACTTGCCAATTGCGCCTTAGTAGCTTGCTGCTCTGGTGTCACTATATACATATTTATTTCTCTTGAACACGTGCTAATAACATCCCCTGGGGACTGTGCGGGCTCCTTTGCCTCCTCACGCCAGCCGCAGAGCGAATGAACCTGCCAGAGCTGTTCCTGACGGCAGCTTCTCAGCTGAAGGACGTGTCCACCTGCCTGGTCTTTGGTTCCTAAAGACGTCTTTGGACCCCCATGCCAGTGTCTCCTGTTTGCAGAGGGTAGAGGATATTTCAATGGAACAAACGCCACAAAGAGGCTGCCCTACAAACTTTCTCCTGAGCACCTCTGATACACAGACCTTTGCCACCTGCACCTCTCTGACTGTTGCTTGTCCCTTAGGCAGTAGGATTTACAAGCATTCCCACTACAGCTTATGTCATTAATGCCAGATAGGGAAGAGAAAAGGCAGGTGACTCTCAAGAGGTCACTGCTGCATCTCAACACTCTCACAGCAGCCCAAGGACCCACGAAACAGCACATCATTCGGATGAATTGGGAGAAGCTGAGATGACCAGGGGAAAAGTAACGAGGGATCACCAGCAAAGAGAAATAAAGGTCATTAAATACATTTGTTTCCCATTGTTTGTCCCACGTCCAGTCTCTGATACAACTGATGCCAGATGCAGCAGCCAAATCCATCACACAGCGCTGTGTTCTTGCTAGCACTGAGGCCTCACATTGGCCTTTCTTTGGCCTCATGAAAGCCACAACCCGGAATGTAGCAAAGAGACGGCAACAGCCCTACTTCAACCTCACTCTGGTTTGATTATCCAGTACAGAGATTTGCTGGGTCCCACATGCCAAGTCCCATATCAGGAACGTGCAGTTCAACTCAAGCCTTGCTGACTTGCTCATCGCCCAAGACCATTATGAGGCCCTGGCAGGATCTCCAAGAATAAAGACCACCCCATCCCCAGGGCTTGCAGACTTCAGAGCATCCCAGCAGTAACCAAACCCTTGAAATCACCATAAAGCCCTCTTTAAAATGGGACAGCAACACCTTCAAACCTTCTGCTAATGAAGTTTCCCCATCTAGTTTTGTTGCTGCTGCGATTCCGCCTCTTCGGGCTGCATCCTTCCCCTCCCACCCGTTGCTGAGGCAGATACGGAACACGTTGAGCCAAAAGGGGCCTCGCTCATGTTCGAGTAGAGCTGAGCAAACTGAGTAGGCAGGAATTGGCAGCGGGCTGCTCACGCACTCGCACCCAAAGCACCTCGCGGCAAGCCAGAGAGAAGCCAAGGCCGCCTGTTGCTCAGCAAGGCTGGATGTACTTTCTCTCCGTTTAGGAAATAACAGCAAAGCTTTCCAAGTCTTAACACCTTGTCTCTGCTCACTAATGTGGAAAGAGACTAGGGGCTGGAAGGAGGGATGGCTTCCTAGCAGTGCCCATGGCTAGCGGTGCGATGGGAGAGGGCCCAGCGACAATGCTGAAAGCCTTGAGGTGCCGGCAGCACCTCCGTGGGCTTCAATTACCAACCTGGCGGGACGTGGTAAAAGACAGGCTGCTTTTTCACTGGATAGGTTTTTGGGTTTTTTTTTTTTTTTTTTTTTGAGGAAAATGTGTCAAGGGCCCATGTGGGAAGATGATGCGCCCTGCAGCAGGCCCACTGACATCAAGCCAGCGCCGCTAATTTACCTCAGCGGAGAAGCAGGCCCTGTTGTGCCGGGTTAAATGTACATTAGGAAACCCACAGCTCCTCTGAAAGTGCAAAAACAGCAAAACAAAAGGCGGTTTCGGGTCCGCCTTGAGAAAACAGAGATGGTCTCACCATATCCGAGACCACAAAAACTGTATAAGCTGTTTCTCCCTCCCTACCACCTCAATAGCGCTCCTCCTTCATCGTTTCCCTTACCTTAGGGAAAAGTTGCACAAAAACGCTCCAAAAGCTCTGGGTCTTGCCCCATTTCCTCACTGATTTGCTCTGCAACCCCAAATGCCAACCAGAATTTACCCTTACAAAGTGGCCACTCAATATGATACATAAAATACAGTCTGAAGAGCCTGTGTTCCTTGAAACCCAGACCTACACTGCCCATCGCTTCCTTCCCATGCAACGGTAAAACGTCAACTTTTAGGGGTCATTTTATCTTGAGGACAACATTTCTTCTCAAAGCAAAAGTATTTTCAGACAAAGCACCAGCTTTAAGAATGTGGACCCTTTTTTAATCCTTTGTGAAGGATTTTTGTCTTGCTGGAAGGGATACTCTGCCAGGCCCGATACGCCCTTTGCAACAACAAACAGAAAGCCGATGGAGCGTCTCGCCGCTGGAGCGCATGCTCGGAAAGGAGCCCGTTACCAGAAAGGTTACGGATGACGACACCAACCTGCCTAGCACAGGTAAAACCAGGACTGCAACCTCTGACTTTCACGTTTCCTCCCGCTCTCACATTTCTCTCTTCGCTCTTCATCCCAACCTTGCTCCCCTGCAAGCTCCCTGGGGAGATTTTGCCCCAGCGCTGCACGTCGCTGCGCCCTCTGCTCTTTCCAAAGGTCCCTTCCACAGCCCACCGCCTAGAACGCCCTCGCTGCAATGGTGGGATCCCTGTTTTCATTTAAATCATCACGCCGATTACTCAACTGAAGTTTTTGCTTCTCATCTGTCAACATTTACCTGGGCAGGCTGGGAGATACCCACACAGCACCGAGAGGCATGGATAAATGCGCTTCACCCAGTTCTCACACGGGAGGAAGGGGAGTAATCGCACGCTCTGTTTGTGCTCAGCTGAAGCGCAGTGGGGGCTGCAGGATTGGCAGAGGCGCCTGTTCGTGTTCTGGTTCTTCCACCCACCTGGCGAGGAATATTTGGAGAGCGGAGCTGCTACACGCCGCGCTCCAGCTCCTCCAGCACAGCACAAGACAACCTAAAGGAGGTGGCTGGGTGACACTGTGATAGGGTCCAGCTAATTAAGAAGATCACCCAGTGATCACAGCAGTTCTCCCCCCTCCACGCTCCTCTTTAGCAGCCTCGCTCAAGTAGGAGGTGTCAACGTCTCCCCTGACAAACTCAACAGCAGCAACGTGGCAAGTTGGTAGCGCTGCCTCCTCCCTTGCCTGCCCCCAGCACTGCTACACACTAAACGGGACCTCTGAACAGGGGGAAGACTAAGGTTTCAGGTCCACTCCGTCCTAACGCGCAGCCGGTAGCGTCCGTCACAGCGAGAGCACCAGCTTCCACTTTGAGATGAAGCCCCATCTCCACATCAAAGGCTTCTCAGCCAGTTGTAACCCGCCTGGGGGCTTCTGCAGACCAAGGTTCAGTTAGCCCGTGGGCATTGAGATCAAATGCATGGATGTACCTTACACAGAGCAATGGAGCAGATGCTTTAGCACCAGCTGCCTGTTCAGAGAGGAGGAAACGCTGTTGCACTTACCAGAGATGAAATCTTGCAAGGACCTGCTGGCTAGGCAAGCAACCTGAAAAGGAGAGAGAGACGTGGCTCAGTGGGTTGGCTGTTGACAGCAGCAAACGTTTTGAAAGTGTAACATGGGGGCGTTGGTATTGCATCAGCCCCAAACAGGGGGATACGCGTGCGGCTGCCGCACGCGCTTGGGCCTCTCCTCCCCAGCCTCTCATCAACACAGATCCCACCGAGCAGGACGGGCAGCACCACAAGCTGGGAATTCATTAGGAGGAAACACAGGGCTGTCCCATTAGCGCTTGCCTCTTCCCGGGCCCCGACTCATATAACACTCTATGCAAATCTATGCAAAGGAGTCACAACAACATGTCTGGTAAACTATAAATATCTGTGAAAAATCTTCCCATAAATACAAGGGAAGGGGGATTTACAGCGCTTGCTTGGGAGGCTTCTCCAGGTGTTCCCTATTAAGCCATTGTGTTAGTTTGCATAAGTAATCCTCAGACAATAAAGTATCCTCTGCAATCACTTATCGGCTCTGCAAACTGGAGCGGCGTCAGGCACGGCGCATTCAAGCAGCCGGCCATAAAGATGACAGACTGGGTCATTACGTCACCCGCTCTTCAGGGGTGTTACTTTAAATCAGCCTCAACAAGCAACAGGTTGTGGTTGCTCGGTCCTGTTTCACGTGGCAATGGAGGATGAGGCAGAAGGACTCGCTGCTAAGCGAGCCGGGCTGAGACACGCTGGACTGCCTGGCTGCTATGGGCTCCTACAAGCCTGTCTGGTGCCCCATGAGCCACCCAATGCTTGGGTGCAGCCACCCAAGTCAGGAGCACGAGGAGAAATGTCCCAGCCCTCTCCACCATTCTCTTCAGTAAAATAGTCTCTTGGCCACCAATCTAATCCTTGTGGATAGAAGTTGTCCCCCATCTGCACCAATAACCACCCCTTGCTAAGATAACTCATCATCGCCTGCCAAGCAGCACCCGCCAGGCAGTGTCCCATCACAGGGAGGCCTGGCCTGCTGGATCCTCATCTGACAAACCAGAAAGATTTCTTAAAATCGCATGTGATACAGAAATGGGCCAGGTTGTTCCATTAGAGAGAAGAAAAAAAAAAAAAAAAGACTCACTATTAGGCACTACATTCAGCAAATTTCATCCCCAGCAGCTTTTGCAAGGCTGCCCGGGCTAATTACCAGAAGACCATGTTGAGGTTCAGCTATGACATTTCTCTGCGTGTTCAACGTATCTTTATCATGACTTCCATGTATTTCTGTGCAGATGGGTGGGAGACAGAAAAAAATGAGTAATACGTCTTCTTGCAGCATGAAATTCTGAGCATGTCCTCCGCCGAGTGCAATTACTGTGTCTGTGACTCCTGTAATCTGGCTAATACAGTTAAGTATACTGGAGATTAAGGGATTTTGGACTGTGAAGTCCATTTCATCCGTCCAGCCCCGCGTAAAGGAGCACGAGCAGAGAAGTGGCCTCGCACAAACAGCGTACAGGAGCAGTGTCTGGCCTTGCAGATGACAGTCACACACGTCCCCTCTCTCGGGGGTCCGGTTTTGTGCAGGGAGAGACAAGCACAGAGCTGCCCAGAGGCCCGGTCCCCGTGGGACATCTCACCCCTCTCAGCAGCTTTCCTGGACCACTCGGTGCTCTAGGCACCCAACAACTCCTCTGCTGGACAGCTGAGCCCCACGACCCTGTAAACCATCCAGGGTCCCCTTCTGCCCTGGGGACCTCGGCACACGAGGAGGACGCACTGAGGAGCCCCTCGCCTCCCCTGTGCCGAGTGCTGCGTTAACACTCCCGGCCACGTCACGCGCCCAGCCAGCTCCATGTTTACTGCTCATGCTCTCCAAGGCGAGAGGAGCTGGCAGGGGAGCCGGCAAATTGGAGTATCATCTGCATAACAAGGGAGCCAGAGAGGGTGGGGAATAGCAACTGCCAGCCCGAAGAAGGGCAGAGAGACGAGCGGCTGGGGGGAACGAAGGCAGCAGCACCCCAGGGGCCACCCAGGGAGCAGAGCCGGGTGCCCCCGCAGCCCCCAGCGCGGCACCGACCACCACGGCCTGCCCAGCGCGCCGTCCCCAAGCCCTACGCGCTGCCAGGGACCGAGCGGGCAGCTGATGCGATGACACAGTGGAAACAGTGAAGGATTTAAGCTGTCACAGCATTGCTGCGGCGAGTGCTCTCCAGGCACCGGGAGAAGAGCCTTTATCTCCAGGCTGGAGAGCTAATAACAGCACTGGAAAATTTCTGCTCGGGCTGAAGCAAGAGATACTCAGTGCCCTGCAGAGAGTAGGGCCCCAGGGCGCCGCAGGCAGCGAGCAAGCCTGGGAGCACAGTCTGGTGTATGGTGCACAGCAGCCCAGTATTCCCTCTGCTTCATCCCTCCTCCTGTGTTCCCCAACCCGGTTTGCGGGCAGCCTTGCACAGCCCGCGGTGCTTCCTGCGCCGTCCCTGCCATCCCTGCTCCTCCATCTTCTCAGCTCTGTCTGGAACACGAGTTCCCACCGCAGGTCCCTCCGCGGCCGTCCCAGCCAAGCCGCGGCCCCGTCTCTGGCGCTTATCTCTTCCGAACCCTGCCATGCACACGCACTGTCCCTGCCAGCCCTGCCTCTGTCCGAGGCGCCGCTTCCCTCGCCACGTTAGGATGCAGACGAGCAGCTAGCACCGACTCAGAAGGAATGAACCTCCTGGAGCTTCATGGCAATTTGCTGCCAATTAACTCCGCACAAATCCACTGCTTCCCGGTCTTATCTTCCTCCACCACTTCCTCTCACTCCCTCTTCCTCCCCTCTCCAGCTAATGGGCTTTGTGGATGTTTTAACATCTGCATGATCCAAGGAACTTTCCATGGGGTCTAGTAGCCCCTAAGTGACCACACTCCAGCACCCATGACCCCATCTGAAGAGCAGTATGAGGAGGTTGGATTCGAATTGCACCGATGCTGCATCTCTCCAAGCAGCCCGTGGCCACCGGTGCACCCAGAGCTGCTCTGTGCTGGAACCAGCACCCAGGGGAGCAGAGCACCCAGTGCCAACAGCTCATCTGCTCTCGTGCATTTAACATCAGGCTCCGAACATTAACTTTCACAGCGCAACATATACAGCACAAACCCATGTTGTCGGGAGATACCCCAAAGCTATTAACACATCTGGATGCAAATGATAGCTTAAACACCCCACATGGTCCTGTGCATACGTGATAGATTTACTGTCACTTCTTGTAAAATCAAAGGGATAAAATAAAATAGCTGAACAACAACATCTGAGGTGGGGAGGGGGGCCGTGGCAAGCGATGTGACTTGAGGACTCTGGCTAGAACAGGAGCTCGGGCATAAATACAGACAGGAGAGAAGCTCCACATCTTTGCTTACAGCTCCCGAGCGAGCAGCGCATCTGACCCACGAGCCCTGCAGAGCACAGGCAGGAGCTTGAATCAGCGCTCTGTGAAACCAGCCGGGGACAGAACGCGCTTCAGCCCTTCACCAGAGCCAGGTTGGGCAGAGGCCACAGGCGCAGGTCAGTGCCTGCAGACCCGGTTCGACCCACAGGGATCTTCCCAAAGCTCTCCTGATGGACAGGGCAGGGAAGCACCGAGAACACGGCAAGAAACAGCTCCTGCTCGCTGGATGTCCCCTCCATGCTCTGCCGGGAGCAGTCACCACTGTGTCCCCTCCCTTGGTCCTCTCCAAAGCAAGCCTGCAGGCCTGGAGTGCTTGTTCTGCAGAGGGGAAAGTTCAAATCTTTGCCCAAAAGTGCATATTTATATGACAAATGGAGCTCGTCTCAAAACTCTGTTTCCATCAAAAGCAGGAGATTTGTGCTGGGCCCTTTCCATGAAGCCACACAGCTCCCTGCATGGGGAAGGGCCTTCAGACAGCAGAGCATCCCTTAAAGCAGCAAACCTCTCACTGGACCTAGTGGCTAGAAGCTGAATCCAGACAAGCTCAGACTAAAAATAAGGCACAATTTTTAGGCAGACACAAGCACTAGCTATTGGAAACGCTCAACAGCAGCAGGAATTTTCTGCTTCCAGAAACCTCAAAAGGAAGAGCTGGCCTGGAGAAGAGTAGAGAAGAGCATCATTTCACTGCGCCCAAATGGCACCCAGGCAACACGGATGGGTTTACACTGGGATTCCTGAGGTCTCTATTGCCTTTGCTTTGCAGGAACAGGCTTTTCCTATTACTATCAGTCTGCTTTCTCTTTTTTAACTTGAAGATTCTTTAGTCAGTCAAATTATACCCAGACGTAGCAAAAGCAGCAGAAAATAAGGCTTTCTAAGGGGCTTGGGAAGTTATTTTCATCTTAACATATGTGTAAGAGGGGTTGACAAGTCTTCATTCTGCTGCAACGGGATAAACCGTGGGTTCCCAGCTGATACGGGGAAAGAAGAAAATACCTAAAAGCATCAGAAGAAATTACAGGAAGAAGCAGGGCGCTGCGTAGACCTCCGTGACGCGCGCCGGGGCTGACAGCTGATGGCATCCGGAGCTGAAACATCAGCGCGAGGAGGAAGAGGGTGAGGGCGCCGGGTCTCCACGGGCGCTGGGTCCGGAGCGGGGTCTGCGGGATGCCAGGATGGGAGCGGGCAGCAGCCCCAGCCTGAGAGCGGCGCCCGGCTCTGAGTGCCCAAGGAGGAAGGCAATCCAGCCCCCTCCTCCTCACCTCCTCCGCCAGGGCTAAACGTGCACGGTTTCAGGAAGCACCAAGCAGCTATTCCGGGATAACACTCAGGAAATGGGAGGCCGGCTCTCAGCGTGCCCCTTCCCTCTGCTTCCCAAGGTGAGCGCAGCCCATCGACCTCTCTCCCTGCAATTAGCCGGCTCCGCGGCGGCCGCGATCGATCGGCCGCGGAGCGGAGACGCCCGGATCAGCACCGGTACGCCGGCATTCCCGCATGCCGGAGGACCGCGGAGCCCCCCTGCCCGCAGCGCCTGCTCCGAGGGGCTGCCAACGGGAGGACGTGCTGAGCTTTGCTGCCGGTGATGGATGGCACGGCTCCGGAGGAGATAAATTCCCAGGTTTGCGGGAGATGCGGTGCTGCAGTCTGCGCTACTCCTTGCAATGCGCAGGCACAATTTTAACTGCTGCTTATTGATTTTCTTACGTTTTTCCAGACCCTGGCACTTACTTTGCCATCAAGCCCCCAGAGGGGTGATGCCACCAGGGCCAGAGGACACGGCCTCTCCTTTGGCCAGGAAACACGTGGCTTGGGCCTCCTGCGAACGCGCTGCAGGTTGCCCCAGTATCGGCTCAGCCATCCAGGGAAACGGGGACGAGGAGTTGGCAGGGAGGAGGCTGCTGTCACTGAGAGACAGGGAACTCCGAGCAAAGTGGAGCAAGGGCCTCCTTCCAAGGGAAAGAGAGCCTGGCAAGCCAGACCCTGGAAAGCCTGCAAGGCAGGAAAAGTCTATTCAGCACTTCTCGTGTGCCTTTTTTTTTTTTCCCCCTTTTTTTTTTTTTTTTTTTTTTTGCTTTGCTTTTCCTGTCTTTCCCTGGGAAAAGGCAAGGAAAAGCGGCAAAGGGAAAAAAGCCCTCGCTGACCTTTCGGGCGAAGCAACCTTGTCTGAATCGCTGGATGGTAACAGCGAGCGAAATGCCAGTGCCCTGCCTTATAAATACCAGCTTCCTCTTGGGGTGAAATGCCAGCTTTCTAATGTGCAAATGCCGCAAAGGAAATGTCATCCTCCCCAAAGTGTGAAATGCCAGTCGGCTCCAAGAGCCCGGGCTCCGGAGCGGGCACGGTGCCAGCGCTGGGACATGGCAAGGCTAATGCCTGCTGCCAGGTCCTGCTGAAGGGCTGCAGGGAGGCAAGGCAGGAGGAAAACCCGCGTGGGACCAAATCCCTCCCATCCCAGCTCCAGCACGTGCCACTCCGAGTGGCCACCGCCGCTGCTGCCCCCTTTCCGTGCGCTGCTCCCCAGCAAATGGGTGCCCGGAGTTTGCAGTGTGGCCGATGAACCGCTCTAATCAAATTTGAGGATTGCTTTGGATCATGCCAAAGCAGTTATTTACTTTTTTTTTTCCTCAGTTAAATGGAAAAACAAGCAAATACAAAACCGAGCTGTCAGTTACCACGTTCCTCCGAACCCGAAACTCCTCATTTCCAGGGAGCGTTATCGCTGCTGCTTTCAGCCGTGTTTACTCAACACGGGACATCTCAATGCCTGCTGTCCCCATGCCACCAAGCAAGCACGAAGCTTCGTGCAAAGATCCTGCTGCTCTCCCAGCGCATCCGGGACCCACGAACACTGGCTATTCCAGAACTCTGCCTTTCAGCAAGCCCATCCTCATCCTTCTCCTCGGAGGAACCCAAGAGGTGCCCAATCGCCTCTCAAGTGGCTTTTAAGCTCGCGAGCAGTTCCAAGGACACAGTAACGCCGCGTTGGGTAAGAGGTTTCACCGCCGCTCACGGGGGATGACCCGGATAATTCCCTGGCAAGATGGCAGCTGAGTTCAACGCTGACAAGTGCTCTGCAGCACGGGGCGCAAGGGATAATTTGAGCGCTCGTGCACATTGTCGAGCTCTGAATTAATGGTAATAACTCAGGGAGGAAAGGACAGGCGCGTCACGGTGGACAGCTTCGATGGGAAGCTTGGCTTAATGCATGCTGGCAGGCCGGGAAAATGCAAACAACCACTGGCGACAACAGCGATTAGGACGTGCGGGAGAAGAGCCCAGCGCCACTTAATCTGGGAAGGAGACAACCTAGGAGGGATGGAATTAAAGCACGGGAAGCCACGTGGTGGAAGGGGGCGAGCAAGGTTCTGTGTTGCACAAGCTCAGCTGGACCCTGTCTGGTTCCAATCTCCCGATGCCACCTCCGATGGCCAAATCCTCGGTTCTCCACAGGACCCACTATCCCATTCATGGCACACGTGATTCCAGAAGAGAGCAAACCACAGACTGGAAAAGCCTGGCATTCCTAACCCTGCCCTGCTGCTTTTGCAAGCATAGGGAGGCTCTTAGCATCTCGCCCTTTGGTAGGTAACACACTGGTGGGAAGGGGCACGCGTGCCGGCACATGCCGATGTGCATCCCGCCCCGCATGGACATGGCTCGGGCAGGAGACCTTCCCCTGCACCCGAGGATCACTTGTGATTAGAGCCAATCGGTGCCGTCTGACTACATGGGTTTTTCCATTGCACAACGGTTATCGCTGGAACTGAAATATTTTGAAAAAACACGTCGGCTCTGATAACCCTCCAGCGGAGCGGAGGCGAGCTGCGCCTGCTGGCACGCGGTGCATCCGATCCCGGCCGAGCGCCGTGCGGAGCCCGGCACGGGGCAGGCAGCGGGGAGGGATGCGGGAAGGGATGCAGAGGGAGAAACGGCGCAGGGAGGCTGTTTCAGAGAGATGCCGGAGCACAGGGCTGTCCCAGGCCACTGGGAGCCAGCAGCAAGGTCCAAAGCAAAGCAGAGGCCACCCAGCAACCTACACAAGGGCACGTGGCATGGAGCACTGAGGAACCTGCCCCAGGAGGAGATTTCAGTCAATATTTACTCCAAAATATTTACTCCAGACATAGCCCTGTCTCATGAATGCCACGTCAGGCCTTGGGGAGCTTGGTGATTATTGCTAAGGTTGCTAGAAGGGGCCCAAAGCGTTTTGAGCATCTTCTCGCTCCCTGCATGTCCCACCTCCTTCCTGCTCCTTCCCTTTGGGAGGAAGCCCTGGCTCTGAGCATGAACAGACGTGGAAGGGATGCTTTCCAGCTTTTTTTCTTTCTGTAATTCTAAATCTAACCCATTGCAAGCAAGCTCTTCACGTCTGACATGGAAGGGACCTGGGGATTTGCGCGAGCGGCGGCGCAGAGGGGGACCCGGGGCGGCGCGGAGGCAGCGGGAGCGCGGGCGCTGTCAGGCGCTGCCAGCGCGGCTGGCGCGCGGCGCCCCGGGAGCGATCCCCCGCGGAGCGCGTCTCCATGGGGATGCACACGCTCCGTGCCAAGTCCCAAGGATGCTTCCCACATCGAGCAGGAGCGCCGGGAAGAAAACGCTCGCCGCCTCGAGAGCAGCAAGAGCATGGAAAGGAGCTGAGGCTCAGCTGATGGAGCTGGAACATCCAAGAGCTCTGAGGAATGCCGGACACGCCGGGGAAATTGGCTTTGCGTGGGCCAAAGCCAACGCAGAGCTTCCGTGGGGATATCTCAGGCCAACACATGGGGCAGCCAGCGCGGTGCCCGGAGCTGAGCAGACCCTCTGGTCCCAACCCGAGCTATCACAGTGGGAGCACCGAAACGCTCTGCTTCGGCGGTCTGCATCTGCGACAGGGATTTCTGCAGCGAAATCACATTCGAGTCCAACACCGACAAGGTGAAGCCCTGCTGGAGTCCAGTCCTGCAACGAGCCAGCGCTATCTGGATTACTGACACAGCCAAGCTAAGGCCACCCTGAGTCCCTCGGCCGCGAGCAGCTCTTTGAAACCAGCCTTGAGCATGCTGTGAGAGCCTGAAAATTCCTCCTGCTGAGCACCCGAGTGCCAGGATCCACCTCTTTTCCCAGGAGATGCCACACGACGGCACTGCGAGATGCACGGTGGCCTTGCCGACATAGCGGGATTCACTGTTTCCTCCCGGGACTTAACGCTTTGGCTCGGGCAAGCTGCAGAAGTCTGGAGCTCTTGAGGTCAGCAGCTAAAATCCCTGCTCTCCTTTGCCAGCACCAAGCACTTCATCTTGGAACAAGCAGTGGCAGAACTGTGTTATTATTATTATTATTACAGGAAAAGTGCACAAGCATCCAACAGCGCCCATCACCGCAGCCGCCGGGCTGCACTCAGGCCAGTCCTGTGCTGAGGACAGCGGGCAAGCTCGGAAGAGCAACCTGCGGGTTTTCACACCAACACAGATGGCCTCTCTGGCCACCGCTTGGCTCCCCATCGGCCAAGGGCCCTCCCGCCACCGGCCTGGCACGCGGTGGGACAGCAGATAGGAAATAAATTATCTGGCATTTACGCAAAAAGGAAGAGTGAGGCCCAACTTCCCGAGGCGGGTGGCAAAGGGAGCTCAGTTCCCTGCAACGAGAGACAACTGCACTTTGCTAACTCAAACTTGCTCTTTAACCACCTTTGCATCGCCTCTGCCTCATCGCTGTCAGGCCGTAATAATATCTGAAGAACGTGCATTTTTGGTCAGCAATATCCCCCTTGGGAAGGATACATGGACACCGACAGATATTCCCATCCTGCCTTGCAAAGTCCCTGGGATCATCAGCCGTTTCTGCCTCGCAAGGTGCAACGCGGCCCGGATGCCTCGAGTAATGACTAATCCTTTAAGGAGTACCAGGAAAACGCAAAACACTGCTGAACTAGAGCTTTACCCAGACCAGGGTGCTTTTTAATGAAAGCAACAAGAACTAATGGATTCTTAATTAATTAACAAGGACTTAAGCATTCATGGAGGGAAAAGGTAGTGCAAAAGAAAATGAAAAAAAGCAGAAATCCCCAGTTGTTCCCTCTTTCATCCCAGGTTTCCTCTTCTCAGAAGGCTAATTTTGGAGATTAAAAAAAAAGTAAGTCTCACTGAATTGATGGAAAATCAGAACAGCACCAAGCACTGACAGCCCGGCAGAAGCATCTTGCACTCTGCTCTCCAAAGCCTTGGATGCGCTGGATGCTTTTCCAAATATGCTCCCAAAATACCGCGTTCCCTGGGAGGCGGCGAGCGCAGCCCCTGCTCGGCCCTCCGTACCCGACCGCAGCCCGAGCCAGGCAGCAGAATCAAGCGCAAGTTATAATTAAGACTGGATGTTTAAAGAGAAACATAATCTCCGTTCCGCGGGATTCGCCGGCACAACAGTAATTAACGTCTCATTAACATTCGCCTAATTAAGCAGTTTACGAAAGCGGCGAGATTTGCATAGCGCTCCACTTCAGCTGCTCTGCATTCTGCTCCGCCCGGGCACCGCGTTCGCCCTCCCGGCGGCTCCCGCAGCCGCCGCGAGGCTCCGGGAAGCCTCTCGGAGCCCCGGGACACGGGCTGGCTGCCACGGAGCGCCCCGGGCCCCGGAGACGCCGGCACAGCGCCTGGGAAGAGCAATCCAACAAGATGTCAACGCAAGGGTGACCTCCCGGGAAGCACAGCTCAGGCCAGCTCTTCTCAAGCTCTCCCTGCTGCCACGACCAGGTGAAAACAACAGAATAAGGACCATTTCTGAGAAATTCCGGCCTTCTGGAGCCCTCCACATGTTTGCCACTGTTAAGACCGGCTTTCTGCCCCGGTGTTGGATGAACAAAGCCACCGCATCCATCATGCCCTTGAAAAGAAACTGTGCAAACTTTGCCTATTTTTTTTTCTCCCTCTCTCCCGTCTCACCTTCTCCTGAAGGGGAAAAAATGAGCTCTCTAGTTAGTGCTTAACGCTTGGAGTCAAGATGCAACTTTGCCGCAAATACAGTGGGAGAGAAAAATTCATGACACAGCCTTTCATTGAAAATCAATAAAGCCCAGACCTGCCTGTGATATACACACTCAATTTATTCCCTGCCTCGCTTGCTCTATCTTCACCACCAGGCCTGGCAGATAAGTCCCTCAATGGCAATTAGGGGAGGGGAGGGGGATGTTTTTCCCTCTTCTTTCTTTTGGGCACAGGGACTGAGCGGATTTGCTCAGCCCAAAACGCTGTTATTCCAACACGGATCTTGCTGGGCTGGGCCGCGCGGCTCCATCCGCCCCGCGAGCGGGGCCGGGCACCACGGCCGGGCCCGGGCGCGCTCAGGGCGCCGCAGCGCTCACGGCTGCGGCCGGGCGCGCGGCGCTGGCACGGGGCTCTGCGGCGCCGCCTGACCTACTTTCTCCCGTGCTCCAGCCACGAGCGGCAGGCTCGGCAGCGCGGGGCCGCGCGCCTCCACCGGCACCAGCAGCGCGGTGCCCTCGCGCCTGCAGCCCCCCTCCTGCGCTGAGGGATTCGTGGCGCATCGCGGCCCCGAGGAGGAGGATTTATCGATCGCCTTTATCCGCGCCTCATCCCAGCCGGAGCGCCGCGATAAGCGAGGCCGGCCAAGGAAAGGGCTCTGCGCCCAGGGGAGCTGCCTCCTGCGGCCCCCGCGGCGCCCCGGGGGAACCAAAGTGTCACCTGTAGCCGGCGGGGACACGCCACGACCCCGGCCACTTGCTCTAAGCGATCACAAGCAGTTCGAATAAGCTCCCCGCGGTCCGGGGAGCCCTGATTCCTGGCACAACCCCAATCTCTGCAGAGGAGGGAAGCGGGGGGCACCTCCAGCCCTCGTCACCGTCCCCTCTCTGCACAGCGGGCAGGCTGGACCCCGCGGAGCCGCGGCGCTCGGCGCGGGAGGCGGCGTCATCCCGCCGCTCCTGCGGGTGCCGTTGACATGCGGGGAGGGAGCGACGCGGAAGCGCGCGGGGCCCAGCGCCTCGCTGCCGTATCCAGGTCAGCCCGCCCGCCCGCAGAGAGCCCGCGCTATAAAAAGCCAGGGCAAGATGCGGGGAAGGCAGCTCGGGAAGATGCTTGGGAGTGGAGACTTCCCACAGGGAGCCCTGTGCCCAGGGCCATCCAGCCCGCAGATGAATCCGACGCGCATCGGCCGCTCTTGCCGGTGAGCTCCATGCGAGCTCCCCAGAAGCTGCTCCTACCCCACAGCTCCAGTGAGCTCCCATGCTCTTCACATCAGTCCTGGCATCTGGTCATAGGAGGGAGGCCCTGCAGGCTTCTCCATCAGGGACCATCTCTCCATATGTTAAAAGTGCTGGTTATACGGAAAAGGCTTTCGCAAAGGCTCCTCGGCTCCTTGGTCCTGGCCATCCCCACCGCAAGGGCAGTCGTACAAGGTAAGGAAAAAAACACATGTTCAAACAACCCATGAGTTCCATCACACAGATGCCAAGCCATCTCTCTGGTGAAGGATATGGAGGAAAACCAGCAGAAAAAGCTTTCTGAGCACCCCAGAGAAGACACAATCCCCACTTGCACGTGATCCATCAAAAGACTGGCACGGGGGAGCCGTCAGAGCCGAGCACCACCGCAAGAGCTGCTAGCACCGCACCACCGTCTTCCTCAAAGACAACAGCAACGACTCCTCAACTGGCCATGCATGCACACGTCCCCTCCATCCATCCTTGGATCTCAAAATGCAGACCAAACCTCAATGCTATTCCCTTCTCTTGGACAACAAGGAACTGAGAGGGCAGATCGCATTCTCCAAAGCCACCAGGACCATGTCCAAAACACGTCTCTCGCCCCCCACATTGCCAGAAACCCACCAATTTCAAGCACGCAGGAGCAGCAAGAACCAAGGGATATGATCAGCCCTTCTGAGCATGACTTTTAACATCTTTGATGCTGGACACGCAGCACCAGAAGCCTTCCAAGCAGGCAACGCAAGCTGCAGCAATATGCCCGAAGCTACAGCGTGACTCAGCGCAAAGGCCCCGGTCTCAGCTCCGGGGCCGTCTTCACCGGACCGTGAGGACGCAGCGCGGTGTCCGTCTCTGAGCCCCAGAGGTTTCCCATTCTGGCTCGCTAGCCTGAGCATCCCAACCTGCCCAAGGAGCTGCTGGCCTCCAGGGTAGGGCAGAAATAGTCCTAGGACAGCGGGCGCAAACGCCCGGCTTGCGCATTCCCAGCCAAGCTCCCCGCTGGGGATGTGGATGGGGATGATGCTCTTCCTTGGAGGGCTGCCCTGAACCGGGCACCAGAGAAGTCAGCAGGCAAGTGCCACGTCCTTCTATCCTGGAAGCCACATCTGCCCTCTACCCTCCTCCTCCTGCAAGGCCATGGAGGCTGCAGGGAGAAGAGCAGCCCCAAAGCTTCCGCATCTCCTTGGAGCTACCCCAGATGCACTCTAGGAACCAGCACTCACTCAGGCACAGCTCCTGCATAACTCCAGCTCCTCTTCCTCCTGCTCAGCTGACAGCAGGATCAGCCTCGGATGAGCCACGCAGCGAGCCGGGACCTCTGCTCACCTGGGCGCGCGCTGGCCGCAGAGCGAGTCCTCGTGATGCTCAGCCCTCCAAACAAGCTCCCCTCCACGGCGAGGCATCAACCCGCGGGCTCCACGCGCCCTTCCCGAGTGCTCTGCTTGCCTCGGGGATTTTTCCTTCTCTTCCCTTTTCTTCCGGAGCGTTTTGAATGCGCAGATGCCCCAGCTTCTTAAAATTCAGCCTCGGGGCGTGGGAAGTGTTTTGGAACATGCCCAAGCTGTCTGCTCTCGGCGGGCGCGTGCTGCTAAAAACGATCCACCTCCGGCCCCCGTCTCCGGCACGGCTTGTCAAAGCGCCGCGCGCTTCCCCGGAGCAGCGCGCTTGCATGCGCCACCCAGCAGCGCGGGGCTCCGGGCCCCGGCATCCGTCCGCTTCGGATGCGGGGAGCCCTCACCCGAAGAGCTTTGGGTGCTCCGAGTCACTAGGGAAACTTCTTTTTATGCAATTCCTCAAAAATGGCATCGTGCTGTGGGAGGCACCGGGGTGACGGCGCCGGGAGCTCTTGAACTAAGGATGCAGCGAGGGCAGGCTGGGAGCCCAGGCCTTTAGGGCGCCCTTCCCAACGCGCATCCCAACCCGGGGCTTCACAAATCCATACGCGATTGGCATTTCCCAACTCACCAATGCCCCTCACCCCATGCTGCAGAGGGCACAAGGTGGGCACAGAGCTCAGGATGCTGCAGTCTTGTCCTCCCGTACGGGAGAGAAAGCTAACGCTTTGGCAAACTTAGGAGGATGTGTGAAAATGAATGTATTCCTCAAAATATCTCGAGCGGAGCGGCCTACCTGGCATATTTTGTTAGTCATGAAACACGAGCCGCGCATCGACTGTGTTTTGCGGCTTCCCATCTGCTGGAATGCTTTAAATACCAAAACTTTTTGCTTTTTTTTGGACTCGCGAAGCACGACGGCAGCAGAATACTGCTGACTCAGGCTAGCAGGGGGCGCAGCCGCCCAGACCCAAATGGTTCCAAAAACGCCCCCTCCGCTTGCCCAAGATCTGCTGAAATTGGTAAAAAAGCACGAGGGGCATCCTGGGTCTTTGGCCATATGGAAACCCCAAGGAGGAGGCGAGCGGAGCAGGGAGCCACCGCGCACAACGAGCCCTCCCGAACGGCAGCACCAAGCCCAGTATTAGGTGATTTATGTCGGATTCCATCAAAGTGGAAAAAGCTCTCAACCCGTGTTGCTGTTTTTTACAGCTCATTTGGCTTTTCATTTTCTGCCCTCCTTTGTGCTGCTTCCACGGGCACCTCATCCTTTGGGTTCTCTTCCAGCCACAGGTTTGTCTTTCCCCCTGCAAGAACACTCTCCTTGCACCCGATCCCTAAGCCTAATTCCCATCTCCAGCTGGTGTGGGACAGTGGAATAAATCCAGGATAAATCCCATCAGAGGCAGAGCTTTTGGCCCCAGGATCCACAGGAGGAGCCTCTCCTTCCAAACCAGACTGTCCCCAGGAGAAATAACCCCCCTGGAAATAATCCAGGGCAAAGAGCTTTTATTGCATCTTCTCAGGGGCGTTTTTTTTACTGACAATTGATGAGTTAGTATCTCCTGATATCCATTATAGGGTTTATTTTATTTCTTGTTAAAAAAAAGAATAAAAGGCAGAGCCTGGGAAGAGTGAAACCAGCAACAGAGATGGGAGACTGACAGCAGCTGCCTGGCAGACAGTGAGTGAAAATGCTCCGACAAGATGAAATGTTTTTTCCTTCATTGAAATCGCTCCCTTTCGGAATGACTAATACACGGCTCTCGCACAGCGGATATTTCCAGAGTGATGAGATGTTTTTAAAATATCGCACCATGCCTCAAAATATCTCACTCTGGCTCAATAGATCACCCGAAACGCCACCCACAGAAATCATAAATAAATAGATACTCTGTGGGCATAAAAAAGCGGGGCTGTCCAGGGCCGGGTTAACATCCTTCATTGCGAGCGAGATCGGAGAGCACCGGGAGATGCGCAGAGCGGGATGCTCGGCCCTGAGCCCGTGCACCTCCAGCCCCGCTTCCCTTGGAGAGCAAAGCAAGAAAAAACCCCGGGCAGAATTGAGATTGAGTTGCAAAATCATCCCCAGGCAGCTGATTTTTTACAGATTGGGAAGAGAGAGGGAAAAAGTGGTGACATGAGGGAGCCCACCGGCTGCCTCAGACAGTGGGAGAGTACAGTTGTCTCCCCTTGGAAAAATAGGATGGAGCAGCACCTGGAAAGGCTGAGAGCCTGGGCACAGGGCTGGATCCCAGGGCATCTCCACCTTCACGAGCAGAGTTGAGCTCCAGAGGCTCAAGGTGCAGTTCAAGCAGGTCCCCCGTGTCCCTGACACGGCGAGCCGGCAGCGCGGCCGTGACCATCGGCACAGGGCAGCCAAAGGACTAGGTCATCCCTGGCTCTCTGCCGCGGCCTTTGGGAGCTGCATCTGCTTTTTCTCTCCTCCAGGAACCCGCCCGCGCTTTGTTTTGCTGATTGAACGAAAGAGAGAGAATCTTGGAGGAACATTTTAGCATCTTGGCTTTGCTCAGCAAGATGGAAAAAAAAAAAAAAAGAAAAGAAAGCTTAGGTTCCCCAGGCTATGTCAGCCCCATGTTGTTGCCTCCTCCCTGGGGAGGTTTACAAAAGTGCCTATTTCAGACTTTGGGAATGAAGTGGCATTTCCCAGCAGGAGAGTCAAAATATTTTGCTTGGAAAACACCAACACCTTTTCAGGAGGGTCTGAAATGTCTGGTCCAACCCAGCAAGAAACCCCAAAGCCCCCAGGGGTTTCAAACAAGGATTTTTGATAAGGATGATCATCTCGTCTAAAGGGATTTGACCCCCTGGCTACAGAGCCAGACCAGGGGCTGTCCCAAAGCTCCACTTCGGAGCTCCTCTTCCAACCAAGACTTCTCTAGGCCTCCTCATCAACCTCAGCCTGACTCCCTCCTTCGGATCCTTATCCCCCACTAAGGATTATGTTGGGGTAGGAGGGTTGCTGAGACACTAGAGCCATCGCAAAAGCGGAGAGAGGGGAAGCCAAAGCCTGGCGTTGCCCATGAAGACAGCTCCAACATCTGTCCTCAGACAGGGACACCTTCACCCGCACAGACACGCTCATCAGATGAGCTTCTAAAATATTTACTGCCCAAATATCAATCCTCATAAAGCCAGGCAGCCAGTTGGGCTCGGGGAGGGGGAAGGAGCCGGGGCGGATTGTCAATAATGTCATAAACACAGGCAATTTTATGTATCCCTGGAAATGGCCGCGGAACATGCAGCTTGACAGATGTGCGAGCGGGTAATGCAGGCTCCCTCGTTACGAGCGCGAGGATGTCAGGAGGAATAGATGAGCAGTAATTCACAGCGTGTTGGGCTCTGGGAAGCACGGGGCATTGCGACGAATACGTGATGGGCACCAAGGCAGAGAGGACACCAGGGAGGAGAAACTAGGTGCAGAAATCTGTGGGAATGCATCCCACTTGAGGGGAATCTGCTGATGGCACCAGAGCGAGGATGATGGAGAGGACAGACGGTGTGATAGCTCCGCTTAACCCTGTGCCTTCAAACACACTGCTCCCATGCCCAGCACGAGGGCACATTGCCCCTGGAGCTCGGATTACCCCACACCATCAGTGCCGGACCCTTTGTAGGACAAAACCCAATGCAACCTTTCCTAGGTTCCTGCACGGCACCAGATCCTGGGGACAAGCAAGCAAACATCCAAGGGCTCTAGGGAACTCAAAAAACAACCAGGGAAATCCCTCCCTCCCCAAAAAAACGACACAAAACCAACCCCGACAGATGACTCCATGCGAGTGCTTCTTCCAGACCCAGCAGATACTAATTAATTTAAAACCACCTCACCAAGAAACCAAGCTCTGCTTAAAGGTTACCCCCAACGAAATCTGGAAATGAGCATAAATCATGCAGGGACACGCTTCCTCCCGGGAGCTTGCCTTGCCAGCCGAATGCCGCAGCACGTTGCGAGCTCCAAACTGACCTCGCTTAACTGAGGGAGCAGCCGGCACAGGCAGAGGACATCACCTCTGGGCTCTCCACCAAGCATTCCTTCCTCCAGCATTTCCCATCGCGTCACAGCTCAAAGGGGAGAATGCAGGAGAAACGAGTGCTTCCTATGAGTGTGTCTCGAGCATCTTCTCCTTGCTCCTGTGCACAAGAACTCTACACCACGCAGCGCGAGAGCAGCAAAACCTCCACGTATCGACGGCTCCCCACGACGGGAAGACCCCACGGAGCCTCCAAGGCTTTCGCTGAGGGAGGAAAGGCTGCGCGTGCCGGCAGAGCCTCCCGAGCGTTATTAAAAGGCAAATTACAGGCAATTATCCTTGGAAGCGCATCCGCCACCCGGCGCCCATCACAACAAGGCGGTCCCCTCCCCAGCCCAACTCCTGCCACCTCCTTCCCAAGCATCCTCCACCGGCAGCCTCCCTGGGAGCACCCACACGGCAATTAGACCTTCGTTAGCAAAACCGCTCGGTTTTGTCCCAAAGCGCGCGGTCCTTACCTTGGGAGAGAGCGCTAGGCGACAGCGCCTAGCAGAGCTGCGGGGACGCAGGGATGCTCCAGTGGCTCTCTGGGCACGCGGAATGGCTCATGGCTCGCGGGGGGCTGTGGAGGAGAGAGCACAGGAAACTCGGGCTAGGGAAGCGCAGCCCGGAGCTCGCGCCTTAGCGCTGCGCGAGGGACGCACGCGCTACCCGCTCGCACCGGTGCCGCAGGCGTTTGAAGCAAAGAGCCCGGATCCTCTGCACGGAGATAAACCACCTCCTTCAGAGGGATACTAGCCAGATGATCCCATGATCCCAAGGCACTGTGAATGACCAGAGGGCAGTGTAGGATGGGCAAGGACAGCCTCACTTCAGCACTGACCGCGCAGCATCCGTCTCCTGATGGAGAGGGAGGCACCTCTGGCCCTCCTCTACCCACTTCCACCTTTGTGGCAACGCCGTTGTAGTCTGCACAGTTTTGATTTAATAGATTTATTTAGCGCCGAGGTCCCCAAGGCAGCATTCACATCCTTCCCGGTGTCTCCAACCCTTCGGAGCAGTCAGCGCTTAACAAATTAATAATAAAGTGACTGTGCCTTGAAAGAGAGTCTCCTGTCCTCGGGAACGGGGCCGCCTCTCACAATTACACTAAAGGGCACTGCTGCAGACCCGGCGGAGCAAATGGTATTTAGCCACAGTCACCTTTTAATGGGCAGGAGATGATCCTACAATGGATGCAGTCAAGTGTATCGTACCTTAAGATATTCACACAGCTGCATACCAAGTGAGCAGGAAGGAGCTGGGCGCAGGAGAGCGCTGCTCGCTTCGCTCCTTGGTGGCAGCTGCTCACGGCCTCATCCCAGCCATGCCCAAGGTCTGGCATCCTACTAAAATCACCAGTTACACGCAGCATCTAAGTCGTGAGAAATATTCGCAAGGTATATTGCAGAGCCTGGCAAATATTTGCCAAGGATTCGTCCAAATCTCCAGGCCCGCGACACGCTTGCTGCAAATTTATTTGCCGAGCGCGGTCCTCTCGCAGATCTGCAAATGCAGAATGGGGACGAAGACTTTGTGTCGCACGTGGGAGCGTGGGCTGCAAATGGGGTGACGTTCCCCATGGGGGGACGGGCCAGGCATGGACCAGGGCTTGGTAATTAACACTTGAAGCACTGGAGCACTGTGGGCTAATTGGGTACGAGGGAGGCAATCGCTTGCTAACGGCAGCGCAGGGGGAATAGCGGGATCCTGGTTAGGGTAGTGAGCACCGCACGCAGAGAACATCTCCAGGTGCCTCCAAGGAGCATCCGTAGCACGAGGAAAGGCACCCGCAGCACAGGGCAGTGGGACATTTTCCTCATCCTCATCTCCCAACCAGACTGGGACACCGAGAGGAGGTAAGGCAACATTATTCCGAGCAGAGTTTGTGTTGTTAAATGCAGAGAAATGCGAGCCCGGAGCACGCCGGAGGCCAAGGCTTCCAGGCTTGGACACGGCTGACAAGCTGGCATGCAACGAGAAAATACCCGCACGGAAATAGCCAGGATAAAGGATTTAGTGCTTCTTTCACAGGACAGAAAAGAATAAGCTTAAACACTCCATTTAGAAGCTGTAAAAAAATGATAAATAAAAAAAAAAAAAACACAGATCTGCAGGAAGAACATCCGAGAGCAGCAGGATTAGTGAGAGGTGACCCCCACCCTGCGTGGGAAGCAGCGGGGATGCCAGCACCAGCCGCCTGGACACCCGGACCGGGACACGGCTCCCCTGCAGTGGAGCAGAGCACTGCGTTTCCATCTCCTGCGCCTCCTCCTTTCCCTTCGTCTTCCTCCTCATCCCAGCCAGGGCCTCCGGCGAGCGGCTCACCCGCCGCATCCAGTTGTCATGCCAACATCTGCATGCCCTCCTCGGCGGCTGGAGCGCTTCTCCTGATCCTGCCAAGAGATTGCCCTCCAAGCTCCAATCCCTCTTCCGAGACCAGCGGTGCCATGACTTCTACTAGAAACCCTCCAGCTAACGAGGCCAGCAAAGACAGCTCCAGGGATAACGTCACGAGCAGCCAGTGCAGAAACGCAACTTTCCCCAAAGCTCCCTCCTTTTTGCATTGAAAACGAAATACTTTCAGAGGAGGAGGAGCACTTGTGTAGCCAACAGCCCAGTTTTTCTGACAGAAATATTTCAGTAGCGGATATTTTTTTTTTTTTTGACTACCTCCAGTGAGAACAAGGCACTCCCACCAGGCAGGCAAAAGGTCTTGCACTTTTCACAGCATGAAACCAACCAGCCAAAAGTCCATCAACAACTGGAGAACCCAACGCTAATAGAATGTGTCCATGGTCCTGGCAGGATGGAAGGTGAAAGACCCAGCCATAGTTTCTGGGCTGAAGCAGCACCAGCTTCACCATCACCTGTAACCCTCAACCCCAAAACACTCATGGCAGAAGAGCTCACAATATATTCCTGAAACAACATGGTTGGGAGGGGATCTGCTCTTAGGTCATTTAACCCATTCGCCCTGGGGTGGCTGCAATTTCCTTGTGCCTATGGCATTCCCAATGAACACGGCCAATTCCAGCTTTCAACGTCTCCAGGCACGGCAAGTCCACAGCCTTCCTTGGCAACATCCACGTGGCTTAATTGCCCTGATAGTTATGCACTGCAGTTTTCCTTTTTTTCCCCTCTTTTTTTTCTGTAAAGAGCATCTCATTTCTCAGTGGCAACAAATACTCAGGAAAGCTTTCTCTGGCATACTCTCTCTGTTGTTCATCTCCTTCACATAAAACATTCCTAATGAAGAGAGAAAGAAGGATCTTGGCTTCTTTCAAAACAATCTGAAATATTATATTAAAAACATGCACCAAGTGTTGACATATTTAGTGCGTTGCTTTATAAAGCAAATTGCCCGAGCTCGTTCAGAGCTTGACACTATTAAGACGACGCACAAGCATGCAACCGGAGGGGTGGCCCTGCAAGAAAGGCCTGCTTTTAGGGAGGGCACAGCACCTACCCAAGCAGCAAGGCTCCCAAAAGCAGCCTGCCTCATTCGGCATCACTCGGAATGGAGTCCCCAAAGGAGAAAGCACCAGGGATTCTCAAGTACCATGAAAGGGGCTAACTCATGCTTGAGGATTGTAGCGGGTTTCAAACCTGTGAATCCTTCTTGCCCAATGTACCCACTCATCATCAAGAGACCTGCAGACGTTCAAGACTGGGAAGACGTGCAACTTGGCATGGCAAACCCTACGGACAACGGCTGCGCTATGGAAGCAAACCACACGATTTCCCTCACCCCACCAAGTCCAACCCCTTGGAATTGGGCAGAAAATTTCAATTCAGTAGGTTGCAAGCTGGGGGACACCTGGGTTTCCCCTTGCTAAAAAAGAGGCAAGAAGACAACACACCCTCAATGCAGGCAGTAAGGAACCTGTGTGCACATGAACCATCTAGAGGTAGAGACACCAAAAAGCTGCATTTTGTCTAAGCTTCAGGTGAAAACCTTTGAACAATACAGCACTCAGATCTTCGAGGCACCACTGCCTTCAATCCTTCCCGTTACAAGTGTGAGGCATGGGCTCAGATCTGCCTTTGCTAGCAGGAACACGCAGCACAGCTGCGAGCAGCGATGCCGAGGAATCCGCACACACGTCCCTGCTCCAAGGAACTCACAGGAGAGCAGGGCAGCAGTCTTAATAGCACTTGCCACAATTAATGAAAATTTTTTCAAAGTCAAACACAGCAAACTCAGCCCGCATCCCACCTAGTGGCCAAGGGAGAGGTTTTGTTCTCCCCAGGGTGGGGTAGACAAAATGCAACTCCAAGCCCTGGTGGGACCAGTGGGATGGCTAAAGCGGGAAGGAAGGGTTGGGATTTGCGGGTTCTCCTTGAGCTCCTGAACGTGGGCAGCCACTCACTGCAGGCGGATTTTGCCCTGTGCCTGGCAGGGTCCCTGCAGAGCCCCAGTGCTCTCACCAGACACCTTTCAAGTACTCCAGACTCCACTGGAACAGGGTTTTCCAGACATAAGCTGGTACTCAGAAAATAAATAGACATAGAGAAAGCTTTCATTATGAGACTGATTTGCGTCCAAAAGGAGCCCAGGGGCCAGACTAAGGTAGGAAACGGTGCCTTAACAGCCTCCTGCCAAAGGCATGCACGAGATATGACTCTCCGCAGACTCATGGACCGCTCCAGCTACGTGTTGTTTTTCCAGGATAGGGGCACAAGAGACCAACAGGTTTTCCAGCACTGTCTTCCACACTGAACATCAGCCCTAACCAAGGCCATACAGGACAAAAGCCCAGATAGCCTCAAAAGAGGCTTTGCAAGGACTTCCTTGGGCCCAGGCACCTGAGTTGAGCATGGACCATCACCCCATGGCCTTGCGGCAGCACCTTCTCCAACCCAGACACAAAGGTAGAAGCCTCCTACCTCTCAAGGGAGGCTGAAAGCCAAAGCCACGTACAAGACTGTTTATAAGCTGAATATAAGGCTGTTCCAAAGTGAGGATGGAGAATGTGTTCTTACTTTAATAGCACGTACTGCCATGTTCTCCAGCTGACAGGGAGCCTTTCCGCCCACGCACTGTGTATATCGAGTGTCCATCAAAAGGCAATCCTCGTGCCAAAGAAAACCTGCCTAAGACAGGACGGGTACCAGGTAGAAGGACAGGGCTAGCCAGCATCCACGCATGCCAGGATCCCACCTCGCTGCCCCACCAGCACATCCGTTCCTCTGCAGGACCTCCAGGTTTTGATGTTGACAAAACTGCCCTATCCTGCCCTGGCAGATATCTTAAAGCACATCTCGAAAGGCTGCTGGCATCAAGACAGACATCTCGAGGGAGAAGTGACCAGCACTGCTCTTCCTCTAATGTGTGAGGAGCATACGGGAAGGGAATGGTGGAGGGGGGAGCTAGGCAGAGAGGGAATCTCTGAAAGCCACTGTGAAAGTGTCAGCACTGAGAACTTGGTATGATTTCCTTTATCACATTCCCATCTGAACAACCTGCAGTGCTATTAATTATTCAGCCACGGAAAGTCACATTTAAGGCAACCACACGCACACACCATTTGCAAGGAAGGGGCAGAGCTCTGCGCTTCCTCAAGCTCTCACGCTTGGGGCTGAGGCTGCTCCTGCCAAAGCTTTGGCTTTGGTTAAGATACGTGGCAGATTTTATCCTTTTATCGGGTTCAGATTCAGATTCTGCAGATCATCAGCTCGTCCTTACAAGCAGGGTCACCTCAGACCTCTTCGTGTTTTGGGACTTGGCACGTGCAAGGATGTTCCTTCCCCACCAGCTGCCCAGGGGGAACCTCAAGCTCTCCATGTACAGCTCTCCCTGCTCACAAAGGTGGCCCAACCCCTGACCAGGACCACCTACACTGAGGACCAACATGTCACAGGACAGGCCCCATTCACAGCCACCACCCTGCAATGATCCGTCTTGCTCAGAGCACTTACAAACAGCACATGTCCCCTTGGCAAAGGATCTCCCTCTCCACTCTCCTCTGGAGACAGCAACTCTCGGAGGGCAAGACGGGTTTGCCATGGAGGACTCCCACATTTGGGAGAGGTCCCACCCCACTCCATCCACCCAAGCTGCAGAGGGGCCTCCTCTGGAGGTCCCCATCACACAACAACCCCCCTGCTCTCATCTCTTGCTTTACCATAAAAGCTTTTCACCTTGCAGGGACCTACTTCCCATCAGTCGCGCAGGGAGAAACCTTCTCCTTATTTCTCTGGAGGCCTGTGGAGAGGGGTCGGCGGTGCCTCTGCCTGTGGTCACTCCTGCTGCTCCTCCACGTCTAATCCTCTCCAAATCTCCATGTGTTCTATCAGTGCTAGCAAACAGACAGCGTTTCTGCAAAACCCCCTCTTCGGAAGGACCCACTGAGCACAGGGCAGGAGCCACAGCAGATTAGAGGGATCCAGGGCTCACGCTCATTTGTATTCCAGCCCAGGCACAGCCTTCAACATGGCTGAGAAAAGCGAGGCAAGACAGGGCCTACAGAGAATGCCTAAAGATTATTTCACTCAGATTCCAATTTATTCTCCATCATTAATGCTTTTGAAAACCCAACACGTCCCACAAATGAAAAGAGCATGTTAAGCATTCAGAGTTGAAAAAGGAAAGAAAAAAAAAAAAGGAAGAGCACACGCCTAGCGCGTTCCAGCATTGTGCCAAGCTCGCCAGGGACTTTGGCGATGGCACCAGGCACTTCCTACCGATGTAGCCAAGAGCTGAGGCTTTGGGTTGCCCTGAGCACCATCCTCTCACTGCACATACTCCAACATCACTAATCCTCCTCCTCTGCTTCCAAAGATGCCCATCACTGTGTGCCCCTGCAAGCCTCTTCTTGCAGTCCCGAAAGACTAAGGACATTAGCCAAGAACGGAGCGGATAACGGTGCAAGCCAAGGCCATGAGCATTTCACATCGAGAGAGCAGGAAGTACTAGGGAGAAAGCAACGATAGGGGCTTGCATGAAGGATGATGCGAGCTGGAGTTTTCCATAATACAGAGAAAATTGCTTTCGCCAGCTACCTGCAGTTTTGAAGCAATTACATCTGGGGGAAAGCCGAGAGCGCATCCGAGTGCTGCACGCGATGCGTGGGTTTTAAAATGGAAGGACCGAGCAAAAAATAAAGAAAGAAGGGGGAAAGAAAACATCTTTAAACAAAATGATGCAGTAGTCATGAAGAGAATAAAAATACTGATATCTTGGGGAAAGGACACAGCTTGGAGCACCCAGACAAACTAGCAACAGGACCACAGCATGCTCAAGGAAGGGGTTGGAGCGTGCAAAGTGCTCCAGGAGGACTCCATAATCCAACAGGAGCATGAAGTCCCAACGCAGCATCACTGCTTGCCAGGATGTACCCTGGCCAGGAACCAGGCGGCAGAGCTGCCCACCCCAGGGCAAATAGGACATGAGTCACGGGCATACGGAGGGAAAGTGGGTGCTCCTGAACACACTTTTCTGTGGAACAAATGCAGACAGGGCCACCTGATGCTGTCTGTTCTCCAGAGAGGGGACACCAAAGCCATGGCTATGGTCATGGGCAAGGAAAAGCCCTAAGGCACCATCAGGGGAGGCTTCCCAAAGAGCTCCCGCTCCCCAGGCCTGCGGAAGGCCCTCCCCGAAGCGCTGACGACAGCGCGGCCGCGCGCCCGGCGGGGAGGAGCCGGCACGGGCTGGCGTCAATTAAAACTCAGCGGCTCTGCCGAGCAGATGCCACGGATGTATCAGCCCTGATTGCCAAGGTGCCCGGGGCTCAGCCACCTGGGTCCCCAGAGCCGCTGTGTTGACCCCATTTATCAGCCACATCCCCTCCTCTTCCTCAGCTCTGGGGACAGGGTGGCAGCACACGAAGCAGGCGCAGCTGGAAGAGCCCCTTTAAAAAGGGCCCTTGTCGGGCTGTTATCACCAATGCTCTCCGAGCAGAATCAAGACGTGAAGCAGATTTGTGCCCAAGATAATGACATTTATTAGACAAGCTATTGAGGGGAAAACAAAAGGCAACAGCGGAGAGCCACTAACAACAGCGCTGGAGGGAAAAAATCCACGGAGAATACAAAGCGGAGCCGTACTAATAGCTGGTGCTGCCCATCAGGAACCTCGAGCGAGCACCGAGGAGGAAGGCCAGAGCCGCTGAGGAAGAGGAGGCAGAGGGACATTTAACCATGGTTTCCCCTCGACTCTTCATGCAGAAAACACCACCGTATGTCCTGACTACCATCTGAGATGTCCCCTCCACCAGTAACCCAAGGAATGTCAATTTGGTGCATGTTCTTGCACCACACAGTGCTGCACAACAGAGCAGGAGAAAATAATCTGGCCCTGGCAGCTCCCTAGAAAGGCTGGGGCCCTTCATTAATGCCAGATTAATCCCGTGATTAATCCCACGGAAAATGCCTCGAAAATCGCGAATCCACTTAAAGTTCTTTATTAGATTAAAGGGAAGGGAGCCCCAGCCCTTTCCTCCACACAGAGCAGATATTCCCACCAAACCTTTCCATGAAATTGTGTTTCTGATGGCAGAAAGAAAACAAACAATAGCAAAGTCTTATCTTAAAATCCCCCAGCTTGGTCTATTTTGCTGCCTTTAAACCCATCCCAGGCAGCCCCAGAGCCACTGTTTTCCCCTCTTCATCCCAATACCACCCCAAGATTCCCAGGTCTAAGGAAGAAGCAGCGAGGCAGAGGAGCCAGGTCGGATGCAGCCTGCACAGACCTCGAGCTGCCACACCGGGTGCTCTGAAGGCTTTAAAATAAGAGGTTGAATTTCACAGCTCCGAGAGCATTTTGTTTCCCAGCCCTTGAGAAAGAGCCAATTGACTTGCTCTGAAGTGGCATTTTCTGCTAAGGAAAACAAAATAAAAACTATTTTTAAGAGCTATTTTTTAAAGGGCGCGGTTCTCTTTTGCCAGTTAAGCTGAGCCGATGGAAGCTTTCCCATTTGCCTTCCCAGATTTACCAGCCAGAAGATCCTGCAAGGGAGCCTGCCCGAGCGAGCCAGGACTCTGCAAGCACACGGTCCTCCACCTCCTACCCCAGCACCCAGCAAAGCCACCCAAAACCCGAGCTACATCCATGCAAGCCCAACTGAACCATCAGAATAAGCCTGTTTTTCCCCTACATAGGGAAAGCGGAGCAAGCGGAGCACATGGGAGCACTGCACTCACCATGTTCCCCACATACCTGCTGCAAGCAATTGGGCACTGCCCGAAAATCCCTGTCAGGGCCAAAACAGCCCCAGCTGGTGGCCAGGACCCCACAACAGCCTCACAAGGAGCCACCCAGGTGTCCCGCGTGTCCTCCTGAACACCCTTGCACAGCTGCAGCCTGTTGGGATGCCCAAGTTGGGTCCCCATGGCTGCCTCGGGGCTGGATTGGGAGGGAGCAAGGAGCAGCTGGCTCTGGCTGACCCCCATGACAGCATTTCCCCAAATTAAGCACTAACTGAGGCACTTCTTACGCTGCAGTGGTGGCTGCTCCTGCACAGCTAAGTTACGGGTGTTTAAGAGGGGATACCATGAAGTTCCAGGTGACCCAGATTGGCCCGAACCTCCCACCGCTCCTGTCCCACCAAGCTCTGCTCCGGGACATATCCACCATTCCCACTGCTCTCCTTGCATCTCGACATTCCCATGGCACTGGCGGATGCGCGCTCCAGCCCTCGGTGCCTGGCTTGGCTCGGCAGGCTTAGGAGCGACCTCGCAAAGCCCGGCCTGGCTCAGGGAGGGATTGGGAAACTGCTCCTGGCTTCAGGAAAGCATCGCCCAGGGAGAGCTCACTCGCCTCTACCCTTGCTGGGCTCCTTGCAGCTCCTCAACAGAGAGAGGGGGGATCATTCTGCCTCCTGACTCGGTGCAAGCTCCTTGAGTGTGGAGTGGAGACAGGAGAGCAGTTAAAGCTAAAAGAACAGCCATTTAGGATGGTTATCGCTGTCACTGATGTGCTCATCTCTAAGATGTGCTTTGCAGTGGTCTTGAAATCTCCTCCCTGGGCTAAAAGGGAAGACCAAAAGGAACCAAAAATCTCAGCACAGGTGAGGAGTCACCCCAGACCTTTGCCCAAGGTGGTGGCCTGCCCTAGCTCAACTGATTTGATCCCAAATCACGATCAGGTCTCCTCTCTGCCCTCAGATATTGGTCCTGGTGTCTCCAAAGTGTCAGCTTCCCAGAAACCTGAAACTCGGCTGCCTCCATGAGCGCGGAGCACGGCGGATGCCAGGGCCAGATCCAGAGCACCTTCCAATTCAGTGTGGTCGCAGGGCTCTCCGCCAGCTGAACTCGCAGCTTCTCCTGCTCTGCTGCTACACTGAGCCCACCCTTGGTTAATTTTGCCTTCCCAGGATGAGGATAAGCTCTTGGATTTGCAGACATTTTGAGGATTGCTGGGTTTAGTTTATTATTATTATTATTACTGTGCCAAAAAAGGGTCAAAAGGTCTCACGCTTTCAAGCCCATCAAAGCCAACGCAGGGGACAGATCTCAGGCACAAACACACCCCAGTTGCAGGTGACATCCAAAGCTTGCTGCGCGTTAAACGGGGGCAGATTCTGCTCCCACTCGCTCTGGCCCACGTCAGGACCTCCATGATGGGTCGGCATCCTAGTAGTGACACCGCTAGTGTCACCTAGTAGGAGAGCATGACACCCAGCTCAGGGCAAGAGACAGCCATGGGTTTTGGGGGCCTAAGCAGCACCCTGGAGTGGTGGGATTGGAGGGACAGGTGACTGAGAGAAACAGGAGGCCTTTTCTCATTGCGGTCTTCAGGGATGCGCGTGGCTCCATGCTGGCTGCATCAGGACCACGCAGGTCCTGATGGACACGTGCCCTCCACGCGATGGGCAAGGGCTTGTGCACACGACAGCCTCTGAGTTTCACTGATGCAAATTTGCCAAGGAGGATGTGGCTTTGGCAGACCGGGAGCACAGAGGAGGGTGGCGCAACGACGCTCAAGCGGGAAGGGGATGCTGCCGGAGTGATAGCGCCCTGACAAGCTGATGTGACATCAAACAGCTGGGTCCTCCTGAACACCCTGTACTCACACATCCACCCAGCTCACTCTCAGCAGAGCATTTAATGAGCAACCTCAAAGAACAGCATCAGTGAGCGACAAGGAGAGCAGCCAGAGTTGATGTGAAGCAGCAAGAACAAGAAGCGGCCACCTCCAGTCCTCCAAGGCGACCCGCTACTGCACGTTGACGAGCGCGAGCGGGTGCAGAACTAGGTCACTGCCATGGGGACACAGCAAGGAGCGCCCAAACCCTTCTCCGAATTGCCCCCCATGCCAGCGAGCCAGCAGTGAGGGAGGGGCACCGCTTCCTTAATGCATGTGTCCCAAGGAATGGGGACAGAGAAGAGCCACGTGCATCCAGATGAGCTATAACACCAAATGTCCCCGCCACAGCCATTTGGAGCTATTCAGAGTGGCTTTTCCCCATGGAGGCTGGGATGCAGGATTCCTCCAATGCTTATCGCAAGCTCCCAGAGCGTGTTCCAGGCATCAGGGCAGGAGGAGGGAAGGGAAACTGCTCTGGTACCCCTGAGGCCACCCCAGAGGACACTCAGCACCCTGGGTAAGCACCGCACCCATCCTGGGCATCCCAGGCGTCCCAAGGAACATGGCCCGCCGCGTGACAGCCAGGCCGAGGGCTCCCTCGGGAGCCGGCACCAGCGCACGGAGCGGCGAGGGAGACGCCCGGCTCTCCGGCGACAGCGTCCACAGGAGTTCCTGCTACTGGGAGCACCAAGGAAAACACAGCCCTTGGGCATCCCTCCTCCCTCGGCCGCAGCTGCAGCGCCCGGATCACTGTCGGAGCCCGCACCGTCCCATTTTCCCTTCCCCGATGTGAACCCTTCTAGCAGCCACCAATTAAGCCAGTGAACTGTTCTCAGCTCGATCTCCCATGCATGAAAATGCCCTGTTATTTCGCACCTGCCAAGAGCTGTGTCCCAGCAGATTCATCTGGAGCTGACACTTGAGGATAATTAAACCCCGCTCGCTCCCGCGTTTGCTGCGCAGCAGATAGAAGAGGCACCCTGGGGCCCTGCAGTCACTGGTGTGGTGGGTTGCTCCTGCCCAAGCCAATAACACCAGAGGAAATGCAGAAATGGAGGGGGCATTTTTGCAATTTGCCCTAATTCAGGCAGGGAATCGCCCTAGGTTTAAGATGCACGCAGGCAGCTGCTCCAACGGAGAGATCAGCTGGATGAACCTGCTGGAAATCCAGCGCCCAGCATCCAAGAGAATCCCCTTCATCCCTAAACTGGGGGTACCAGCACTGAGCCCTTCTCCCGGGAGGTTCCATCCACCCTCCTGTGTCTGAGCTGCCCTGCGCGGGCGGTGGCGGCTCCCGCGCATCCCGGTGCGCACCAGGGGCCCCTCCGGCGACGGGGACCGGGGTGACGGGGACCGGGGCGACCCGCACGTGCCCTCCCCGGCGCCCCCCGGCCCGCGTACCTGGGAGCGCCGCGTTGCTCCTGCTGCTGCTGCCGGGCTCGGCCCGGGCGCATCCTCCGCCGCTCCGCGCTGGGCGCCGCGCCCGCTCCCGGCCCCGCGGCGGCGGCTGCGGCGCGGGCGGCCCCGCGCTCCGCGGCTCCGGCCTCCGCGCTCCGCTCGCCGCGGCGGCGCCGCGCAGCTCCCGCCCCCCGCTCCTTCCCTCCCTCCCTCCGCCGGCACCGGTGACAAATCGCGGCGCGGAGCCGCTCGGAAGGAGCCGCCCCGCTCGCCTGCCCGCCCTTGGCTGCGGCCATCAGTGTGATGAGGTGCCCGGGCTCAGCTGGGACCCCGCGGGCTGGCGCCCGGCTCCGGACCCGGGCGAGCGGGGCAGGGACGCGGATGCTCCGAGCACCGGGAGCGCCAGGCTCCGTGCAAGGGGTACAATGCACCAAGCCCACGACGCGCCAAGGCGGGTGAGGGAGAGGAGCAAAGGGGCTGCCTGGGGAGAAATGATCCCCTCTGCCACCCAGGGAGGCTGTAGTGGGGCAGATCTCGTGGAAATTCCTGGGGAGAGAAGAGCTGACCGGGCCTGGGCTGTACAGACACCCACTGCATGTTCCCGTGCCTCTTGGAGCCGCAGAATCCACCCCATCCCTGGGACAAACCACATGGGAACGCTTGCGGCACTGACTTCTCCGGGAAAGTCTCCATCCAAACAGGCTGCACGGAGGGGTGAAGAGCAGCCCATAGTACACAGGGGGCACGAGGGGTCCTTGCACACGCTTCCCCTTTCCCAGCCCGCCACCCTGCTCTAGATATCACCAGAGGTTTGCTCAAGGCCAAACCCTCTCCAGAGGTCTTCAGGGAGGACCAGAACCTTGCAGGTTGGTTGCTTTTAATCAAAACTCGAATTCGCTTCACCTGCTTGTGCTCTCCCTGCTGCTCTCCCCAGAATGAAGCAAAGCAGTTCCTAAAGCATCCCTGCCTTTTTTTTCCTGGGAGCGAGGAAGGAGGAGGAGGGCAGTGTAAAACTGCCCCCAGCTCTATTGCCGGTGCTGCAGCAGCACCCAGTGGCCAGAGCCGGCACGGGGACCCTGCTGAGCCGGGTGCTGCAGGGGGTCCCTGCACCTGGACTTACTCTTTTTCAGCTAAAACTGGAGTTCAGCGAGACAGGAAAAGCCACCTGGCAGGAGGGCCACAAGGCGAGGAGGCTTTGGGATGGGAGCTGCTCTTTGTGCAGCTCGGCGAGCCCTCCTGTCAGCCTCCACCGTGCTGCGAGCGGCGGCTCCCTCCTGAAGCCTGTTTCCTGCACAGAGATGATCTCTAGCTGAGAAATTACCTGCTCTCCACACTGATTAGGGTGCTAATCAGCGGATGCTTCACCAATGCTGTAGACGGGCCCTACAGCCTACGCGGAATCAAGGAGGATTTAATGTGTTTCCCCATGCTGAGGTCCCTAAAGGGACGCCAGAGAAGGTGGAAACGGGCCAGGATGCTGCTCCTTTCCTGCACCTCTCCAGCTCCAAATAGGGCAGTTTTCCTCCTCCGCATCCAGTGCCTCACAGCTCCCATCGTTACAAGCCGTCTCCTCGTTTCCAGCCTGCAATAGCCAGCTTAAACCTATTTGTTCTTGTGCCAGTGCTGTCTTTTAGCTTAAACGGCTCCTTTCTGTACCTGGTGTTTACTTGCTTGATATATTTATGGAGGGTAATAACCTCCCCGCTCTGCCTTCCCTTTGCCAGGCTGAGCAAGCCAAGAGCTCTCAGTCTCCTGCAAGACAGGCTCTCCATCCCCCTCGGCACTAATAGCCCTTCTCTGCTTCCAGTCTGGATCCATCTTACGGGAAGCCGGGCGGCTCCGTGTCGGGCAGCGAGGATGGCTCGGGGCTCCCGCGCGCTGGGGATGGCCGGACTCGTGCCACTAAACACGAGGGCGATGGCATCACCATGCTCCGATGGTCGCTAATAACTTCACCTCTCCGGTGCTATTTTCAGCAGAGATAAACCTCCAGTGCGTGATGAGCCAGAACAGGAATATCCAATGGCTCTCCTTTCTTTTCTATTTTTTGCTGCAAGCTGGTTAACCCTGAAATCCAATTATTGCTCATTATTCAGTGGAACTTGCCTCTTATCAGACGGACACATTGCAGGGCCGCCGCGGTGCAGTCTCCGAGCACTAATGGAGCTGCAAACAGTTCCTGCCGCCCCATGCCCGGCGAGGCAGGGACCCAGGTGTGCTCTGGCATCCCCCCTGCGCCCAAGAGTTCACAGAATGGCTCAGAAAGCCTTAAAAAATCCCCATCTGAAGCCCAAGGCCTCCACCAGCCCAGCCTGTAACAGGACAGGGAGAGGGAAAGCAGGTTTGAGCCGTAACCCGGCTGGAAATCAGCCTCCTCTTCATCACCACAAACATACCGTCAGGATTTAATAGTATTTGACATTTCATTAATTTAAACCAGGCGTCGGTGGGAAAAGGGAGAGAGAGAGAGAAGGAACATTATTAATTTTAAAGACCTCCTCCCGGAAGAACTCACACTGAAAAAGAAAAGGGAAATGTTAGGAAAATTGTTTCTTTGCGTTTTTCCCCCCCCCGCCACCTTCCCTGTCCATCTCCACTTGCCTGGGGGCACAAGAGGACGCGGATGCCAGGGCTGCTCACACCAAACGCTCCAGGTGCCTGCAGAGGGTTTAACTCCAGGTATTTTGCCGGATTCCCCACGTCCTGCCATTGATTTTGCTGCCAGGCCCAGCCGAGAGCCTCTTAGCATCATCTCCGACGCGGAGCCGGGCTGCGTGGAGCGGGCACGGCGCGGTCGGAGCCTCCGTCCCAATCCTCAGGTGGGAACGGGGCAGTGACCAAAACCACCCCAAACCCTAGTGTTTCCTAAAAGAAACATGCTGGGTATTAAACTCTTTTCCCTTGTCTTCCCGGTGCACCACAGCAGGATGGGTACAAGGAAAGCGCATTAGCTGCTAGCAGGAAAGTGAATTATTGAAGTGGAGGGAAGCGGTGCCGAGTCACTTGCTGGGGTGGCTGGGCCCAGTTAATTATTCAAGGCTTGATTTTAAGGGGTTCCTGAAATAAAGATGACGGAGATTGGGAGGCAGAAAAACCGCAGGCCCTGGGCCCTTTCCCATCACTGGATCCAGCCCTGCGCGATCTAGGTGGCCTTGAGGATACCCAGAGCCCCACAGCCAGAGATTTTACTAAAGAAAAAAAATAAGAAAGAAAAAAAACTCTTTAAAAAAAAAACCTAAATAAAAATTATCCAGAGCTAAGCAATCCCCAAACTTCACGTTTTTTGGAGCTTAATTTGGATCTGCAAAATAAAATGAAAAATCAATAGCCATTTAGGAATGGGCTTGGTCAAGGCGGGCAGCAGAGGCGCTTCGACACAACACAGGCAATACATCTTTTAATGATATTTTGTTCTAAAGGGCAACGGCTCCGGTCGGGCAACCGCTGTGCCCGGCCGGGGATGGCCGCTGCTCCGGAGGCCGCTGCCCGGGCGCTACTTGATTCCCATGGCAAACCTGGCTGGAAATTGCCTCATGCGCCTCAAAATTGTCGAAAACACCAAGGAAAAGCTGAGTGTTTTTCTTGCCTCCCTTTGAAGCAGGGAAGAGGCAGGAACGAGCAGACACCAAACTGTTCCGCTTGCCGGCGAGCGCGCCACTGAGCCTAATGGGATTTTAGATTAAAAGATTTAATGAAAAATAACAACCACTTCCACAAACAGAGCTTTATAAGGTCAAATAACAGATGCACGGTTGCAAAAATATTGCCAGTGTTTTGTTCTCCTTCTGCGGGGAGGCCTTTTCAAGCCTAAGCTCCCATCTTCAGGTCCCCGTGCCTAATTCCTCGCCTTATCCCTGACAGCCATGTTTCCAGCTGCGGATGGCGGGATGATAATCCTCCAGGATCCTATTCCAGCTGCCTTTTCCGGGCAGGCGTTTGACACTGTCGAGCAAAGGCCACACTGGAAGGATTGCTTGGAAGAAAAGTCTGTAACCGCCTATTCCTGCAGGCATCATCACCATCACCTTGGCTTCCAGCAACGCTCCCTGCTCTCCCAGCCTGGAAAAGGGGGGATTTGGGATCGTACCGTGGGAACAGGGCCAGGTCCGGGGACCGCGCTCACAGCGGGCAGCTCCTCGGCACGTCGGGAAACCTCGTTGTTATTATTATCCAGCTTCTCTGACCTGGCAGGATGCAAAAAAAAAAAGGATTAACCGGAGCAGGCTGCCAAAATATCTGCTAATTAGCTTTGTTCAACTTCCACTATCAGCCCACGAGCAGGATGAAGTTTCAAGCAATTAGGGGACCTCTGAACTCCATGAGCTGCTTCCTTTCCAAGTGCTGTGCCCCAGGCGGACACTTTTGAACGTGGGGACACCTCGGCACCGTGGGCCGTTCCCACAGGCCGCATTTCTGCAGGGGGCCCAGAAACTCCTTTTCCGCCCCAAAATGCTGCACCTTGGCGTCACTGCGTACCCTCCTCCGGCGCACATGCCCAGCTCTCCTTCTCCAATCACTCCTCACCGTGATCCCGGGCCTCACGCACCCGCTTCCGTGCTTGGAAGCGGATCCCCTCCCGCGGCCGCCGGGTGATTGGGGAGCAGCCGCGGCCTCTCCAGCGCTCTCAGCCCCGGCTCCCCTGCTGATTGCAATCAACCCCTCATTCACATGCTTCTGTTTACCAATTTGCCAGCAGATATCATCTTAATGAGGAGCCAGGCAATCAAGCAGCATCCCAAAAGTGGGGAAGAGGAGGAGGAAAGGGGAGGAAAATTACACAAGAAAAGGGAAGGGGCTCCAAGCTGAGATGCCTCTGGCTTTGGAAACAGGGATATTTATTTGCAAGTGTCCGTTTAGCATGGAAGTGTCCAGACGCTGGGTGCTGCAAGGCCCAGCATCACCAAGTCGCTTCCCACCTCCAGGGCTGGCGCCTTCCCGTTCCCTCTGTGACCAGTTTGGTTATTCCTGCAGCGGGGCAGCGCTATCCTACAGGATATATCCTTTTCCCAGACCCTCTGGCTGCAGTCCGAGACAATTAATAGTAAAATGATGCCGGGTGAGGGCTGGCCTGGCAGGAGGGACCATGGGGCGCCGAGAGCTGCGCGCGCCTCCGGGTGAACGGGCTCTTGAGATGATTGATGGTTTTGACGTTGCGAAACGCGGTGATTACCTGGTGCTGGCAGGTTTTAATAAGTGCGTCTCACGCAGGCTCGGGACATTGGCATCATTATTGTTATTAACTGCATTGTTAGCAGCTGATCAGCACAAGGGCTTGGGTTGCTCCAAGCAAGCTGGCAGCTGCAGCAATGCAGACCCCAGGACAGAAAAATGCTGTTTTCCAGGGTTGTCCAAACCTGTTGGTTGTAGACAACAGCATCCTCTGGACCTTGCTGTCTGCTCTCTTTTCCTCAATTGTAGGTTTTCTCTTAAGAGAAATGAGGAAAAAAAGGGGGGTTTCCTGATAGGAACCCCTCAGGAAAGATGCTGAACAACTTTGCTGGCAGCTGGTTTTCCCAGCCTGTAATAGGGAACTCAGGACCTCCAAGCCATTTGGATGCATTTTGGCCATCTGAGCCCAAACGCAGTGCTTGGAAAAGCAGCAGAACAAGCAGGAAGCCTGCAAGACCTGCAAGCAGCACAGTAGCTGGCATTTATCAGGGGATAATTTTGGGAATGATTCATTAAGCAGCAAACAAGGAAAAGGGAGCTGGAGCTAAGGTAAAGGGGGAAGGCATGACAGAAAAGGAGGGATTTAACATCGAGGCAAAAATAGCCTAAAAACATGGCAAATGAGCAAAGAATGCCAGCACCCATCACCTAAAGGCCTGCCTAGGGTAATTCAGCAGGGATCCCGGGAAGCTGATGGCGGTGCAACAATTTACAGTAAAAATTACAGTTTAAATTTACAGATTGGTTTAATTTAAATAGCTCAGCTTTGTGAACACCAGGAGTGAGTGTGAGTGTGTGTGCTCACCTCTCCTTAGGAGAAAGAGAAGAGGCAAGTTGGGAAGGTTTTATTTATACTGCAGCTTAGAAGCTGCTTAAACTGATTTGGAAGCAGGTGAATAATTAATTGCGTCTTTAAGGAACCGAGCTGTTAATAATACTCCCCACAGTGGCAGTTTATAAATGTTGCTGTCAGGGTGGAACAGGGAGCATTGGCGAGGGAAGGCGGGTGGGAAAAGCCTGGGGGAAAAGCGTCCCCCCCGCTCACCCCACTGCAAAACGAATTAAAGTTGCAATTCTTCCTGTCATCCAGCTGTTCCTGACACCTGGATGTCAAATCAATATTATAATGACAGCAGCACGGAAAAAAAAAAGTCCTATTACTACGCAGAAAATATTTATATTACCTCCCACTCTCCAAGGTATAGCCTGTTAATTGAGCACAAAGGGTAGGATTTGCCTGCAGCCTGCAGAACCCATTAGAGAGGCAACCGATAACGCTGCGATCAAACTGGGCAAAGCCAATCCTGCAAGGAGCCGGTGCCCACATGGAGCCTGGCAGCCTCGAGCCCCACGGCCGCTGCTCCAGCCGCGTCCTCAGCGGGATGCCGAGATGCCGCCTGGATGAGGTTTGAACCCACCGGGCATTTCAGAGGCTCTCATGATCCCCATTCAGGCGCAGAGCTTTGAGTCCGCCCGCTCCAGGGTCCCGGAGAGGCTGAACTAAACCTAAACCACAGCTCCATCCCCTCTGTGCCCAGCCCCAGGAGCAGACTCCGGGCACAGCGGGACCAAGCTCGCCCGGTTCCTCAGGAGCAACCTGGTGCTTTTGTGCACCTCTTGCAGCCAGCACCGAGCTCTCTTTGGGGTCATTTTCTGCTTGTTTAGTCCAGAAACGGGCAGAAACACCAGCCTTTGACCCTCCTCCCTCAGGTGGAGATCTGGCTAATCAGATAAATCCCTTTGCAGCAGCACCAACAATTTTTCTAAAGCAGTGTCTCCTTGGAGCTCCTAATAATTACTCCAGATCCAGACATTAAAGCAGTATCTAAGAAAAAAGAATTGTAATTAAAAAATTAATTTTTCTGCCAGGTCCACTGATGCTACCTCGGCACAGCAGTGATCAGGAGGAAAACAAGAGGGACTGCTCTGCCCTGCTCAGAAATCTCTATGGGGTAAGGGGCAATGGGAAGGATGACACTGAAGCTGAGGGACAGCCAGGGGGGTGACAAGCAGATGGCACCATGCTGCACCATGCAGCTTTCAGGGGATCTCTCGAGCTGTCCCTGTGCTCAGTGCTCATCTCTGTGGTCCCAGCAACCCCGTGACACCTAACATCACCCTGCCACCTGCACATCCATCCGGCCCTGTGAGCAAGATCCTGCTGGTGGAACCTCCCCAGCCCCAGCCCTACCTGCAGGGAGGAAGATACAGGATGAGACCTGCAGCACATCCCTTCCCTGCGGGCACCTGCACCATCCAACCAGGCTGGATTTGCTCTCCCCAAGGGAGGACAGGGGATGGAAATAACATGCGCTGCCAGTGGAAAAATTTCCATTACCTCAAGAGTGTGTGCGATGGGAAGCACCAGTTCACGCAGGCCCAGCTTGATGAGTCGCAGGGGGAGCAAGCGAGGCAGAGCCCGGCGCTCCCTCGGGGCCCGCCGCGCTGACGAAGCAGCCAGCGGAGAGCATCGTCCGCGCTCCCCGCGGCCAGCCGTGCTCCAGGGCCTCGTCCGGCTCCGCTGGGTTCTTCATCTCCCCTCGAGACGCAGACTGGAGCAGAAAGCCAGACCAAGGTCCTCATTGCTCCATCCTGCTCTGAGCAACAGCACAGTCCCTGCATCCACACACTCCAGCAACCCCGCTGCAAGCAGGGAGACTGGATCACATCTTTCCAGCTCCCTCTTCCACTATGGAATCACCCATCCCCTCCAAGCTGCTGGGACAGGGCAGTATTTAAATAAAAACATTAGTATTATTCCTCACTGGATTTTTCTATTCCACATCAACATTTTTTTAAAATTGATCCTGACATCATTTGAGGTCCCCATCATTTGTTCTCCTTTCCCTGGCTCCCTCTCTCATCAGGGGGGCTCAGGCTCAGGTACCCACACAGGATATAATGAACCTCTTCCACTTACTGGCAACAAGGTTTGTAGAAGAGAGTAACGAATATTTTTATATAACAGGTTCTGCGAATGCTTCACGCAAGCTTTAGAGAGAAACACAGCCTGACGGCAAGCCACTAACAAAAGCGTCTTTATTGCAGGAAGATAAAAGGCAGGACACATTGAGGCAGTGTGATACTTTAGTGGCATTGCTTGAATTAATTGGATGTGGGAAGACACCTCAAATATATAAGTGGGAAAGAAGTAGAGTGACGCTTGTGTAGGGCTGTGCCCAGAGAGAGCCAAACGGACGGGATCAGATAAAGATGAGGACACGGAGATCCGATTTCTCTGCAGGTACAAGGCTGCTAGCATCACTGGAGCATTGCCAGCAGGGAAGGGAGTCCTGCGCAGGCTCAGGCTCCCAGAAAAAGCACGTAAAACTGTGGGAAGCATCACATGCACATTCCCAAGCAGGATGGCAGCCTGGATGCCAGGGGCCAGCACATGGGCTTCAATTTTCCTCCTGCACCTGCCCAGTGTCAGCTGGACAAGGGCAGATCCCTGTTCCTAAACTATCATCTGCCATGGACTGGGACGTGGACCTTTCGCTCCAACACTAAAAGGTTATCCTTTCTGCTGGCTCATCCCTCAGGCTCTGCCCAGGGGCATGGGTGCACCAAGGCAGGCCCTTAATGCAGAGCAGATCAGCACACAAGGGACATGAGCCTGGCAGGGCTCAGCACAACAGCACAGAGCAGCTGTAGGGGTGCTGTTTTCCAGGGGACACGCTCCTCTTGGAGGAACCCAGCTCAGAGCTGATCATTCCTCGATGCAAAGTGATGGCTGTCAAATGCAATATCTCAATTCCCATCAGTGAGACAAGCCCTACGCCCCTCACAGTCACATCCATTTGCTTGCTCCTGAATTCTTCCTCCCTGCTAGGGCCCCTCCGAGCAGCTTTGGCTGGTTTCATGTGCTTTTGCAGCATTCTGCTGCATGATACAAACAATTTGCCACCAACTAGAAGCCAGCTGGAGAATGCGGGCTAATGCCTGAGCACACATGTCAGCAGGCTCATCAGAGGGACAAGCTCTGCCTGTGCCTATCAGGAGCAGCAGCAAATCTCAGCCCCGCAGTCTCCTTGGAGAGCCAGGAGGGACCATGTGCTGGGGTGCCAGCATTGCAAGGCTGATGCCTGGTTGCTTCTGACTGGGGAGAAGCAAAACAGGTTTCACTCCAAGCTTCCAATACCTTTCGGTTTTCATTTCTTCCAATGCACTGTTTCGCTCTTGCTTCCTTCCCTGCAAAGCAGCATCCCATCTCTCCAGCCTGGGTGAGCCTGTCCTCCTGCTCCTCGCCGGCTGCTCAGCTGTAGGTGACATCTGCAAGCTGTTCCTCGAGGGCATCGCTTGCCCGCCGGGCACCACGCGCCCAGGCGCGCCGGCTGCCAGCGGAGCAGGAGATGGGCAAGGGCGGCACAGGCTGCTGTTTGCTCGCGTGCTTGGTGAACCAACCTGCAGCTCTACTACCCTTGATATTCATCTCAGGTGCTTCCTTCAGTAAACTTCTACCTCGTGTTTGGGTTTGGAGCCCTCACTAGTGCGGGGTTCCCTGCCAGGAGGACCAGTCCGACTTGAGCTCTGGCTACCACGGCTGTCCACAGCTGCAGATCAGGGAACAGGAGATCAGGATTAAGATTTGAAGCTCCTGGATTCAGGGTTTGGAGGAAAAGGGAACCCAACTGATGGAGCAAAGGGTTGGGTAAGAAACACCTGTGGGAGGAACAAGCACCTGCAGCCAAGTAGCAGGTTTAGAGATCCAGGTTCCTTAATTCTTGCCCATCTTTGAGGATATTTCAGTGGTTAAAGCTCTTTGAGACCTGTGATCCACCATTCTACCTTCACATGACTCATATGCTTCACCATGTCCTCTGTGGTCTAGATCTGACATCTTCTCACCTTTCCTTAGTGTTTTGAGGCTGCCCACCTATGTCTCCTTCTGAGAAGCAGCAGCAATGCGATGGTGCAAACAGCCCTGCATATCTCCTCCTGGGTGCCAAACCTGTTGTGCAGCATAAAAGCCGCAGTTTTGAATAAAAATCAGGATGCACATGATTTACAAGGCTGGTAACAGACTAGGAAGCCTTTCACCTGGAGATCACTGAGTTTACTCCAGCCTTGATCAGCAGTGCCTGAAAGTCATGTCCTGTTACCATCTGGGCTCCGCAACCCATGTGAGATGAATCAGAGATGTCAGCAAGCTCCTGCAGGACAGCTGTCCAGCTTGCAGACGGCCTGGCACAACACATGGCCGAGGCACCGCCACAGCAGCCAAGGACACGGCCACAGCAGCCCCTGGTGTCCTTGTCCCCTTTGAGAACCACGCTCGACCATGCGAAGGAGAGAAGGGAGGCAGCTACAGGCTCTGGGATGTCAGCTTACAGCTTCCATCTACTCTACGTCCATCCTACACATCAGGTTTTAAAGGGAGGGACTGACGGAAGAGTTTCCAAATCCATCTGGACACTCGGGCCTACAACTCGGCTCCACCATCTCCATTTCTGTTCCCAGTGTATCAGCAGATGATAGCACAAGAGCAGCGGGATGTTCCAAGTCTTCCTTGGATTCAACAGCCGTTCCCCAGGTGAATGGAAACACTAATCTCCCTGTGCATGTGTATTTTGCCAAAAATCTGAAGCCAACTCCAATATACATCTAAAATACACATTTAAGCAGTATCGTCAATACTAGAAACAGGTACCAATTGCGGGGGAAAAATAATCACTTGAGATCGTCTTAAATCCATCGGGGAAGAGTTTGCGTGTTTTTCTCCATCGTGCAGCACTTAAGCCTCTCTCCCACTCTTCTTGAGCATCGTTAAGCTTTTTTGCAGCATCCACCAAAGCCAGAGGCTCGTGCTAAAATAAAACAAGTCAGACAGGATTCTGCTGCATTTTCTTGCTTCCTTAGAAATAGGCAAGCTGGGCAGAAGGGACAGCTGGCTCTTCAAACAAGATAAGACTCACAATAAGCGCTCTGCACCGGATAAGAGTCCAGTCTGTATTTTTTAATGACTGATGGGATAACCACTGACTCCTCTCAGCAAGATGAGATTATTTCTCTCAGAGCAGAGGCTCTCCTAGTAATGCATCATGTTGTGCAAGTCTTTTACAAAAGAGCAACCAAGGCATTAATGTCCCTTTGGGGCAGGAGACCGGCTTTGACAGTGTTCACCTGCATTTGGCAGCTCTCCCTGCTCCTCACAGGGCTCAGCTCTCATTCCTCTGGACTCATCTCGGGAAGCACGGAGCAAATCCAGCATTGCACAGTGATACACCTGGCACAAATGACTTCCATTTGGGTTGGTCTTTTGTACAAAGGACTTTCAAAAGAGGCTTGAAACAAGTATCAGAGACAACACAACGTTATTTAATTGCACTGGTAAAACTGGGACTGTACTGGTAAAGCCGAGATACCTATATTTAAAGCTCTCAAATGTGAGATTACAGGCAATGCCAAAAGACCCAGCTCCAGCTGCTTCCCCTCACCTGGGCCTTTTCCCAAAACAAAGATTTCTTTGCTAGGCGAAGGGGCATATTTACATATGTGTAGTGGACATGACTAAATATTTTCCCATAGAAGAGATGCTCAGATTAATCTGGAAGAACAACCAATTGGGAAACTCACAGGAAATGAGTTGCCTCATATTTGTAATAATGCAGCCGATTCCTCTGCTGCCTCACAACTGACACTGACACAGCAGCCAGGAGTCCATACTAAACAACCCTGCAACACTCATGGGTCCCATATTCTGCTGATTTTCCAGTTTCACTTTTTTTTTTCCTTACCAGTAAGATTTGCATTGAAATAGGGTCACTGATTCTTTGGCAATCCTCTACTCCTTCTGCATATTCCTCACCTAAAAGCCAAGGGCCAGCCTTGTCCCCAGGGCAGCTTCAACCACTGCTTGTTGTTCATCGATAGGGTGCAGGGAATGGCACAGAGGCAGCCCATGATTAGAATTAAACTTGTGCTATTGCCTCCCTCCAAAGGCAGGCAGCTGGGGAAACGGGAGGCTTTGAGGAGGATTTTTAAACCACATTGCAAGAAATTACTTGGCAGGTGGGAATTTCCAAAGCGCTCCACCTATGGTGCGGCAGACATGGATTTAGTAGTCTGGAGTAATCAGTGGGGTAATAAGAGGCTGGATCCAGCCCTGGCTGCTCTTTGGGGCAGGTATAGGAAGAAGCAGAGAAGAGTAACGCAAACACTGGGCTATGGTTGCTCAGCTTCCTCCCTGGCCCCAGCACTGAACCCTCTGCCATGCAACCACCTCCCACAGCAGGCAGCAAAATGGGAGGATTGCGGCAGGGAGCCCGTACACGGGCAGCCTCACTCCCCCACAGATCACGCTTTTTATTTTTTCCACAAGGTGCCAAAAGGAAAAAAAGCCAACTCCTTAGATGTGAAGTTTGGCTCCAATCTGGCCTCTCCGCTCCCCAGTGTGGATCACGCAGGCCTCTCCAGCTATCAGAAATTTCACATCTGGCTGTGCATCTCAGCCAATTTCCAGGCCTCAGTGACTTTTTAGCAATTTTTTCTTTTTTTTTTTCTGGACACTTGTGAAATTAAATGTTGCTAATTTACTCTGCAGAAAACTCTGCATCCTGCTGGTGCTTCTGCCAGCTGTGACCTCATCCCCCACTGATTGTATTTGGGAGCAAACTAATAGAACCAGTCAATTAATTAATTGTGAGTAACTTGTGCAGTGAACTGGACCCATCTCTCATGTTCACGAACTGTCCAGGAACCGCTCCAGATCCCTGCTCAGAGAGCACTTACTATGTTTTAATTTCGGCTGAGTGCTTTGCATGGACACTTTCCAGTGCACAGGTCATTAGCAAGCGGCGAACCTTTAATTATTCCCCGTTTGAACTGAACTATTGGCTCCCCAGCCTGAACTCCAAGGCGAAGGAGGAGCCCTGCTAGAAAGCGCAGGGTAGCGTATCTGATGTGCTAGGCTTTCTCCCCCATCGCCGACTTCCCTCTAATTCTTCTCCTCCCTAGAAGGGCTTAATAAATCTTCTACAATCATCAAAAAAAGCCATGCAGCCTCCACACTTAGCGCATTTTGAGTTGCCTCCTGGCAATATAAACAGAGGCTGTAAAGGTAGATGCTTCCACTGCACAACGCAAGGCAAAACAACACAGTTTTGGGCAAAGCAGCACCAACAAGGGCCTCACAACACTCCTACTTGCCGGGTGCTGCCTAGCAGAGGAAAATTCAATAACCCAGAGCATGCCAATCTCCCTCACCTCTCCCCCCTGCCTTTTTTTCCCCCCTCTCCTCTTTCTTCCTCTTTTTAATAAGGTTTTATTGCGGATTTGAAGAGCCGTGGCCCAGGCAGGCCCGAGGCCAGCAAGCCCTCAAGGTGCAGCAGGCCATGTTGCCATGGCAACAGTGCCAAAAAAAGGTAGTGAGGGGGAGACACAGCGCCCCAAGTCCCCCATTAAACCCACGGCATCTCCCGCTTCATAGGTCTCACTCTGCAAGCCCGAGTGCATAGCGGGGCACAGCTAGCAGGGCATTAGCAATTAGCATTTTTAAAAAGTTATTTTAGCACCACAGCAATGCGACCCTCCCTCCAGCCCCTCGCTGCGGCCTTGCCTGGCACAGGGGCTGCTGCGCTGCCGGTGTTGATATCACCCTGTCCCTCTATCCGTGCCTCTATCCATGCATGCAGGGGCAGCACCTAATTCTCCATCTTGAGCACTCTCCTCCAGCACTGCTGCAGAGCCAACATAAACCCCAGCCACGTTTAACCGCTTATATTGATTAGTCTGTCATCTCATTTGAATAATTAAAACCAGATGGAGCCCTTTTATGTGGTTAAGGGAGCAGCAGTGGGAGTATCCCTGGAGCTGTTGGGGGATATTGAATCTCCATGCTGATCCTGCCTCTGCTTTGGGCTATAAGAGGTGCTCGTGCCACTGGCTGTGGATGTTTTTTAGCCCAAGTGTTAATAACAATCATAGCGCTCCTCTAAAAGGCACTGGGATGTAACTGAGCAGAGGGGAAGCATGGAGGACACACAAGGGAAGTGCTTGGGCTCCATCCTTCATCTGGGGGACAAGCACTTCTGAATTTGCTCCTTTCACTGCTGGCATTTAGCTCAACACAAGTACCCTTTGAGTCGCACCTTGTGCTCTGAGCTCTTAAATCCTCATTGCCAGGTTAGTCCCTGCAAGGCACCTCTAGCTTCTTAAAATGTATGGGCGATACCCGCAAAGCTCCAATTACTTGTTATTCCATGGTCTTTTCAAAGCCAGTAAAATATTCCTGGCATGGCTCTGGTTATGCACTCCTGCGATCAAACAAGGATGAGTTATCTTTACAGAAAGAAGCATAGATTAATATGTCAAATGAAAATGAACTATTGTCAGATTGAGATGAGAATGCAATGGCCAGTGATAGGGAGAAAAGGAAAAGAAAGACAGCGATGCTTCTCAGGAGGGCTGGAACACTAGAAATTGAGTAATTGATCCACATTCATGGAACTAGATGGAGTTTCAATGTGCTTACCCATCCACATATACACTCTGTGTTGCCCTGCGGGTTCCCACTCGGTCATGTGTGGGTCACAAGCAGCCTTGCCCTCATCCACAGATCCATACTGCCTGTGCCTTGGCACAAACTATCAGCTGGAAATGCTCAAGAGGAAGGATGGGTCATCCTGGAGAAACTCTGAGCATATGCTGTGAACCACCGGTCTGGGAAACAACAGCAAACCCTCCTCCTGGAAAGACAGCCCCAGATGGACATAACCCTGTAAGAACAAGATGCAAGGAGCAGCTGGCTGACATGAATGCCTGCTCAAGCAGTTTTGCAGGAACAAATGTTTTACCTACAACCCAGAGGCAGGAGCGAGGGTGGCCAGAGGCGATGCTCACCATCCTCCTTGGCTCAGCGCTCTGGGATGCTGTCCCTCTGCCACCATGCTCCTCCTTGGCACTTGCAGGAAAGCTCTTCAGAGCAATTAGCAGAGCCTGAAAAGAGCAGTTGTCTCAAAGAGCAAAGACATGGGAAGTGGCAGGGTCTGTTACCAAACACATGCAGACCAGCCCAGGAGGGAACGTGCTTTTAATCGCCTGTCGTTGAGGGGGATTGGCCGTGTCTGAGATGCAGACAGAGCACGTGGGCTCATTCCAGTTGAGAAGCTCATGCTGGAAAAGTGGACGCAGCAAGCAGCCTTCTCCCAAATCCCGGCTGTGAAGCCCATCCTCCAGTGTCCCCCATCCTTGGGGGACTGTCGCAAAGGCCGAGCAGCTCCTTGGGGCTGTGGAACAGGCAGGCTGCCCACTGCCCCAAGAAGATCCCTCCCTCCTGGGAGCTCAGCCCCATGTGGCTCTCTCAGGGATCCCTCAGAGGGAGTCCTGAGGCCCGGCGCAAGGAATTAAGAGGCTGCCAAGCTTGGAAAGGAAAAGTAGCTTCCAGCCAGACAACAGCTCTTGCGCTGGAGAAAGCTCTTTCTCTGAGAGGGGCTGAAGTGCTCTCCTGACTCGTCGAAGGCATCCGGAGACGTTTTCCTTTGGCAGATGTTATGGGAGCGCCCCGTGCCCTTGACTTTGGCAGAGAAACGAAGTTTTAGGTATTCTTCTTCCAAGCCGAGCTGCTGGTGGGAGGCACCCAGACGTCCCCCCTCCGCCGCTCTGCCAGCACCCAGCAAGCGCCTCAGCCCTGTTTACGACCAGGCAGGCCATGATAGAGCAGAATAAGGGACGGCTCCCTCCAAAAATCAATAAGTAATTTTGCTCCCGGGGCCAGGTGGGGCCGTGCCAGGCCGCGCTGCGGAGCACTGCCGCAGCACGGAGCAACGGAGGGAAGGGAGCCAAGGAGCCCACGCGGATGCACGGAGAGATGCCTGGCGGGACAGCACGCTCAGTGCAAGGGCCGCCTCGGGATTGCGGGGCGGGTTGCACTGTGGTGGCCACAGGGCGTCCCAGGCTGACAAGGACCCACAAGGTGACAGAGAAAGCACGGAGTGTCCTCCATGCCAGCTCTCCTGCTCTTCCCAGTGCGTTTCCAGGCGCTGCGGAGGAGCATCCCTGTGCTGGTGGGTTCCTGCAAAGCCTCCTGCTCCCGCATGAGAAGTTTTCCCCTCGAAGACGTGGTGCCCCAGCAAGGAGAGGCCAAGCCCCTCCTGCACGGCACCCACCATCCTGTGCCCTCTGCCCTGTCCTTCCCTGCCCAGGGTACCGGGTCTGTAAAAGCTTTTGGCAGAGGGACCCGCCATGAATCACTGAATTTACACCCAGGATCCAGGAAAAGGAATTATATAACTCTCAGGAGACGAGCTGGCGGGGAGCGAACATCCATCAAGCGCAAATTCTGGGTTATTTACTGAGGCTGGATCTTGCCAAGAGAAACACCCCCTGTCCTGGACAGTCTACAGGCAGATTCTGCTTGTATGGGGATGAACTCAGCAAGTGAAAAATCTCTGCCTGCGTTGTGAGAACCGAGTGGGCTGTTTATTTTTACCAAAGAGCCCCTTAACCACAGGATGAGCCCCAGCATCCCGTACAGCATGAGGACCCTGTGCTGCAGCAGCATCCAGGCCCGGGATGCTGAACACAGGGGAGTCACACAGTGGCACTGACTGATGCTTTTATGATTACCATTTAATTAATCGCCCATTTAAAATGTTTTGCAGCTTAAACCTTGGATGGTGTCTAGGAAGCAGGAGGCATAGGCAGCTATTCTGCTGCTTGGCCTCAGCTTGTGGGCAATGCATTTGTGTGTCCTCTGCTGGGCAGAGAATTTTCTAACCTAAAGAAATGAGATGGAAAATTGGGGAAAGCGACAGGCAGAGAGGCGTAATGGCAGGGGGTAGCCAAGACCCTGCAGTGCATCGAGGACAGAGATGTGGGAAAAGCCCCTGCCTGTTAAGGCCGGCATGGGCCCGTCTCCATCTAGCTCCCAGCTCCTTCCTCCCACGGCCAAAAGGAAGATGAAGGGGAAAACTCACACGGCAGGAATCAGAGTGACATGTCCCCACTTTGTGCTGATTTAGAGGCTGCTCAGGAAGATTTAAAGAGGCGAAGCATGAACCTCGCGCGTACATCATGGTCACCAAGATGGATGGGATTACAGGCACCTTCCTAGGCTGCGCTCTCCGCATGGAGAACTAGGCCTGCAGGGGCAGCAGCAGGCCTGAGGCTCCGGTTCAACCCCAGTTGCAAAACTCTGGTGCTGGCAGATATGTTCTTAGCTGCAAAAACACACCAGGGAAGCATCGCTGCGTGTGTACTGTCCTCCTGCAGCGCAATGTCAATGCAGGACACCTGTGAAACGGACCTTTGCTGCGCCCTGTTGTGGCTGCTGTTGAGGTCCTACTAAAACTGTCACAAAAAACAAATTCTCCGCAAAACGCCATCAAATCTGGCAGCTTGAGAACAGAATTGACACGCGCCGTGTCGCATGGGAAAGCCACACAACCGCAGGCTTCACCTGTTTATAAAACTCGCTTTTGGTCTTATTACAGATGTCAGTAAAGATGAATAAAGACCCCCCTGAAACAGGAGCAGCCTCAGCCTGCGGAGCCTCCGCCGCGTTGCTAATGAGCCCGGGGAAGTCGGCGTCGGAGCCCCCCACGTGCCGCTGACGGGTGCCAGAGCGGGTAACAAGCCTGGCGAGAGCGGAATTGACTCGCGTCCAAGCCCTAGAAAGCAGCTCGCGCTCCCGCTGGAAGCAAAACCAGGGCGGGAATCGCTGGGCTGGGAATAGATTGAGAACGGTGCAAACTCATGGCAGTGAAACGGGACAAACTCTGCCCGCAAGGTGCTGTCCCTTCATCCCATGCCCAAAGACGGGAGCGTGTCCCCGATGCTGACCCCAACGCGTGGGTACCCTGCTGAAGTCTCCCAGCAATTGCAATTAGCTGCTACCACTCTGCTTTCTCATCCCTCGCCGGGAAGGAAACAGATTTCATCTACCAAAAGGGGGTGGGTTAGGAGGCTTTTGGATCTGCTCCCAACCTGGATACGTTATATTGGTTCTTTCTTTGCTGCTTTCCTTTAAATTGGCAGTAAAAATTCAAAGAGTCTAAAAGTCTGTGATTTGTACTTCGCACATGGGAAGCAGAACAATCTTTTGTTCATTTACTGTGACAACCGCAGTTCAGATTTAATTATTTACGATAATGTTCCAAAGCACATTAGGGAACGTGCTGTTAGTTCGTAAAAAATGACGATGCCCAAGTGCTGAGTGGCATCTAGCTACAGTCCCTGCTATGGCTCGGGCACAGGCCACCTGGCATCCCCGACTCTGGGAGACGGGCAGAGTGCACAGGAATAGATTTAATTTAGTAATTTAGTTCTCCCTCTCCTGCCTGGTGGCTGGAATTCTCCCATCCCACTGGCCAGTCAGATCCAGCTCCTTGGAGAGATGCCTGCGCGCATGGTGGCAGGGGGGTCTTGTCAAGGTGTCCAAGCAGTAGCTTTAAAGGTTTCATTTGTCAGCAGTAAAGGGAAAATTTAATTCCGTGGTTTTAATTATCCCCGGCTTGTTCACAAGCGCCCCGCCAGCTCCGAGCGTCACGATTGATGTGGTTAGTATTTATCCGAGTACCTGCACTTGTGCAGCGCGCCGGCATGAATCCGCAACCGATAAAGTCTTGGGAAAGTAATGGGAAAGGCCAGTTGTCTCCGTGTATTTATTTTTATGGAGGCAGTCCATGAGATTGCTGGGAGAAGAAGGAAGCAGAAGGCCACAATAACCAAACGAGGCCGGAGAGGCTCTGCTGCGGAGCAGGGAGCGGGGAGGCTGCGGAGCCGCCCGCGCGTGGGGACATCGCACATGTCCCGCCGACGCTAGACGCGGTTGTCAAGGAATGAGTCTATCCCTTGCTCCGCTGAGCTATTTTCATCTAGGAAGAAAAACACCCGGAGGGCTCTAAAACCTTTTGCTGAGAGCTTTTACAGAGACCTTAACACGAGGCAGCGCAGAAAAAGCAGAGGGGAGGAGAGGCATGCTCTGAAAAACACAAATCCCCCTTGCACCCCACAATGAAGAGATGCTTCAAAGCAGAACTGCATGCAAAAGAAAAGGCTTTTTGCAAGGCAAGCCCCGTTGGGCTGCAGACGAGCCCGGTGCAAACGCAGGCCCGGGGTGTGTGGGCAGCAGAGGACAAACGCGACCGGCCTCAGCAAGCGGGTGAGGACGAGCGCGGCCGATGGTGCCATTCGCTCGCTGATTTATGGGCACTGAGAAATTTGCATAGGAAACACAAATCTAAATACGATAGTTGGCTTCTTCCACAACAGGGAAATCACCGCCTGACTGCACTAGGTTCCTCCTTCCCCATCCCTCCCGAAGACGGGGCAGCCTACAAGGCTGCAGGATTTAATTACCTTCCTTGCACATTAAATGCTGAAGCCAACGTGTGCCATGCACGGCTGGTTTTTTTCCCTTTTTCCTGGTCATTCCCGGAGCTCTTTCCCCACAAGGACAGGGATTTTTCCCTGCATCCATCACCCTTCCCATCGTAGACCCAGCTGCCGTCCCCGCGGGAGCCGGCGAGTCCCGGTCCCCATCCAGACCCGCGGCAGCCTCAAGGTGCCTGGCTGAGTCACGGCACATTTTGCTCCCTGTCCTTTCGTGCCACGTCAATGCCCACAACCCCCCATCTTGGTATTTCTTCCGGCGCTTCCTGAACCCTCCTGTTCTCAGCAATACTTTTTACTATGTCCTTCACTATTAGTCATAGGGATTAGGGAAGACAGTTGGTATTTCATCATTAAATATATCACATCCAATGAATCGATCATTATTCTCTGCTGATTAGTGGCTCACTTTACATCAGTCCAGAGTAATTCTGTTTTCTCCCCACCTTCAAGGAGCAACATACCTTCTCCTAAGATCTGTTGCAATCAAAGATTTAGATCTCTGGAAATGTCCTTGCATACACAGGAAGATTTTTTTATTTTTCTTCAGATGCTCTACCTACCTTTTGGAAAAATCCTGCTTTGAAAACCTGCTTCTTAGCTGTCTAATATTGCTTATAGCTGACCTGTTTTAAGTGCTGTCTTGCCTGAATCTGCTGCAAGCTCATTTACTTGTAGCACCGAGAGCTCTCTGTAGACCTGGCCCTAGGGCAGCTCAGATGTTTTTATTACAACAGCCAAGCGTGCCAACATCCTGCAGTCCTAAGCCGGTCCTGGGGGCTAAGACTCCTTCCATTCGGGCCCTTCAGCACCACTGTATTTCTGGTGTCCAGCTGCTTTTGGATGGGAGGAAGGACTTGCACTGCAAACAGAGCCTGCCCCTTTTCACAGACCCCATCAAGCACCAACGAATCGTGTCCCCACATCCCCAGGCCACAAAGAAAATTTGCAGCTTCCTTTTTGGGCATTTCCAGCATTTCTGACTTGACAAGTTTCTTTCTAGCAAGAACTGACCCTGCTGCCTATTTAAAGCCGTAGCAGGGCGGCAACACGCGCTATTTGGAAAACTGCAGTGAATGTTCATTTAGAAACTTGCTCAAATATTCCCAAGGTAAGTTGGAGCCTCCATCGGCATCATTCTGCACGCTAAGCACATTGTTACTGCAGATAAACTACAACTGGGAGGAAAAAAAGAAAAAGCAGCTTGTGGGTCCCTCTCTCCAGGAGCATAGGAGGATTTACCTGCCCAAGCTGGAGTGGCTCAAAGCAGGGAGTCAAGAGGCTGTATCCCCCTGTCCGGCATTTCCTCCACCGCTCCAGGGACAGGAAAGCGCTCGGTGAAACTGTCACTGCTGCTGCGTGGAGCAGGACCTTCCTGCCGGGGGGATGGCACCTGGCTGAGCGATGGCCTTGTGTCCTCATTCCCATGGGAGTCATGCGCGTCCTTCAAGCTGTCCTTTCTGCGAGGACATTCATCATGAGGGACCAAGGCACGCGGCTTAGCCACGGGGTTTAGTGCCGCTGTGGAGCCACCGCTGTCACATTGGCGCCCATGACATGTGCTTGGGTCACCTGGAGCACCCTGTCCATCAGAGGGCCCTTTCATATTATCCACATAGACAACACTGTTGCATGGGGGTTCTTCCTCAGTGTGCAAGCTGCGTTAGAGCAGAGAGACTGTGCAGGCAGCTAATGAAATCTGTATTCTATTAATTAGTGGCTTGCTCTCAAGCAGCAGGAACACCCCTTCCGAAGCAGCTCGTTCCTCCTCCCGGAGCCAGGCTGCTCCGACGCTCATCCCAGACCTCTCTGGGGAGCTGCAGAAGGGCAGGTGCCACGTCTCTTCTAACCAGAGCATGCAGTTCCAGTGCCAAAGGGATCTCCAATGCCCTGCAGGACAAGACAGAGGCCAGGAAAGACATAGCAGTGGGCTTTTTGGCTTTGCATTCTTCCAAAGGCTTTAGAAAGGCACGCTCTGAAAATAGCCATGTAAACACACGCTCTGGAAATGCAATTCAATTAGTTTCGCTGACCTCAGTGGCAGCCCTCGCAAAGGCTCGCGCGGAGCCCCGCGTGTACCGAGGAACACGGCAGCGTAATTAGCCGTCGGAGCGCTCGGCGGTGAATCCCGGCGGGAGGCAGCGGAGCAGCGGGCAGGCCCAGCAGCCCCGGCTCCTCCTTCCCGTCGGCATCTCCAGCTTTCAAGCTCCCGAGGTCGCCGCTCTTTCCAGCGCGCCAGAGCATGTTCCACTTCAGAGTCATTTGTGCTTCTTTCATGTGTTCGCGTTCTCCGCGCCGAGCCAAGCGCTTTGCATTTCTTTGCAGGCTGCAATTGGAAAGATGGCTGGATATAGTTGTAGTAGAGCTTGTCTTACCATTTGCTTAACAATGCAAGATCCACACGCACACATTCATCATCCCTATTTACCACTCGGGCACTAATGTCCTTGCGAGTGTCACTGGATTGCTCAGGAGATAATGATTTTGCATCTTTAGCGGCTGCTTCAATATTTGCACCTCGCTCTGTCTGCGCCTGGGTTGAATCTCTCCTACCAGGAGGTCTTTAACTGTGCCATGATCTGTCAGTTCGCCCAGCTGATCACCAATCATTTTGTCAGCCAGACCCTCAAAACGGCACCTGGGGACCGATCAGCTCCGGTGAAATCCCAGCCAGCTCTGCACGCTGCTGGTAACCGCCTGGTGCTTGGAAGCAGGAGGAGCATGGACAAGGATCACAGCCCGTCCAGCTTTTTTCCAGCTGCCTCTGCATCATCCGGGGAGCAGAGGCTACAGCAGAACCACAACGCCAGGAATTTGAGTTGGACGATGGTAGCTCGAGTTAGTGACGTGCCAACTTAAAATAAGCAACAAAACATTGGAAATGCCCCAGGGGACCCCTTGAAAGGCATGCAGACTCTGTGTTATATTAAGGGGCTTTTATTCTCTAGCACCTCTAAATAGGCCCTGGAAATCCATCTCTGTCCCGCTTTGGAGCACCTGCTGCTTGACCTGTGCTAACACACTTGGACCACAGCACCTCGTTCCGTCCAGGACGGGGACAGGAACATGCTCACTCCATGGTGTAACTCAGTTAGCATCACTTAGACACCACGTCAGCGCTGTGCAGGTTGGGGTGGTAGCTGGATCTCTCCATCCCATCTCCAAGGGACTGGCAACAAGGCTAAGGGTTGGGTGGGAATATCCCAGGGCATGGGGATATCCTGGCGCGTGTGAGATCAGTGTGACCACGAGGGCCACGTGTCCCCACAACAACGCTCCGCTACGTAATCCATGGGTATCTGCTGAGGTTTCTCCTGCTTCACATCTTGGAGCCTGGTCTAATTCCACTCAGTGCCTGCAGTTTCGGAGGGGTGACTTCCCAGTGGAAGGTTGTGCTGGGAAGAGCAAGTCCATTGGCACCAGAAACACTGCCCAGGAGCCCCCTCCTTAGACGGTTCCTCTCCTTAGTCCCTCCCCACGGGTTTGTGGAGCTTCTAACACTGCCCAATTTACTAGACCAGAGTAGGGGACAGGTTTGTCCCCTCCGAGAGGTCCCCTTGCCACTGTGGGGATGCAGAGACTGGCAAGGAAAGCACAGAGCAGACATCAGGGAAAGGGAGTTAAATCAGGCGCCGGGTGGATGTGGCTGCTGTTCATCTTTGTCTTTAGAGGTTGTACTACAAACTAGCACTTGCTGGGCAAAAAAAAGGGAAAAGAAAAAAAAGAAAAACTTTTGAACCAACTCTGTCCCATTTTGATTGATTACAAATCACCAAAACGGGCTGTTCCTGTTACAAAAGCAGACACTCCCAAATGAGCGGGGAGATCCATTAAATGTGACCTTCCACACAAGCACTTCCTGCTTGACAGCGGAGCCATTTCCAATGGGAAAAACAACCAGGTTACTCGGGAAGTCCATCCTGACTCTCCCTGGAGATGCTGCTCTGCTGCAATTGGAAGCATCTCCCATTATCCCTGGGGATAGAGTGGGGGGAAGCAGAGCAGAGGGGCTATAATGAAGCAGAGCCCCTCATTCCCAGTGGGAAGAGCTCTTGGCCATCCCTGCCCTGTCTGATGCCTTCCAGAACCACTGGTGTCCTCGGTCTCCAACAACCAGGACAGTCCCCAGACCTTTCCAAAGGCACCACATTCACAGACAAACCCGTGAAAATCCAGTGAAATGTGGTCTTGGCGCGAGATCAGAAATATCCCCATTTCCGAGTTCCTCATGAGATTTCAGCTGCCGAACGCTGGGTAATTTAAGAAACGCGCCCGTGAGCATGCTCAGGGCTTGGCAGCTGCTCATTGCTCACTATTTTTCTAATCAAAAGAGGGCTCTGCACCCTTCAGTGCCAAAAAGCTCATTCCAGATCCAGCACTACTCCAAATTTCGCCCCCAGAATTAAAAGCCAGTGGAAAGCAGGTCACAAAACGTCTCCCTCCCGCATTGCTGCTCCCCGACTGAGCCGAGAGCCCAGGGCACCCAACTACCGCCCCAAAAACCACAGCTTTGACCCCACTATGAAGATGCCCCTCACTGCCCCCTGCCCCAGGGGATGCCCATGGAAACTCATCCCGCTCCAGCCTGCGCCTCACAGGCAGGTTTAATTGAATGTTTCTCTTTACATTCACTTTCCAGCAAATAAACCCGAGCAGGATAAAAATATATGATGCTTAAAAGAGACACTGCCAAGTAATCTTTATCGTTTCTAATTTGTGTTTTACTCCTCATGTGTTTGCGACACTCTCTCTGAGCCTGGGAAATAGCTTTTCCCCCCCTCCCTTCCTGGATTTTCTCTTTTTATTTTTTTTTCCTCCCCTCTCTCTCTCCCCCCCATCTCTTGGAAAAGAAAAACCCTCCCGGGATGAAGGGTGAGCACAGGTGGGGCTGGGCCCATGTGCAGCCTTGGGGTATGGATGTTGCAAGGACATGTGGGAGCTTCCCTATCCAGGGATGGCTCCGGGTGCAACAGCCTGAATTTTAAACAGGAAGAAAAAAAAAAAAAGAAAAAAAAATGTAGCTTGTCCCTCTCATGATTATTATGGCAAGTCTGAAGGCTTAATTTATAGCTCTGCTAGGGAGTTAAGAGCGGGAAGGAGAATATTAGCTCGTGCTTAAAAGCCGGGGCTTGTCGCCCCAGTGCTTTGGGAAGCCCGGCCACGCCGCCCGGGGAATCCTCATGCCGTTCTTGCATTGGGAGCCCCGCATGGGAATCCTGGACAGTGGCACAAACCCGGAGAGGCTCAAGGAGGGATGTGCCCCTCCAGCAGCTCTTTACCTTGCAGAAGGTCCCAAGATTTGTGAGCCAGGGAGCCCTGGCTCCATCCTGCTGAGTCCTCTCATCACGCCAGGCTAATACATCGGGTATAAATCACCTTTTTTTCTGCTCCTCGCCCCCAGGAATGGCAGAAGTTTCCCCAAGCTTTACCTGCACGGCCAGGACGAGGCCCGTTCCCTTCCACCACCGCTAATTTTGGCAGCTGCCGTGATAAACGGCTCCGCCAGCAACGTGACATCTTTCTAATCTGCGCCTAGACAGATGGGTCCTGCTGCAGAGGGAAAAAAATCACTAGTGAAGCTTGACCGGGAAGGGAACAGCCACATCTGATTCTCTAGGAAACATGAAACACTTTGTTTCTCAAAAAGGGTGGTGAAGTTTTTGCAGGGTTTGGCTGACGTTTCCCCCCTCACCAGGATTCTGCCCAGCTAGGATGGGGCACAGGGGACATGTCCCCACTTTGCTTCGGACCAGCCCTGGGCCCCAGGAGGGCTCCTCTCACCTGCTCCTGTCTCCAGCCATCAAGCTGGCCACAAAATCACTCCATCCAGGAGATATTTCCACACAGGGACCCTGGGGACCCCCGCGAGGGGCTGGGACCTCCAGGGTGGCTGTGCGGGGACAGCAGCACAGTCCCATAGTGCCACCTCCTGGGCGGCTCTGCCACTGGCGCCAGGGGACAGCTCTGCTCACCCGGTGACTACTGTCCCTCCAGGAAGGCACCAAGCCAAGGGGGACCCCCGTGGTGGCCACGCAGTGCTGCTGGTGGCCACATCCCTGCACACACAGGATATCGCACCTGGCTGAGGTGGGCTCCTTTGGGCAACCACAGGCGTGTCCTCATCCCCTAGTTGTCCCCAGGGCCACCAACGTCACAACCTCATTGAGAGGGACTTACCACTTGGAAACATATTAGCCCACGCTTATCCAGCATCAAGGGGCTGCGTGTGGGACAAGCCCCAGGGGACACAGGGAGGCTGCTGGCTCCAGGTCACTGCTCCACTTCCACAGCACCCTAAATCCTAGGTAAAAAAAAAAAAAAATCCTGGGCTTTATAGAGCTCCTCTTTGAAGCTAACGTTGGGATGTGCTCCACACACAGACTGTAGCAGGGGGACATATCTGCACGTCCTGACCCCAGGATGAAGAACAACACAGAAGTGACACAGCCCAGGCAAGGGGCAGAGGTGCCTGAGCTTAAATAGAGCCTGGCAGAGGGGCAGCGTGGGGGCTCAGGTGGGGCTGCCCCAGGCAATCAGCATCGCCCCGGGCCCCGGTGTCGCACACAGCTGCCTTTCTGCTGGAGCTACTGGCCGTGCAGGTCCTCGCCTGCTCGCTGGCAGCTGCAGAGGGACAGGGGACACCCGTGGGGACACCCCCTGCAGCAGGCGGGGCGCTGAGCCCCAGCGCAACCGGTGGCAGATGCCACCAAAGTGTCACCTCCTGCGGGCTGTGGCCGGGTTGGTTCAGAAAGTCTGGGGTTGTTTTGTATCAAATCGCTCGAGCGCTTGGGAAGACAGATGCTGAGAACTGAAATCCCAGCAGCATTCGTGAATCCGCCTCTCCCTGCCAGGACCGGATGGGATATTCCTTCCAAGCGCTCGCAGCGCGCTCCAAGCGCGCTCGCCGCTTCCCTCCTGCCATGAGAGGGAGGCTGGGCGGATTCGCCTCCCGGCTGCAGCCCCGCACCGGGGGCCATCGGGAAGCCACGCGCGCACTGGGATGCATCCGCTCCCATGGGCGGGCAAGGGATGGAACTCCCTGCCGTCCCGGGCAGATAGACCCGCACGGTGCCATCCCAGTGCCCACGCACCGCGGGCACCTGTGCCCACGCCGGCAGCCCAAACATTGGCTAGGAAAGGGGAAAACAAGCCCAGGCGCCTGGCCGGCGAACAGCTAATGTGCTGTGCAGATGCGGGCACCAGCGGGGAAGGAAAGCAGGGGGAACAGGAAGGGCTCGCACAGCCCCGGTGCCCATCGTGCCACCGCCTCTCGCCCTCCCTGTGCCGCCGCGCTCCTGAGCTGCAGCTCTGTTAAAAACGATGGGCTCTTGGGATGGGAATCCCGCCGGCAGCGAGCGCTGGAGCTCACTGAAGCTCTGTGCACGAGCTCCAAACTTTGGAGAGCAGCGAGGTGACATGGAGAGCGAGCGCCGGGCTTGCGGGGTGCCCGCCGGCGCAGTCAGGGCCGGCGTGAACTTATACGTGAGCTTATCAAGCCCCGGACAAGGGCTCATGAGAAGTCACAGGGAAACCAGCGCAGTCGTGACGGGGCGCCGTGGTGCGGGGGTGATGGAGCGCTGTTCCATGGGGGAGAACCGGCACCCCGTTCGGCCCGCAGGCAGCGCTGCCCATAGCGCCCGCCGCACGCGGAACATCCCCGTCGCGGTCGCGGTCGTGGCTGGGCCGCGGCGCGCGGGAGGCCACGGCTGGCCACGGGCCCGGGCCGCGCTCCACCCAGCGCCAACAAGGGCGCTTTGAGGAGCGGGGGGCGGCGGGAGGCCGCTAGCCCTTTAAGAGGGAAAAGTTTTCTGTGTAATCGGAGCGAATTCCGCCTCGGCAACAGGCGGGAGAAGTTTTAGGGCCCTCCCTCGCGGCGTTTTATTAAATATAGTAGTAGCGAGCGGCGGCTGGCGGCCGGTCCCTGCCCAGCGCTCGCGGGTCCACCATGGGCTGCAGGGAGCAGCCGCTCGCCCCGGTGCTGCTGCTGCTGCTGCTGGCCGTGACGAGGGCCCTGGGCACCGCGGGACCCCCGGGCACAGGTGAGAGCAGGGATGGCGGGAGGATCTTGGGGCTGTGGCCACCGCGGGGCTCGGTGCAGGATGCTTGGCCCCTTTGCCCGTGTGTCTGGGCTGGAGCAGCTCCTCCCTACGCCGGGATGGGGATGAGTGGAGCCCCTCTGAGCCCCGGTTGCTCCGCGGGGCTTGTCCAGCTCGGGACGTGTCTGTGTCCGAGCCCACAAGCCGTGAGCATCAGCTCCGTGCTCGCCGGAGCGCTTCGTGCTCGGCCGCCGCTTGCTCTGTTAGCGGCTCCGCTGCCCAGAGCGCCTCGACGGCCCTTGCGATGCCCAGCACAAAGGAGAGGGATTTAAAAAGAATGAGTTTTTCTAACTCCAGAAAATAACGTTTCCCTGGGCAGTTCCTCACTGCAGGACTGGGACTGCCGCAGTCCCTGGGGCAGCGGTGGCACTGGGGAGGTGCGGGGACAGCAGGGACCAGGGCCGGGAGTGCAAAGTAAATCCCAGTCCCAGGCTGTCCCAGCCAGGGATCTGCACATCACCCTCTTGGAGCACATCCCCCGTGGGCTCCATTTCCATGCGCTGGCGCTGAACCGTGGGTGCTGCTGCCACCCACCTCGTCCGCATCATCCGGGGGGTCGGGCCTGCTTCCCATATCCGTATTCCCTCATCCCACGCTTGCAGCCCAGCAGGTTCCTGTCTTCCGTGACACCCACCAGGCCCTTCTGGCCAGCAGAAATGTCAGCAGAACAAATGGGACCGTTCATCCTCCCCTTTCTGGAAGTGGAAGCACTTCAGGGTTAGTGGGGAAAGAAAGCCGGGACATTTGGAAAGCAATTAAAAGCTTCCTGCAAAATTTTGCAGAAGAAAGGCTGCCTTGAGCCTCCTTTAATTCAGCCTTTTCTAAACGAGTTCTTGACCTTGCGCCGTCTTGTGCTTCCCATTTTCCCCTCTGGGTCCATGTCGGCACGGGGACAAGGATCGTGCCAGTGCCTGAGCACCCGGGCCATCCCCGCGCGTGTCTTGCTCTCCCTGTCCCCTTCCCGAGATGAGGTGACCTCCCGCACACACTCCTCGAGCTCTCTTTTCCTTTCTTCCTTTCTCATGTGCCCAAATACCACAAAGCCCGGGAAAACCAAGTGGAAAAAAATCCCTTTTGCTACCGAGCCAAGCGGTCCCCATTCCCGCAGTGCTGCCAGCACCCCGGGCAGTGATGTTGTAGGCAGCGCTGGTGCCCTCCGCACATCCCCAGGGTCCCCGGGCTGCCTGGTGCCCTTGGAGATGTTTCATCCTGCAAACACCTTTGCCATCTCCGAGACGTGCACCCTGGACCGTGCAGCAGATGTTTAGGCCGTACCCGTCACACTGGCTGTCACCATGGCCCAGGTGTCACTGCAGGAAACACGGGCTCTTCTTTAGATCATGGTGCCACCATCTGCTCCGGCTTGTGCCCTCCCAACCTGGCCCATGCAGATGCCCGTGCGGGCGGCATTGGGAGCAGTGCATGGGCTCAAAGTGATGCCTTCAACTAGTCTGAGTCTTGCTCAGCAATGCGTTGGACTTGGCGAGGAGCTAAGTGGCACCCGGGGGCTGTCTCACATATTCCTCTTGGCTTCCTTTGGAAGCCCAAACGGTTTATTCATCCTTGCGTGTTGTAAAGGCGCCACATGTTTCAGGGTCAGAGTTCCAAGCAGCTGGAAACGTTTCCAGCTGATGGGAAAGAACAGGAAAAAGTACGAGAAAGAGGGGAGAATGCAAACTGGTATCGTGGGAATCGGAGGAGGAATATTCTGGTCTCACTCTTATAATTAGCAACTGCAGGGCGCGGGCAGAGCCCTGCTAAGCGCATGGCTCCGAGGGAGCCCCGCGGGGTTAACCTCGGCCGCGAGGATCGGGACGCGGGTCGGGAGCTGGACGTGACGCGGCTCTGCAGGCTGCAATCGCACGTTGTCTGAGTGCCTAAATTAAGCTCAAAGCACAGACTGTTCGCGGCCGGCGCTGCCTCCGGCCCAGCGGCTCCCAAGGGCCGCGCTCCGAGTCCTTTCCAGGTGCCTAAGGCAGTCCGGCCTCGGATTTTCTCCTTTTTGGGAATGCAGGCGCCCCACACGCTAGCGCCGGCGTGGCTTGCGTCGGCCCGCATTCCTCGCCTGGGAAAGTCCTGCAGACTCCGTGTGTTTTCATTTCCATGGGTGCCGCCTGGGTGTCCCATGGCAGGCATGGGAAAGCATCCAGGAATGATCCCCGCTGTCTGGCTCTGCTCGCTCAGGCTCAGCCCAGGCTTCACCCTTGCTGTCCTGTGTCCCCTGCAGACGGGGGGACAGCAGAGGCCCCTCACTGCCCAACCCCAACCATCTGCATCCCTCCTGGTGCTGCGGCTCCATAAATATTCCTAATCCCTGGAGATTCCCATAGCACTTTAAGGGCTCAGTCATACTCCAAGGTCTGCGCTGGCCATGGGGTGTCCGCAGCAGTTTTGCAGGGTAAATGCAAGAGGAAAAAACAAGATCAAGAAAAAGGCACTAAAACCCGTCCTTCCTGAGCAGCAGTGAAGGCTGAAGGAAGACAGACCCCACAATGTTTATTTTACTCACAAACTTTGCAAATGGACAGCTGGGAGCTGTCGCTGCCGGTGTGTAAGCGAGCACACGCGTGCACGCTGCCCCGCGGAACTTGTGCGAGTGGCAAATGTGCCGTGTCCTGCCTGGAAGATAAGGGCCCGTTGTGCCGAGTGGAAACCAGAGGCAGGGCACCCGGGGATGCTGCAGAATTGGGCCTCAAAGCCTCCAGAAACCATAAAAGTGGCATTCATCCTGGCAGGCCGCGCTGCCAGCAGCGCGCCGTGACTCACCGCTGCTTAAAGGAGCCTTTATGGGCAGTGAGTCAGTCTGGAACAGGGCTGGGCACTGGGTTTTATTTTTCTTCTTTTGCCCAAATCTTGGGGTTTTGAGGGCGGTTGTTTTTCCTTCCTCCCGCAGGGTAGGCAGGCAGGAATATTCTGGTCTCACTCTTATATCCTTCTGGGATGGGCACGTGGGGACCCCGCCAAGGCCACCGCACCCGGCTGCGGGCAGGGATGGGGATCGTGGACAGGGTGAATCAGCACCTCCAGCAATGCTGTTTGGGGGGATTTGAGCT